>NC_064415.1:6537500-7202500 GCF_023375975.1 Astyanax mexicanus
GGTTTTATGCTACAGAAAAAACTCCAGACAAACTAAGCTTCTTTAATATATTTACATTCTACTAAAATACATTCATTTATAATGAGAATATATGCAGCTAAAACAGGGAACAGCCTAGTGCAAAATCCCAAATTATATGATCAACATTAACATTTTAATAGAACATTATAGTCATTATAGCTTATAAAAAATGTGTTTTGGGAGGGGGGTAGTGCACTGTAGGACTCTGTGGGCGTGGCCTAAGCTTTTGTTCTTAATGGCTTTTTATTTTCCCCTTACATTACTTTTACTTTTATACATTAAGTAGTTTTGAAACCAGTACTTTTACACTTTTACTTAAAGAGTAAAAAGCTTGAGTTGATACTTCAACTTCTACAGAAGTATTTTAACCCCTAGTATCTATACTTCTACCTACAGAGTAATGAATGGAGATACTTTTCTCACCTTTGACAGGGATTAGTTTAGTGATGTTGATTAATCAAAAACCTGAATATGCCGATACTGGTCAGTATATTTTAAAACAGTAAAACAACACCATCTGATACTGAGTGTGTGAAAGTAATGCAGAACAGAGACAATGAGTCAAATGACCCACACGGGGGAGCTCTAACACAAGAGATGAGGCCACGCAGGCTGGTTAAACTCCCTGAACGTTTGAAAGACTTTGTCATTGACTGAGAGGTGAATGAAGGGATTCAAGAAATATAATCGTGAATAGTTCAGTAAAGAACATTGTTCAATACATTGAGGTTAAAAGGAAAAATAATAAGAAGTGACAGCAAAATAAACTGTTGGAGTAAATGTTATGTGAATCTTTATTTTGGAAGTATGGTGTTATGATTGCTGCACTGTGGGGATATGTTTCTGTTGTTAGAAAAAAAAATGTTATGGGCGGTAACTCATCTTATGTGGGAGTTTATGTTCAAGCAAAAGAGGGATGTTGTGTACGTGTGTGTGACGTAGGAGGGGCGAGTAAAAGATGGCGAGGGAGTAAAAGACACTTATCTGAGAGCGGAGCCTCCTGTCTTTACTTGTACACTGTCTAGGCTGGATTAAGGGCAGGACAGAACAGCACAAGCAACGTAATTCAGTGGTTGTAACATGAAAGCAGTAGGAGGAGAAGCATATAGAAAAACGCAAATAGAATAATAATAATAATAAGATTTTTTTCCAAGCCAACTTAATAATTCTCAATCACAGTGGATATAAGTTGCCTAGCTGGTGAACTATCTCTGTTTTGTGTGTGAAAGCTGGTTAGCTATGCTAGTGTAAATAAGATTAAATAGGCTGTTGGAATGCTGGGTTGGCATATCTAGCTACTTTATGATCAGTGTTCACAGCAGTAGCTACTTCAGACTGCATTTACTTTAAATACAATACGACCAGAAACCACTTAATATGAACTACTACTACTACTACTACTACTACACACACACACACACACAAAGTGATTTTAAACACACTCCTGCAGCTCTGAGCGGGCGTTTTAATGAGCTAATTATTTGATTTGAGTGTGTTGAAAGCAGGGAAAGCACTAAATGTGCAGTGCAGGGGAAGGGGGGCGGTTGTGGTGGCGGCAGGACAAGGGTTGAGAGGTTCAAGCTGCCAATGTTGGGTTATTGAACAACTTTATAAAATTATATCCTAGGTTTTTGGATCATTTGGATCTATAAAGCTTAAATATTAAAAAGTGTCGGTATCAGTATCGATATCGGCAATACTGGCCCTGCGTTTACTTGGTATCGGATCGATACCAAAATTCCCGGTATCGCCCACCTCTATTGTCTACTCTTCTGAATATTCGGTGCAATTACACATTCTCACCAGAGAGGTCTCCAAATCCCCAAATCTCACAAACGTGCAGTCTGTCTCTTTAAGTGAGAGTGAAAGTAAAATCTGATAATTTCCTGGATTACCTGCAGGGTGTGTGAGTGTGTGAATCGGTGTGTGTCGTGTCTGGATCTACAGTTTTGTCATTAAAGTAAGTCTCTACAATAATTCCTGTTTGAGTCAGACAGTGTGAGTATTGTAATCTTGGCTAATAAGGAGAATTACAGGATAGTTCTGTTCACTTCTCTCCAACAGAGAACCAGGAAACAAAATCTTCACACTGTAAAATGGCAGAAACCAATGTTTCACTGGCTCAGGATGAGTTCAGCTGTTCAGTCTGCCTGGATCTCCTGAAGGATCCAGTGACTATTCCCTGTGGACACAGTTTCTGTATGGCGTGTATTAACAAGTGCTGGGATGAGGAGGATCAGAAGAAGATCTACAGCTGCCCTCACTGCAGACACACCTTCACCTCAAGACCTGTCGTGAGTAAAAACACCATGCTGGCTGAGGTGGTGGAGAAACTGAAGAAGACGAGACTCCAGGCTGCTCCTCCTGATCACTCTTCTGCTGATCCTGAAGATGTGGAGTGTGATTCCTGTACTGGGAGAAAACACAAAGCCGTCCAGTCCTGCCTGGTGTGTCTGGCCTCTTACTGTGAAGCTCACCTCCAGCCTCACTACCAATCTCCAGCCTTTAAGAAGCACAAGCTGGTCAAAGCCTCCAGACGACTCCAGGAGCAGATCTGCTCTCAGCACGATAAACTGCTGGAGGTTTACTGTCGCACCGACCAGCAGTGTATCTGCATGCTGTGTACCATGGATGACCATAGAGGACATGATACAGTGTCACTTAAAGCAGAAAGATCTGAGAAACAGGTCAGTGTGTAAATGGAGTAGCTGCTCCAGATTATAGGACCTAATACCTTCACCTGTCCCATGACATGTGGCATTTTATTTTTTTAATTATTGTGTTTTGTTGGTTGGTTTATTTGCAGAAGCAGGTGGTGGAAACACAGAGGAAATACAAGGAGAGAATCCAGGAGAGAGAGAAGGAGCTTCAGGAGTTAATAGAAGCTGTGGAGACTCACAAGGTGATTTTTAAAATAAGGAGAAGAATAAAGATCTGATTTTTTCCATTAAGGGTAATTATTTAATTACTTAACTAAAGGTGTCCTCATTTTTAAAATGTAATTTAAAGTCACATTGTATTTTAGTTTTAGTCATCAATTATCAAAATTAAATAATATTTACAGCTTCATGAAGTTTGGATTTACACAATATTTGTGTCACACCTTATTCTGTGAGATTATTGGCTGGTTGCAAATAAAAACTCTGACTACTGACAAACTCTGATGTTCCTCAGTAATCAGATTATAAAGTGCATGTAAATCCACTTATTGATGTGAATGAACTGCTCCTAACATTCTCCTCTCTCTGTGATTCCACTACCAGCGCTCTGCTCAGACAGCAGTGGAGGACAGTGAGAAGATCTTCACTGAGATGATCCTCTCCATTGAGAGAAGACGCTCTGAGGTGAGGCAGATGATCAGAGATCAGGAGAAAGCTGCAGTGAGTCGAGCTGAAGAACGTCTGAAGAGACTGGAGCAGGAGATCACAGAGCTGAAGAGGAGAGATGCTGATCTGGAGAAGCTTTCATTCACAGAGGATCACATCCATTTCCTCCAGGTAACAGACTCTGTTTTTCTCCCCAAATACAAAGTTTATTTTAGACTGTTTACACCATCTTTTTAATGTGATCTATATCTGATATTAGCCTGAACAGTTCTTAAACTGAAGCTCATGCACTAAAGAGCAGAGCTTCACATGAAGTTTCAGTTTCACCAGTGACTGAAAGCTGATCTTAACAGAGAATGAGTTCCAGCTCACTGTAAAAAAGGGAATGTTGTTTGGCCACACCCTCCCCTTTAATGTCTGTCCTTTATCTTTTTTGTTTAAACAATTTATTTTTTTTTAATTTTGTTTTGATGCTGCAGCAGCGCCATCTATTGGCTGTGTTCAGCAATTTGATTGGATATATCTTTAAAGACAGAGCGGTTGTGATGTGTACTATTTAATTCAGTATGAACAGAGACATCAGTCCAAATGTTTATGAGGTCTGTTATCTCTCTATCACACCAATCCCTCATTAACTGCTGTCGCCATTTTCCCTTATGCTCAATGTAAGTTTTGATGTAAATGTTGCATGAATTCTGATCGGTCTTGGATATTGGATATGTATCAGATTTCAATAACACAGACTTTTTATTTCCTTTCACACTGTCTCATACATAATTAATCTGAATCATGAATGACTAATAAGATCAGATTTAGGCCAGATTTTACCTGATTTAATTTAATATAAATATGATTTAGAAATTGTTGAAGGTGTTATGTGTTTGTTTTTGTCTACATGTAGAGTTTTCAGACTCTCTCAGCTCCTCCTGGATCTTCAGCATCACCTGCTTTTACTCTCAGTCCTCTCAACACTTTTGAAGTTGTTATGAAGTCTGTTTCTCAGCTGAGAGTAAAACTAGATGAATTCTGGAAAGAGGAATTTGAGAAGACATCAGCTGCAGGTATATTAAATAAAAATTAAATAAAGTAAATATATGAAATGATAAGTCCATAAATAATCGTACTGCACTCAGTACCTCATAATGACAAAGTAAAAATTTAGGATTTTTTAAAAAGTAAAAGAGTGTGAAGAGTTTCAGAATGCACTGTAGGTTCTTCTCTAAATCCTGATGAAGTGGTCAGTAGTTTCTGGACTGAAGTGGTTGAGACTGTATATAAGGTGTGACTTTATTGTGATTGAAAGTTCAGGTAGGGTAGATTAAGACTCTACATCTACATGGAGAGAAAATCCAGTATTAGATTATTTTAATGTTGTAGTAAATGTACAGAGGGAACAGAAGCTCAGTGATGCTGTGTAGTAACTGTGTACATTTTCCTGTAGTGAAGGAAGTGCAGATCATTCTTCCTCCCGAACCCAAAAGCAGAGAAGAGTTTCTGGAGTGTAAGTCCAGCCCTTCTCTCTCTCTCTCTCTCTCTCTCTCTCTCTCTCTCTCTCTCTCTCTCTCTCTTTCTCTCTCTCTTTAACTATTTCATTCTCACACACTCTCAGAAATAACACCACAATGTACAAATACACAAAGTTTAATCTGACATTTATACGTCTATATTAAATAATAAACTGTTACATTTCAACTGCTTACGTATAAACTTGATAAAAAAAACACCAACATTCCTCATGAACTTTGATTTAGTGATAATGGCCTATCATAGTTTTGTATTTATTTAGATAAAACACAAAATTTGTGTTTTATAATAAAAACAATGAACATTTTACTACAAATCTGCAATTATTATACAACTCAATCAATTTTCTGTGTAATAGATTAAAAAATTAGTATATTTTCTGGATTAGCGACTGTACTGAATCTCTGTGCAATAGTGAGCACTTGTATTCAGGCTGTTTCAGAGGCAAAGTGAACATGGAAAATTTTAAAATGCCCCAATCAAACACCAAACACCAAAGAACAGTAATTTTAAAGTGCATCTACAAGCATAACTAAAAAACGTTCAGAAATGTATTGTTTCTCTGAGATTTGTGACTAAACTGCAAATCACTTTCACCAATCTTTCCCCAAATAGTATAGTCTCTGATTATCTTCTTTATTTATACTGTAAAGTTCTACACAATTCTGGACAGTTCTGAAAACTTCTTGATGGTTCTCACAGTTCCAGAAGCTTCTGGAAGTCTTTAGTATACTCAGCACTTTATATTTCACAAATATTCATAAAAATAGATCAGTTTCAGATATGATTGTGCCACCACTAAAGCAAAACCTTTATTTTGTATATTCTATTTTTATTGTATTCTTTTATTTTATCTTATTTTATCTATATATCTATTTTAATAACAGCTCTTGGGTGTAAACTGAATCATGAGATCACAATTCCGTTCCACCTCATGTACCACATGTGATGCGAATGACAATAAAATCTTCTTGAATCCTTTAATCCTTGAAAATTTCTGGGGAATAAAAACATTTTTATTTTTTAAAGAATTAGGAAAACACACTTAACACCTGAGAACAAAAATATACATAAAATTGTTATGTTGTGTAATTGAAAAATAATGAGAATAAATCTTTTTTTTACATAATCAAACACTTTTCATAGATGATTCCAGTATGTTCTCTGGTTATTTCAGTTTTAGGGGCTGTTTTTAGATCATTTTCTAAAAGCTGATGGGTTTTCTCTCTCTTTCAGATTCTTGTCAGCTCACACTGGATCCAAACACAGCTTATAAATACCTCCTCCTGTCTGAGAGAAACACAGTGGTGACCCGCAGCACCACAGTCCAGCCATATCCTGACCATCCAGACAGATTTGATAGATGGGCTCAGGTTCTGTGTAGAGAGAGTGTGAGTGGACGCTGCTACTGGGAGGTTGAGTGGAGAGGAGATGGAGGGGTTGATATAGCAGTGTCTTATAAAAGCATCTCCAGGAAAGGAGGAGGCGAGGAGTGTGTGTTTGGATGTAATGATCAGTCTTGGAGATTGTTCTGTGATTCCTCCAGATACACATTCAGTTACAATAACAGAGAAACTGAAATCTCCGGAGTGCCCGTCTCCTCTAGAATAGGAGTGTATGTGGATCACAGGGCAAGAACTCTGTCCTTCTACAGCATCTCTGATACCATGACCCTCATCCACAGAGTCCAGACCACCTTCACTCAGCCGCTCTACGCTGGGTTTGTGTTAAACCTTCACTCATCAGTAAATCTTTTACTTTCAGCAAAATAGATGAACATGCAGAACAAAGAGAAGAGCTGGATGAGATCAGATAAGAACTGCAGAATCTAGACTGTAGAGCTGATCAAATAAAGTTATAATAGTGCTGGGAGATATTGTTAATATAAATAATCATAATTCTGAACGGTAATTACGTCTGTCCCAGATTAGAACTGCAGGTACATTTCCTGTATGGAAAGATTTATTCAGATTTAGCGTTAAATAGTTTAAACTGTTTATATCATTAACAGAGCTCACAGTAACAGAGTTCATATTTTAAACTTTATATTACAGAACTTTATTCATTTCTAACACATTATCATTTATTATAAACTGAATGAAAGATCACAATAAAATGTTTAAATTATTATACTGTTGTTTTATCCTCAACATTTTTATATTAAAACAAAGAGAGAGGAAATCTATGTGTTAATGCTTTAACTTTAATTTTACAATTAATGTAATATCAAAAGGAAAGAACAAAATATATACAACATATAGTCAAAAATAATAGAAAATATACATTTAACTTACTGTACACTACACACATTAACTTACACTATGAAACACAGTTTTACAATATTGCACTGTTGATTGTAGCTTAAATTTATTATATTTATCATCGCTGTCACATAAAAACGTTATATCCCTAAAGTAGCAACTTTACATTTCTATTTGCCCATTCATCAGGAAATATTGACACAGTATGAAGATAAAGTATAAACATAAGATACAGTAGACATAAGGTTTTTGTGTTAAAGCAGTTTTAAACTAATTAATCTAATATATGTGCTTCTATGTTGAGTTAATTTATTTGAGCATGTTATCATTTAACTCTACACAGTTCTCTGTATTAATTTGATTTTATTTGTAATGTACTCAGATTGTATTCCTGTAATCTTGTAATGTTGTGGGGTATATCTTATAAATAATAAAGTGGAAGCTGAAAGCTCAGAACAGAGGATCTAATTTGTCTAATTATTACTATTAGTTCTGGTTTTCAGAGCACTAGGAGCAGATGTCTGGGATAAATGGCTGAAGATGAAGCTGTTTTCTCATTGGTGTCTTTTGCAGCATTGAACCTAGCATTCTTAGACTACACTAGAACTAGAACTGATCCAATCAGGGTTATTATCACAACAATGGAAACAGAATATATAGAAATAAAAATATAGGGGCGCCGAGTGGTCCAGCGGTCTAAAGCGCTGCCACTATGAGCAGGAGGTCGCCGGTTCGAACCCCAGCTCATGCAGCTTTGCCATCAAGCTGCCGGCGTTAGAGGGAGCAAAATTGGCCCTGCTCCCTCTGGGTGGGTAGATGGCGCTCTTTCCCCACATCACTCCTATGGTGATGTCTGCAGCACAGGGCGTCTGTGAGCTGATGTACCGGAGCCGAGCCGCTGTGCTTTCCTCCAAGTGCGCTGGCTGCTCGGCAATGCTGCATCGGCAGCAGCTCGAAAAGAAGCGGTGGCTGACTTCACATGTATCGGAGGAAGCATGTGTTAGTCTTCACCCTCCTGGTGTGTTGAGGTATCACTAGTGATGGGGGAGTCCTAATGAATGGGTTGGGTAATTGGCCGTGTAAATTGGGGAGAAAATGGGAAAAATTAGAAATAAAATTAAAAAAAAAAAAAAAAAAGAAATAAAAATATAATAAATACATTAACTTTAACTCTTCACTCTACAACATAATTACACTGTTTTAAAATGTACTGACCAGTATCGGCGTATATAGATTTTTGATTAATCAACATCACTAAACTAATCCCTGTCAAAGGTGAGAAAAGTATCTCCATTCATTACTCTGTAGGTAGAAGTATAGATACTAGGGGTTAAAATACTTCAGTAGAAGTTGAAGTATCAACTCAAGCTTTTTACTCTTTAAGTAAAAGTATAAAAGTACTGGTTTCAAAACTGCTTAAAGTATAAAGTTAATGTAATGTAAGGGGAAAATAATAAAGCCATTACAAACAAAAGCTTAGGCCGCGCCCACAGAGTCCTATAGCGCACAAAAAACTATTTTTTTATAAGCTATAATGACTATATTCTGCTATTAAAATGTTAATGTTGATAATATAATTTGGGATTTTGCGCTAGGCTGTTCCCTGTTTTAGCTGCATATATTCTCATTGTAAATGAATGTATTTTAGTAGAATGTAAATATATTAAAGAAGCTTAGTTTGTCTGGAGTTTTTTCTGTAGCATAAAACCCATAAAGCTATAAAAACTGTGCTACTTTACTTCACCTACTGATTTCAAAAGACTAAAAGACATTTTTCTCTCTTTAAAGCTCTTAAAAGATATGTTCTATTACATGAAATAAAGTTAACAATTAAAAAGGTTAAAAAGAAGAGAGGAGAATTAGCTCTGGAGAGTGTCTTCCGTGTTTATCAGATTGCTTCTAAGTGACTGAAATTAATGGGGTTTTATGGAGGATTTAAGCTATAAGTCTGAGTTCATAAGTGTTTTAGAATAATTAAAATAAAAACAGAACTATATCACATGATTCAGCACTGCAGAAACATTTTCTAAAGCTTTTAAACTCCAGTTATAAACCTTTTAAACTCCAGTTAGCTCTCTAACCACTCAGCACACATTAGCATCAATGCTAACTAGCTCCTCTCTTCTCTAGAACCTGTTTGATGTAGAAAAATTTACATTTAAAGGTAAACTTTCTTTGCTGTTTTAGTAAAATGAATCATTTTGATTTGTAAAATCAGAAGAATATTCAAAACAAGTAGTTAGACTCTATTTTAACTTGGAGTTTTTAAAGGAGTTGAGGCTAATACTAATGCTTATGCTAATAACCATGAAGGAGGGGGCATGTTTGTTTACTTTGGGTTAGATCCTGTGCTGCACTGATATAGATTTAAACCCACAGTGATAATAAACGTATAGAATAAGTAATATAATAAACTCAGGTAATCAGAAGGACAGTAATTAGAAGAAGAGCAGAATTTAGCTTCAACAACAGAGTTTTAAACAGAAACAACACAGAAATATGGGGGTCTTGAGGAGCTCCATTTAACTTATATCCTCCACCTTAAACAGAAGAGGAGCTGGTAAATTAGCTAGTTAGATTATTAATAAATATTTACAGCTTCTCATTATCTCAGTGTTTTATTATATACATAAGAAATGAGTGAAATGGTTCTGTTTTACACCAGCCAGAGCCGTATAGAGAGAGAGAGTCGCTTCAGCTCCGTTTACTCCAATCTTCACTTTTTAACAGCAATGTCGACTCGTGGAGCTTCTCAATAGTTCCTGTAATTTAGCGACTAATACTAGCAGCCCCACAGAGCTGCAGCAGAGTACAGCGTTAGTGCTGCACTTTTACAGGATAAAACCATTAAATATCCTGATTTAATACTGTCAGCACACCTGAATCTATTTAACATGTAGAGTACAGCATGATCCCCACTAAATTACCATCGTTAAGATCGTTAACAGAACAGATTAGGGTAAATTAGACAGAGCTAGATAAATAATCCTGTGTGTGTTTGTAGGTTTTGTATTCTTGTTACTGAATGTAACTACTCCATTAATTTTAAGATAAGACTATTAATTCTGAATAAATAAATAATATCATAAGGTCTGAATTCATGGAACTGATTTATATGAAGAATTGTATAGAGAATGTATAAATTAAATTAAGGCAAAAAAAAAAGAAAAAAAAACTATACACACTTATGGATTAATCATTTTTACTAACCCTTTGTTTTTGTTTTTTATTCTGTTTTTATTTCATATTACATTTTATTGTTAATGACTGTTTACAATGTTGAGTTTGTCATTGTACATATTTTAAATGTCTCAGTGTAGCGGATGAGAATATAAATAATATTTTATTATTTAATTTCACATGAAATCCTTCTCTAATTATCTTTGTTATATTTTTGAGTATTTTTCTGTATTTCTGGGTATTATTTATTTTATTAATTTTTTTTTGGGCGATTTCAAGCTGTAATATTGATTTTAAGCTGAACTGCGGAGCAGACTTTTATTTTGAAATCGCGCGAGTTTTCAGTGTCAGCGCGGGCTTCTCCTCAGTTCGCGCTAAATACTGCTGAGGAGAGGTGGGTGTTTACTGTGCTCCTGATAAAATACTGTTTTAAAGCTGTTCAAGCACTTATAGTGCACTAAATCTGTACTCTTACATGTGTTTTAGTACTAAGAGTAAGATATCTCTGGATGTGTGGGTAGTTCGTTTGTGTAGAGAGTTTTTTAATTTAAGTACAGCAGACTTAGTGGAGTTAAGGGAGATACGGCTACCAGTTAAGCTAATATGGTGTGCTTTTCTTCTCACAGCTGCATGTGTGTGTGTGTGAGAAGGACCAGAATTCACTCTATGCTGTGTTGTATGCTACTCTCATGCACAGGTACTGCCACAGGTTAATTGGTTAATTGTCTAATTAATTTAGCTAATTGTTTAATTGCACCAGCTGTTTATTTTTATTGGAATTTGTTTTGTTATAATGAAATTAATGTTCAGAAAAGAAAAAAAAATACGTCATTTATGGGAGTCTCTCTATATATGTGCATGGGGTAATGTATTATGGTAATGTATAATATTGTATTTTATTTCATAGCTATAGATATATTCTTAATGTTTATTTTCATAACATAGTACTCTATATTTGTGATACAATATTTTATAATGTCTATTTTATTGTGTGTTTTATCAACCTGATGTAGAAAAAAAAAGTGTAGATCAGTTCGCGCTAAATACTGCTGAGGAGAGCTGCATGTGTGTGTGTGAGAAGGACCAGAATTCACTCTATGCTGTGTTGTATGCTACTCTCATGCACAGGAACAGGAAATAGAGAGAATAAAACTCCCGTTGTATGGCAGAGTGTGTCCCGTGTTTCCATCATCGCATTCACAACGCAGAGGGTGGCCAAGCCTACTAGAAGAGAGAGAGAGGGACACACACACTCAAACACGAGCCGGCTACATCAGTTTGAAAAGTTAAAATTATACAGACTTCTCATGAAATAAATGTGTTGTTGTTAGTACGTCAGAATCTGATTTTAAAACATCCCCAAACCACCATCAGTGTAATTATATCAGTTAACATTAGGATATAAAAGCTTTTCATTACAGTACGATAACCAAAACTCAAAGCTCATAAAAAAATACGTTTTCACATTTAAACAAAGCCTATCAATGGAATTACATGTACAGAAAGGATTTCTATATAAATATTGTAAATTACTGCATTCTTTAACTATTAATGACTAAAACTGCAGTTCTGTCTCAGTGTTTAAATTGCTGATATTAACTTTCTGGAACTATTGGAGCTCCTCATGGGTCTCGAGAACACCAAGCATTTAGGACTTCCGCTGTAGCGACTCTCTCTCTCTATATCGGAGTTTTAATGTCTAGTAGCCTCTGTGCTAGCTAACGCTAACAGGCTAGCTAATGCTAACAGACTAGCAAACGCTAACCAGCAAGCTAACGCTAACAGGCTAGCTTAAGCTAAGCGGCAAACTAACTCTAAGCAACTAGCTAACGCTAACTGGCAAGCTAACGCTAAGCAACTAGCTAATGCTAACCGTTTGCTTTGGCTCAGTTAACCTACAGGAGAGAAACTCCTGTTTATGATTTAAACTATAGAACAGTATGTGCTGAAGCCAAACGCTCAATACAGCCAAACAATTAAACAGTGTGGAAATCCCAGCTCCCTAACTATTAAATATAGCCTTCGCATTTATATTACATTATGTGTTCATCTCGTAAATATAATATACTGTCTTGAAGGCATTATTAATTGGGACTTGATAAAATACAGAATGTAAATTGATTATTTACAAAAAAATAGTTAGCTAACCTTTCTAACTCCTTCATTGATTTCACTGATTGAGTAAAAACTGCGGTAATAAGAAGCTCTAAATATCAGTTAATTGGTTAAGTTACCCACTGTTGTTACCAGATTCAGCGTTTTACCGAGCCCATTATTAGTGTGGGTGTGGTACTGAATCAGGTGTAAATGATAGAGATTAATAAATGTGTGTCTTGGTGCTAAAATGTGTGTGTAGTGTGTAAACAAAAAGTGATTAGGTTGGTGTGGGCTATTGTAATGCTGGTGTCTGGTGTGGCCGCTGTAATGAGTAAATGGCAAATTCTGTAGTTAGGAACTTTACTTACATTACTTGTATTATTTATTATTATCACAGATGACAGCCACACTCCACTGGATATCTTTAAAATGTACTTTCCAGAGGATGCTCTGGCAGCCTGCTCAAGGAATAATCTGGACAATTTACACTGGAAAGAACTACTTTTCCACAGACTAGATTCTCTTATTACTCTGTAATGTCACTGACTGACTGAGGTAAGATAATATTGTTGTAATTTTATGTGTCAGGATTTTACCCATATTCTGTGTGTGTTTTAAATAATCTGTAAAAGAGTTTTCATTGCCTTTTTTTTTTTACAATGCACACTTTCCAAATGTAAAAGTGTCTCAAACATTCAATGTTTGAGCCATTAGAATTCAAGTGAGTTTAGAGTACTAAAACTTTTTTAAATAGTGTAATTCCAGATAGCTTAACTCTGTATCATTATTATTGTGAATACATGGGGAGAGTATAAGCTAAAAATCAGTTGTGACTAGTGCTGGACGATATGGCCAAAATTTATATCACGATATATTCCTTAAATTTCGGTCGATACGATATATTTTCGATATCGATAAATACTTTGAAGGCCTCAGAAAAAGAATCCCTGCAATCTCTGCAGCTTGCACTGCAAATTTAAATTATTATTTAACTGTGTATTTGCACTTTTTGTATCAATCTATCTAATGGAAATCTGTACCTACTACTGTATGAAAATGTTTTTTAAGTCTTTGAAACCTCCTTTCACAAAAACTTTAATACTTTAGAAATAAAAGTAGTCAAAATAAATCAATGCTCAATTTTATTTGCATATAGCAAAATAATAACATGACATCCCTGTCAAACATAAGCCTATATAACTATTACCAATAAAAATAACTTTAAATTAGGACAGAGGCAGAGCTTCTTATTCATTGTAAACAAATTTAACAGATTAAAACAAAAGTGTTTTAACTAGGATATATAATACAAGAAGCCTTTATATACATAAAAGCAATAAGATTTTCCCGTCAAATAAACAAACCTATAGGATTTTTCAACTATAAATAACTTAGTGACAACATAATCTATTAAAGTGCTTCAGCCAGAATACAAGAGGTATTCAACATGATATCAACGGCAAATAAACAAACCTAACGGATTCATAAACTTTAAATAACTTAGTTTCAACATAATCTATTAAAGTGCTTTAGTCAGAATACAAGAGGTATTCAACATGATATCCACGTCAAATAAACAAACCTAACGGATTCATAAACTTTAAATAACTTAGTTTCAACATAATCTATTAAAGTGCTTTAGTCAGAATACAAGAGGTATTCAACATGATATCCACGTCAAATAAACAAACCTAAAGGATTCATAAACTTTAAATAACTTAGTTTCAACATAATCTATTAAAGTGCTTCAGTCAATATAAGGAAAATATTGTATGTAGTGAAGATGCTTGAGGTGGTGGAACAGATTAGATGTATTAACGTTACGCTGCTTGTCGGCTCCACTCACCGGCACAATTTGCAGCAAAGCGGCAAGCGAGCGGACTCGCGGCTGGGCGAGCGGACTCGCGGCTGGGCGAGCGGACCCGCGGCTGGGCGAGCGGACCCGCGGCTGGGCGAGCGGAGCCGCGGATGAGCGAGCGGACCCGCGGCTGGGCGAGCGGACCCGCGGCTGGGCGAGCGGAGCCGCGGATGAGCGAGCGGACCCGCGGCTGGGCCAGCGGAGCCGCGGATGAGCGAGCGGACGCGCGAATGGGCGAGCGAAACAGCGGCTGACCGAACCGAGTCTACCCTAGCCTTGGATCCGCTCGTCCCGGCTCCGTTTCGAGACATTTTAGATGCGTAGCGGAGCGGACCTGAACCTAACCTAGCCTAGCCTAGCCATTTTAACCTAGCCTAGCCTATCTGGCTACGTGCCTGTGTGATTGCGTCATCACGCACTGAGGTAGCACAGCTATGGGGGCTGAATGTGTTTGGCTCTGCGGCGAGCTGACGCCAGTAAAAAACGCCTGTCCGTGACAGATTCTGTACATAATACATATCGATATACCACAAAAGTGATATCACCGTTATTGAAACATTTCTTATCGCGATAAATACCGATATCGAATTATTGTCCAGGCCTAGTTGTGACCAAATATTGGCTTTAAATATCGGTCATCTGCCACTTGTGATCTTTAAATATTAGCATCGTCATCGGAAATTAAAAATACAATAAAGGTCGATCACTAGTCTATACATTCCTCTATATACACACAGTACTAAGGAGTGGTTCAGAGGGAGCTGTGCCATGTGTGGCTGTGCTGGGAGTGTGTGATGAGATGTTGGGAATTTTAAAGAAAAGCGTAAATCAGATTGATTCACACAGCATATAATTTAAAATGTCGTAAGTTCTTTGATTCTACTGATTTTCACGGTTCTAGCTAAAAAACTGTGACCTGCTGAGCCTTTCAATTTTTTTGCCTATGGGGAAATTTTTAGCTGAAAAATGCCCGCTGTAAGAAAACCGTACGAAGTATTGTTCCAAAAAGCACAAGCAACGTAATTCAGTGGTTGTAACATGAAAGCAGTAGGAGGAGAAGCATATAGAAAAACGCAAATAGAATAATAATAATAAGATTTTTTCCAAGCCAACTTGATAATTCTCAATCACAGTGGATATAAGTTGCCTAGCTGGTGAACTATCTCTGTTTTGTGTGTGAAAGCTGGTTAGCTATGCTAGTGTAAATAGCTGTAAATAAGATTAAATAGGCTGTTGGAATGCTAGGTTAGCATATCTAGCTACTTCATGATCAGTGTTCACAGCAGTAGCTACTTCAGACTGCATTTACTTTAAATATGATACGACCAGAAACCACTTAATATGAACTGCTCATACTACTACTACTACTACTACTACTACAGGTGCTGGTCAACGAATTAGAATAATTTGAAATAGTGCAATCATGAAATTCTTTGAATGCATTTTTTGTGCAGAAAGCAAATCAGGTGTTCACCGCACCTGTCCTACTCGTTAGACTAATCACAGAACTTGTTACCTGGAAAAATATTTGCTCAGCTGAGCTTTCCAAAAGGCCCATTTAGGCCATTTAACTGTGACACTGTTGTTTTATTGAATTGGAATAATGGAGAAACCGTTTCATTGAATTAGAATAATTTTTATTATAATTACAATCATCACTTTCTCAGTATTTTGTGGCTGCCCCCTTGGCTTGTATGACTGCCTGAAGTCTCCGCGGCATCGATTTGACCAGCTTGTCGCAAGTTTCCGCACTCACAGCTTCCCAGGCAGTGGCGATGTTCTGCTTCAGTTGGTCCAGCGTAGTAGGCTTTCTGTCGCGAATTTTCCGCTTGACGATGGCCCAAAGGTTTTCAATGACATTGAGGTCAGGCGAGTTGGCCGGCCATGCCAAAACTTCAAGCTGTTTTTTAGTGAACCAATCTTTGGTCGACTTTGCCGCATGAGCCGGTGCAAGATCCCGTTGAAATATGAAGTCTTCTTCGCCGAACTGTTCCTCAACAGTCGGAATCAGGAACGTTTCCAGAACATCTTGATATACGGCAGCATTGACTGTCTTCTTGAGGAAGCAGAGTTTCCCTACACCTCGAGCGGACATGCATCCCCAGACCATAACTCTCTGGGGAAACTTGACAGATCTTTTCACGCACTCGTGGTTGTAGGTTTCGCCACCACGACGCCAGACACGAGGACCTTGGTCACCGAAGGAGATGCAGAAGCGTGATTAGTCACTGAAGACCACTTTCTGCCAGTCTTCAGCAGTCCACTCGCCGTGTTCTTTGGCCCACTTCAGCCGTTTCTCCATTTGTTTCTTGTTCAGCATCGGTTTTACTGCTGGAACGCGAGATTTGAAGCCGAGTTCGCGCAGACGACGGTAAGTGGTTGATCTGGAGACGTCAGCGCCGGTCTGCTTGTTCCACAAGTCGGTGAGCTCGGAAGTGGACTTGAACCGGTTGCTGACTGCGATCTTTCTCAGCTGCTTGTTGTCGCGAGCAGAAGTTTTTCGGACGCCGGAACAGTTTGTGCGCTTGCTGCAGTTTTTCTTGAGAGCTTTGCAGACGGAAGACTGGCTGATGCCGAGCTGCTCAGCAATTTTAGTTTGGGTCAAGCCTTGTTGGCGAAGGGCTTGAATTTGAGCCACTTCCGGTTGAGAGGTCGCGCTGCTTACCTATGATTGATTTTACAACTTAGAAATTCTTCAACCCTGACTTTATACTGCACAGTGAACACTCTTCACAGAAAACAAAAATTCGAGCATTTATTCTAATTCAATGAAACGGTTTCTCCATTATTCTAATTCAATAAAACAACAGTGTCACAGTTAAATGGCCTAAATGGGCCTTTTGGAAAGCTCAGCTGAGCCAATTTTCCAGGTAACGAGTTCTGTGATTAGTCTAACGAGTAGGAAAGGTGCGGTGAACACCTGATTTGCTTTCTGCACAAAAAATGCATTCAAAGTATTTCATGATTGCACTATTTCAAATTATTCTAATTCGTTGACCAGCACCTGTACTACTACTACTATACACACAGACACAAAGTGAGTTGACCGCAGTGTTTTAAAGGAATTGGGAGCTGAATGATCAGGGAGGTCAGTCAGATCTGGATTATAAGATATTAAACATATTAAACTATATAAATCAGTTTAGAATGTTGTGTTATATGTTTAAAAACTACATTTTACTACTTAGTAATAATCTGAACTGAAGGGTATTACTTATAATAACATAAATATCAGATCGGTATTGTCTAAAACTCAGCAATAAGAGTCTCTCAGTAGCTGAACAGACTTAAGTCCTGTCTCTGTTTCTCTTTCTTTAATGCTCAGGACCCCACAGGACTGCAGTAAAACTGATTAGCATGGTGGTGGTGTAAGAGGTGTTTGTGTGTGTTGTGCTGGTAGAAGTGGATCAGACACAGCAGTGCTGCTGGAGTTTTTAAAACACTCCTGCAGCTCTGTAAGGGCTTGTTTTGTTAATGAGCTGATTATTTGGGCGATTGAGAGGTTCAAGCTGCCAATGTTGGGTTCTTGAACACCCTTGTTGAGTCCAAATTCCATCTGATTGTTGTGTCTTATCTTGTCTACTCTTCTGAATATTCAGTGCAATTACACATTCTCACCAGAGAGGTCTCCAAATCCCCGTTCTCACAAACGTGCAGCCTGTTCCTTTAAGTGAGAGTGAAAGTAAAATCTGATCATTTCCTGGATTCCCTGCAGGTTTTCCTGAGTCTCTACAATAATTCCTGTTTGAGTCAGACAGTGTGAGTATTGTTATCTTGGCTAATGAGTAGAATTACAGGATAGTTCTGTTCACTTCTCTCCAACAGAGAACCAGGAAACAAAATCTTCACACTGTAAAATGGCAGAAGCCAATGTTTCACTGGCTCAGGATGAGTTCAGCTGTTCAGTCTGCCTGGATCTCCTGAAGGATCCAGTGGCTATTTCCTGTGGACACAGTTTCTGTATGGTGTGTATTAACAAGTGCTGGGATGAGGAGGATCAGAAGAAGATCTACAGCTGCCCTCACTGCAGACACACCTTCACCTCAAGACCTGTCGTGAGTAAAAACACCATGCTGGCTGAGGTGGTGGAGAAACTGAAGAAGACGAGACTCCAGGCTGCTCCTCCTGATCACTCTTCTGCTGATCCTGAAGATGTGGAGTGTGATTCCTGTACTAGGAGAAAACACAAAGCCGTCCAGTCCTGCCTGGTGTGTCTGGCCTCTTTCTGTGAAGCTCACCTCCAGCCTCACTACCAATCTCCAGCCTTTAAGAAGCACAAGCTGGTCAAAGCCTCCAGACGACTCCAGGAGCAGATCTGCTCTCAGCACGATAAACTGCTGGAGGTTTACTGTCGCTCAGACCAGCAGTGTATCTGCATGCTGTGTATGCTGGATGATCATAAAGCACATGATACAGTGTCACTTGCAGCAGAAAGATCTGAGAAACAGGTCAGTGTGTAAATGGAGTAGCTACTCCAGATTATGAGAACCAATAACAGCACCTGTCCCGTGACATGTGGCATTTAAATTTTTAATTAATGTGTTTTGTTGGTTGGTTTATTTGCAGAAGCAATTGGTGGAAACACAGAGGAAATACAAGGAGAGAATCCAGGAGAGAGAGAAGGAGCTTCAGGAGTTAATAGAAGCTGTGGAGAATCACAAGGTGATTTTTTAAATAAGTAGAAGAATAAACATCTGATTTTTCCCATTAAGGGTAATTATTTAATTATTAAACTAAAGGTGTCCTCATTTTTAAAATGTCATTTAAAGTCACATTTTATTTTAGTTTTAGTCATCAATTATTAAAAATTAAATCATCTTTACAGCTTCATGAGTTAAGAAAAGCCACAGCATGAAGTTTGGGTTAATGCAATATTTATGTCACGTCTTATTCTGTGAGATTATTGGCTGGTTGCAAATAAAAACTCTGACTACTGATAACCTCTGATGTTCCTCAGTAATCAGATTATGAAGTGCATGTAAATCCACTTATTGATGTGAATGAACTGCTCCTAACATTCTCCTCTCTCTGTGATTCCACTACCAGCGCTCTGCTCAGACAGCAGTGGAGGACAGTGAGAAGATCTTCACTGAGATGATCCTCTCCATTGAGAGAAGACGCTCTGAGGTGAGGCAGATGATCAGAGATCAGGAGAAAGCTGCAGTGAGTGAAGCTGAAGAACGTCTGAAGAGACTGGAGCAGGAGATCACAGAGCTGAAGAGGAGAGATGCTGATCTGGAGAAGCTTTCATTCACAGAGGATCACATCCATTTCCTCCAGGTAACAGACTCTGTTTTTCTCCCCAAATACAAAGTTTATTTTAGACTGTTTACACCATCTTTTTAATGTGATCTATATCTGATATTAGTCTAAACAGTTCTTAAACTGAAACTTGTGCACTAAAGAGCAGAGCTTCACATGAAGTTTCAGTTTCACCAGTGACTGAAAGCTGAGCTTATCAGAGAATGAGTTCCAGCTCACTTTAAATAAGGGCATGTAATTTAGCCTCTTTCTGTCATTCATTTCTTTTGTTTAAACAATTCTAAACTTTTTATTTTTCTTTGATCTTTTCTTTGAGCCAGCTAATGGCTGTGTTCAGCAATTTCATTGGAAATATATTTTCCAATATATTTCTACCACTGAAACCCTCCCTCACTGCTGTTGTCCATTTTCCCTTATGCTCAATGTAAGTTTTGATGTAAATGTTGCATGAATTCTGATCGGTCTTGGATATTGGATATGTATCAGATTTCAATAACAGATTTTTTTTCCTTTCACACTGTCTCATACATAATTCATCTGAATCATGAATGACTAATAAGATCAGATTGAGACCAGATTTTACTTGGTTTAATTCAATATAAATATGATTTAGAAATTGTTGAAGGTGTTATGTGTTTGTTTGTCTACATGTAGAGTTTTCAGACTCTCTCAGCTCCTCCTGGATCTTCAGCATCACCTGCTTTTACTCTCAGTCCTCTCAACACTTTTGAAGTTGTTATGAAGTCTGTTTCTCAGCTGAGAGGAAAACTAGACGAATTCTGGAAAGAGGAATTTGAGAAGACATCAGCTGCAGGTATATTAAATAAATCTCATCACATTTTCTATGTAAATATATGAAATGATAAGTCCATAAATAATCATACTGCACTCAGTACCTCATAATGACAAAGTAAAAACAATTTAGGATTTTTTAAAAAGTAAAAGAGTGTGAAGAGTTTCAGAATGCACTGTAGTTTCTTCTCTAAATCCTGATGAAGTGGTCAGTAGTTTCTGGACTGAAGTGGTTGAGACTGTATATAAGGTGTGACTTTATTGTGATTGAAAGTCCAGGTAGGGTAGAATAAGACTCTACATCTACATGGAGAGAAAATCCAGTATTAGATTATTTTAATGTTGTAGTAAATGTACAGAGGGAACAGAAGCTCAGTGATGCTGTGTAGTAACTGTGTACATTTTCCTGTAGTGAAGAAAGTGCAGATCATTTCTGAACCCCAAAGCAGAGAAGAGTTTCTGCAGTGTAAGTCCAGCCCTTTCTCTCTCTCCCCCTTTCATTCTCACAGACTCTCAGAAATAACACCACAATGTACAAATACACAAAGTTTAATCTGACATTTATACATCTATATTAAATAATTAACTGTTATATTTCAACTGCTTATGTATAAAGAAAAAAGACCCACCAACATTCCTTATGAACTTTGATTTTGTGATAATGGCCTATCATAGTTTTGTATTTATTTAGATAAAACACAAAATTTGTGTTTTATGATAAAAACAATGAACATTTTACTACAAATCTGCAATTATTATACAACTCAATCGATTCTCTGTATAATAGATTAAAAAATGAGTATGTTTTCTGGATTAGCGACTGTACTGAATCTCTGTGCAATAGTGAGCACTTGTATCCAGGCTGTTTCAGAGGCAAAATGAACATGGAAAATTTTAAAATGCCCAAACAACAAAGAACAGTAATTTTGAAGTGCATCTACAAGCACAACCAAAAATGTTCAGAAATGTATTGTTTCTCTGAGATTTGTGACTAAACTGCAAATCACTTTCACCAATCTTTCCCCAAATATAGTCTCTGATCATCTTCTTTATTTATACTGATAAACGTCTTTATTTATACTGTAAAGTTCTACACAATTCTGGGCAGTTCTGAAAACTTCTTGATAGTTCTCACAGTTCCAGAAGCTTCTGGAAGTCTTTAGTATACTCAGCACTTTATATTTCACAAATATTCATAAAAATAGATCAGTTTCAGATATGATTGTGCCACCACTAGAGCAAAACCTATATTTTGTATATTCTAATTTTATTGTATTATTTTATTTTATCTTATTTTATCTATATATCTATTTTAATAACAGCTCTTGGTTGTAAACTGGATCGTAAGATCACAATTTCGTTCCACCTCATGTACCACATGTGATGCGAATGACAATAAAATCTCCTTGAATCCTTTAATCCTTGAAACTTTCTGGGGAATAAAAACATTTTTATTTTTTTAAGAATTAGGAAAACACACTTAACACCTGAGAACAAAAATATACATAAAATTGTTATGTTGTGTAATTGAATAATAATGAGAATAAATCTTTTTTTTACATAATCAAACACTTTTCATAGATACTTCCAGTATGTTCTCTGGTTATTTCAGTTTTAGGGGCTGTTTTTAGATAATTTTCTAAAAGCTGATGGGTTTTCTCTCTCTTTCAGATTCCTGTCAGCTCACACTGGATCCAAACACATCCAATAAACAGCTCCTCCTGTCTGAGAGGAACACAGTGGTGACCCGCAGCGACACAGTCCAGCCATATCCTGACCATCCAGACAGATTTGATAGACGTGCTCAGGTTCTGTGTAGAGAGAGTGTGAGTGGACGCTGCTACTGGGAGGTTGAGTGGAGAGGAGATGGAGGGGTTTATATAGCAGTGTCTTATAAAAGCATCTCCAGGAAGGGAGAAGGCTTGGAGAGTTTGTTTGGGGGTAATAATGATCAGTCTTGGAGATTGTTCTGTAATTCCTCCAGATACACATTCAGTTACAATAACAGAGAAACTGTAATCTCCGGAGTGCCCGTCTCCTCTAGAGTAGGAGTGTATGTGGATCACAGGGCAGGAACTCTGTCCTTCTACAGCATCTCTGATACCATGACCCTCATCCACAGAGTCCAGACCACCTTCACTCAGCCGCTCTACGCTGGGTTTGGGTTGAGTCTCGACTCATCAGTAAATCTTTTACTTTCAGCAAAATAGATGAACATGCAGAACAAAGAGAAGAGCTGGATGAGATCAGATAAGAACTGCAGAATCTAGACTGTAGAGCTGATCAAATAAATTTATAATAGTGCTGGGAGATATTGTTAATATAAATAATCATAATTCTGAACGGTAATTACGTCTGTCTCAGATTAGAACTGCAGGTACATTTCCTTTATGGAAAGATTTATTCAGATTTAGCGTTAAATAGTTTAAACTGTTTATATCATTAACAGAGCTCACAGTAACAGAGTTCATATTTTAAACTTCATATTACAGAATTTTATTAATTTTTAACACGTTATCATTTATTATAAACTGAATGAAAGATCACAATAAAATGTTTAAATTATTGTACTGTTGTTTTAACCTCAACATTTTTAAATTTAAACAAAGAGAGAGGAAATCTGTGTGTTAATGCTTTAACTTTAATTTTACAATTAATGTAATATCAAAAGGAAAGAACAGAATATATACATCATATAGTCAAATATAATAGAAAATATACATTTAACTTACTGTACACTACACACATTAACTTACACTATGAAACACACAGTTTTACAATATTGCACTGTTGATTGTAGCTTAAATTTAATATATTTATCATCGCTGTCACATAAAAACTTTATATCTCTAAAGTAGCAACTTTACATTTCTATTTGCCCTTTCATCAGGAAATATTGACACAGTATAAAGATAAAGTATAAACATAAGATACAGTAAACATAAGGTTTTTGTGTTACAGCAGTTTTAAACGAATTAATCTAATATATGTGCTTCTATGTTGAGTTGATTTATTTGAACATTTTATCATTTAACTCTACACAGATCTCTGTATTAATTTGATTTTATTTGTAATGTACTCAGATTGTATTCCTGTAATCTTGTAATGTTGTGGGGTATGTCTTATAAATAATAAAGTGGAAGCTGAAAGCTCAGAACAGAGGATCTAATTTGTCTAATTATTACTATTAGTTCTGGTTTTCAGAGCACTAGGAGCAGATGTCTGGGATAAATGGCTGAAGATGAAGCTGTTTTCTCATTGGTTTCTTTTGCAGCATTGAACCTAGCATTCTTAGACTACGCTAGAACTAGAACAGATCCAATCAGGTTTATTATCACAACAATGAAAAAACACAATATATAGAAATAAAAATATAATAAATACATTAACTTTAACTCTTCACTCTACAACATAATTACACTGTTTTAAAATGTACTGACCAGTATCGGCGTATATAGATTTTTGATTAATCAACATCACTAAACTAATCGCTGTCAAAGGTGAGAAAAGTATCTCCATTCATTACTCTGTAGGTAGAAGTATAGATACTAGAGTTTAAAATACTTCAGTAGAAGTTGAAGTATCAACTCAAGCTTTTTACTCTTTAAGTAAAAGTATAAAAGTACTGGTTTCAAAACTACTTAAAGTATAAAAGTTAATGTAATGTAAGGGGAAAATAATAAAGCCATTACAAACAAAAGCTTAGGCCGCGCCCACATCGTCCTATAGCGCACAAAAAACTATTTTTTTATAAGCTATAATGACTATATTCTGCTATTAAAATGTTAATGTTGATAATATAATTTGGGATTTTGCGCTAGGCTGTTCCCTGTTTTAGCTGCATATATTCACATTGTAAATGAATGTATTTTAGTAGAATGTAAATATATTAAAGAAGCTTAGTTTGTCTGGAGTTTTTTCTGTAGCATAAAACCCATAAAGCTATTAAAACTGTGCTACTTTACTTCACCTACTGATTTCAAAAGACTAAAAGACATTTTTCTCTCTTTAAAGCTCTTAACAGATATGTTCTATTACATGAAATAAAGTTAACAATTAAAAAGGTTAAAAAGAAGAGAGGAGAATAGCTCTGGAGAGTGTCTTCCGTGTTTATCAGATTGTTTCTAAGTGACTGAAATTAATGGGGTTTTATGGAGGATTTAAGCTATAAGTCTGAGTTTATAAGTGTTTTAGAATAATTCAAATAAAAACAGAACAATATCACATGATTCAGCACTGCAGAAACATTTTCTAAAGCTTTTAAACTCCAGTTATAAACCTTTTAAACTCCAGTTAGCTCTCTAACCACTCAGCACACATTAGCATCAATGCTAACTAGCTCCTCTCTTCTCTAGAACCTGTTTGATGTAGAAAAATTTACATTTAAAGGTAAACTTTCTTTGCTGTTTTAGTAAAATGAATCATTTTGCTTTGAAAAATCAGAAGAATATTCAAAACAAGTAGTTAGACTCTATTTTAACTTGGAGTTTTTAAAGGAGTTGAGGCTAATGCTAATGCTAATGCTCAGTTGCGTGCAAAACATTTTGGGGGGCAAGTGCTCAGGGGGGAAAAGGGCACTTTTTAGCACACGTGGAACAGTTCATTAAAAAAAAAATTACACGCACAGGTTGAATGTCTTTTATTTGTAACATTCTCTAAACGTTGTCAATGGAAAAATGTCACACCACCAACTGATAAAATACATAGTAGTTTGGTGCTGTATGAGACGTATTACTGCACAAGAAACTGATTTCAGGTTGGGTTTAGAGGGCATACTTGATGTGTATGTTTTCTGGCTGGTGGGACTGGGGGGGAGCCTATATGTTTCCGTGCGTGCTGTGCTGAACTGCTGCTAGCAAGGACGTAGGAGCAGGTTTGATATTGGGGGGACACATCTATAATGTAATATAACATAGTATAATGCAATCTGCTTATTTGAATAAGCCCATTTTATAGTCTCTTAAAACAACATTTGTGGATTTACCTTTAATCACAAATAAACCATTCTTTTTGTACTTCTGTTTATTATTAGTTACATCCAAGTAAAGGTCACTTTACAACCTAAACATGTTACTCCACTTTACATTTACTGTTGATAAAAAAAATATGCATCCAATGTCTGAACTATATATAAATATATGGAAAAAAACACTGATGAGGTATCACCTAATGTTTAAAAGAATATAACAGATATTATTATTATTACTATTATTATTATGTATTGGCATGTCAATTCTGTTGTATATTTGTATATTTACATTCACGCCACCTTTTTTCGACTAAAAGTACTTAAGATGGTGGTCTTTTACGTAAAAGAATGTAACCTTATGTTTCATAGAGATTTTTGGCAGATGTTAATATAAACTTTAGATGACCCAAACCCTCCTAGTCTGTTAGTTAAATGAGCTTTTACTAAAGGACCAGATATATTCCATTAGTAAATCTAAGGGGCTAATGGATTTGAACAGGTAAACTCAATAAATGAGAGTTTATTAGCTGATCATATGGATGCGTTAAGAAACTGCTTTAAACTACCTACATGAATTATTGTACTAAATTCTGTCTATCCACTACATCCAGCTTCTATCTAACTAGTTAAGCTAGCTAAAATAATTTTCCTTCATTATAATTTACAGTAATCCTAGTCTACAAGTCACAATGACTATCACAAGCTCACAGAGGGTTTGATCTGTGGGTTTTGAGTCGTTTATTTTTAACCAGCTATCAGAAATAATCTCATAACAGTTTACATGGTAAGCTCCGTTACCTTTTAGAAAAATCGCTGTTTATCCAAATCTGTTTTAACGTCAGCTCGCTGCACCCCGCTGCTGAATCTAAAAAAGAAATGAATCGCACAGGTTTTCAAAAGATCATTTCAACACGGCTTCAGTAAAATCTTAATAATAATAATAATAATAATAATAATAATAATAATAATATTTAAACAAAAAAAAAACTAAGTTTCAAAAGGGCACTTTGGTTAATAAAGGGCAGAGCTGATGTCTATGTGTGCGTGTGTATAGTAGTAGTAGTAGTAGTAGTAGTAGTATTAGCAGTTCATATTAAGTGGTTTCTGGTCGTATCATAGTAAGTAAATGCAGTCTGAAGTAGCTACTGCTGTGAACACTGATCATAAAGTAGCTAGATATGCTAACCCAGCATTCCAACAGCCTATTTAATCTTATTTATAGCTATTTACACTAGCATAGCTAACCAGCTTTCACACACAAAACAGCTAGGCAACTTATATCCACTGCATACCTGTCAACTCTCCCGTTTTGGCCGGGAAACTACCGTATTTTACTCCTCTTTCCCGCCGTCCTCCCGTATTAGTATTTTCCCGTAAATTTCCCTTATTATATTAAAATAAAAAATATATATTATTGAGGAGACAGGGCACTGACCGCGCTGTGTCTCCTAACCAATCGTGGAGCCAGTTCAAGGAGAAAGTCCCGCATTTCATGAGAAACAGCCAATCAGCTTGCAAAGGACAGTCAGTGTGGTGAAGCCCCTAGTCGCTGTGAGTTCAGGCAGCTAGTCGGAGCAGCTGATGTTAAAACTACGGTGGCCGAGAAAGCCCAACGCAGTGCAAATTGAAAAGCGCTGCAAAAGCACAAAACACATCCATCAAAATTACAACACAGGCGCAGCAAATAGAAAAACGCGCTGCAAATAGAAAAACGCGCTGCAAATAGAAAAACGCGCTGCAAATAGAAAAACGCGCTGCAACTAGAAAAACGCGCTGCAAATAGAAAAACGCGCTGCAAATAGAACCACAACACAACGGAAGTGAGTCACAACACAACGGAATTTTCCCGGGGGACCTTAAAAGATACTGTATACCAGCTAAGCTGCGTCTTCAGTAACGTCTCGGACTTCACTATGTGTACAAAGGACAATAAGTGGCAAACAAGGCGTTTTGTGAAGCAGAACTTTTAATAATATGCACACAACCGTGGTAATCACAGGTAATAAACATAACTTACTTTTCAGAAGCTTGTTTGCCACTTATTGTCCTTTGTATACAGCTGGTACAGCATCTTTTAAGGTCCCCCGGGAAAATTCTGTTGTGTTGTGACTCACTTCCGTTGTGTTGTGGTTCTATTTGCAGCGCGTTTTTCTATTTGCTGCGCGTTTTTCTATTTGCTGCGCCTGTGTTGTAATTTTGATGGATGTGTTTTGTGCTTTTGCAGCGCTTTTCAATTTGCACTGCGCTGGGCTTTCTCGGCCACCGTATAAAACATATCTGGATATTCAGCGATTTTTCTTCAGATTAAACCTTTTAAAATAAAAAAAATACAGCTTGTGACTCAGTTTAACTAGAAATGTGAAGAGGACCGAAATTAACTGATCAGGGGTTGAGTGATCAAAAGAAAGAAGTATTAATTAAAAATGATTAATTGTGCAGGCCACTTAGGACTAATTTTTACTGATGGAATATATGTGGTCCATGTCCTTTTAGTAAACGCTCATAATACTATTTTTAGGTCACCTACATTCATTTTGCAGAATTTGTTCAATTTTAAATCTATTAAATAAATAAATAAATATATAATATAAAAGAGTGCATTTATGGCAAAAATGACATGAAATCTTACCTTTTTTTTAATATCTAGAAAAGGATTTTTAATTTGGCTGTATTAAAAGAATGACATATGTAGGAATGTCCACAACATTTCAGATTCTGGAACAAAGCCTGTCTTAAAATGTAAGGGATACTGAACCTTCGTTGGGCTGGTGGGACAGCTTTAAGTGGACAGAGGAAAATATCCCTTATTTTTAAATCTAAAACTTGACAGGTATGATCCACTGTGATTTAGAGTTATTAATTTGGCTTGGAAAAATTATTATTATTATTATTCTATTTGCGTTTCCTCCTACTGCTTTCATGTTACACTGAATTACGTTGCTTGTGCTTTTGGAACAATACTTCGTACTGTTTTCTTACAGCGGGCATTTTTCAGCTAAAACTTTTCCCATAGGAATACACTTAACAGTTTTGGACAAAAAATTTAAAAGGCTCTGCAGATCACAGTTTTTTTTATCTAGAACCATGAAAATCAGTAGACTCTAAGAACTTATGACATTTCAAAAGAAATGCTGTGAAACAATCTGATTTACGCTTTTCTTTAAAATTCCCAACATCTCATCACATACCCCCAGCACAGCCACTCACGGCACGGCTCTCTCTGAACCACTCCTTAGTACTGTGTGTGTATAGAGGAACGTATAGACTAGTGATCGACCTTTATTGTTTTTTTTTATGGCCGATGATGATGCTGATATTTAAAGATCACAAGTGGCAGATGACCGATATTTAAAGCCAATATTTTGTCACAACTGATTTTTAGCTTGTACTCTCCCCATGTATTCACAAAGTAATGATACACAGTTAAGCTATCTGGAATTACACTATTTAAAAAGTTTAATACTCTAAACTCAGAGATAAGAGATTGAAGAGTAACTGTTTATTTTACCTTGGGTGTATCGACAAATATCTTTCAATTATGATTACTTATCTTAGTATCTATAATTACATAATCATTGTGTGAAACCTTGTATTTTACATGCATTAACCAATACTCACATTGTATTTGATCATTTTTATTACTCACAGTGTATTTTACACGCAATTATATAGAAGATTAACCAATACTCACAATACATATTATTTACACATATAGATAAACATTGTTTGATCAGGCATGTGGGCATGTGACTAACACATCTATTGTATGACAAATTAACCCACATGATACATAAGGCATTTACTAACACATAGGATCTATTATATGGCGGACTAACCACGCGCTACTAACACATTAACATATAACATATGGAATCCATTGTGTGACTTGCGTAGCTCATGCTTGAAGCATTTCGTTCACTGCATGTCTCTGACTAACGGCCATCAATCATCAGCTAGTGCACTCTGTACGAACTGAATTGATACAAAGGAGACTTCGGGACGAACAGTGCGGCCTTTCTCTCTGTGCGTGCAAAGTTCTTCACCTACCAAAGCGGGAGGAGGACGCGCGCACATAGGGAGGACGGCGCTGTCCAATTCCTGAAACAATACCACACTGTCCGGCTGGATACAGTCAAGGCCA
This sequence comes from Astyanax mexicanus, assembly GCF_023375975.1. NCBI lineage: Eukaryota > Metazoa > Chordata > Actinopteri > Characiformes > Acestrorhamphidae > Astyanax > Astyanax mexicanus. The sequence goes on from NC_064415.1 coordinate 6,566,932, forward strand.
AACACTGTTGGTCCGGTCAGACACGTGAAATGGATTACTAACACGTGAAATTATGCATACTAACATGAGATGATTTTAGCAACGCCTCATCAGCAGGTTTCACGTCATTTGGGGTATAAACATGGAGTCAGATCAGAGGGGGGTCAGAACTTATACTGGGACGGCTGTTAGACGGTCTTTCATGTGTGGGTTCTCCTGAATATTCAGTACTTTGTAATAAATACTTGGTTTGCTTTCAACTTCACTCCACCTGTCTGCGACTCTCTATCAAACGAACACGTAGGGGAGTTGTACCCCGGACGAGAGGTGGGTGTTGACCCACCTTTCATTTTCTTTTCTACAACAAGATAAAACACTGAGATAATGAGAAGCTGTAAATATTTATTAATAATCTAACTAGCTAATTTACCAGCTCCTCTTCTGTTTAAGGTGGAGGATATAAGTTAAATGGAGCTCCTCAAGACCCCCATATTTCTGCGTTGTGTCTGTTTAAAACTCTGTTGTTGAAGCTAAATTCTCCTCTTCTTCTAATTACTGTGACCCTCTAATTACCTAAGTTTATTATATTACTTATTCTATACGTTTATTATCACTGTGGGTGTAAATCTATATCAGTGCAGCACAGGATCTAACACAAAGTAAACAAACATGCCCCCTCCTTCATCATTATTAGCATTAGCATTAGTATTAGCCTCAACTAAAACCCCAAGTTAAAATAAAGTCTAACTACTTGTTTTGAATATTCTTCTGATTTTACAAAGCAAAATGATTCATTTTACTAAAACAGCAAAGAAAGTTTACCTTTAAATGTAAATTTAGAAGAGAGGAGCTAGTTAGCATTGATGCTAATGTGTGCTGAATGGTTAGAGAGCTAACTGGAGTTTAAAAGGTTTATAACTGGAGTTTAAAAGCTTTAGAAAATGTTTCTGCAGTGCTGAATCATGTGATATAGTTCTGTTTTTATTTTTATTATTCTAAAACATTTATAAACTCAGATTTATTGCTTAAATCCTCCATAAAACCCCCTTAATTTCAGTCACTTAGAAGCAATCTGATAAACACGGAAGACACTCTCCAGAGCTATTCTCCTCTCTTCTTTTTAACGTTTTAATTGTTAACTTTATTTCATGTAATAGAACATATCTGTTGAGAGCTTTAAAGAGAAAAAAAAATGTCTTTTAGTCTTTTGAAATCAGTAGGTGAATTAAAGTAGCACAGTTTAAATAGCTTTGTGGGTTTTATGCTACAGAAAAAACTCCAGACAAACTAAGCTTCTTTAATATATTTACATTCTACTAAAATACATTCATTTACAATGAGAATATATGCAGCTAAAACAGGGAACAGCCTAGTGCAAAATCCCAAATTATATTATCAACATTAACATTTTAATAGCACAATATAGTCATTATAGCTTATAAAAAATGTTTTAGAGAGGGGTGTAGTGCACTATAAGACTCTGTGGGCGTGGCCTAAGCTTTTGTTCTTAATGGCTTTATTATTTGCCCCTTACATTACATTTACTTTTATACTTTAAGTAGTTTTGAAACCAGTACTTTTATACTTTTACTTAAAGAGTAAAAAGCTTGAGTTGATGCTTCAACTTCTACTGAAGTATTTTAAACTCTAGTATCTATACTTCTACCTACAGAGTAATGAATGGAGATACTTTTCTCACCTTTGACAGGGATTAGTTTAGTGATGTTGATTAATCAAAAATCTGAATAAGCCGATACTGGTCAGTAAATTTTAAAACAGTGTAATTATGTTGTAGAGTGAAGAGTTAAAGTTAATGTATTTATTATATTTTTATTTTTATTTCTATATATTGTGTTTCCATTGTTGTGATAATAAACCTGATTGGATCTGTTCTAGTTCTAGCGTAGTCTAAGAATGCTAGGTTCAATGCTGCAAAAGAAACCAATGAGAAAACATATATTAGATTAATTAGTTTAAAACTGCTGTAACACAAACACCTTATGTCTACTGTATCTTATGTTTATACTTTATCTTCATACTGTGTCAATATTTCCTGATGAAAGGGCAAATAGAAATGTAAAGTTGCTACTTTAGAGATATAATGTTTTTACGTGACAGCGATGATAAATATATTAAATTTAAGCTACAATCAACAGTGCAATATTCTAAAACTGGGTGTTCATTTTTTAAGTTAATGTGTGTAGTGTACAGTAAGTTAAATGTATATTTTCTATTTATATTACATTTTATTGTGATCTTTCATTCAGTTTATAATAAATGATAATGTGTTAAAAATTAATAAAATTCTGTAATATGAAGTTTAAAATATGAACTCTGTTACTGTGAGCTCTGTTAATGATATAAACAGTTTAAACTATTTAACGCTAAATCTGAATAAATCTTTCCATACAGGAAATGTACCTGCAGTTCTAATCTGGGACAGACGTAATTACCGTTCAGAATTATGATTATTTATATTAACAATATCTCCCAGCACTATTATAACTTTATTTGATCAGTTCTACAGTCTAGATTCTGCAGTTCTTATCTGATCTCATCCAGCTCTTCTCTTTGTTCTGCATGTTCATCTATTTTGCTGAAAGTAAAAGATTTACTGATGAGTTGGAGCTCAACCCAAACCCAGCGTAGAGCGGCTGAGTGAAGGTGGTCTGGACTCTGTGGATGAGGGTCATGGTATCAGAGATGCTGTAGAAGGACAGAGTTCCTGCCCTGTGATCCACATACACTCCTACTCTAGAGGAGACGGGCACTCCGGAGATTACAGTTTCTCTGTTATTGTAACTGAATGTGTATCTGGAGGAATTAGAGAACAATTTCCAAGACTGATCATTATTACATCCAAACCCACACTCCCCGCCTCCTCCCTTCCTGGAGATGCTTTTATAAGACACTGCTATATCAACCCCTCCATCTCCTCTCCACTCAACCTCCCAGTAGCAGCGTCCACTCACACTCTCTCTACACAGAACCTGAGCCCATCCATCAAATCTGTCTGGATGGTCAGGATATGGCTGGACTGTGTTGCTGCAGGTCACCACTGTGTTCCTCTCAGACAGGAGGAGGTATTTAAAAGCTGTGTTTGGATCCAGTGTGAGCTGACAGGAATCTGAAAGAGAGAGAAAACCCATCAGCTTTTAGAAAATTATCTAAAAACAGCCCCTAAAACTGAAATAACCAGAGAACATACTGGAAGCATCTATGAAAAATGATTATGTTAAAAAAAAGATTTATTTTCATTATTATTCAATTACACAACATAACAATTTTATGTATATTTTTAATCTCTGGTGTTAAGTGTGTTTTCCTAATTCTTAAAAAAAATAAAAAGGTTTTTATTCCCCAGACATTTTCAAGGATTCAAGGAGATTTTAAAAAATATAAAGTGCTGAGTATACAAAAGACTTCCAGAAGCTTCTGGAACTGTGAGAACTATCAAGAAGTTTTCAGAACTGTCCAGAATTGTGTAGAACTTTACAGTATAAATAAAGAAGTTTATCAGTATAAATAAAGAAGATGATCAGAGACTATATTTGGGGAAAGATTGGTGAAAGTTTGCAGTTTAGTCACAAATCTCAGAAAACAATACATTTCTGAACATTTTTGGTTGTGCTTGTAGATGCACTTTAAAATTACTGTTCTTTGTTGTTTGGTGTTTGATTGGGGCATTTTAAAATTTTCCATGTTCACTTTGCCTCTGAAACAGCCTGGATACAAGTGCTCACTATTGCACAGAGATTCAGTACAGTCACTAATTCAGAAAATATACTCATTTTTTAATCTATTATACAGAGAATCGATTGAGTTATATAATAATTGCAGATTTGTAGTAAAATGTTCATTGATTTTATCGTAAAAAAATAATTTTGTGTTTCATCTAAATAAATACAAAACTATGATAGGCCATTATCACTAAATCAAAGTTCATGAGGAATGTTGGTGTTTTTTTATCAAGTTTATACGTAAGCAGTTGAAATATAACAGTTTATTATTTAATATAGTCGTATAAATGTCAGATTAAACTTTGTGTATTTGGACATTGTGGTGTTATTTCTGAGAGTGTGTGAGAATGAAAGGGTTAAAGAGAGAGAGAGAGAGAGAGAGAGAGAGAGAGAAACACGTACATCAGTCCAAAAACGGAAAAATCTTCGCCTGTTTTGTAGATTTTAAGAAGGCATTCGATTCTATTTGGCATGACGGACTATATTACAAACTACTAGAGAGTGGTATAGGGGGTAAAGTTTTCGAAATTATTAAATCAATGTATACAGAAAACCAGTGTGCTGTTAGAATTGGAGACAAACACACAGAATTCTTCACTCAGAAAAGAGGAGTGAGGCAGGGCTGCAGTCTGAGTCCAACACTCTTTAATATCTACATTAATGAGTTAGCGGTGCAGCTGGAACAGTCTGCAGCCCCTGGACTCGCTCTGCAGGACGGGGAGGTGAAGTTCCTGCTCTATGCAGATGACCTGGTGCTGCTGTCCCCCAGTGCGCAGGGATTACAGCAGCACCTGGACCTGCTGGAGCAGTACTGCCAGAACTGGGCCCTGGCAGTAAACATGAAGAAGACCAGAGTAATGGTCTTCCAAAAGAAGCCCAGATGTCAGGAACACAGATACCAGTTTAGTCTGGGCAGCACCGCCCTAGATCACACGATGCAGTACACGTACCTCGGCCTCGTCGTTACTGCATCCGGGAGTTTCAGTTCGGCAGTGAATGCACTAAAAGACAAGGCTCGCAGAGCGATGTACGCCATCAGGAGAAAATTCTACAATATTGACATTTCCATTCCAATCTGGTGTAAAGTATTCGACAGTGTGATCCAGCCCATTGCGCTGTACGGGAGTGAGGTCTGGGGTCCACTCAGTGAACTCAACTACACTAGATGGGACAAGCATCCAACAGAAGCCCTGCATGCAGAATTCTGTAGATTGATTTTAAAAGTCCAGAGAAAAACTCCAACCAATGCATGCAGGGCAGAATTAGGCCGATTCCCTTTAATAATAAACATCCAAAAACGATCCCTAAATTTTTGGATGCACTTGAAGACGAGTCCCAGTGACACGCTGCATTTTAAGGCGCTACAGAGCCAAGAACTGAACCCTGAAAAGAGCTCCCTCAGTAAGCTGGTCTTGAGGCTTATTAACCCTCTAACAAATCCTAACAATCAGCAGCCTCAGCCCAGCACTGCTTCATCCCCCAAACCCAACATCAGGCACATCACCAAAAACACTCAGAGTGATTATCTGGAACATTGGAGAAAACAAATCCAAACCCAAAACAAGCTAGAATGCTATCGGGCCCTAAAAACAGAGTATGAATTAGAAGAGTATCTCTTGACTGTCCGAGATACGAAGCAGAGACAGATCCTGACCAGGTACAGACTCAGTGACCACAGCCTGGCTATAGAGAGGGGCAGGTATAAACGCTCCTGGCTGCCCAGAGAGGAGAGGAGGTGTGGTCACTGTGAGACAGGTGAGGTCGAGACAGAGCTCCACTTTCTTCTTAAATGTGAAAAATTTAAAGAAACAAGAGAATTATTCATGGACAGATTTAAAGATCTGATTCCAAATTTTGAAAAATTTACAGAAACTGAAAAATTAGGAATAATTCTGGGAGAGGGGAACACCGCCCCCCTCGCTGCAAAATATGTAGCAACACTTGACAGCCTGAGAGACAGTGAGTAACACCCCCCCCCCCCCCCCCCCCAAATCCAGTAATTAATATGAGAATCATAATGATTCATATTGTTAACACAGTCTAACTGTTATTATCATTGATGTTGTTGTTATTTTTGTTATTTGTTATATATGTTCATGTCATTGTTATTGATATGAATTGTTGTAATGCTTTGGCAACACTGTACTTTACACAGTCATGCTAATAAAGCTACATTGAATTGAAAATTGAATTGAGAAAGAGAGACTTACACTCCAGGAAGTCTTCTCTGCTTTTGGGTTCAGGAGGAAGAATGATCTGCACTTCCTTCACTACAGGAAAATGTACACAGTTACTACACAGCATCACTGAGCTTCTGTTCCCTCTGTACATTTACTACAACATTAAAATAATCTAATACTGGATTTTCTCTCCATGTAGATGTAGAGTCTTAATCTACCCTACCTGGACTTTCAATCACAATAAAGTCACACCTTATATACAGTCTCAACCACTTCAGTCCAGAAACTACTGACCACTTCATCAGGATTTAGAGAAGAACCTACAGTGCATTCTGAAACTCTTCACACTTCTTTACTTTTAAAAAAAATCCTAAATTGTTTTTACTTTGTCATTATGAGGTACTGAGTGCAGAATGACTATTTATGGACTTATCATTTCATATATTTACATAGAAAATGTGATTTATTTAATATACCTGCAGCTGATGTCTTCTCAAATTCCTCTTTCCAGAATTCGTCTAGTTTTCCTCTCAGCTGAGAAACAGACTTCATAATAACTTCATAAGTGTTGAGAGGACTGAGAGTAAAAGCAGGTGATGCTGAAGATCCAGGAGGAGCTGAGAGAGTCTGAAAACTCTACATGTAGACAAAAAAAACATAATTCCTTCAACAATTTTTTTATCATATTTATATTGAATTAAATCAGGTAAAATCTGGCCTAAATCTGATCTTATTAGTCATTCATGATTCAGATTAATTATGTAAGAGACAGTGTGAAAGGAAAAAAAAAAGTCTGTGTAATTGAAATCTGATACATATCCAATATCCAAGACAGATCAGAATTCATGCAACATTTACATCAAAACTTACATTGAGCATAAGGGAAAATGGCGACAGCAGTTAATGAAAGATTAATTGGTGTGATAGAGAGATAACAGACCCCATAAACATTTGGACTGATGTCTCTGTTCATACTGAATTAAATAGTACACATCACAACCGCTCTCTCTTTAAAGATATATCCAATCAAATTTCTGAACACAGCCAATAGATGGTGCTGCTGCAGCACTAAGTAAAATAAAAAAACTTAAAATTGTTTAAACAAAAAAGATAAAGGACAGACATTAAAGAGGAGGGCGTGGCCAAATTACTTGCCCTTCTTTAAAGTGAGCTGGAACTCATTCTCTGTTAAGCTCAGCTTTCAGTCACTGGTGAAACTGAAACTTCATGTGAAGCTCTGCTCTTTAGTGCATGAGCTTCAGTTTAAAAACTGTTCAGACTAATGTCAGATATAGATCACATTAAAAAGATGGTGTAAACAGTCTAAAATAAACTTTGTATTTGGGGAGAAAAACAGAGTCTGTTACCTGGAGGAAATGGATGTGATCCTCTGTGAATGAAAGCTTCTCCAGATCAGCATCTCTCCTCTTCAGCTCTGTGATCTCCTGCTCCAGTCTCTTCAGACGTTCTTCAGCTTCACTCACTGCAGCTTTCTCCTGATCTCTGATCATCTGCCTCACCTCAGAGTGTCTTCTCTCAATGGAGAGGATCATCTCAGTGAAGATCTTCTCACTGTCCTCCACTGCTGTCTGAGCAGAGCGCTGGTAGTGGAATCACAGAGAGAGGAGAATGTTAGGAGCAGTTCATTCACATCAATAAGTGGATTTACATGCACTTCATAATCTGATTACTGAGGAACATCAGAGTTTATCAGTAATCCATTTAACAATATAATCAAACTTTTTATTTGCAACCAACCAATAATCTCACAGTATAAGATGTGACGTAAATATCGCATAAACCCAAACTTCATGCTGCAGCTTTTCTAATCTCATGAACCTGTAAATATTGTTTAATTATATATATGTTTAATATAATATAATAAAAATAATTGTATGAACTAATACTAACGAAAAGTACTAAATATTGCTAACCTTTTTTTAAATAAAATTTGACTTTAAATAGCATTTAAAAAATGAGGACACCTTTAGTTAAATAATTACCCTGAATTGGAGAAATCAGATCTTTATTCTTCAACTTATTTTAAAAATCACCTTGTGAGTCTCCACAGCCTCTGTTAACTCCTGAAGCTCCTTCTCTCTCTCCTGGATTCTCTTCTTGTATTTCCTCTGTGTTTCCACCACCTGCTTCTGCAAATAAACCAGCCAACAAAACACAATAATTAAAAATTAAAATACCACATGTCATGGGACAGGTGCTGGTTTTGGGTACCATAATTTTGTTGTCTCCCATGTAAGCTTACAGAATGTAAGGAAAAAATATGATTTGCATGAGATAAGGACTATCAGTGTAAATGACCAAGATGGGAGTAGCTACTCAATTTACACACTTACCTGTTTCTCAGATCTTTCTGCTCCAAGTGACACTGTATCATGTCCTTTATGGTCATCCATGGTACACAGCATGCAGATAGACTGCTGGTCGGTGCGACAGTAAACCTCCAGCAGTTTATCGTGCTGAGAGCAGATCTGCTCCTGGAGTCGTCTGGAGGCTTTGACCAGCTTGTGCTTCTTAAAGGCTGGAGATTGGTAGTGAGGCTGGAGGTGAGCTTCACAGAAAGAGGCCAGACACACCAGACAGGACTGGATGGCTTTGTGTTTTCTCCCAGTACAGAAATCACACTCCACATCTTCAGGATCAGCATTGGCTTCTGCCATTTTACAGTGTGAAGATTTTGTTTCCTGGTTCTCTGTTGGAGAGAAGTGAACAGAACTATCCTGTAATTCTACTTATTAGCCAAGATAACAATACTCACACTGTCTGACTCGAACAGGAACTATTGTAGAGACTCAGGATAACTTACATTAATGACAAAACTGTAGATCCAGACACGACACACACCGATTCACACACTCACACACCCTGCAAAAAATCCAGGAAATCATCAAATTTTACTTTCACTATCACATAAAAAGACAGCGTGCAATTTTCTGAGATTTGGGGATTTGGAGACCTTTCTGGTGAGAATGTGTAATTGCACCATCTCAGCTGACGAGACGCGAGGACGCTGAGAGACCAGTTAAATATAACTTATAATAAATCAATGAGATTAACATTAATGTACCTTAACATAACGACTGCCCTGTGGAGTACTGATTACTAGGAAAACTGTCTAATGTGTGGGTAATAATATAGGCTTTATGTAAACAGTAAACACAGCGCTGAGGAGTTCAGAATATAAACATGTTAAATACATGTTAAAGTTAGCTGTTAACAATATGCTTGATTTCTTGGTTGATATAGGTCAGTGTTTGTCTCTTATTTATTGAATGAAATATTATTGGATAAAATATTAATTACCACTAGTGCCTAATGTGCCCCAATGCACAAACCAAAATGTAAATAAACTAAAAAGCAACATTTTTAATACTTCTGTTGTCACAATTATTCCACAAGTCCTGGTATATTTTGGAGAACCGGCTTGGTGGTAAAAGAATGCAGCGAGCTTATCCTACACTGGCAGACCTGGCAACGTCTCTGCTGTTCAGAAGCTAAGATGCAAAACACAAAGACAATGTTTCCGCCTTTTTTATTGATTAATACCCTATATTTGATACTTACAAGGAATCCTAATTTAAAAGTAATGTAAGTAATTGTATTTTTACTTGTGGTATTTATTTCTTAATTGTGTTTTATTTATTTGTATTTGCAATTTGGAAATGTATGTTGTGAATTTAAATATATAACTTTTCTAAACAAGGAAACCGAATTGGTCATTCATTAATAAGTGAAATGACTTGTTTTCTCTTGTGTCTTTTTAATTGCTCTTTAAGCAAGCAAAAATGTTTTATCCGATTACTCGATTAATCAAATCGATTTTTCAGTAGAGTACTCGATTACAAAATTAATCGATAGCTGGAATTTGAACTCCACAAGGACCCAACATTGGCAGCTTGAACCTCTCAATCCTGGTCCTGCCGCCCCCTGCACTGCACATTTAGTCCTTTCCCTGCTTCCAACTAACTGAAATCAAATAATCAGCGTATTAACCAGCCCTTTCAGAGCTGCTGGTGTGTTTAAAAACTCCAGCAGCACTGCTGTGTCTAATCCACTTGTACCAGCACAACACACACTAACACCTCATTTACCACCACTATGCTAATCAGTGCTACTTCTTCTTCTTATTATTCTGTTTGCGTTTTTCTATATGCTACTCCTCCTACAGCTTTCACATTACAACCACATAACTGAATTACGTTGCTTGTGCTTTTTGGAACAATACTTCATACCGTTTTCATACAGCGGGCATTTTTTGGCTCAAAATTTTCCCATAGGAGGAAAGTCAGTGACATTACAGAGTAATAAGAGAATCTGGTCTGTAGGAAAGTAGCTCTTTTCTAGTGTAAATTGTCCAGGTTATTCCTTGAGCAGGCTGCCAGAGCATCCTCTGGAAAATACATTTTAAAGATATCCAGGGGAGTGTGGCTGTCATCTGTGAGAATAAATAATACAAGTTAGATACAATGTAAGTAAAGTTCCTAACTACAGAATTTGCCATTTAATCATTACAGCAGCCACACATGACACCTGCATTACAATAGCCCACACCAACCTAATCACTTCATATTTACTCACTACACACAAGTTTTAATAATCTCTATCATTTACACCTGATTCAGTACGACACCCACACTTACAATGGGCCCGGTAAAATGCTGAATCCGGTAACAACAGTGGGTAAATTAACCAATTAACTGATATTTAGAGCTTCTTATTACCGCAGTATTTACTAAATCTGTGAAATCAATGAAGGAGTTAGAAAGGTTAGCTAGCTACTTTGTGTGAATAACTATTAAGGTTGGTATATTCTTGCATTTTTTCGAGTCCCAATTAATAATGCCTTTAAAACATGCAGTATATTATATTTACGATATAAACACATAACGTAATATAAATGCAAAGGCTATATTTACTAGTTAGGGAGCTGGATTTCCCCACTGTTTAATTGTTTGGCTGTATTGAGCGTTTGGCTTCAGCACACACTGTTCTGTAGTTTAAACCATAAACAGGAGTTTCTCTCCTGTAGGTTAACTAACTACCCTGTTAGCGTTAGCTTGCAGGTTAGCAGAATCTACGTACTTGAGGCTGTTAGCTTGCCGGTTAGCATTAGCTAGCCTGTTAGCGTTAGTTTGTCGGTTAGCGTTAGCTTGAAGGTTAGCAGTATCTATGTACATGAGCCTGTTAGCGTTAGCTAGCCTGTTAGCGTTAGCTAGCCTGTTAGCGTTAGCTAGCCTGTTAGCGTTAGCTAGCCTGTTAGCGTTAGCTAGCACAGTGGCTACTAGACAGTAAAACTCCGTCTAACACAGAAGCTCCACTGCTCTTTACTAAAGTCAGTCAGATAGATTCACTTATCTGTCCAGTTTGGATCCAGTTGAAGCTGAAGTGAAGCCGTTCTCTGCAGCTGTGTCTGAAGCTCTACAGGTTCTGGGGAACTGAGCTCCTCAGCTCCTCTGCTGTGTGTCAGTTTATAACCAGTTAATGTTCTGCTATTTAGCCTAACTTCTCTCTCACTTTCTCTCTCCTTCTTTCTCTCTCCTTCTTTCTCTCTCCTTCTCGCTCTCTCTTTTATATAATATAATCAGTTAGCTAGCTAGTGTCAGAGCCGTATAGAGAGAGAGTCGCTACAGCGGAAGTCCTAAATGCTTGGTGTTCTCGAGACCCATGAGGAGCTCCAATAGTTCCAGAAAGTTAATATCAGCAATTTAAACACTGAGACAGAACTGCAGTTTTAGCCATTAGCAGTTAAAGAATGCAGTAATTTACAATATTTATTTAGCAAACCTTTCTGTACATGTAATTCCATTGATAGGCTTTGTTTAAATGTAAAAACTTATTTTTTATGAGCTTTGAGTTTTGATTATCATATTGTAATGAAAAGCATTTATATCCTAATGTTAACTGATATAATTACACTGATGGGGGTTTGGGGATGTTTTAAAATCAGATTCTGACTTACTAACAACAACACATTTATTTCATGAGAAGTCTGTATAATTTTAACTTTTTAAACTGAGAAATTTTAAATATGTACAATGACAAACTCAACTTTGTAAACAGTCATTAACAATAAAATGTAACATAAAATAAAAACAGAATAAAAAACAAAAACACAGAGTTAGTAAAAATGATTAATCCATAAGCGCATAGTATTTTTTTTTTTTTCTTTTTTTTGCCTTGGACATTATTTATACATTCTCTATACATTTCTTCATATAAATGAGTTTCATAAGTTCAGACCTTATGATATTATTTATTTATTCAGAATTAATAGTCTTATCTTAAAATTAATGGAGTAGTTACATTCAGTAATAAGAATACAAAACCTACAAACACAGACAGGAGTATTTATCTAGCTCTGTCTAATTTACCCTAATCTGTTCTGTTAACGATCTTAACGATGGTAATTTAGTAGGGATCATGCTGTACTCTACATGTGAATTAGATTCAGGTGTGCTGACAGTATTAAATCAGGATATTTAATGATTTTATCCTGTGAAGAGTAACTGCTTATTTTACCTTGAGTGTATTGACAAATATCTTTCAATTATGATTACTTATCTTAGTATCTATAATTACATAATCATTGTGTGAAACCTTGTATTTTATATGCATTAACCAATACTCACATTGTATTTGATCATTTTTATTACTCACAGTGTATTTTATACACATTTATATAGAAGATTAACCAATAATCACAATATATTCTTTACATATATAGTAAAACATTGTTTGATCAGGCATGTGACTAACACCGACCTTATTATGACAAATTAACCCACATGATACATAAGGCGTTTACTAACACATAGGATCTATTATATGGCGGACTAACCACGCGCTACCAACACATTAACATATAATATATGGAATCCATTGTGTGACGTGTGTAGCTCATGCTTGAAGCATTTCGTTCACTGCATGTCTCTGACTAACGGCCATCAATCATCAGCTAGTGCACTCTGTACGAACTGGATTGATACAAAGGAGACTTCGGGACGAACAGTGTGGCCTTTCTCTCTCTGTGCGTGCAAAGTTCTTCACCTACCAAAGCAGGAGAAGGACACGCGCACATAGGGAGGGCGGCACTGTCCAATTCCTGAAACAATACCACACTGTCTGACTGGACCCAGTCAATTCCTGAAACAATACCACACTGTCTGGCTGGATACAGTCAAGGCAAACACTAGTGGTCCGGTCAGACCTGTGAAACTTGAGTACTAACACGTGAGATTATGCATGCTAACATGAGATGATTTTAGCAACGCCTCATCAGCAGGTTTCACGTCATTTGGGGTATAAACATGGAGTCAGATCAGAGGGGGGTCAGAACTTATACTGAGACAGCTAATAATTGGTTTTGTATGTTCTCCTGGATCCAGTACTTTGTAATAAATACTTGGTTTGCTTTCAACTTCACTCCACCTGTCTACGACTCTCTCTCTATCAAACGAACACGTAGGGGAGCTGTACCCCGGACGAGAGGTGGGTGTTGACCCACCTTTCATTTTCTTTTCTACAACAATTTGGTGACCCCGACTACGTCTGGAGGAGTCTGACGGAGGACAGCATCCGGCACTGATCCACTCACGGCCGAACTTCACAAAACAGGTACGCAGAGCCGGTTTAATCAAATTCTGCATATTGGCTATTTCAAATTTGAGTGGTGCGGCGGTCTGGCTGCTGTCCGGAGGGAGAGAAGAGAGTATGAGAGTAGAAGCTGTACCTACTCCAGGGTTTTAAATGAGAATAGAGGCTGTTCCTATTCCAGGGTGTTAAATGGTAGACGCTGTACCTACTGGTTTTAAGGATTGGAAGCTGGCGTGTCCCCCCGGCTTCTGACGGGAAGTTCGGATAAAGGCCAGGTGAAAGGTTCACCTCGAGATTGATCCACTCGTAAATAAAAAAGAGTAGATGCTGTTCCTACTCAAGGGTTAAGGATTGGAAGCTGGCGTGTCCCCCCGGCTTCTGACGAGAAGTTTGGATAAAGGCCAGGTGTAAGGCTCACCTCGAGATTGATCCACTCGTAAATAAAAAAGAGTAGATGCTGTTCCTACTCAAGGGTTAAGGATTGGAAGCTGGCGTGTCCCCCCGGCTTCTGACGAGAAGTTCGGATAAAGGCCAGGTGTAAGGCTCACCTCGAGATTGATCCGCTCATAAACAAGCGCAGATGCTGTACCTGCAAGAGTAGACGCTGTACCTACTCACCTCTATTTTAATTCGGTTAAAAAGAGCAGATGCTGTACCTGCTCGGGTAGACGCTGTCCCTACTTCTCTATTTTTAATTCGGAAGAGTAGATGCTGTTCCTACTCAACGTCTTTTATAATTTTGTAAAAAAAAAAGAGTAGATGCTGTTCCTACTCAACTGTTTCTAGTTTGTTAAAAAAAGAGTAGATGCTGTTCCTACTCAAGTGTTATATAATTTTGTTAAAAAAGAGTAGATGCTGTTCCTACTCAAACTCTTTTATAATTTTGTTAAAAAAAGAGTAGATGCTGTTCCTACTCAACTGTTTCTAGTTTGTTAAAAAAGAGTAGATGCTGTTCCTACTCAAAGTCTTTTATAATTTTGTTAAAAAAGAGTAGATGCTGTTCCTACTCAAGTGTTATATAATTTTGTTAAAAAGAGTAGATGCTGTTCCTACTCAAGTGTTATATAATTTTGTTAAAAAAGAAGCAGATGCTGTTCCTGCTCAAGAAATTTGGTAAAAAATTTGTAGACGCTGTACCTACTACGAAGTTTTACAAGTTGTTTAACTAAGAGTTATTGTATGATACTGTGGATGTAACTGCTAGATATTTCTGCGCACATTAGAGGGTAGCAGAGCATTGGATAACAGGTGTGCCTTGCCAGGCAGGGGGCTGTATTCCCATAGATTAATGATTTGTTATTAATACAGATAGAAATAATTGACAAAAGATCAGGTTAATATATTGGGCGTTTCATGTTGAAAGTTGCGGGCTTTAAGAAGCGTGACTGGGACCATATGGAAAACCTTCATTAGCGCGTGAGTGTTAGTTTAAAATAAATGAGTAGCTTAAAAGTGTGAACGGGGGTCCTTAGGTATAATCGAAGGCGGACCGGGAGCGGTATCTCGCGGGTGGGCGGCGACCCACTGCTTGTGTGCATGGCTTATTCGTGTCTTGTCTGGGGTAAAAGAAAACAAATAAAAAGGGGTATACATAGCAGTATAAACTATAAGTTTGAGGGAAGTGAGTCTGTGGCCAATAAGTGTGAGAGAGTATGCGTGTGTATGTGTGCTTATTCCAGGGACTGAGTGTGTCTGACTTTGTGATTGTGTATGTGCGACTGACAGAGAGAAAAAGAAAAGGGTGTACGAGTGTCTGTTACAGGGATTAAAAGTGTACCTGTGAGTGTGAAAGTGTGCATGTCCAGTTTTCCTGAGAGAGACACAGAAAATGTGTATCTTGTGTGGCGGAGAGAAAGAATGTGTGTGTGGCAGTGAGTGAGAAAGTGTATGGCAGCGAATTAAAGAGTGTGTGTAAGACAGAGTGAGTGAAACAGAAGTGTGTGTGTATGTATTGGAGTTTGTGTTAAACTGTGTGAGAGCGGGGCTCCTGTGAGCGGTGTGATTGGTTGAGTGTACGAAATCTTGTGTGACAACGAAATAGGAATGGATGAGTCCCACTGCAGGGGAGGAGTCTGAGGTGAAGTAGGTGGAGTTGGTCCAGCCTATTGGTTTTAGACTGAGAGGTTGGTTTTATTTGTGAATTAACGCTTGTGAGATATCATAGAAAATAGAACATAAGTTCAGTAGGGAAATAGAGTAATACACGGTGAAAATGGGGGACAGAGGTGAACAGGGGGAAAAGGTTTTTGTATGGGTAGATATATATATATATATATATATATATATATATATATATATATATATATATATATAAGAAAATATAAGGATATAAAAAACCTAACTATACAAGGTAAGGATCTATCTGTAAACGGAGCAGTGCAGTAGATGTTATTAATGGTCATAAATAATTAAATAATTAACAGAGTAAAGTGCGATGACATCAATTACGAAAGTGACTGATGTGACATAGAACTATAATATAATATAATATAATATATGCATACGTTATAAGACAGTTCTAAAATGAAAATGTGAAAATGTGAATACCCAATCATGAGTACAGTGTACTTTAATGTAAGCAAGGTTGGGGAAGTGTTAATATTAATAATTAAGTTGTTGAATAATGGTGGGTGACTGGATAGATAATTAGAGAATTTAGAGAGTTTAATAAAGGGATTATGGGGTTGCAGAATTGAGGAAAATAATTAGCTTAATTTTGGGTATTGGACTATATCTTGGGGGCCCTAACCTAACAGGGACATATGTCTAACTCTATATTCTATAAGCAAATCTAATAATGAAAATAATGAATGTGTGTGGCTGTGTCGGAATCGTTTCCTATTGCAGAAATACTAAGCCATTTGGGTGGGCCATTTTTGCAGTGCTTTGTAAAACTCAGCAGTACATTTTATTTCCTATACTGTGAAACACCCATAATGCATCAACAAATGTAGTGTACAGAAGATGTATGCTAGAAATTCCAAAATATACTATGCAATGCAGTGCTGTTGTGTCAGATGTCCTCAGAGCAGGACAAATAAACATGGTTTATTGTTTCATTGTTAAATAATCAGTTCAATAAATAGAAAAATACTACATAGTGAATAGTGAATGAGTTAATGAGTGAGCCATTCCAAACACAGCTTTTTCTATCAGGTGATTTAGTCAATTCTCTTGCTATTAATTTCTCATTTAGACTGATCTCAGTTCAGTCTTTGCTGAATGAGACTTATATAAGACAGATGTAATATCTAATTTCTCTATGTTCTCATGTATCTCAGTCTATGCTGACATTTTGACCCTCTTAAGAGGGATAGTTGATTTCAGAAACCAATGAGGAAAGACCTTATTTATTTGAAAAGGAAACTCAGTATTGGATGTAATACAAGCATTAGTGAATTGGGTCTTTCTCATTATAAATAAGGGGACATCAAATGTGTTTAAAAATGCAGCTCTCTGTTTTGCTTTACGGTATTAAATTAGACTAGAAAGAGATCTGGAAAACAGCATACATTTAGTTTTCATGCTTATACAATGCCACCTATAAAACAAATGCATAATTTTCTGGCTGTAGCATGAACAAAATCAGCTGAGCTATATAAAATAGTTTCATCTGCATAATGGTAAAGTTTGCAATCTGAGAAGCAGAGCCAGCAATATAATTTATGTATATATTAAATAAAACTGGACCAAAATTTAACCTTGTGGTACACCTTTAAGGTACAGATGCCAAATCTGAATAATTATTCATTGACATGCACTCTTTTGGGTCTATTCCAGAGCAGTGGCATCAAAGCAAATAATTTAAGCTAAATTCAGTGGGAGAGAAAAGGTGATACTGATGGTAATAAAGAAAATCTGTATACAATAATAACAAATAATAAACCATGGGTACTTGGTGCCTTGCACGGGCTTTCACGGTAAACACCAGAGTGTGAATTTATGATAGTACGACATACCTGGGGTTGCGCTCCCTAGCTGTATCCTGCAGGAACACTACAGCACTGAATGTTGATAAAACAGTGCTGCTACGCTGTGTGTGGTTCAGTGGGCTAGGCTGGTTAGCCAAAGACGGGTAAGATCCCAACGTATTACACAGTGACAACCTAAGACAGGCACAGTCTCGATCTGACCACCACATGCATTTCAACAGACCACGGAGAAAATATCTCTGAAGAGTTAGAGGAGGGGAGGCACAGCCCAGGGGAGAGTGAGTGGATGAATAGCACAAGCAACGTAATTCAGTGGTTGTAACATGAAAGCAGTAGGAGGAGAAGCATATAGAAAAACGCAAATAGAATAATAATAAGAAGAAGATTTTTTCCAAGCCAACTTAATAATTCTCAATCACAGTGGATATAAGTTGCCTAGCTGGTGAACTATCTCTGTTTTGTGTGTGAAAGCTGGTTAGCTATGCTAGTGTAAATAGCTGTAAATAAGATTAAATAGGCTGTTGGAATGCTGGGTTAGCATATCTAGCTACTTTATGATCAGTGTTCACAGCAGTAGCTACTTCAGACTGCATTTACTTTAAATATGATACGACCAGAAACCACTTAATATGAACTGCATATACTACTACTACTACTACTACTACTACTACTACTACTATACACACACACACACAGACACAGAGTGAGTTGACCGCAGTGTTTTAATGGAACTGGGAGCTGAATGATCAGGGAGGTCAGTCAGATCTGGATTATAAGATATTAAACATATTAAACTATATAAATCAGTTTAGAATGTTGTGTTATATTTTTAAAAAACTATATTTTACTACTTATTAATAATCTGAACTGAAGGGCTGTATTATTTATAATAACATAAATATCAGATCAGTATTGTCTAAAACTCAGCAAGAATGGTCTCTTAGTAGCTGAACAGATTTTAGTCCTGTCTCTTTTTCTCTTTCTTTAATGCTCAGGACCCCACAGGACTGCAGTAACACTGATTAGCATGGTGGTGGTGTATGAGGTGTTAGTGGGTGTTGTGCTGGTACGAGTGGATCAGACACAGCAGTGCTGCTGGAGTTTTTAAACACACTCCTGCAGCTCTGAAAGTGCTTGTTAATGAGCTGATTATTTGGGTGTTTGAAGCTGTTCAAGCTGCCAATGTTGGGTTATTGAACAACTTTGTTGAGTCCACATTCCATCTGATTGTTGTGTCTTATCTTGTCTACTCTTCTGAATATTCGGTGCAGTTACACATTCTCACCAGAGAGGTCTCCAAATCCCCAAATCTCACAAACGTGCAGTCTGTCTTTTTAAGTGATAGTGAAAGTAAAATCTGATCCTTTCCGGTTTCCCTGCAGGGTGTGTGTGAGTGTGAATCGGTGTGTGTCGTGTCTGGATCTACAGTTTTGTCATTAATGTAAGTTTTCCTGAGTCTCTACAATAGTCCCTGTTTGAGTCAGACAGTGTGAGTATTGTTATCTTGGCTAATAAGTAGAATTACAGGATAGTTCTGTTCACTTCTCTCCAACAGAGAACCAGGAAACAAAATCTTCACACTGTAAAATGGCAGAAGCCAATGTTTCACTGGCTCAGGATGAGTTCAGCTGTTCAGTCTGCCTAGATCTCCTGAAGGATCCAGTTACTATTTCCTGTGGACACAGTTTCTGTATGGTGTGTATTAATGGGTTCTGGGATCAGGAGGATCAGAAGAAGATCTACAGCTGCCCTCACTGCAGACACACCTTCACCTCAAGACCTGTCGTGAGTAAAAACACCATGCTGGCTGAGGTGGTGGAGAAACTGAAGAAGACGAGACTACAGGCTGCTCCTCCTGATCACTCTTCTGCTGATCCTGAAGATGTGGAGTGTGATTTCTGTACTGGGAGAAAACACAAAGCCGTCCAGTCCTGCCTGGTGTGTCTGGCCTCTTTCTGTGAAGCTCACCTCCAGCCTCACTACCAATCTCCAGCCTTTAAGAAGCACAAGCTGGTCAAAGCCTCCAGACGACTCCAGGAGCAGATCTGCTCTCAGCACGATAAACTGCTGGAGGTTTACTGTCGCACCGACCAGCAGTGTATCTGCATGCTGTGTACCATGGATGACCATAGAGGACATGATACAGTGTCACTTGCAGCAGAAAGATCTGAGAAACAGGTAATGGAGTAGCTACTCCAGATTATAGGACCTAATACCTTCACCTGTCCCATGACATGTGGCATTTGAATTTTTAATTAATGTGTTTTGTTGGCTGGTTTATTTGCAGAAGCAGGTGGTGGAAACACAGAGGAAATACAAGGAGAGAATCCAGGAGAGAGAGAAGGAGCTTCAGGAGTTAATAGAAGCTGTGGAGAATCACAAGGTGATTTTAAAAATAAGTAGAAGTATAAAGATCTGATTTCTCCCATTAAGGGTAATTATTTAATTACTTAACTAAAGGTGTCCTCATTTTTAAAATGTCATTTAAAGTCACATTTTATTTTAGTTTTAGTCATCAATTATCAAAATTAAATAATCTTTACAGCTTCATGAAGTTTGGGTTAATGCAATATTTATGTCACGTCTTATTCTGTGAGATTATTGGCTGATTGCAAATAAAAACTCTGACCACTGATAAACTCTGATGTTCCTCAGTAATCAGATTATGAAGTGCATGTAAATCCACTTATTGATGTGAATGAACTGCTCCTAACATTCTCCTCTCTCTTTGATTCCACTACCAGCGCTCTGCTCAGACAGCAGTGGAGGACAGTGAGAAGATCTTCACTGAGATGATCCTCTCCATTGAGAGAAGACGCTCTGAGGTGAGGCAGATGATCAGAGATCAGGAGAAAGCTGCAGTGAGTCGAGCTGAAGAACGTCTGAAGAGACTGGAGCAGGAGATCACAGAGCTGAAGAGGAGAGATGCTGATCTGGAGAAGCTTTCAATCACAGAGGATCACATCCATTTCCTCCAGGTAACAGACTCTGTTTTTCTCCCCAAATACAAAGTTTATTTTAGACTGTTTACACCATCTTTTTAATGTGATCTATATCTGATATTAGTCTGAACAGTTCTTAAACTGAAGCTCATGCACTAAAGAGCAGAGCTTCACATGAAGTTTCAGTTTCACCAGTGACTGAAAGCTGAGCTTAACAGAGAATGAGTTCCAGCTCACTGTAAAAAAGGGAATGTTGTTTGGCCACGCCCTCCTCTTTAATGTCTGTCCTTTATCTTTTTTGTTTAAACAATTTTAAGTTTTTTTATTTTACTTAGTGCTGCAGCAGCACCATCTATTGGCTGTGTTCAGCAATTTGATTGGATATATCTTTAAAGAGAGAGCGGTTGTGATGTGTACTATTTAATTCAGTATGAACAGAGACATCAGTCCAAATGTTTATGAGGTCTGTTATCTCTCTATCACACCAATGAATCCCTCATTAACTGCTGTCGCCATTTTCTCTTATGCTCAATGTAAGTTTTGACGTAAATGTTGCATGAATTCTGATCGGTCTTGGATATTGGATATGTATCAGATTTCAATAACACAGACTTTTTATTTCCTTTCACACTGTCTCATACATAATTAATCTGAATCATGAATGACTAATAAGATCAGATTCAGGCCAGATTTTACCTGATTTAATTCAATATAAATATAATTTAGAAATTGTTGAAGGTGTTATGTGTTTGTTTTTTTCTACATGTAGAGTTTTCAGACTCTCTCAGCTCCTCCTGGATCTTCAGCATCACCTGCTTTTACTCTCAGTCCTCTCAACACTTTTGAAGTTGTTATGAAGTCTGTTTCTCAGCTGAGAGGAAAACTAGACGAATTCTGGAAAGAGGAATTTGAGAAGACATCAGCTGCAGGTATATTAAATAAAAAT
Source organism: Astyanax mexicanus (assembly GCF_023375975.1). Taxonomy (NCBI): domain Eukaryota; kingdom Metazoa; phylum Chordata; class Actinopteri; order Characiformes; family Acestrorhamphidae; genus Astyanax; species Astyanax mexicanus. The sequence continues at coordinate 6,588,262 of NC_064415.1, forward strand.
TAAATAAAGTAAATATATGAAATGATAAGTCCATAAATAGTCATTCTGCACTCAGTACCTCATAATGACAAAGTAAAAACAATTTAGGATTTTTTAAAAAGTAAAAGAGTGTGAAGAGTTTCAGAATGCACTGTAGGTTCTTCTCTAAATCCTGATGAAGCGGTCAGTAGTTTCTGGACTGAAGTGGTTGAGACTGTATATAAGGTGTGACTTTATTGTGATTGAAAGTCCAGGTAGGGTAGATTAAGACTCTACATCTACATGGAGAGAAAATCCAGTATTAGATTATTTTAATGTTGTAGTAAATGTACAGAGGGAACAGAAGCTCAGTGATGCTGTGTAGTAACTGTGTACATTTTCCTGTAGTGAAGAAAGTGCAGATCATTATTCCTCCTGAACCCAAAAGCAGAGAAGAGTTTCTGCAGTGTAAGTCCAGCCCTCTCTCTCTCTCTCTCTCTCTCTCTCTCTCTCTCTCTTTAACCCTTTCATTCTCACACACTCTCAGAAATAACACCACAATGTACAAATACACAAAGTTTAATCTGACATTTATACGTCTATATTAAATAATTAACTGTTATATTTCAACTGTTTACGTATAAACTTGATCAAAAACTCCAACATTCCTCATGAACTTTGATTTTGTGATAATGGCCTATCATAGTTTTGAATTTATTTAGATAAAACATAAAATTTGTGTTTTATGATAAAAACAATGAACATTTTACTACAAATCTGCAATTATTATACAACTCAATCGATTTTCTGTATAATAGATTAAAAAAATGAGAATATTTTCTGGATTAGTGACTGTACTGAATCTCTGTGCAATAGTGAGCACTTGTATCCAGGCTGTTTCAGAGGCAAAGTGAACATGGGAAATTTCTAAATGCCCCAATCAAACACCAAACAACAAAGAACAGTAATTTTAAAGTGCATCTACAAGCACAAACAAAAACGTTCAGAAATGTATTGTTTCTCTGAGATTTGTGACTAAACTGCAAATCACTTTCACCAATCTTTCCCCAAATATAGTCTCTGATCATCTTCTTTATTTATACTGATAAACTTCTTTATTTATACTGATAAACTTCTTTATTTATACTGTAAAGTTCTACACAATTCTGGACAGTTCTGAAAACTTCTTGATAGTTCTCACAGTTCCAGAAGCTTCTGGAAGTCTTTAGTATACTCAGCACTTAATATTTCACAAATATTCATAAAAATAGATCAGTTTCAGATATGATTGTGCCAACCACTAAAGCAAAGTTTCTGGGGAATAAAGACCTTTTTATTTTTTAAAGAATTAGGGAAACACACTTAACACCTGAGAACAAAAATATACATAAAATTGTTATGTTGTGTAATTGAATAATAATGAGAATAAATCTTTTTTTTACATAATCAAACACTTTTCATAGATACTTCCAGTATGTTCTCTGGTTATTCCAGTTTTAGGGGCTGTTTTAGATCATTTTCTAAAAGCTGATGGGTTTTCTCTCTCTTTCAGATTCCTGTCAGCTCACACTGGATCCAAACACAGCTTATAAATTCCTCCTCCTGTCTGAGAGGAACACAGTGGTGACCTGCAGCACCACAGTCCAGCCATATCCTGACCATCCAGACAGATTTGATGTATGGCCTCAGGTTCTGTGTAGAGAGAGTGTGAGTGGACGCTGCTACTGGGAGGTTGAGTGGAGAGGAGATGGAGGGGTTTATATAGTAGTGTCTTATAAAAGCATCTCCAGGAAGGGAGGCGGGGAGTGTGGGTTTGGATGTAATGATCAGTCTTGGAGATTGTCCTGTGATTCCTCCAGATACATATTCGGTTACAATAACAGAGGTACTGTAATCTCTGGAGTGCCCGTCTCCTCTAGAATAGGAGTGTATGTGGATCACAGGGCAGGAACTCTGTCCTTCTACAGCATCTCTGATACCATGACCCTCATCCACAGAGTCCAGACCACCTTCACTCAGCCGCTCTACGCTGGGTTTTGGTTAGACTTCGACTCATCAGTAAATCTTTTACTTTCAGCAAAATAGATGAACATGCAGAACAAAGGGAAGAGCTGGATGAGATCAGATAAGAACTGCAGAATCTAGACTGTAGAGCTGATCAAATAAAGTTATAATAGTGCTGGGAGATATTGTTAATATAAATAATCATAATTCTGAACGGTAATTACGTCTGTCTCAGATTAGAACTGCAGGTACATTTCCTGTATGGAAAGATTTATTGAGATTTAGCGTTAAATAGTTTAAACCGTTTATATCATTAACAGAGCTCACAGTAACAGAGTTCATATTTTAAACTTCATATTACAGAATTTTATTAATTTTTAACACATTATCATTTATTATAAACTGAATGAAAGATCACAATAAAATGTTTAAATTATTGTACTGTTGTTTTATCCTCAACATTTTTGTATTTAAACAAAGAGAGAGGAAATCTGTGTGTTAATGCTTTAACTTTAATTTTACAATTAATGTAATAACATATAGTCAAATATAATAGAAAATATACATTTAACTTACTGTACACTACACACATTAACTTACACTATGAAACACAGTTTTACAATATTGCACTGTTGATTGTAGCTTAAATTTAATATATTTATCATCGCTGTCACATAAAAACGTTATATCTCTAAAGTAGCAACTTTACATTTCTATTTGCCTTTTCATCAGGAAATATTGACACAGTATGAAGATAAAGTATAAACATAAGATACAGTAGACATAAGGTTTTTGTGTTACAGCAGTTTTAAACTGATTAATCTAATATATGTGCTTCTATGTTGAGTTGATTTATTTGAGCAGTTCATCATTTAACTCTACACAGTTCTCTGTATTAATTTGATTTTATTTGTAATGTACTCAGATTGTATTCCTGTAATCTTGTAATGTTGTGGGATATATCTTATAAATAATAAAGTGGGAGCTGAAAGCTCAGCACAGAGGATCTAAATTGTCTAATTATTACTATTAGTTCTGGTTTTCAGAGCACTAGGAGCAGATGTCTGGGATAAATGGCTGAAGATGAAGCTGTTTTCTCATTGGTTTCTTTTGCAGCATTGAACCTAGCATTCTTAGACTACACTAGAACTAGAACAGATCCAATCAGGGTTATTATCACAACAATAAAATCACAATATATAAAAATAAAAATATAATAAATGCATTAGCTTGTATTCTTCACTGTACAACATAATTACACTGTTTTAAAATGTACTGACCAGTATCTGCGTATTCAGATTTTTGATTAGTCAACATCACTAAACTAATCCCTGTCAAAGGTGTGAAAAGTATCTCCATTTATTACTCTGTAGGTAGAAGTATAGATACTAGGGGTTAAAATAGTTCTGTAGAAGTTGAAGTATCAACTCAAGCTTTTTACTCTTTAAGTAAAAGTGTAAAAGTACTGGTTTCAAAACTACTTAAAGTATAAAAGTATTAGTAATTGCTTCTAAGTGACTGAAATTAATGGGGTTTTATGGAGGATTTAAGCGATAAATCTGTGTTTATAAATGTTTTAGAATAATAAAAATAAAAACAGAACAATATCACATGATTCAGCACTGCAGAAACATTTTCTAAAGCTTTTAAACTCCAGTTATAAACCTTTTAAACTCCAGTTAGCTCTCTAACCACTCAGCACATATTAGCATCAATGCTAACTAGCTCCTCTCTTCTCTAAAACCTGTTTGATGTAGAAAAATGTACATTTAAAGGTAAACTGTCTTTGCTGTTTTAGTAAAATTAATCATTTTGCTTTGTAAAATCAGAAAAATATTCAAACCAAGTAGTTAGACTCTATTTTAACTTGGAGTTTTTAAAAGAGTTGAGGCTAATACTAATGCTAATGCTAATAACCATGAAGGAGGGGGCATGTTTGTTTACTTTGTGTTAGATCCTGTGCTGCACTGATATAGATTTACACCCACAGTGATAATAAACGTATAGAATAAGTTATATAATAAACTTTGTTAATTAGAAGGACAGTAAATAGAAGAAGAGGAGAATTTAGCTTCAACAACAGAGTTTTAAACAGACACAACGCAGAAATATGGGGGTCTTGAGGAGCTCCATTTAACTTATATCCTCCACCTTAAACAGAAGAGGAGCTGGTAAATTAGCTAGTTAAATTATTAATAAATATTTACAGCTTCTCATTATCACAGTGTTTTATTATATACATAAGAAATGAGTGAAATGGTTCTGTTTTACACCAGCCAGAGCCGTATAGAGAGAGTCGCTTCAGCTCCGTTTACTCCAATCTTCACTCTTTAACAGCAATGTCGACTCGTGGAGCTTCTCAATAGTTCCTGTAATTTAGCGACTATTACTAGCAGCCCCACAGATCTGCAGCAGAGTACAGCGTTAGTGCTGCACTTTTACAGGATAAAATCATTAAATATCCTGATTTAATACTGTCAGCACACCTGAATCTATTTAACATGTAGAGTACAACATGATCCCCACTAAATTACCATTGTTAAGATCGTTAACAGAACAGATTAGGGTAAATTAGACAGAGCTAGATAAATAATCCTGTGTGTGTTTGTAGGTTTTGTATTCTTGTTACTGAATGTAACTACTCCATTAATTTTAAGATAAGACTATTAATTCTGAATAAATAAATAATATCATAAGGTCTGAATTTATGGAACTTATTTATATGAAGAAATGTATAGAGAATGTATAAATAATGCCCAAGGCAAAAAAAAAAAAAAAACTATACACACTTATGAATTAATCATTTTTACTAACCCTTTGTTTTTGTTTTTTTATTCTGTTTTTATTTTATATTACATTTTATTGCTAATGACTGTTTACAATGTTGAGTTTGTCATTGTACATATTTTAAATTTCTCAGTTTGAAAAGTTAAAATTACACAGACTTCTCATGAAATAAATGTGTTGTTGTTAGTAAGTCAGAATCTGATTTTAAAACATCCCCAAACGCCCATCAGTGTAATTATATCAGTTAACATTAGGATATAAATGCTTTTCATTACAATACGATAATCAAAACTCAAAGCTCATAAAAAATAAGTTTTTACATTTAAACAAAGCCTATCAATGGAATTACATGTACAGAAAGGTTTGCTAAATAAATATTGTAAATTACTGCATTCTTTAACTACTATTGACTAAAACTGCAGTTCTGTCTCAGTGTTTAAATTGCTGATATTAACTTTCTGGAACTATTGGAGCTCCTCATGGGTCTCGAGAACACCAAGCATTTAGGACTTCCGCTGTAGCGACTCTCTCTCTATACGGCTCTGACACTAGCTAGCTAACTGATTATATTATATAAAAGAGAGAGCGAGAAGGAGAGAGAAAGAAGGAGAGAGAAAGTGAGAGAGAAATTAGGCTAAATAGCAGAACATAAGCTGGTTATAAACTGACACACAGCAGAGGAGCTGAGGAGCTCAGTTCCCCAGAACCTGCAGAGCTTCAGACACAGCTGCAGAGAACGGCTTCACTTCAGCTTCAACTGGATCCAAACTGGACAGATAAGTGAATCTATCTGACTGGCTTTAGTAAAGAGCAGTGGAGCTTCTGTGTTAGACAGAGTTTTACTGTCTAGTAGCCTCTGTGCTAGCTAACGCTAACAGACTAGCTAACGCTAACCGACTAGCTAACGCTAACAGGCTCAAGTAACGTTACGTAGATACTGCTAAAATGCAAGCTAACGCTAACCGGCAAGCTAACGCTAACAGACTAGCTAACGCTAACAGACTAGCAAACGCTAACAGGCTAGCTAACGCTAACAGACTAGCTAACGCTAACAGGCTCAAGTAACGTTACGTAGATACTGCTAAAATGCAAGCTAATGCTAACTGGCAAGCTAACGCTAAGCAACTAGCTAATGCTAACCAGCTAGCTAATGCTAACCGTTTGCTTTGGCTCAGCTAACTCAGTTAATCTACAGGAGAGAAACTCCTGTTTATGATTTAAACTATAGAACAGTGTGTGCTGAATCCAAACGCTCAATACAGCCAAACAATTAAACAGTGGGGAAATCCCAGCTCCCTAACTAGTAAATATAGCCTTTGCATTTATATTACATTATGTGTTCATCTTGTAAATATAATATACTGCATGTTTTGAAGGCATTATTAATTGGGACTCGATAAAATGCAGAATGTACATGTTTATTATTTACAAAAAAATTGTTAGCTAACCTTTCTAACTCCTTCATTGATTTCACTGATTGAGTAAATACTGCAGTAATAAGAAGCTCTAAATATCAGTTAATTGGTTAAGTTACCCACTGTTGTTACCAGATTCAGCGTTTTTCCGGGCCCATTATTAGTGTTGGTGTGGTACTGAATCAGGTGTAAATGATAGAGATTATTAAATGTGTGTCTTTGTGCTAAAATGTGTGTGTAGTGTGTAAATAAAAAGTGATTAGGTTGGTGTGGGCTTTTGTAATGCAGGTGTCAGGTGTGACCGCTGTAATGAGTAAATGGCAAATTCTGTAGTTAGGAAATTTACTTACATTACATTGTATTATTTATTATTATTACAGATGACAGCCACACTCCCCTGGATATCTTTAAAATGTACTTTTCAGAGCTCTGGCAGGAAGGAATAACCTGGACAATTTACACTGGAAAGAACTACTTTCCCACAGACCAGATTCTCTTATTACTCTGTAATGTCACTGACTGACTGAGGTAAGATAAAATTGTTGTAATTTTATGTGTCAGGATTTTACCCATATTCTGTGTGTGTTTTAAATAATCTGTAAAAGAGTTTTCATTGCCTCTTTTTTTCTTACACTGCACACTTTCCAAATGTAAAAGTGTCTCAAACATTCAATGTTTCAGCCATTAAATTTAAGTAAGTTTAGAGTACTAAACTTTTTAAATAGTGTAATTCCAGATAGCTTAACTGTGTATCATTATTATTGTGAATACATGGGGAGAGTACAAGCTAAAAATCAGTTGTGACGAAAGATTGGCTTTAAATATCGGTCATCTGCCACTTGTGATCTTTAAATATCGGCATCGTCATCGGAAATTAAAAAAAGCAATAAAGGTCGATCACTAGTCTATACGTTCCTCTATATACACACAGTACTAAGGAGTGGTTCAGAGGAAGCCGTGCCATGAGTGGCTGTGCTGGGGGTATGTGATGAGATGTTGGGAATTTTAAAGAAAAGCGTAAATCAGATTGATTCACACAGCATATAATTTAAAATGTCGTAAGTTCTTCGAGTCTACTAATTCTCACGATTCTAGCTAAAAAACTGTGATCTGCAGAGCCTTTCAAATTTTTGTCCAAAACTTTTAATTGTATTCCTATGGGAAAATGTTTAGCTGAAAAATGCCCGCTGTAAGAAAACCGTACAAAGTATTGTTCCAAAAAGCACAAGCAACGTAATTCAGTGTTTGTAACATGAAAGCAGTAGGAGGAGAAGCATATAGAAAAACGCAAATAGAATAATAATAATAAGATTTTTTCCAAGCCAACTTAATAATTCTCAATCACAGTGGATATAAGTTGCCTAGCTGGTGAACTATCTCTGTTTTGTGTGTGAAAGCTGGTTAGCTATGCTAGTGTAAATAGCTATAAATAAGATTAAATAGGCTGTTGGAATGCTGGGTTAGCATATCTAGCTACTTTATGATCAGTGTTCACAGCAGTAGCTACTTCAGACTGCATTTACTTTAAATATGATACGACCAGAAACCATTTAATATGAACTGCTAATACTACTACTACTACTACTACACAAACACACAAAGTGAGTTGACCACAGTGTTTTAAAGGAACTGGGAGCTGAATGATCAGGGTGGTCAGTCAGATCTGGATTATAAGATATTAAACATATTAAACTATATAAATCAGTTTAGAATGTTGTGTTATATTTTAAAAAAAAACTATATTTTACTACTTAGTAATAATCTCAACTGAAGGGCTGTATTATTTATAATAACAAATATCAGATCAGTATTGTCTAAAACTCAGCAATAAGAGTCTCTTAGTAGCTGAACAGATTTTAGTCCTGTCTCTGTTTCTCTTTCTTTAATGCTCAGGACCCCACAGGACTGCAGTAACACTGATTAGCATGGTGGTGGTGTATGAGGTGTTAGTGTTTGTTGTGCTGGTACGAGTGGATCAGACACAGCAGTGCTGCTGGAGTTTTTAAACACACTCCTGCAGCTCTGAAAGGGCTTGTTAATGAGCTGATTATTTGGGTGTTTGAGAGGTTCAAGCTGCCAATGTTGGGTTCTTGAACACCTTTGTTGAGACCAAATCCCATCTGATTGTTGTGTCTTATCTTGTCTACTCTTTTGAATATTCGGTGCAGTTACACATTCTCACCAGAGAGGTCTCCAAATCCCCATATCTCACAAACGTGCAGTCTGTCCCTTTAAGTGAGAGTGAAAGTAAAATCTGATCCTTTCGGGTTGTCCCTGCAGGGTGTGTGAGTGTGAATCGGTGTGTGTCGTGTCTGGATCTACAGTTTTGTCATTAATGTCTCTACAATAATTCATGTTCACTTCTCTCCAACAGAGAACCAGGAAACAAAATCTTCACACTGTAAAATGGCAGAACCCAATGTTTCACTGGCTCAGGATGAGTTCAGCTGTTCAGTCTGCCTGGATCTCCTGAAGAATCCAGTGACTATTCCCTGTGGACACAGTTTCTGTATGGTGTGTATTAATGGGTTCTGGGATCAGGAGGATCAGAAGAAGATCTACAGCTGCCCTCACTGCAGACACACCTTCACCTCAAGACCTGTCGTGAGTAAAAACACCATGCTGGCTGAGGTGGTGGAGAAACTGAAGAAGACGAGACTCCAGGCTGCTCCTCCTGATCACTCTTCTGCTGATCCTGAAGATGTGGAGTGTGATTCCTGTACTGGGAGAAAACACAAAGCCGTCCAGTCCTGCCTGGTGTGTCTGGCCTCTTTCTGTGAAGCTCACCTCCAGCCTCACTACCAATCTCCAGCCTTTAAGAAGCACAAGCTGGTCAAAGCCTCCAGACGACTCCAGGAGCAGATCTGCTCTCAGCACGATAAACTGCTGGAGGTTTACTGTCGCACCGACCAGCAGTGTATCTGCATGCTGTGTACCATGGATGACCATAAAGGACATGATACAGTGTCACTTGCAGCAGAAAGATCTGAGAAACAGGTCAGTGTGTAAATGGAGTAGCTACTCCAGATTATAGGACCTAATACCTTCACCTGTGCCATGACGCATGTGGCATTTTAAATTTTAATTATTGTGTTTTGTTGGTTGGTTTATTTGCAGAAGCAGGTGGTGGAAACACAGAGGAAATACAAGGAGAGAATCCAGGAGAGAGAGAAGGAGCTTCAGGAGTTAATAGAAGCTGTGGAGAATCACAAGGTGATTTTTTAAATAAGTAGAAGAATAAAGATCTGATTTTTCCCATTAAGGGTAATTATTTAATTACTTAACTAAAGGTGTCCTCATTTTTAAAATGTCATTTAAAGTCACATTTTATTTTAGTTTTAGTCATCAATTATTAAAATTAAATCATCTTTACAGCTTCATGAGTTAAGAAAAGCCACAGCATGAAGTTTGGGGTTATGCAATATTTATGTCACGCCTTATTCTGTGAGATTATTGGCTGGTTGCAAATAAAAACTCTGACTACTGACAAACTCTGATGTTCCTCAGTAATCAGATTATGAAGTGCATGTAAATCCACTTAATGATGTGAATGAACTTCTCCTAACATTCTCCTCTCTCTGTGATTCCACTACCAGCGCTCTGCTCAGACAGCAGTGGAGGACAGTGAGAAGATCTTCACTGAGATGATCCTCTCCATTGAGAGAAGACGCTCTGAGGTGAGGCAGATGATCAGAGATCAGGAGAAAGCTGCAGTGAGTGAAGCTGAAGAATGTCTGAAGAGACTGGAGCAGGAGATCACAGAGCTGAAGAGGAGAGATGCTGATCTGGAGAAGCTTTCATTCACAGAGGATCACATCCATTTCCTCCAGGTAACAGACTCTGTTTTTCTCCCCAAATACAAAGTTTATTTTAGACTGTTTACACCATCTTTTTAATGTGATCTATATCTGATATTAGTCTGAACAGTTCTTAAACTGAAGCTCATGCACTAAAGAGCAGAGCTTCACGTGAAGGTTCAGTTTCACCAGTGACTGAAAGCTGAGCTTAACAGAGAATGAGTTCCAGCTCACTTTAAAAAGGGCATGTTGTTTGGCCACGCCCTCCTCTTTAATGTCTGTCCTTTATCTTTTTTGTTTAAACAATTTTAAGTTTTTTTTTATTTTACTTAGTGCTGCAGCAGCACCATCTATTGGCTGTGTTCAGCAATTTGATTGGATATATCTTTAAAGAGAGAGCGGTTGTGATGTGTACTATTTAATTCAGTATGAACAGAGACATCAGTCCAAATGTTTATGGGGTCTGTTATCTCTCTATCACACCAATGAATCCCTCATTAACTGCTGTCGCTATTTTCCCTTATGCTCAATGTAAGTTTTGACGTAAATGAATTCTGATCGGTCTTGGATATTGGATATGTATCAGATTTCAATTACCGGTACACAGACTTTTTATTTCCTTTCACACTGTCTCATACATAATTAATCTGAATCATGAATGACTAATAAGATCAGATTCAGGCCAGATTTTACCTGATTTAATTCAATATAAATATGATTAAAAAATTGTTGAAGGTGTTATGTGTTTGTTTTTTTCTACATGTAGAGTTTTCAGACTCTCTCAGCTCCTCCTGGATCTTCAGCATCACCTGCTTTTACTCTCAGTCCTCTCAACACTTTTGAAGTTGTTATGAAGTCTGTTTCTCAGCTGAGAGGAAAACTAGACGAATTCCGGAAAGAGGAATTTGAGAAGACATCAGCTGCAGGTATATTAAATAAAAATTAAATAAAGTAAATATATGAAATGATAAGTTCATAAATAATCATTCTGCACTCAGTACCTCATAATGAAAACGTAAAAACAAATTTGGATTTTTTTTAAGAGTCTGAAGAGTTTCAGAATGCACTGTAGGTTCTTCTCTAAATCCTGATGAAGTGGTCAGTAGTTTCTGGACTGAAGTGGTTGAGACTGTATATAAGGTGTGACTTTATTGTGATTGAAAGTCCAGGTAGGGTAGATTAAGACTCTCCATGTAGAGTATCCAGTATTAGATTATTTTAATGTTGTAGTAAATGTACAGAGGGAACAGAAGCTCAGTGATGCTGTGTAGTAACTGTGTACATTTTCCTGTAGTGAAGGAAGTGCAGATCATTATTCCTCCTGAACCCAAAAGCAGAGAAGAGTTTCTGGAGTGTAAGTCCAGCCCTCTCTCTCTCTCTCTCTCTCTCTCTCTCTCTCTCTCTCTCTCTCTCTTTCTCTCTCTCTTTAACCCTTTCATTCTCACACACTCTCAGAAATAACACCAGAATCTACAAATACACAAAGTTTAATCTGACATTTATATGTCTATATTAAATAATTAACTGTTATATTTCAACTGCTTACGTGTAAACTTGTTAAAAAAACACCAACATTCCTCATGAACTTTGATTTAGTGATAATGGCCTATCATAGTTTTGTATTTATTTAGATAAAACACAAAATTTGTGTTTTATAATAAAAACAATGAACATTTTACTACAAATCTGCAATCATTATATAACTCAATCGATTTTCTGTATAATGGATTAAAAAATTAGTATATTTTCTGAATAGTGAGCACTTGTATCCAGGCTGTTTCAGAGGCAAAGTGAACATGGAAAATTTTAAAATGCCCCAATCAAACACCAAACAACAAAGAACAGTAATTTTGAAGTGCATCTACAAGCACAAACAAAAACGTTCAGAAATGTATTGTTTCTCTGAGATTTGTGACTAAACTGTAAATCACTTTCACCAATCTTTCCCCAAATATAGTCTCTGATCATCTTCTTTATTTATACTGATAAACTTCTTTATTTATACTGTAAAGTTCTACACAATTCTGGACGGTTCTGAAAACTTCTTGATAGTTCTCACAGTTCCAGAAGCTTCTGGAAGTCTTTAGTATACTCAGCACTTTATATTTCACAAATATTCATAAAAATAGATCAGTTTCAGATATGATTGTGCCACCACTAAAGCAAAACCTATATTGTGTATATTCTATTTTTATTGTATTCTTTAATTTTAGCTTATTTTATCTATATATCTATTTTAATAACAGCTCTTGGTTGTAAACTGGATCGTAAGATCACAATTTCGTTCCACCTCATGTACCACATGTGATGTGAATGACAATAAAATCTCCTTGAATCCTTTAATCCTTGAAAATTTCTGGGGAATAAAAACCTTTTTATTTTTTAAAGAATTAGGAAAACACACTTAACACCTGAGAACAAAAATATACATAAAATTGTTATGTTGTGTAATTGAATAATAATGAGAATAAATATATTTTTTAACATAATCAAACACTTTTCATAGATACTTCCAGTATGTTCTCTGGTTATTTCAGTTTTAGGGGCTGTTTTTAGATCATTTTCTAAAAGCTGATGGGTTTTCTCTCTCTTTCAGATTCCTGTCAGCTCACACTGGATCCAGACACAGCCAATAAATACCTCCTCCTGTCTGAGAGGAACACAGTGGTGACCCGCAGCAACACAGTCCAGCCATATCCTGATCATCCAGACAGATTTGATAGATGGCCTCAGGTTCTGTGTAGAGAGAGTGTGAGTGGACGCTGCTACTGGGAGGTTGAGAGGAGAGGAGATGAATGGGTTAATATAGCAGTGTCTTATAAAAGCATCTCCAGGAAGGGAGGAGGCAGGGAGTGTGGGTTTGGATGTAATGATCAGTCTTGGATTTTGTCCTGTAATTCCTCCAGTTACACATTCAGTTACAATAACAGAGATACTGTAATCTCTGGAGTGCCCGTCTCCTCTAGAATAGGAGTGTATGTGGATCACAGGGCAGGAACTCTGTCCTTCTACAGCATCTCTGATACCATGACCCTCATCCACAGAGTCCAGACCACCTTCACTCAGCCGCTCTACGCTGGGTTTTGGTTGGGCTCCGGCTCATCAGTAAATCTTTTACTTTCAGCAAAATAGATGAACATGCAGAACAAAGAGAAGAGCTGGATGAGATCAGATAAGAACTGCAGAATCTAGACTGTAGAGCTGATCAAATAAAGTTATAATAGTGCTGGGAGATATTGTTAATATAAATAATCATAATTCTGAACGGTAATTACGTCTGTCCCAGATTAGAACTGCAGGTACATTTCCTGTATGGAAAGATTTATTCAGATTTAGCGTTAAATAGTTTAAACCGTTTATATCATTAACAGAGCTCACAGTAACAGAGTTCATATTTTAAACTTCATATTACAGAATTTTATTAATTTTTAACACATTATCATTTATTATAAACTGAATGAAAGATCACAATAAAATGTTTACATTATTATACTGTTGTTTTATCCTCAACATTTTTAAATTTAAACAAAGAGAGAGGAAATCTGTGTGTTAATGCTTTAACTTTAATTTTACAATTAATGTAATATCAAAAGGAAAGAACAAAATATATACAACATATAGTCGAATATAATAGAAAATATACATTTAACTTACTGTACACTACACACATTAACTTACACTATGAAACACAGTTTTACAATATTGCACTGTTGATTGTAGCTTAAATTTAATATATTTATCATCGCTGTCACATAAAAACATTATATCTCTAAAGTAGCAACTTTACATTTCTATTTGCCTTTTCATCAGGAAATATTGACACAGTATAAAGATAAAGTATAAACATAAGATACAGTAGACATAAGGTTTTTGTGTTACAGCAGTTTTAAACGAATTAATCTAGTATATGTGCTTCTATGTTGAGTTCATTTATTTGAGCATTTTATCATTTAACTCTACACAGTTCTCTGTATTAATTTGATTTTATTTGTAATGTACTCAGATTGTATTCCTGTAATCTTGTAATGTTGTGGGATATATCTTATTAATAATAAAGTGGAAGCTGAAAGCTCAGAACAGAGGATCTAAATTGTCTAATTATTACTATTAGTTCTGGTTTTCAGAGCACTAGGAGCAGATGTCTGGGATAAATGGCTGAAGATGAAGCTGTTTTCTCATTGGTTTCTTTTGCAGCATTGAGCCTAGCATTCTTAGACTACGCTAGAACTAGAACTGATCCAATCAGGTTTATTATCACAACAATGGAAACACAATATATAGAAATAAAATAAAAATATAATAAATACATTAACTTTAACTCTTCACTCTACAACATAATTACACTGTTTTAAAATGTCCTGACCAGTATCGGCGTATATAGATTTTTGATTAATCAACATCACTAAACTAATCGCTGTCAAAGGTGAGAAAAGTATCTCCATTCATTACTCTGTAGGTAGAAGTATAGATACTAGAGTTTAAATTACTTCTGTAGAAGTTGAAGTATCAACTCAAGCTTTTTACTCTTTAAGTAAAAGTGTAAAAGTACTGGATTCAAAACTACTTAAAGTATAAAAGTAAATGTAATGTAAGGGGAAAATAATAAAGCCATTAAGAACAAAAGCTTAGGCCACGCCCACAGAGTCCTATAGTGCACTACACCCCTCCCCAAAAATAAATGTTTTTATAAGCTATAATGACTATATTGTGCTATTAAAATGTTAATGTTGAAAATATAATTAATGTATTTTAGTAGAATGTAAATATATTAAAGAAGCTTAGTTTGTCTGGAGTTTTTTCTGTAGCATAAAACCCACAAAGCTATAAAAACTGTGCTACTTTACTTCACCTACTGATTTCAAAAGACTAAAAGACATTTTTTGTCTTTAAAGCTCTTAACAGATATGTTCTATTACATGAAATAATGTTAACAATTAAAAAAGTTAAAAAGAAGAGAGGAGAATTAGCTCTGGAGAGTGTCTTCTGTGTTTATCAGATTGCTTCTGAGTGACTGAAATTAATGGGGTTTTATGGAGGATTTAAGCAATAAATCTGAGTTTATAAATGTTTTAGGATAATAAAAATAAAAACAGAACAATATCACATGATTCATCACTGCAGAAACATTTTCTAAAGCTTTTAAACTCCAGTTATAAACCTTTTAAACTCCAGTTAGCTCTCTAACCACTCAGCACACATTAGCATCAATGCTAACTAGCTCCTCTCTTCACTAAAACCTGTTTGACATAGAAAAATGTACATTTATTTGCTGTTTTAGTAAAATGAATCATTTTGCTTTGTAAAATCAGAAGAATATTAAAAACAAGTAGTTAGACTCTATTTTAACTTGGAGTTTTTAAAGGAGTTGAGGCTAATACTAATGCTAATGCTAATAATGATGAAGGAGCGGGCATGTTTGTTAGATCCTGTGCTGCACTGATATAGATTTACACCCACAGTGATAATAAACGTATAGAATAAGTAATATAATAAACTCAGGTAATCAGAAGGACAGTAATTAGAAGAAGAGGAGAATTTAGCTTCAACAACAGAGTTTTAAACAGACACAACACAGAAATATGGGGGTCTTGAGGAGCTCCATTTAACTTATATCCTCCACCTTAAACAGAAGAGGAGCTGGTAAATTATCTACTTAGATTATTAATAAATATTTACAGCTTCTCATTATCTCAGTGTTTTATTATATACATAAGAAATGAGTGAAATGGTTCTGTTACACCAGCCAGAGCCGTATATATATAGAGAGAGAGTCGCTTCAGCTCCGTTTACTCCAATCTTCACTTTTTAACAGCAATGGCGACTCGTGGAGCTTCTCAATAGTTCCTGTAATTTAGCGACTAATACTAGCAGACCCACAGAGCTGCAGCAGAGTACAGCGTTAGTGCTGCACTTTTACAGGATAAAACCATTTAATATCCTGATTTAATACTGTCAGCACACCTGAATCTAATTCACATGTAGAGTACAGCATGATCCCCACTAAATTACCATCGTTAAGATCGTTAACAGAACAGATTAGGGTAAATTAGACAGAGCTAGATAAATACTCCTGTCTGTGTTTGTAGGTTTTGTATTCTTGTTACTAAATGTAACTACTCAATTAATTTTAAGATAAGACTATTAATTCTGAATAAATAAATAATATCATAAGGTCTGAACTTATGAAACTTATTTATATGAAGAAATGTATAGAGAATGTATAAATAATGGCCAAGGCAAAAAACTATACACACTTATGGATTAATCATTTTTACTAACTCTTTGTTTTTGTTTTTTTTATTCTGTTTTTATTTTATGTTACATTTTATTGTTAATGACTGTTTACAATGTTGAGTTTGTCATTGTACATATTTTAAATTTCTCAGTTTGAAAAGTTAAAATTATACAGACTTCTCATGAAATAAATGTGTTGTTGTTAGTAAGTCAGAATCTGATTTTAAAACATCCCCAAACCCCCATCAGTGTAATTATATCAGTTAACATTAGGATATAAATGCTTTTCATTACAATACGATTATCAAAACTCAAAGCTCATAAAAAAAATACGTTTTTACATTTAAACAAAGCCTATCAATGGAATTACATGTACAGAAAGGTTTGGTATATAAATATTGTAAATTACTGCATTCTTTAACTGCTAATGACTAAAACTGCTGATATTAACTTTCTGGAACTATTGGAGCTCCTCATGGGTCTCGAGAACACCAAGCATTTAGGACTTCCGCTGTAGCGACTCTCTCTCTATACGGCTCTGACACTAGCTAGCTAACTGACTATATTATATAAAAGAGAGAGCGAGAAGGAGAGAGAAAGAAGGAGAGAGAAAGTGAGAGAGAAATTAGGCTAAATAGCAGAACATTAACTGGTTATAAACTGACACACAGCAGAGGAGCTGAGGAGCTCAGTTCCCCAGAACCTGCAGAGCTTCAGACACAGCTGCAGAGAACGGCTTCACTTCAGCTTCAACTGGATCCAAACTGGACAGATAAGTGAATCTATCTGACTGGCTTTAGTAAAGAGCAGTGGAGCTTCTGTGTTAGACGGAGTTTTACTGTCTAGTAGCCTCTGTGCTAGCTAACGCTAACAGACTAGATAACGCTAACCGACTAGCTAACGCTAACAGGCTCAAGTAACGTTACGTAGATACTGCTAAAATGCAAGCTAACGCTAACCGGCAAGCTAACGCTAAGAAACTAGCTAATGCTAACCGGCTAGCTAATGCTAACCGTTTGCTTTAGCTCAGCTCAGCTAACTCATCTAACCTACAGGAGAGAAACTCCTGTTTATGATTTAAACTATAGAACAGTGTGTGCTGAAGCCAAACGCTCAATACAGCCAAACAATTGAACAGTGGGGAAATCCCAGCTCCCTAACTAGTAAATATAGCCTTCGCATTTATATTACATTATGTGTTCATCTCGTAAATATAATATACTGCATGTTGTGAAGGCATTATTAATTGGGACTCGATAAAATGAAGAATGTAAGTTTTTATTATTTACAATAAAATAGTTAGCTAACCTTTATAACTCCTTCATTGATTTCACTGATTGAGTAAATTCTGCGGTAATAAGAAGCTCTAAATATCAGTTAATTGGTTAATTTACCCACTGTTGTTACCGGATTCAGCGTTTTACCGGGCCCATTATTAGTGTGGGTGTGGTACTGAATCAGGTGTAAATGATAGATATTATTAAATGTGTTGTAATGCAGGTGTCATGTGTGGCCGCTGTAATGAGTAAATGGCAAATTCTGTAGTTAGGAACTTTACTTACATTACTTGTATTATTTATTATTATTACAGATGACAGCCACACTCCCCTGGATATCTTTAAGATGTACTTTCCAGAGGATGCTCTGGCAGCCTGCTCAAGGAATAACCTGGATAATTAACGCTGGAAAGAACTACTTTTCCACAGATCAGATTCTCTTATTACTCTGTAATGTCACTGACAGAGGTAAGATAAAATTGTTGTAATTTTATGTGTCAGGATTTTACACATATTCTGTGTGTGTTTTAAATAATCTGTGAAAGAGTTTTCATTGCCTCTTTTTTTATTACACTGCACACTTTCCAAATGTAAAAGTGTCTCAAACATTCAATGTGTGAGCCATTAGAATTCAAGTGAGTTTAGAGTACTAAACTTTTAAAATAGTGTAATTCCAGATAGCTTAACTGTGTATCATTGTTATTGTGAATACATGGGGAGAGTACAAGCTAAAAATCAGTTGTGACGAAATATTTGCTTTAAATATCGGTCATCTGCCACTTGTGATCTTTAAATATCGTCATCGGCAATTAAAAAAACAATAAAGGTCGATCACTAGTCTATACGTTACTCTACATACACACAGCACTAAGGAGTGGTTCAGAGGGAGCCGTGCCGTGAGTGGCTGTGCTGGGGGTATGTGATGAGATGTTGGGAATTTTAAAGAAAAGCGTAAATCAGATTGATTCACACAGCATATAATTTAAAATGTCGTAAGTTCTTTGAGTCTACTGATATTCACGATTCTAGCTAAAAAACTGTGACCTGCAGAGCCTTTCATTTTTTTTGTCCAAAACTTTTAAATGTATTCCTATGGGAAAATGTTTAGCTGAAAAATGCCCGCTGTAAGAAAACCGTACAAAGTATTGTTCCAAAAAGCACAAGCAACGTAATGCAGTGGTTGTAACATGAAAGCAGTAGGAGGAGAAGCATATAGAAAAACGCAAATAGAATAATAATAATAAGATTTTTTCCAAGCCAACTTAATAATTCTCAATCACAGTGGATATAAGTTGCCTAGCTGGTGAACTATCTCTGTTTTGTGTGTGAAAGCTGGTTAGCTATGCTAGTGTAAATAGCTGTAAATAAGATTAAATAGGCTGTTGGAATGCTAGGTTAGCATATCTAGCTACTTTATGATCAGTGTTCACAGCAGTAGCTACTTCAGACTGCATTTACTTTAAATATGATACGACCAGAAACCATTTAATATGAACTGCTAATACTACTACTACTACTACTACACAAACACACAAAGTGAGTTGACCACAGTGTTTTAAAGGAACTGGGAGCTGAATGATCAGGGTGGTCAGTCAGATCTGGATTATAAGATATTAAACATATTAAACTATATAAATCAGTTTAGAATGTTGTGTTATATTTTTAAAAAACTATATTTTACTACTTAGTAATAATCTCAACTGAAGGGCTGTATTATTTATAATAACATAAATATCAGATCAGTATTGTCTAAAACTCAGCAATAAGAGTCTCTTAGTAGCTGAACAGATTTTAGTCCTGTCTCTGTTTCTCTTTCTTTAATGCTCAGGACCCCACAGGACTGCAGTAACACTGATTAGCATGGTGGTGGTGTATGAGGTGTTAGTGTGTGTTGTGCTGGTACGAGTGGATCAGACACAGCAGTGCTGCTGGAGTTTTTAAACACACTCCTGCAGCTCTGAAAGGGCTTGTTAATGAGCTGATTATTTGGGTGTTTGAGAGGTTCAAGCTGCCAATGTTGGGTTATTGAACACCTTTGTTGAGTCCAAATTCCATCTGATTGTTGTGTCTTATCTTGTCTACTCTTCTGAATATTCGGTGCAATTACACATTCTCACCAGAGAGGTCTCCAAATCCCCAAATCTCACAAACGTGCAGTCTGTCTCTTTAAGTGAGAGTGAAAGTAAAATCTGATCATTTCCTGGATTACCTGCAGGTGTGTGAGTGTGTGAATCGGTGTGTGTTGTGTCTGGATCTACAGTTTTGTCATTAATGTAAGTTTTCCTGAGTCTCTACAATAATTCCTGTTTGAGTCAGACAGTGTGAGTATTGTTATCTTGGCTAATAAGTAGAATTACAGGATAGTTCTGTTCACTTCTCTCCAACAGAGAACCAGGAAACAAAATCTTCACACTGTAAAATGGCAGAAGCCAATGTTTCACTGGCTCAGGATGAGTTCAGCTGTTCAATTTGCCTGGATCTCCTGAAGGATCCAGTTACTATTAACTGTGGACACAGTTTCTGTATGGTGTGTATTAACAAGTGCTGGGATCAGGAGGATCAGAAGAAGATCTATAGCTGCCCTCACTGCAGACACACCTTCACCTCAAGACCTGTCGTGAGTAAAAACACCATGCTGGCTGAGGTGGTGGAGAAACTGAAGAAGACGAGACTCCAGGCTGCTCCTCCTGATCACTCTTCTGCTGATCCTGAAGATGTGGAGTGTGATTCCTGTACTGGGAGAAAACACAAAGCCGTCCAGTCCTGCCTGGTGTGTCTGGCCTCTTTCTGTGAAGCTCACCTACAGCCTCACTACCAATCTCCAGCCTTTAAGAAGCACAAGCTGGTCAAAGCCTCCAGACGACTCCAGGAGCAGATCTGCTCTCAGCACGATAAACTGCTGGAGGTTTACTGTCGCACCGACCAGCAGTGTATCTGCATGCTGTGTATGCTGGATAACCATAAAGGACATGATACAGTGTCACTTGCAGCAGAAAGATCTGAGAAACAGGTCAGTGTGTAAATGGAGTAGCTGCTCCAGATTATATGACCTAATACCTTCACCTGTCCCATGACAGGTGGCATTTTATTTTTTAATTATTGTGTTTTGTTGGTTGGTTTATTTGCAGAAGCAGGTGGTGGAAACACAGAGGAAATGCAAGAAGAGAATCCAGGAGAGAGAGAAGGAGCTTCAGGAGTTAATAGAAGCTGTGGAGAGTCACAAGGTGATTTTTTAAATAAGTAGAAGAATAAAGATCTGATTTTTCCCATTAAGGGTAATTATTTAATTACTTAACTAAAGGTGTCCTCATTTTTAAAATGTCATTTAAAGTCACATTGTATTTTAGTTTTAGTCATCAATTATCAAAATTAAATCATCTTTACAGCTTCATGAGTTAAGAAAAGCCACAGCATGAAGTTTGGGTTTATGCAATATTTATGTCACATCTTATTCTGTGAAATTATTGGCTGGTTGCAAGTAAAAAATCTGATTACTGATAAACTCTGATGTTCCTCAGTAATCAGATTATGAAGTGCATGTAAATCCACTTATTGATGTGAATGAAGTGCTCCTAACATTCTCCTCTCTCTGTGATTCCACTACCAGCGCTCTGCTCAGACAGCAGTGGAGGACAGTGAGAAGATCTTCACTGAGATGATCCTCTCCATTGAGAGAAGACGCTCTGAGGTGAGGCAGATGATCAGAGATCAGGAGAAAGCTGCAGTGAGTCGAGCTGAAGAACGTCTGAAGAGACTGGAGCAGGAGATCACAGAGCTGAAGAGGAGAGATGCTGATCTGGAGAAGCTTTCATTCACAGAGGATCACATCCATTTCCTCCAGGTAACAGACTCTGTTTTTCTCCCCAAATACAAAGTTTATTTTAGACTGTTTACACCATCTTTTAAATGTGATCTATATCTGATATTAGTCTAAACAGTTCTTAAACTGAAACTTGTGCACTAAAGAGCAGAGCTTCACATGAAGTTTCAGTTTCACCAGTGACTGAAAGCTGAGCTTAACAGAGAATGAGTTCCAGTTCACTGTAAAAAAGGGAATGTTGTTTGGCCACGCCCTCCTCTTTAATGTCTGTCCTTTATCTTTTTTGTTTAAACAATTTTAAGTTTTTTTATTTTACTTAGTGCTGCAGCAGCACCATCTATTGGCTGTGTTCAGCAATTTGATTGGATATATCTTTAAAGAGAGAGCGGTTGTGATGTGTACTATTTAATTCAGTATGAACAGAGACATCATTCCAAATGTTTATGGGGTCTGTTATCTCTCTATCACACCAATGAATCCCTCATTAACTGCTGTCGCCATTTTCCCTTATGCTCAATGTAAGTTTTGACGTAAATGAATTCTGATCTGTCTTGGATATTGGATATGTATCAGATTTCAATAACACAGATTTTTTATTTCCTTTCACACTGTCTCATACATAATTAATCTGAATCATGAATGACTAATAAGATCAGATTGAGGCCAGATTTTACCTGATTTAATTTAATATAAATATGATTTAGAAATTGTTGAAGGTGTTATGTGTTTGTTTTTGTCTACATGTAGAGTTTTCAGACTCTCTCAGCTCCTCCTGGATCTTCAGCATCACCTGCTTTTACTCTCAGTCCTCTCAACACTTTTGAAGTTGTTATAAAGTCTGTTTCTCAGCTGAGAGGAAAACTAGACGAATTCTGGAAAGAGGAATTTGAGAAGACATCAGCTGCAGGTATATTAAATAAAAATTAAATAAAGTAAATATATGAAATGATAAGTCCATAAATAGTCATTCTGCACTCAGTACCTCATAATGACAAAGTAAAAACAATTTAGGATTTTTTAAAAAGTAAAGAGTGTGAAGAGTTTCAGAATGCACTGTAGGTTCTTCTCTAAATCCTGATTAAGTGGTCAGTAGTTTCTGGACTGAAGTGGTTGAGACTGTATATAAGGTGTGACTTTATTGTGATTGAAAGTCCAGGTAGGGTAGATTAAGACTCTACATCTACATGGAGAGAAAATCCAGTATTAGATTATTTTAATGTTGTAGTAAATGTACAGAGGGAACAGAAGCTCAGTGATGCTGTGTAGTAACTGTGTACATTTTCCTGTAGTGAAGGAAGTGCAGATCATTCCTGAACACAAAAGCAGAGAAGAGTTTCTGCAGTGTAAGTCCAGCCCTTTCTCTCTCTCTCTCTCTCTCTCTCTCTCTCTCACTTTCTCTAACCCTTTAATTCTCACACACACACAGAAATAACACCACAATGTACAAATACGCAAAGTTTAATCTGACATTTATACGTCTATATTAAATAATTAACTGTTATATTTCAACTGCTTACGTATAAAGAAAAAAAAACACCAACATTCCTTATGAACTTTGATTTTGTGATAATGGCCTATCATAGTTTTGTATTTATTTAGATAAAACACAAAATTTGTGTTTTATGATAAAAGCAATGAACATTTTACTACAAATCTGCAATTATTATACAACTCAATCGATTCTGTGTATAATAGATTAAAAAATTAGTATATTTTCTGGATTAGCGACTGTACTGAATCTCTGTGTAATAGTGAGCACTTGTATCCAGGCTGTTTCAGAGGCAAAGTGAACATGGAAAATTTTAAAATGCCCCAATCAAACACCAAACAACAAAGAACAGTAATTTTAAAGTGCATCTACAAGCATAACCAAAACGTTCAGAAATGTATTGTTTCTCTGAGATTTGTGACTAAACTGCAAATCACTTTCACCAATCTTTCCCCAAATATAGTCTCTGATTATCTTCTTTATTTATACTGTAAAGTTCTACACAATTCTGGACAGTTCTGAAAACTTCTTGATAGTTCTCACAGTTCCAGAAGCTTCTGGAAGTCTTTAGTATACTCAGCACTTTATATTTCACAAATATTCATAAAAATAGATCAGTTTCAGATATGATTGTGCCACCACTAAAGCAAAACCTTTATTTTGTATATTCTATTTTTATTGTATTCTTTTATTTTATCTTATTTTATCTATATATCTATTTTAATAACAGCTCTTGGTTGTAAACGGAATCATGAGATCACAATTTCGTTCCACCTCATGTACCACATGTGATGCGAATGACAATAAAATCTTCTTGAATCCTTTAATCCTTGAAAATTTCTGGGGAATAAAAACATTTTTATTTTTTAAAGAATTAGGAAAACACACTTAACACCTGAGAACAAAAATATACATAAAATTGTTATGTTGTGTAATTGAAAAATAATGAGAATAAATCTTTTTTTTACATAATCAAACACTTTTCATAGATTCTTCCAGTATGTTCTCTGGTTATTTCAGTTTTAGGGGCTGTTTTTAGATCATTTTCTAAAAGCTGATGGGTTTTCTCTCTCTTTCAGATTCTTGTCAGCTCACACTGGATCCAAACACAGCTTATAAATACCTCCTCCTGTCTGAGAGGAACACAGTGGTGACCTGCAGCACCACAGTCCAGCCATATCCTGACCATCCAGACAGATTTGATAGATGGATTGAGGTTCTGTGTAGAGAGAGTGTGAGTGGACGCTGCTACTGGGAGGTTGAGTGGAGAGGAGATGGAGGGGTTGGTATAGCAGTGTCTTATAAAAGCATCTCCAGGAAGGGAGGAGGCGAGGAGTGTGTGTTTGGATTTAATGATCAGTCTTGGAGTTTGTTCTGTGATTCCTCCAGATACAAATTCAGATACAATAACAGAGATACTGTAATCTCTGGAGTGCCCGTCTCCTCTAGAATAGGAGTGTATGTGGATCACAGGGCAGGAACTCTGTCCTTCTACAGCATCTCTGATACCATAACCCTCATCCACAGAGTCCAGACCACCTTCACTCAGCCGCTCTACGCTGGGTTTGTGTTAAACCTTCACTCATCAGTAAATCTTTTACTTTCAGCAAAATAGATGAACATGCAGAACAAAGAGAAGAGCTGGATGAGATCAGATAAGAACTGCAGAATCTAGACTGTAGAACTGATCAAATAAAGTTATAATAGTGCTGGGAGATATTGTTAATATAAATAATCATAATTCTGAACGGTAATTACGTCTGTCCCAGATTAGAACTGCAGGTACATTTCCTGTATGGAAAGATTTATTCAGATTTAGTGTTAAATAGTTTAAACTGTTTATATCATTAACAGAGCTCACAGTAACAGAGTTCATATTTTAAACTTTATATTACAGAACTTTATTCATTTCTAACACATTATCATTTATTATAAACTGAATGAAAGATCACAATAAAATGTTTACATTATTATACTGTTGTTTTATCCTCAACATTTTTATATTAAAACAAAGAGAGAGGAAACCTGTGTGTTAATGCTTTAACTTTAATTTTACAATCAATGTAATATCAAAAGGAAAGAACAAAATATATACAACATATAGTCAAAAATAATAGAAAATATACATTTAACTTACTGTACACTACACACATTAACTTACACTATGAAACACAGTTTTACAATATTGCACTGTTGATTGTTGCTTAAATTTACTATATTTATCATCGCTGTCACATAAAAACGTTATATCCCTAAAGTAGCAACTTTACATTTCTATTTGCCCTTTAATCAGGAAATATTGACACAGTATGAAGATAAAGTATAAACATAAGATACAGTAAACATAAGGTTTTTGTGTTAAAGCAGTTTTAAACTAATTAATCTAATATATGTGCTTCTATGTTGGGTTGATTTATTTGAGCATTTTATCATTTAACTCTACACAGTTCTCTGTATTAATTTGATTTTATTTGTAATGTACTCAGATTGTATTCCTGTAATCTTGTAATGTTGTGGGATATATCTTATTAATAATAAAGCTGAAGCTGAAAGCTCAGAACAGAGGATCTAATTTGTCTAATTATTACTATTAGTTCTGGTTTTCAGAGCACTAGGAGCAGATGTCTGGGATAAATGGCTGAAGATGAAGCTGTTTTCTCATTGGTTTCTTTTGCAGCATTGAACCTAGCATTCTTAGACTATGCTAGAACTAGAACTGATCCAATCAGGTTTATTATCACAACAATGGAAACACAATATATAGAAATAAAAATAAAAATATAATAAATGCATTAGCTTGTATTCTTCATTGTACAACATAATTACACTGTTTTAAAATGTACTGACCAGTATCGGCATATTCAGGTTTTTGATTAGTCAACATCACTAAACTAATCCCTGTTAAAGGTGAGAAAAGTATCTCCATTCATTACTCTGTAGGTAGAAGTATAGATACTAGAGGTTAAAATACTTCTGTAGAAGTTGAAGTATCAACTCAAGCTTTTTACTCTTTAAGTAAAAGTGTAAAAGTACTGGTTTCAAAACTGCTTAAAGTATAAAGTTAATGTAATGTAAGGGGAAAATAATAAAGCCATTAAGAACAAAAGCTTAGGCCGCGCCCACATCGTCCTATAGCGCACAAAAAAACTATTTTTTTTTATAAGCTATAATGACTTTATTGTGCTATTAAAATGTTAATGTTGATAATATAATTTGGGATTTTGCACTAGGCTGTTCCCTGTTTTAGCTGCATATATTCTCATTGTAAATGAATGTATTTTAGTAGAATGTAAATACATTAAAGAAGCTTAGTTTGTCTGGAGTTTTTTTCTGTAGCATAAATCCCACAAAGCTATAAAAACTGTGCTACTTTACTTACTAGACTAAAAGACATTTTTCTCTCTTTAAAGCTCTTAACAGATATGTTCTATTACATGAAATAAAGTTAACAATTAAAAATGTTAAAAAGAAGAGAGGAGAATTAGCTCTGGAGAGTGTCTTCCGTGTTTATCAGATTGCTTCTAAGTGACTGAAATTAATGGGTTTTTTTGGAGGATTTAAGCTATAAGTCTGAGTTCATAAGTGTTTTAGAATAATTAAAATAAAAACAGAACTATATCACATGATTCAGCACTGCAGAAACATTTTCTAAAGCTTTTAAACTCCAGTTATAAACCTTTTAAACTCCAGTTATAAACCTTTTAAACTCCAGTTAGCTCTCTAACCACTCAGCACACATTAGCATCAATGCTAACTAGCTCCTCTCTTCTCTAGAACCTGTTTGATGTAGAAAAATTTACATTTAAAGGTAAACTTTCTTTGCTGTTTTAGTAAAATGAATCATTTTTCTTTGAAAAATCAGAAGAATATTCAAAACAAGTAGTTAGACTCTATTATAACTTGGAGTTTTTAAAGTAGTTGAGGCTAATACTAATGCTAATAATGATGAAGGAGGGGGCATGTTTGTTTACTTTGTGTTAGATCCTGTGCTGCACTGATATAGATTTACACCCACAGTGATAATAAACGTATAGAATAAGTAATATAATAAACTCAGGTAATTAGAAGAACAGTAATTAGAAGAAGAGGAGAATTTAGCTTCAACAACAGAGTTTTAAACAGACACAACACAGAAATATGGGGGTCTTGAGGAGCTCCATTTAAACAGAACAGCTTCACCTTAAACAGAAGAGGAGCTGGTAAATTAGCTAGTTAAATTATTAATAAATATTTACAGCTCCTCTTTATCTCAGTGTTTTATTATATACATAAGAAATGAGTGAAATGGTTCTGTTTTACACCAGCCAGAGCCGTATAGAGAGAGAGAGAGTCGCTTCAGCTCCGTTTACTCCAATCTTCACTTTTTAACAGCAATGGCGACTCGTGGAGCTTCTCAATAGTTCCTGTAATTTAGCGACTAAAACTAGCAGCCCCACAGAACTGCAGCAGAGTACAGCGTTAGTGCTGCACTTTTACAGGATAAAACCATTAAATATCCTGATTTAATACTGTCAGCACACCTGAATCTAATTCACATGTAGAGTACAGCATGATCCCCACTAAATTACCATCGTTAAGATCGTTAACAGAACAGATTAGGGTAAATTAGACAGAGCTAGATAAATACTCCTGTCTGTGTTTGCAGGTTTTGTATTCTTGTTACTAAATGTAACTACTCCATTAATTTTAAGATAAGACTATTCATTCTGAATAAATAAATAATATCATAAGGTCTGAATTTATGGAACTTATTTATATGAAGAAATGTATAGAGAATGTATAAATAAGGCAAACAAAACAAGACAAAACAAAAACTATACACACTTATGGATTAATCATTTTTACTAACCCTTTGTTTTTTATTCTGTTTTTATTTTATATTACATTTTATTGTTAATGACTGTTTACAATGTTGAGTTTGTCACTGCACATATTTCACATTTCTCAGTTTGAAAAGTTAAAATTATAAAGACTTCTCATGAAATAAATGTGTTGTTGTTAGTAAGTCAGAATCTGATTTTAAAACATCCCCAAACCCCCACCAGTGTAATTATATCAGTTAACATTATGATATGAATGCTTTTGGCTGCAATACGATAGTCAAAACTCAAAGCTCATAAAAAAATAAGTTTTTACATTTAAACAAAGCCTATCAATGGAATTACATGTACAGAAAGGATTTCTAAATAAATATTGTAAATTACTGCATTCTTTAACTGCTAATGACTAAAACTGCAGTTCTGTCTCAGTGTTTAAATTGCTGATATTAACTTTCTGGAACTATTGGAGCTCCTCATGGGTCTCGAGAACACCAAGCATTTAGGACTTCCGCTGTAGCGACTCTCTCTCTATACGGCTCTGACACTAGCTAGCTAACTGATTATATTATATAAAAGAGACAGCGAGAAGGAGAGAGAAAGTGAGAGAGGAATTAGGCTAAATAGCAGAACATAAGCTGGTTATAAACTGACACACAGCAGAGGAGCTGAGGAGCTCAGTTCCCCAGAACCTGCAGAGCTTCAGACACAGCTGCAGAGAACGGCTTCACTTCAGCTTCAACTGGATCCAAACTGGACAGATAAGTGAATCTATCTGACTGACTTTAGTAAAGAGCAGTGGAGCTTCTGTGTTAGATGGAGTTTTACTGTCTAGTAGCCTCTGTGCTAGCTAACGCTAACAGGCTAGCTAACGCTAACAGACTAGCTAACGCTAACAGGCTCAAGTAACGTTACGTAGATACTGCTAAAATGCAAGCTAACGCTAACCGGCAAGCTAATGCTAACAGACTAGCTAACGCTAACAGGCTCAAGTAACGTTACGTAGATACTGCTAAAATGCAAGCTAACGCTAACTGGCAAGCTAACGCTAAGCAACTAGCTAATGCTAACCAGCTAGCTAATGCTAACCGTTTGCTTTGGCTCAGTTAACTCAGTTAACCTACAGGAGAGAAACTCCTATTTATGATTTAAACTATAGAACAGTGTGTGCTGAAGCCAAACGCTCAATACAGCCAAACAATTAAACAGTGGGGAAATCCCAGCTCCCTAACTAGTAAACATAGCCTTCGCATTTATATTACATTATGTGTTCATCTCGTAAATATAATATACTGCATGTTTTGAAGGCATTATTAATTGGGACTCGATAAAATGCAGAATGTAAGTTTTTATTATTTACAAAAAAAAAGCTAGCTAACCTTTCTAACTCCTTCATTGATTTCACTGATTGAGTAAATACTGCAGTAATAAGAAGCTCTAAATATCAGTTAATTGGTTAAGTTACCCACTGTTGTTACCGGATTCAGCGTTTTACCGGGCCCATTATTAGTGTGGGTGTGGTACTGAATCAGGTGTAAATGATAGAGATTATTAAGTGTGTGTCTTTGTGCTAAAATGTGTGTGTACTGTGTAAATAAAAAGTTATTAGGTTGGTGTGGGCTATTGTAATGCAGGTGTCATGTGTGACCGCTGTAATGAGTAAATGGCAAATTCTGTAGTTAGGAACTTTATTTACATTACTTGTATTATTTATTATTATTACAGATGACAGCCACACTCCTCTGGATATCTTTAAAATTTACTTTTCAGAGCTCTGGCAGGAAGGAATAACCTGGACAATTTACACTGGAAAGAACTACTTTCCCACAGACCAGATTCTCTTATTACTCTGTAATGTCACTGACTGACTGAGGTAAGATAAAATTGTTGTAGTTTTATGTGTCAGTATTTTACCCTTATTCTGTGTGTGTTTTAAATAATCTGTGAAAGAGTTTTCATTGCCTCTTTTTTTCTTACACTGCACACTTTCCAAATGTTTGAGCCATTAGAATTCAAGTGAGTTTAGAGTACTAAAACTTTTTAAATAGTGTAATTCCAGATAGCTTAACTGTGTAATCATTATTATTGTGAATACATGGGGAGAGTACAAGCTAAAAATCAGTTGTGACGAAATATTGGCTTTAAATATCGGTCATCTGCCACTTGTGATCTTTAAATATCGGCATTGTCATCGGCAATTAAAAAAAAACAATAAAGGTAGATCACTAGTCTATACGTTCCTCTATATACGCACAGTACTGAGGAGTGGTTCAGAGGGAGCCATGCCGTGAGTGGCTGTGCTGGGGGTGTGTGATGAGATGTTGGGAATTTTAAAGAAAAGCGTAAATCAGATTGATTCACACAACATATCATTTAAAATGTCGTAAGTTCTTTGAGTCTACTGATTTTCACGATTCTAGCTAAAAAACTGTGACCTGCAGAGCCTTTCTATTTTTTTGTCCAAAACTTTTAAATGGATTCCTATGGGGAAAATGTTTAGCTGAAAAATGCCCGCTGTAAGAAAACCGTACGAAGTATTGTTCCAAAAAGCACAAGCAACGTAATTCAGTGTAACATGAAAGCAGTAGGAGGAGAAGCATATAGAAAAACGCAAATAGAATAATAATAATAAGATTTTTTTCCAAGCCAACTTAATAATTCTCAATCACAGTGGATATAAGTTGCCTAGCTGGTGAACTATCTCTGTTTTGTGTGTGAAAGCTGGTTAGCTATGCTAGTGTAAATAGCTGTAAATAAGATTAAATAGGCTGTTGGAATGCTGGGTTAGCATATCTAGCTACTTTATGATCAGTGTTCACAGCAGTAGCTACTTCAGACTGCATTTACTTTAAATACAATACGACCAGAAACCACTTAATATGAACTGCTCATACTACTACTACTACTACTACTACTACTACACACACAGACACAGAGTGAGTTGACCGCAGTGTTTTAAAGGAACTGGGAGCTGAATGATCAGGGAGGTCAGTCAGATCTGGATTATAAGATATTAAACATATTAAACTATATAAATCAGTTTAGAATGTTGTGTTATATTTTTAAAAAACTATATTTTACTACTTAGTAATAATCTCAACTGAAGGGCTGTATTATTTATAATAACATAAATATCAGATCAGTACTGTCTAAAACTCAGCGATAAGAGTCTCTTAGTAGCTGAACAGACTTTAGTCCTGTCTCTGTTTCTCTTTCTTTAATGCTCAGGACCCCACAGGACTGCAGTAACACTGATTAGCATGGTGGTGGTGTATGA
This sequence comes from Astyanax mexicanus, assembly GCF_023375975.1. Taxonomy (NCBI): domain Eukaryota; kingdom Metazoa; phylum Chordata; class Actinopteri; order Characiformes; family Acestrorhamphidae; genus Astyanax; species Astyanax mexicanus. The sequence continues at coordinate 6,619,137 of NC_064415.1, forward strand.
GGTGTTAGTGTGTGTTGTGCTGATACGAGTGGATCACACACAGCAGTGCTGCTGGAGTTTTTAAACACACTCCTGCAGCTCTGAAAGGGCTTGTTAATGAGCTGATTATTTGGGCGTTTGAGAGGTTCAAGCTGCCAATGTTGGGTTCTTGAACACCTTTGAGTCCAAATCCCATCTGAGTGTTGTGTCTTATCTCGTCTACTCTTTTGAATATTCGGTGCAATTACACATTCTCACCAGAGAGGTCTCCAAATCCCCAAATCTCACAAACGTGCAGTCTGTCTCTTTAAGTGAGAGTGAAAGTAAAATCTGATCATTTCCTGGATTACCTGCAGGTGTGTGAGTGTGTGAATCGGTGTGTGTCGTGTCTGGATCTACAGTTTTGTCATTAAAGTAAGTTTTCCTGAGTCTCTACAATAATTCCTGTGTGAGTCAGACAGTGTGAGTATTGTTATCTTGGCTAATAAGTAGAATTACAGGATAGTTCTGTTCACTTCTCTCCAACAGAGAACCAGGAAACAAAATCTTCACACTGTAAAATGGCAGAAGCTGGTATTTTGGTAGTTCAGGATGAGTTCAGCTGTTCAGTCTGCCTGGATCTCCTGAAGGATCCAGTGGCTATTCACTGTGGACACAGTTTCTGTATGGTGTGTATTAATGGGTTCTGGGATGAGGAGGATCAGAAGAAGATGTACAGCTGCCCTCACTGCAGACACACCTTCACCTCAAGACCTGTCGTGAGTAAAAACACCATGCTGGCTGAGGTGGTGGAGAAACTGAAGAAGACGAGACTCCAGGCTGCTCTTCCTGATCACTCTTCTACCGATCCTGAAGATGTGGAGTGTGATTCCTGTACTGGGAGAAAACACAAAGCCGTCCAGTCCTGCCTGGTGTGTCTGGCCTCTTTCTGTGAAGCTCACCTCCAGCCTCACTACCAATCTCCAGCCTTTAAGAAGCACAAGCTGGTCAAAGCCTCCAGACGACTCCAGGAGCAGATCTGCTCTCAGCACGATAAACTGCTGGAGGTTTACTGTCGCACCGACCAGCAGTGTATCTGCATGCTGTGCACCATGGATGACCATAGAGGACATGATACAGTGTCACTTAAAGCAGAAAGATCTGAGAAACAGGTAATGGAGTAGCTGCTCCAGATTATAGGACCTAATACCATCACCTGTCCCATGACATGTGGCATTTTATTTTTTAATTATTGTGTTTTGTTGGTTGGTTTATTTGCAGAACCAGGTGGTGGAAACACAGAGGAAATACAAGGAGAGAATCCAGGAGAGAGAGAAGGAGCTTCAGGAGTTAATAGAAGCTGTGGAGACTCACAAGGTGATTTTTTAAATAAGTAGAAGAATAAAGATCTGATTTCTCCCATTAAGGGTAATTATTTAATTATTTAACTAAAGGTGTCCTCATTTTTAAAATGTCATTTGAAGTCACATTTTATTTTAGTTTTAGTCATCAATTATTAAAATTAAATAATCTTTACAGCTTCATGAGTTTAGAGAAGCCACAGCATGAAGTTTGGGTTTACGGAATATTTATGTCACGTCTTATTCTGTGAGATTATTGGCTGGTTGCAAATAAAAACTCTGACTACTGATAAACTCTGATGTTCCTCAGTAATCAGATTATGAAGTGCATGTAAATCCACTTATTGATGTGAATGAACTGCTCCTAACATTCTCCTCTCTCTGTGATTCCACTACCAGCGCTCTGCTCAGACAGCAGTGGAGGACAGTGAGAAGATCTTCACTGAGATGATCCTCTCCATTGAGAGAAGACGCTCTGAGGTGAGGCAGATGATCAGAGATCAGGAGAAAGCTGCAGTGAGTCGAGCTGAAGAACGTCTGAAGAGACTGGAGCAGGAGATCACAGAGCTGAAGAGGAGAGATGCTGATCTGGAGAAGCTTTCATTCACAGAGGATCACATCCATTTCCTCCAGGTAACAGACTCCCCAAATACAACGTTTATTTTAGACTGTTTACACCATCTTTTTAATGTGATCTATATCTGATATTAGTCTGAACAGTTCTTAAACTGAAGCTCATGCACTAAAGAGCAGAGCTTCACATGAAGGTTTGGTTTCACCAGTGACTGAAAGCTGATCTTAACAGAGAATGAGTTCCAGCTCACTTTAAAAAAGGGCATGTTGTTTGGCCACGCCCTCCTCCTTAATGTCTGTCCTTTATCTTTTTTGTTTAAACAAAGTTTTTTTTATTTTACTTAGTGCTGCAGCAGCACCATCTATTGGCTGTGTTCAGCAATTTGATTGGATATATCTTTAAAGACAGAGCGGTTGTGATGTGTACTATTTAATTCAGTATAAACAGAGACATCAGTCCAAATGTGTATGAGGTCTGTTATCTCTCTATCACACCAATTAATCCCTCATTACTTGCTGTCGCTATTTTCCCTCATGCTCAATTTAAGTTTTGACGTAAATGAATTCTGCTCGGTCTTGGATATTGGATATGTATCAGATTTCAATTACACAGACTTTTTATTTCCTTTCACACTATCTCATACATAATTAATCTGAATCATGAATGACTAATAAGATCAGATTTAGGCCAGATTTTACCTGATTTAATTTAATATAAATATGATTTAGAAATTGTTGAAGGTATTATGTGTTTGTTTTTGTCTACATGTAGAGTTTTCAGACTCTCTCAGCTCCTCCTGGATCTTCAGCATCACCTGCTTTTACTCTCAGTCCTCTCAACACTTTTGAAGTTGTTATGAAGTCTGTTTCTCAGCTGAGAGGAAAACTAGACGAATTCTGGAAAGAGGAATTTGAGAAGACATCAGCTGCAGGTATATTAAATAAAAATTAAATAAAGTAAATATATGAAATGATAAGTCCATAAATAGTAATTCTGCACTCAGTACCTCATAATGACAAAGTAAAAACAATTTAGGATTTTTTAAAAAGTAAAAGAGTCTGAAGAGTTTCAGAATGCACTGTAGGTTCTTCTCTAAATCCTGATGAAGTGGTCAGTAGTTTCTGGACTGAAGTGGTTGAGACTGTATATAAGGTGTGACTTTATTGTGATTGAAAGTTCAGGTAGGGTAGATTAAGACTCTACATCTACATGGAGAGAAAATCCAGTATTAGATTATTTTAATGCTGTAGTAAATGTACAGAGGGAACAGAAGCTCAGTGATGCTGTGTAGTAACTGTGTACATTTTCCTGTAGTGAAGGAAGTGCAGATCAATCTTCCTCCTGAACCCAAAAGCAGAGAAGAGTTTCTGGAGTGTAAGTCCAGCCCTTTCTCTCTCTCTCTCTCTCTCTCTCTCTCTCTCTCTCTCTCTCTCTCTCTCTCTCTCTCTCTCCCCCTTTCATTCTCACAGACTCTCAGAAATAACACCACAATGTACAAATACACAAAGTTTAATCTGACATTTATACGTCTATATTAAATAATTAACTGTTATATTTCAACTGCTTACGTATAAAGAAAAAAAAAACACCAACATTCCTTATGAACTTTGATTTAGTGATAATGGCCTATCATAGTTTTGTATTTATTTAGATAAAACATAAAATTTGTGTTTTATAATAAAAACAATGAACATTTTACTACAAATCTGCAATTATTATATAACTCAATCGATTCTCTGTATAATAGATTAAAAAATTAGTATATTTTCTGGATTAGCGACTGTACTGAATCTCTGTGCAATAGTGAGCACTTGTATCCAGGCTGTTTCAGAGGCAAAGTGAACATGGAAAATTTTAAAATGCCCCAATCAAACACCAAACAACAAAGAACAGTAATTTTAAAGTGCATCTACAAGCATAACTAAAAATGTTCAGAAATGTATTGTTTTTAGTATACTCAGCACTTTATATTTCACAAATATTCATAAAAATAGATCAGTTTCAGATATGATTGTGCCAACCACTAAAGCAAAGTTTCTGAGGAATAAAAACCTTTTTTTATTTTATTTTAGCCACAAAGAATTAAGAAAACACACTTAACACCTGAGAACAAAAATATACATAAAATTGTTATGATGTGTAATTGAATAATAATGAAAATAAATCTTTCTTTAACATAATCCAACACTTTTCATAGATGCTTCCAGTATGTTCTCTGGTTATTCCAGTTTTAGGGTCTGTTTTTAGATCATTTTCTAAAAGCTGATGGGTTTTCTCTCTCTTTCAGATTCCTGTCAGCTCACACTGGATCCAAACACAGCCAATAAATACCTCCTCCTGTCTGAGAGGAACACAGTGGTGACCCGCAGCAACACAGTCCAGCCATATCCTGCCCATCCAGACAGATTTGATAGATGGAATCAGGTTCTGTGTAGAGAGAGTGTGAGTGGACGCTGCTACTGGGAGGTTGAGAGGAGAGGAGAGGAGATGAATGGGTGTATATAGCAGTGTCTTATAAAAGCATCTCCAGGAAGGGAGGAGGCAGGGAGAGTGTGTTTGGTAATAATGATCAGTCTTGGAGTTTGTTCTTTTATTCCTCCAGTTACACATTCAGATACAATAACAGAGGTACTGAAATCTCCGGAGTGCCCGTCTCCTCTAGAGTAGGAGTGTATGTGGATCACAGGGCAGGAACTCTGTCCTTCTACAGCATCTCTGATACCATGACCCTCATCCACAGAGTCCAGACCACCTTCACTCAGCCGCTCTACGCTGGGTTTTGGTTGAACCCCAACTCATCAGTAAATCTTTTACTTTCAGCAAAATAGATGAACACGCAGAACAAAGAGAAGAGCTGGATGAGATCAGATAAGAACTGCAGAATCTAGACTGTAGAGCTGATCAAATAAAGTTATAATAGTGCTGGGAGATATTGTTAATATAAATAATCATAATTCTGAACGGTAATTACGTCTGTCCCAGATTAGAACTGCAGGTACATTTCCTGTATGGAAAGATTTATTCAGATTTAGCGTTAAATAGTTTAAACTGTTTATATCATTAACAGAGCTCACAGTAACAGAGTTCATATTTTAAACTTCATATTACAGAATTTTATTAATTTTTAACACATTATCATTTATTATAAACTGAATGAAAGATCACAATAAAATGTTTAAATTATTATACTGTTGTTTTATCTTAACATTTTTATATTTAAACAAAGACATATGTGCTTCTATGTTGAGTTGATTTATTTGAGCATTTTATCATTTAACTCTACACAGTTCTCTGTATTAATTTGATTTTATTTGTAATGTACTCAGATTGTATTTCTGTAATCTTGTAATGTTGTGGGATATATCTTATAAATAATAAAGTGGAAGCTGAAAGCTCAGAACAGAGGATCTAATTTGTCTAATTATTACTATTAGTTCTGGTTTTCAGAGCACTAGGAGCAGATGTCTGGGATAAATGGCTGAAGATGAAGCTGTTTTCTCATTGGTTTCTTTTGCAGCATTAAACCTAGCATTCTTAGACTACGCTAGAACTAGAACTGATCCAATCAGGGTTATTATCACAACAATGGAAACACAATATATAGAAATAAAAATAAAAATATAATAAATACATTAACTTTAACTCTTCACTCTACAACATAATTACACTGTTTTAAAATGTACTGACCAGTATCGGCGTATTCAGGTTTTTGATTAATCAACATCACTAAACTAATCCCTGTCAAAGGTGAGAAAAGTATCTCCATTCATTACTCTGTAGGTAGAAGTATAGATACTAGGGGTTAAAATACTGTCGTGTTTTTCTCTTGTTATCGCACTCGCTCTGCCGCTAGCATTAGCCACCTGCTATCGGGGAGGGTCGGCTCACCTGGCCGCTGCGCTTGCCGCTCGTCCGTCGTGGATATGTGGGCCTGTCGCTGCGTGCGATGGTGGAGGTGTGGGGAATAAGGCACACGACAAGGTATGATGCAGTTTAACTGTTTAGTCAGGATCAGGAACGTTACAACAGTTGGACTGCCTAGCTCCAGCACCCGAACTACATTTAGTGTTCAATGCTAGGGCCGTGCGGCAAGTCTCCTAAACTGTAACTGACTCAGAACGTAAGAACACGCGTACATATACAACTGGGTGCTGGATTCTGATTGGAGGAGCCAAATACCCACGTATTGCCGCTACACTATCCCCTCTCTAAGCATGCTGAGTCCCTTCAGCTTCTTAACACATTTTTTACAGATACTGTACTGGACTTAATACTGTAAACCTGTGCACTTCAACTAGTTGCACTTGAACCAAAATAAAAGTCTCTGGCTTCTGAACTGTTAGCACTACAATGCTCTAACCCCTAAAATAACAACCTGGTCTAATAACAGTCTTTAGTCTGAACTGTCCTTGTAGCGCTGGGGTAGGCGCACAACACGACCTCTGCGTGTCATTTGCATGTTCGCTGTATTCTCTTTTATGTCTGATGGACACTTTGGTGGAGATTCAGGATCAGCCATCAGCCACTGGGGTTTCTTGGCTTGTTGAACCTCTACAGGCAACACGCCTACTTCATTGTCATCGCTGGATTCATGGCAAGGGGACATATTTGGGCCAAAGATCTGATTTGCCTTTTCAGGTGACGTAGAAGAGTCTCTTTGGCATTCAGCGCCTCTGCTACTCTCCCCTTGCAACGAGTGTCTGAGTCGCTTGATCCATCCTGGCACCCTGTCAGATTTATAGGGCTGTAGCCGATCGTGATGGAGGACTTTGGCACTCCGTTGATCGCGAACTTCAAAGAGCACAGGGCCCAGGCATTTGCTGATGAGTAGGGGACCTTTCCAAGGGGGTTGAAGTTTCGGACTCAAGCCCTTCTTCTTCGTGCTATCCTTTATGTATACCAGATCTCCCACCTCATAGGTCTGCTCTTTTGCACGGAGGTCATGTTGCCTCTTCTGCCTGATCTGGGCAGCTCGTAGGTGTTCCCTCGCCAGCTCATGTGCTTGTTCCATCTTTTCTTCCAGGTTTCCCACAAACTCAGGGGGTGGGGCTCTATTACTGTCAAGGTGAATAACCTGCAACAGGAGGTCTTGTGGCTGATGTACTTCTCTGCCCAGCATCATTCGGTTCGGGGTGAACCCTGTGCAAGCATGTGGTGAACTTCGATAGGCTGCTGTTAATAATGGAAGGTACTTGTCCCAGTCTCGTTGGTTTTTGTCCACAAAACACCTTATCATTTGGAGCAAGGTCCTATTGAACCTCTCTACCTGGCCATTTGAGGATGGGTGGTAAGGTGTAGTTCGGGTCTTTGTCACTCTAAGCAGATGGCACACTTGAGCAAAAAGATCACTCTCAAAGTTTCTGCCTTGATCTGTGTGAATTTCCAAGGGCGAGCAGAATCGAGCAACGAACTCAAATACGAGCTTCTGAACAGTAGTCTCTGCAGTCTGGTCCGGTATGGCATATGCCTCCACCCAACATGTAAACTGGTCTATTATGACCAGTATGTACTTGTTACCCAAAGTGGAGATGGGAAAGGGGCCCACAATGTCCAGATGCAGCCTGTCCATGGGTGCACCCACCTGGTACACCTGCAACGGAGCTCTTCCTGTTGGGCCAACAGCCTTGCTTGCTTGACACTGAGGGCATTTTTGGATGAAAAGCCTAACATCTTCCCCCATCCCATGCCAGAGGAAGTGTTGTCGTGCTCTGTGTAGAGTTTTACCAACACCCAGGTGACCGGATAGAGGTGAGTTGTGGCAAAGTTCCATCAACTCTTTTATGAGGGACTTGGGCACCAGCAATCGAAGTTGGGGAGGGGCCCCAGTGTCACTCTCCCATCTGTAATAGAGAACTCCTCTGTGCCGCTCCACTTGAGGCCAACACAGCCAGTACTTCCTAATGGCTGGGCTCTTAAGGGCAACTTGCTCTCGTCTGGGAACCTCTCCCATTTCCATCCACTGGTGGAGGACACCCAAGCATGGGTCCTGCCTCTGTTTATCCTCCAACTCTTGCATACTGTATTGAGACATCCATAGCTTCTGGGAGTTCCTCATCTGGGTTCTGAGTGCATGACAGTGAGCATAGGGCATTTTTTGGTGAGGGTGAGATGCCAACTGTCCTGATTTCTTGGCATTTTGTTACATGTCTGATGGCAAGTGGTACCACATCATCCACATCAGCTTCAAATCTGGCCCACTGACCTTGTTGCCTCCGGCAGTGCGTACATCCACCACAGGGCAGTGCAGATAGGTCCTTTCCTGCTTGATAGCAGTCACACTGTGATTGAACCACCTTTCTGGACAATGCATCCGCATTACCGTGTCGCGCCCCAGGCCGATGCTCAATCTGGAAGTCGTACTGGCCTAACTCTTCCAGCCACCTTGCCAACTGCCCTTCTGGATTTTTGAAACGGAACAGCCAAGACAAGCTGTTATGGTCGGTTCGAATAAGAAACCTTCGGCCCAGTAAATAGTGTCTGAACTGTCTCGTAAATTTCACCACTGCAAGCAATTCACGTCTTGTTACACAGTAGCGTCTTTGGGTTTTCTGCAAGTGAGAGCTGGCATACGCTATAACTTTTTCTTCCCCATGCTGAAACTGCGAGAGTACTGCCCCAATGCTGCAATTTGATGCGTCTGTGTCCAGGATGAAGGTACCTTGAGAGGTGGGGTAGGTTAGTATGGGGGCTGTTGTCAGATGCTTTTTCAGCTCCATGAAAGCAGCTTCTTGGGCCTCCCCCCAGTGAAACTCAGTGCCTTTATTCAGAAGCTCATGAAGTGGGCTACAAATTTGGGAGAATGACTTCACGAAGCGGCGGTAATAGTTACATAATCCCAGAAATATTTGGAGCTCTGAAGGGCTTTTGGGGCAATCCCAGTCGGTGATTTCCTGGACCAGTTTAGGATTTGGTCGGATTCCAGCGCCACTGATGACATGGCCTAGGAACAGAACCTCCTCCTTTAGCAGGTGGCATTTAGATGGCTTCAGCTTCAGTCCGTATTGCTTCATCCGTTCGAAAACCACCTCTAGGTTTCTTAGGCTGTCGTCAATGTCTGTTCCAAGTACAATTACATCATCAAGGTAAATAAGTAGGTTTCGCCACTGCAGCCCCCGTAGCACCACCTCCATGGCCCTCTGGAATGTGCTTGGTGCATTGCACAATCCAAACGGCATCCGTGTATACTCATAAAGGCCATACTTGGTGACAAAGGCAGTCTTGCAACGGTCCCGCTTGTGTACTTCAATCTGCCAATATCCACTTTGAAGGTCCAGGGTGGAAAACACAGTAGCACCTTCCAAGGTGTCAAGGCATTCTTCAATGTTGGGCAGTGGGTAAGCATCCTTCAGAGTGAGTTCGTTGAGCTTCCGAAAGTCAATACACCATCTAACTCCACCATCCTTTTTTCTTACAAGGACAACAGGTGATGCCCACTCTGAGGTGGAAGGCACAACGACACCTGAGCTCAACATTTGCTTGAGGTGCTCTTCTTCCTCTTCCTGAAATCCAAGTGGTGTGCGACGGGTTGCTTGTCTGATTGGCTTGGCGTTGCCAGTGTCGATATGATGGGTCACTGTATTGAAGTGACCTAGATCTCTGTCACTGGTGGCAAATACAGACTGGTACTTTAAGAGAAGTAGAAGAAGCTTACTGTCTTGCTCTTCACTAAGACAACTACCAGCTGCTGTAAATAGTTCTTGAAGGTGGGCTGGTAACTCTAGAACGTCGTTATGTTCGCAGCACTGGCGTACCTGCCGTAACAGTTTTTCTTCACCAGGACAATCGCTTTGGCCAGGACTCTTTGTCGTCTCTGGGTTGTCTTGATCTTGGCTATGAAGCTTGCATTTGTCTTTAGAGCACTCCTCTTGTAAGGGAAGTGTTTCGATGAGAATTCCCAGACAGATGCCTTTGTTGAGGTGTGTGCTAACAGCAGATATATTGCATAATCTAACAGGAACTTTCGGCTCCATGTTTATGAGGACACTTCGTGAGGAAACGCCATCGGCAAGGCCAACTGGCTCCAGGACGGCTGTTATTTCAGGGTGTGGATGTTCAACAAAGCCCCAGGTATCGCACTCAGGCTGGTTTCTTAGGTCAAGCTGCTTGTACACCTCACTGGACATCACAGTTGCTTCAGCGCCTGTGTCAACAATGCACATGATGGACAAGTGATTCACCTGGATAGGAATTTGTAGGCTGGGCCCTTCACTTGATGCTCGACCAACTGTGACTACAGGTGGGATAAGGGGCCTGTTTTTGTTCTGGATAATGCTGACATTATGGCCGCTCTGAATATCAGCCAGGCCCTGGCCTCCGGACCTGGCTGATTCTAGTTTCCCTGACGCTTGGGGCTAGGAGACCGGGAACACTGCCTTTTAAAATGACCTAGTTCTCCACATTGAAAACATGCTACATTATTGCTCGTGGATGGGCTTGGTGATCGGGAAGTGTTTGTGTGGTTGGGCTCTCCGGGCCTACGCACAAAAGTTCTTCCACGCTGTTGTTCCATCCTTGTCTCAGAGCGTGGGAGTGCTTCCTCTCCAGATGACACTTTATGGGCTAATGCGTCCACAGTGGCTTGGAGTTTCTCCAACTTTTCCACCAGCAGCTTCAGTTGGTCTACTGTAGCATTTGCAGTCCGCTGTGGTACTTGTACATTGAGTGAAGTAGACATGTCAGCTTCAGCATGTTCATCTGCCCAGGAAATACGCCTGACTTTTCCCCTTAGTTCTCCATCTCGGCCTATTGTTGCTTTAAAATTGTGTTCATGTGCTTCCACCAGTTTTTGGGCCTCAGTGAGTGTGGGTGGATCCTTGTTCATAACCTCATGCAATTCGCTGGTTGCAAAGGCCACGAAGGAATGCGTCGGCTGCCAGTTGGTCCTGCAGTTGGAGGTCCACACCTGGGTACGCTAAGGTGACCAAACGACGAATCTCCTCTGCAAACTCAGCTGTAGCTTCCTTCTGTTGCCGTAGCTCATTTAAGCGGCGGCGTGCTGTGTTTGGTGGGTCTGTGTGGCCATACCTTTGCGCCAGCTGCTCCGTTAGGAGAGCATAATCTTCTCTGACATGTTCAGGCAGCGAGCATACAAATCGAATAGCCGCTCCTCTCAGCCTTTCATGTAGTCTATCCACTCTTTCTGTGCTTGTCCAATTTTGTCTTTGAGCCATTCTTTCAAAAGGGATAAAGAAGGAGGCCCAGTCATCTTTTCCTTCAAATGATGCAAGGGCCCTCGAACTGGAACAACACGTGGAGTAACGTGGCGCTGCATGGTCGCTGTGGTGGCTATTATTGTTGTGCATGCCCATACCTCTGTCGCGACTGGGGAACTGAGGGTTGACACTGTTCTGAAGTGTTGCTGCAATAGATGAGGGTCCCCCACCTCTCCTGCTAGTACAGCGTCTACGCACTGCTGGCTCTACAGACTCGTCCACATTCCATTGTCTAACAGGGGCTGATGTACGAGAGCGCTGCCGGATCACCTCTAGCTCTGGAGAAAAGTCAGGAAGCCCGGACGAAATGGGGGGGAGCACCTCCTTGTCACCCTCGATGAGGATGGGTGATGAACTTGACACGGTATGACAAGGTATGACTGATCATTTCCATCAGGCTGCTTCAGCCAAGATGTCTGGATGTCTTTACCAGCTGTCTGAGTCAGTACAGGTGACAAAATTTGCTGCAACTGCTTGGTCTGGTGCTCCAGTAAAGTCTGTAGCCAAGCTGGGGGTTGTTCTTGGTTGCTAACAGCTCCCGCTTCTGCACCTGAATGAATAATTTCTCCACTATCCATTTTGTTTTATTTGTTTTACTGTAATACTTCCTCTCTCCTTAATGCTTATTTATCCACTTTTCTCTTTTTATTTCCTCTTCACGTTTTACTGTTTAATTATCTTCTTTTCTCTTTTTTCTGTTTATTTATCCAGTTTTGTCTTCTTTCTTTTTTTTCTTCACGTTTTACTGTTTAATTATCTTCTTTTCTCTTTTTTTCTGTTTAATTATCCAGTTTTGTCTTCTTTCTTTTTTTTTCTTCACGTTTTACTGTTTAATTATCTTCTTTTCTCTTTTTTTCTGTTTATTTATCCAGTTTTGTCTTCTTTCTTTTTTTTCACGGTTTACTGTTTAATTATCTTTTCTCTTTTTTTCTGTTTATTTATCCAGTTTTGTCTTCTTTCTTTTTTTTTTTCTTCACGTTTTACTGTTTAATTATCTTCTTTTCTCTTTTTTTCTGTTTATTTATCCAGTTTTGTCTTCTTTCTTTTTTTTCACGGTTTACTGTTTAATTATCTTCTTTTCTCTTTTTTTCTGTTTATTTATCCAGTTTTGTCTTCTTTCTTTTTTTTCACGTTTTACTGTTCGCCAGTACAAGTCTTTTATTTTGACATCCAGCGCTGGCGCAGGTGACCTTGCTTCTCCGGCGCGTTAGCCTTTCTGTGGCTATGTAGTTAGCTTGCTAAACTCCGATGCTAATTCTAGCTTCGCTTCACGGAGCTTTATTATGGAATGTTCTTTATTTGGCGTTCATTTGGATTAGACACTCACCACACCGCAAATGCGGTGTCTTGATCCCACTTCTGACACCAGTTGTCGTGTTTTTCTCTTGTTATCGCACTCGCTCTGCCGCTAGCATTAGCCACCTGCTATCGGGGAGGGTCGGCTCACCTGGCCGCTGCGCTTGCCGCTCATCCGTCGTGGATATGTGGGCATGCCGCTGCGTGCGATGGTGGAGGTGTGGGGAATAAGGCACACGACAAGGTATGATGCAGTTTAACTGTTTAGTCAGGATTAGGAACGTTACAACAGTTGGATTGCCTAGCTCCAGCACCCGAACTACATTTAGTGTTCAATGCTAGGGCCGTGCGGCAAGTCTCCTAAACTGTAACTGACTCAGAACGTAAGAACACGCGTACATATACAACTGGGTGCTGGATTCTGATTGGAGGAGCCAAATACCCACGTATTGCCGCTACAATACTTCTGTAGAAGCTGAAGTATCAACTCAAGCTTTTTACTCTTTAAGTAAAAGTATAAAAGTACTGGTTTCAAAACTGCTTAAAGTATAAAGTTAATGTAATGTAAGGGGAAAATAATAAAGCCATTAAGAACAAAAGCTTAGGCCGCGCCCACATCGTCCTATAGCGCACAAAAAACTATTTTTTTTATAAGCTATAATGACTATATTGTGCTATTAAAATGTTAATGTTGATAATATAATTTGGGATTTTGCACTAGGCTGTTCCCTGTTTTAGCTGCATATATTCTCATTTTAAATGAATGTATTTGAATTTAGTAGAATGTAAATATATTAAAGAAGCTTAGTTTGTCTGGAGTTTTTTCTGTAGCATAAAACCCATAAAGCTATAAAAACTGTGCTACTTTACTTCACCTACTGATTTCAAAAGACTAAAAGACATTTTCTCTCTTTAAAGCTCTTAACAGATATGTTCTATTACATGAAATAAAGTTAACAATTAAAAAGGTTAAAAAGAAGAGAGGAGAATTAGCTCTGGAGAGTGTCTTCCGTGTTTATCAGATGCTTCTAAGTGACTGAAATTAATGGGGTTTTATGGAGGATTTAAGCAATAAGTCTGAGTTTATAAGTGTTTTAGAATAATTAAAATAAAAACAGAACTATATCACATGATTCAGCACTGCAGAAACATTTTCTAAAGCTTTTAAACTCCAGTTAAAAACCTTTTAAACTCCAGTTAGCTCTCTAACCACTCAGCACACATTAGCATCAATGCTAACTAGCTCCTCTCTTCTCTAGAACCTGTTTGATGTAGAAAAATTTACATTTAAAGGTAAACTTTCTTTGCTGTTTTAGTAAAATGAATCATTTTTCTTTGAAAAATCAGAAGAATATTCAAAACAAGGAGTTAGACTCTATTATAACTTGGAGTTTTTAAAGGAGTTGAGGCTAATACTAATGCTAATGCTAATGCTCAGTTGCGTGCAAAGACATTTTGGGGGGCAAGTGCTCAGGGGGGAAAAGGGCACTTTTTAGCACACGTGGAACAGTTCATTAAAAAAAATTACACGCACATGTTGAATGTCTTTTATTTGTAACATTCTCTAAACGTTGTCAATGGAAAAATGTCACACCACCAACTGATAAAATACATAGTAGTTTGGTGCTGTATGAGACGTATTACTGCACAAGAAACTGATTTCAGGTTGGGTTTAGAGGGCATACTTGATGTGTATGTTACCTGGCTGGTGGGACTGGGGGGTGGGGGGGGGAGAAGCCTATATGTTTCCGTGCGTGCTGTGCTGAACTGCTGCTAGCAAGGACGTAGGAGCAGGTTTGATATTGGGGGGACACATCTATAATGTAATATAACATAGTATAATGCAATCTGCTTATTTGAATAAGCCCATTTTATAGTCTCTTAAAACAACATTTGTGGATTTACCTTTAATCACAAATAAACCATTCTTTTTGTACTTCTGTTTATTATTAGTTACATCCAAGTAAAGGTCACTTTACAACCTAAACATGTTACTCCACTTTACATTTACTGTTGATAAAAAAATATGCATCCAATGTCTGAACTATATATAAATATATGGAAAAAAACACTGATGAGGTATCACCTAATGTTTAAAAGAATATAACAGATATTATTATTATTACTATTATTATTATGTATTGGCATGTCAATTCTGTTGTATATTTGTATATTTACATTCACGCCACCTTTTTTCGACTAAAAGTACTTATGATGGTGGTCTTTTACGTAAAAGAATGGAACCTTATGTTTCATAGAGATCTTTGGCAGATGTTAATATAAACTTTAGATGACCCAAACCCTCCTAGTCTGTTAGTTAAATGAGCTTTTACTAAAGGACCAGATATATTCCATTAGTAAATCTAAGGGGCTAATGGATTTGAACAGGTAAACTCAATAAATGAGAATGTATTAGCTGATCATATGGATGGGTTAAGAAACTGCTTTAAACTACCTACATGAAGTATTGTACTAAATTCTGTCTATCCACTACATCCAGCTTCTATCTAACTAGTTAAGCTAGCTAAAATAATTTTCCTTCATTATAATTTACAGTAATCCTAGTCTACAAGTCACAATGACTATCACAAGCTCACAGAGGGTTTGATCTGTGGGTTTTGAGTCGTTTATTTTTAACCAGCTATCAGAAATAATCTCATAACAGTTTACATGGTAAGCTCCGTTACCTTTTAGAAAAATCGCTGTTTATCCAAATCTGTTTTAACGTCAGCTCGCTGCACCCCGCTGCTGAATCTAAAAAAGAAAACCTTACAAATCCTCCACTCTCCTGCGAGCTGATTGGCTGTTTCTATTAAGAGGCGGGACTTTCGTCCTGAACCGGCTTCGTGATTGGCCTATGCTTGCGCGAACGCACGGGGTCACGTGACAGAGGAAGAGAGAGGTCTTGTGTGTGAGCTGATTTCAGGGCATTCTGTTTTCACTCGTTTTTAATCGCACAGGTTTTCAAAAGATCATTTCAACACGGCTTCAGTAAAATCTTAATAATAATAATAATAATAATATTTAAACAAAAAAAAAAACGAAGTTTCAAAAGGGCACTTTGGTTAATAAAGGGCAGAGTTGGTGGTGCTTTAGCACCACCTGATGTCTATGTGTGCGTGTGTGTGTGTGTGTGTAGTAGTAGTAGTAGTAGTAGTAGTAGTAGTAGTAGTATTAGCAGTTCATATTAAGTGGTTTCTGGTCGTATCATATTTAAAGTAAATGCAGTCTGAAGTAGCTACTGCTGTGAACACTGATCATAAAGTAGCTAGATATGCTAACCCAGCATTCCAACAGCCTATTTAATCTTATTTATAGCTATTTACACTAGCATAGCTAACCAGCTTTCACACACAAAACAGAGATAGTTCACCAGCTAGGCAACTTATATCCACTGCATACCTGTCAAGTCTCCCGTTTTGGCCGGGAAACTACCGTATTTTACTCCTCTTTCCCGCCGTCCTCCAGTATTAGTATTTTCCCGTAAATTTCCCTTATTATATTAAGATTAAAAAATATATATTATTGAGGAGACAGGGCACTGACCGCGCTGTGTCTCCTAACCAATCGTGGAGCCGGTTCAAGGAGAAAGTCACGCCTTTCATGAGAAACAGCCAATCAGCTTGCAAAGGAGAGTCAGTGTGGTGAAGCCCCTAGTCGCTGTGAGTTCAGGCAGCTAGTCGGAGCTGCTGATGTTAAAACATATCTGGATATTCAGCGATTTTTCTTCAGATTAAACCTTTTAAAATAAAAAAAATACAGCTTGTGACTCAGTTTAACTAGAAATGTGAAGAGGACCGAAATTAACTGATCAGGGGTTGAGTGATCAAAAGAAAGAAGTATTAATTAAAAATGATTAATTGTGCAGGCCACTTAGGACTAATTTTTACTGATGGAATATATGTGGTCCATGTCCTTTTAGTAAACGCTCATAATACTATTTTTAGGTCACCTACATTCATTTTGCAGAATTTGTGCACCCTTTGTTCAATTTTAAATCTGTTAAATAAATAAATAAATATATAATATAAAAGAGTGCATTTATGGCAAAAATGACATGAAATCTTAACTTTTTTTTTATATCTAGAAAATGATTTTTAATTTGGCTGTATTAAAAGAATGACATATGTAGGAATGTCCACAACATTTCAGATTCTGATAATCTAATTGTAGTGTGTAAGTGGTTCACATGTGGTTATTTTAGATTTTTTGTAAGCCTGTCTTAAAATGTAAGGGATACTGAACCTTCGTTGGGCTGGTGGGACAGCTTTAAGCGGACAGAGGAAAATATCCCTTATTTTTAAATCTAAAACTTGACAGGTATGATCCACTGTGATTTAGAGTTATTAATTTGGCTTGGAAAAATTATTATTATTATTATTCTATTTGCGTTTCCTCCTACTGCTTTCATGTTACACTGAATTACGTTGCTTGTGCTTTTGGAACAATACTTCGTACTGTTTTCTTACAGCGGGCATTTTTCAGCTAAAACTTTTCCCATAGGAATACATTTAAAAGTTTTGGACAAAAAATTTAAAAGGCTCTGCAGATCACAGTTTTTTTTAGCTAGAACCATAAAAATCAGTAGACTCTAAGAACTTATGACATTTCAAAAGAAATGCTGTGAAACAATCTGATTTACGCTTTTCTTTAAAATTCCCAACATCTCATCACACACCCCCAGCACAGCCACTCACGGCACGGCTCTCTCTGAACCACTCCTTAGTACTGTGTGTATATAGAGGAACGTATAGACTAGTGATCGACCTTTATTGTTTTTTTTTTTTATGGCCGATGATGATGCTGATATTTAAAGATCACAAGTGGCAGATGACCGATATTTAAAGCCAATATTTCGTCACAACTGATTTTTAGCTTATACTCTCCCCATGTATTCACAAAGTAATGATAGACAGTTAAGCTATCTGGAATTACACTATTTAAAAAGTTTAATACTCTAAACTCAGAGATAAGAGATTGAAGAGTAACTGTTTATTTTACCTTGGGTGTATCGACAAATATCTTTCAATTATGATTACTTATCTTAGTATCTATAATTACATAATCATTATGTGAAACCTTGTATTTTATATGCATTAACCAATACTCACATTGTATTTGATCATTTTTATTACTCACAGTGTATTTTATACACATTTATATAGAAGATTAACCAATAATCACAATACATATTATTTACACATATAGATAAACATTGTTTGATCAGGCATGTGGGCATGTGACTAACACATCTATTGTATGACAAATTAACCCACATGATACATAAGGCGTTTACTAACACATAGGATCTATTATATGGCGGACTAACCACGCGCTACCAACACATTAACATATAACATATGGAATCCATTGTGTGACTTGTGTAGCTCATGCTTGAAGCATTTCGTTCACTGCATGTCTCTGACTAACGGCCATCAATCATCAGCTAGTGCACTCTGTACGAACTGAATTGATACAAAGGAGACTTCGGGACGAACAGTGCGGCCTTTCTCTCTCTGTGCGTGCAAAGTTCTTCACCTACCAAAGCGGGAGGAGGACGCGCGCACATAGGGAGGACGGCGCTGTCCAATTCCTGAAACAATACCACACTGTCTGGCTGGATACAGTCAAGGCCAAACACTGTTGGTCCGGTCAGACACGTGAAATGGATTACTAACACGCGAAATTATGCATACTAACATGAGATGATTTTAGCAACGCCTCATCAGCAGGTTTCACGTCATTTGGGGTATAAACATGGAGTCAGATCAGAGGGGGGTCAGAACTTATACTGGGACGGCTGTTAGACGGTCTTTCATGTGTTAGTTCTCCTGAATATTCAGTACTTTGTAATAAATACTTGGTTTGCTTTCAACTTCACTCCACCTGTCTGACTCTCTCTATCAAACGAACACGTAGGGGAGTTGTACCCCGGACGAGAGGTGGGTGTTGACCCACCTTTCATTTTCTTTTCTACAACAAGATAAAACACTGAGATAATGAGAAGCTGTAAATATTTATTAATAATCTAACTAGCTAATTTACCAGCTCCTCTTCTGTTTAAGGTGGAGGATATAAGTTAAATGGAGCTCCTCAAGACCCCCATATTTCTGTGTTGTGTCTGTTTAAAACTCTGTTGTTGAAGCTAAATTCTCCTCTTCTTCTAATTACTGTGACCCTCTAATTACCTGAGTTTATTATATTATTTATTCTGTACGTTTATTGTCACTGTGGGTGTAAATCTATATCAGTGCAGCACAGGATCTAACACAAAGTAAACAAACATGCCCCCTCCTTCATCATTATTAGCATTAGCATTAGCCTCAACTCCTTTAAAAACCCCAAGTTAAAATAAAGTCTAACTACTTGTTTTGAATATTCTTCTGATTTTACAAAGCAAAATTATTAATTTTACTAAAACAGCAAAGAAAGTGTACCTTTAAATGTAAATTTAGAAGAGAGGAGCTAGTTAGCATTGATGCTAATGTGTGCTGAGTGGTTAGAGAGCTAACTGGAGTTTAAAAGGTTTAGAAAATGTTTCTGCAGTGCTGAATCATGTGATATAGTTCTGTTTTTATTTTTATTATCCTAAAACATTTATAAACTCAGATTTATTGCTTAAATCCTCCATAAAACCCCATTAATTTCAGTCACTTAGAAGCAATCTGATAAACACGGAAGACACTCTCCAGAGCTAATTCTCCTCTCTTCTTTTTAACGTTTTAATTGTCAACATTATTTCATGTAATAGAACATATCTGGTGAGAGCTTTAAAGAGAAAAAAATGTCTTTTAGTCTTTTGAAATCAGTAGGTGAAGTAAAGTAGCCCAGTTTTAATAGCTTTGTGGGTTTTATGCTACAGAAAAAACTCCAGACAAAATAAGCTTCTTTAATATATTTACATTCTACTAAAATACATTCATTTATAATGAGAATATATGCAGCTAAAACAGGGAAGAGCCTAGTGCAAAATCCCAAATTATATTATCAACATTAACATTTTAATAGAACATTATACTCATTATAGCTTATAAAAAAATGTGTTTTGGGAGGGGGGTAGTGCACTGTAGGACTCTGTGGGCGTGGCCTATGCTTTTGTTCTTAATGGCTTTATTATTTTCCCCTTACATTACTTTTACTTTTATACTTTAAGTAGTTTTGAATCCAGTATTTTTATACTTTTGCTTAAAGAGTAAAAGTATAAAGTATCTATACTTCTACCTACAGAGTAATGAATGGAGATACTTTTCTCACCTTTGACAGGGATTAGTTTAATGATGTTGATTAATCAAAAACCTGAATATGCCGATACTGGTCAGTACATTTTAAAACAGTAAAACAAAACCATCTGATACTGAGTGTGTGAAAGTAATGCAGAACAGAGACAATGAGTCAAATGACCCACACGGGGGAGCTCTAACACAAGAGATGAGGCCACGCAGGCTGGTTAAACTCCCTGAACGTTTGAAAGACTTTGTCATTGACTGAGAGGTGAATGAAGGGATTCAAGAAATATAATCGTGAATAGTTCAGTAAAGAACATTGTTCAATACATTGAGGTTAAAAGGAAAAATAATAAGAAGTGACAGCAAAATAAACTGTTGGAGTAAATGTTATGTGAATCTTTATTTTGGAAGTATGGTGTTATGATTGCTGCAATCTGGGGATATGTTTCTGTTTTTAGAAAAAAAAATGTTATGGGCGGTAACTCATCTTATGTGGGAGTTTATGTTCAAGCAAAAGAGGGATGTTGTGTACGTGTGTGTGACGTAGGAGGGGAGAGTAAAAGATGGCGAGGGAGTAAAAGACACTTATCTGAGAGCGGAGCCTCCTGTCTTTACTTGTACACTGTCTAGGCTGGATTAAGGGCAGGACAGAACAGCACAAGCAACGTAATGCAGTGTTTGTAACATGAAAGCAGTAGGAGGAGAAGCATATAGAAAAACGCAAATATAATAATAATAATAATAATAATAATAATAATAATAATAATATTTTTTTCCAAGCCAACTTAATAATTCTCAATCACAGTGGATATAAGTTGCCTAGCTGGTGAACTATCTCTGTTTTGTGTGTGAAAGCTGGTTAGCTATGCTAGTGTAAATAAGGTTAAATAAGCTGTTGGAATGCTGGGTTAGCATATCTAGCTACTTTATGATCAGTGTTCACAGCAGTAGCTACTTTAGACTGCATTTACTTTAAATATGATACGACCAGAAACCACTTAATATGAACTGCTAATACTACTACTACTACTACTACTACTACACACACACACACACAAAGTGATTTTAAACACACTCCTGCAGCTCTGAGCGGGCGTTTTAATGAGCTAATTATTTGATTTGAGTGTGTTGAAAGCAGGGAAAGCACTAAATGTGCAGTGCAGGGGAAGGAGGGCGGTTGTGGTGGAGGGTTGAGAGGTTCAAGCTGCCAATGTTGGGTTATTGAACAACTTTATAAAATTATATCCTAGGTTTTTGGATCATTTGGATCTATAAAGCTTAAATATTAAAAAGTATCGGTATCAGTATCGATATCGGCAATACTGGCCCTGCGTTTACTTGGTATCGGGTCGATACCAAAATTCCCGGTATCGCCCACCTCTATTGTCTACTCTTCTGAATATTCGGTGCAATTACACATTCTCACCAGAGAGGTCTCCAAATCCCCAAATCTCACAAACGCGCAGTCTGTCTCTTTAAGTGAGAGTGAAAGTAAAATCTGATCATTTCCTGGATTACCTGCAGGTGTGTGAGTGTGTGAATCGGTGTGTGTCGTGTCTGGATCTACAGTTTTGTCATTAAAGTACGTTTTCCTGAGTCTCTACAATAATTCCTGTTTGAGTCAGACAGTGTGAGTATTGTAATCTTGGCTAATAAGGAGAATTACAGGATAGTTCTGTTCACTTCTCTCCAACAGAGAACCAGGAAACAAAATCTTCACACTGTAAAATGGCAGAAGCTGGTATTTTGGTGGTTCGGGATGAGTTCAGCTGTTCAGTCTGCCTGGATCTCCTGAAGAATCCAGTGACTATTTCCTGTGGACACAGTTTCTGTATGGTGTGTATTAACAAGTGCTGGGATCAGGAGGATCAGAAGAAGATCTACAGCTGCCCTCACTGCAGACACACCTTCACCTCAAGACCTGTCGTGAGTAAAAACACCATGCTGGCTGAGGTGGTGGAGAAACTGAAGAAGACGAGACTCCAGGCTGCTCCTCCTGATCACTCTTCTGCTGATCCTGAAGATGTGGAGTGTGATTCCTGTACTGGGAGAAAACACAAAGCCGTCCAGTCCTGCCTGGTGTGTCTGGCCTCTTTCTGTGAAGCTCACCTCCAGCCTCACTACCAATCTCCAGCCTTTAAGAAGCACAAGCTGGTCAAAGCCTCCAGACGACTCCAGGAGCAGATCTGCTCTCAGCACGATAAACTGCTGGAGGTTTACTGTCGCACCGACCAGCAGTGTATCTGCATGCTGTGCACCATGGATGACCATAGAGGACATGATACAGTGTCACTTAAAGCAGAAAGATCTGAGAAACAGGTAATGGAGTAGCTGCTCCAGATTATAGGACCTAATACCTTCACCTGTCCCATGACATGTGGCATTTTAATTTTTAATTATTGTGTTTTGTTGGCTGGTTTATTTGCAGAATCAGGTGGTGGAAACACAGAGGAAATACAAGGAGAGAATCCAGGAGAGAGAGAAGGAGCTTCAGGAGTTAATAGAAGCTGTGGAGAATCACAAGGTGATTTTTAAAATAAGTAGAAGAATAAAGATCTGATTTCTCCCATTAAGGGTAATTATTTAATTACTTAACTAAAGGTGTCCTCATTTTTAAAATGTCATTTAAAGTCACATTGTATTTTAGTTTTAGTCATCAATTATCAAAATTAAATAATATTTACAGCTTCATGAAGTTTGGATTTACACAATATTTATGTCACGCCTTATTCTGTGAGATTATTGGCTGGTTGCAAATAAAAACTCTGACTACTGATAAACTCTGATGTTCCTCAGTAATCAGATTATGAAGTGCATGTAAATCCACTTATTGATGTGAATGAACTGCTCCTAACATTCTCCTCTCTCTGTGATTCCACTACCAGCGCTCTGCTCAGACAGCAGTGGAGGACAGTGAGAAGATCTTCACTGAGATGATCCTCTCCATTGAGAGAAGACGCTCTGAGGTGAGGCAGATGATCAGAGATCAGGAGAAAGCTGCAGTGAGTGAAGCTGAAGAACGTCTGAAGAGACTGGAGCAGGAGATCACAGAGCTGAAGAGGAGAGATGCTGATCTGGAGAAGCTTTCATTCACAGAGGATCACATCCATTTCCTCCAGGTAACAGACTCTGTTTTTCTCCCCAAATACAACATTTATTTTAGACTGTTTACACCATCTTTTTAATGTGATCTATATCTGATATTAGTCTGAACAGTTCTTAAACTGAAGCTCATGCACTAAAGAGCAGAGCTTCACATGAAGTTTCGGTTTCACCAGTGACTGAAAGCTGATCTTAACAGAGAATGAGTTCCAGCTCACTGTAAAAAAGGGCATGTTGTTTGGCCACGCCCTCCTCTTTAATGTCTGTCCTTTATCTTTTTTGTTTAAACAATTTTAAGTTTTTTTTATTTTATTTAGTGCTGCAGCAGCGCCATCTATTGGCTGTGTTCAGCAATTTGATTGGATATATCTTTAAAGAGAGAGCGGTTGTGATGTGTACTATTTAATTCAGTATGAACAGAGACATCAGTCCAAATGTTTATGGGGTCTGTTATCTCTCTATCACACCAATTAATCTTTCATCAACTGCTTAACGCCATTTTCCCTTATGCTCAATGTAAGTTTTGACGTAAATGTTGCATGAATTCTGATCTGTCTTGGATATTGGATATGTATCAGATTTCAATAATAGATCCTTTTTGCCTTTCACACTGTCTCATACATAATTAATCTGAATCTTTTATGACTATTAAGATCAGATTCAGGCCAGATTTTACCTGATTTAATTTAATATAAATATAATTTAGAAATTGTTGAAGGTGTTATGTGTTTGTTTTTTTTCTACATGTAGAGTTTTCAGACTCTCTCAGCTCCTCCTGGATCTTCAGCATCACCTGCTTTTACTCTCAGTCCTCTCAACACTTTTGAAGTTGTTATGAAGTCTGTTTCTCAGCTGAGAGGAAAACTAGACGAATTCTGGAAAGAGGAATTTGAGAAGACATCAGCTGCAGGTATATTAAATAAAAATTAAATAAAGTAAATATATGAAATGATAAGTCCATAAATAGTCATTCTGCACTCAGTACCTCATAATGACAAAGTAAAAACAATTTAGGATTTTTTTAAAAGTAAAAGAGTGTGAAGAGTTTCAGAATGCACTGTAGGTTCTTCTCTAAATCCTGATGAAGTGGTCAGTAGTTTCTGGACTGAAGTGGTTGAGACTGTATATAAGGTGTGACTTTATTGTGATTGAAAGTCCAGGTAGGGTAGATTAAGACTCTACATCTACATGGAGAGAAAATCCAGTATTAGATTATTTTAATGTTGTAGTAAATGTACAGAGGGAACAGAAGCTCAGTGATGCTGTGTAGTAACTGTGTACATTTTCCTGTAGTGAAGGAAGTGCAGATCATTTCTGAACCCCAAAGCAGAGAAGAGTTTCTGGAGTGTAAGTCCAGCCCTTTCTCTCTCTCTCTCTCTCTCTCTCTCTCTCTCACTTTCTCTAACCCTTTAATTCTCACACACTCTCAGAAATAAGACCACAATGTACAAATACGCAAAGTTTAATCTGACATTTATACGTCTATATTAAATAATTAACTGTTATATTTCAACTGCTTACGTATAAAGAAAAAAAAAACACCAACATTCCTTATGAACTTTGATTTTGTGATAATGGCCTATCATAGTTTTTTATTTATTTAGATAAAACACAAAATTAGTGTTTTATGATAAAAACAATGAACATTTTACTACAAATATGCAATTATTATATAACTCAATCGATTCTCTGTGTAATAGATTAAAAAATTAGTATATTTTCTGGATTAGCGACTGTACTGAATCTCTGTGCAATAGTGAGCACTTGTATCCAGGCTGTTTCAGAGGCAAAGTGAACATGGAAAATTTTAAAATGCCCCAATCAAACACCAAACAACAAAGAACAGTAATTTTAAAGTGCATCTACAAGCATAACCAAAAATGTTCAGAAATGTATTGTTTCTCTGAGATTTGTGACTAAACTGCAAATCACTTTCACCAATCTTTCCCCAAAAAGTATAGTCTCTGATTATCTTCTTTATTTATACTGTAAAGTTCTATACAATTCTGGACAGTTCTGAAAACTTCTTGATAGTTCTCACAGTTCCAGAAGCTTCTGGAAGTCTTTAGTATACTCAGCACTTTATATTTCACAAATATTCATAAAAATAGATCAGTTTCAGATATGATTGTGCCACCACTAGAGCAAAACCTTTATTTTGTATATTCTATTTTTATTGTATTCTTTTATTTTATCTTATTTTATCTATATATCTATTTTAATAACAGCTCTTGGTTGTAAACTGAATCATGAGATCACAATTTCGTTCCACCTCATGTACCACATGTGATGCGAATGACAATAAAATCTTCTTGAATCCTTTAATCCTTGAAACTTTCTGGGGAATAAAAACCTTTTTATTTTTTAAAGAATTAGGAAAACACACTTAACACCTGAGAACAACAATATACATAAAATTGTTATGTTGTGTAATTGAATAATAATGAAAATAAATCTTTCTTTAACATAATCAAACACTTTTCATAGATTCTTCCAGTATGTTCTCTGGTTATTTCAGTTTTAGGGGCTGTTTTTAGATCATTTTCTAAAAGCTGATGGGTTTTCTCTCTCTTTCAGATTCCTGTCAGCTCACACTGGATCCAAACACAGCTTTTAAATACCTCCTCCTGTCTGAGAGGAACACAGTGGTGACCTGCAGCTACACTGTCCAGCCATATCCTGCCCATCCAGACAGATTTGATAGATGGCCTCAGGTTCTGTGTAGAGAGAGTGTGAGTGGACGCTGCTACTGGGAGGTTGAGTGGAGAGGAGATGGAGGGGTTGGTATAGCAGTGTCTTATAAAAGCATCTCCAGGAAGGGAGGAGGCAGGGAGTGTGGGTTTGGATGTAATGATCAGTCTTGGATTTTGTCCTGTAATTCCTCCAGATACACATTCAGATACAATAACAGAATTACTGTAATCTCCGGAGTGCCCGTCTCCTCTAGAATAGGAGTGTATTTGGATCACAGGGCAGGAACTCTGTCCTTCTACAGCATCTCTGATACCATGACCCTCATCCACAGAGTCCAGACCACCTTCACTCAGCCGCTCTACGCTGGGTTTGTGTTAAACCTTCACTCATCAGTAAATCTTTTACTTTTAGCAAAATAGATGAACATGCAGAACAAAGAGAAGAGCTGGATGAGATCAGATAAGAACTGCAGAATCTAGACTGTAGAGCTGATCAAATAAAGTTATAATAGTGCTGGGAGATATTGTTAATATAAATAATCATAATTCTGAACGGTAATTACGTCTGTCCCAGATTAGAACTGCAGGTACATTTCCTGTATGGAAAGATTTATTCAGATTTAGCGTTAAATTGTTTAAACCGTTTATATCATTAACAGAGCTCACAGTAACAGAGTTCATATTTTAAACTTCATATTACAGAATTTTATTAATTTTTAACACATTATCATTTATTATAAACTGAATGAAAGATCACAATAAAATGTTTAAATTATTATACTGTTTTTTTATCCTCAACATTTTTACATTAAAACAAAGAGAGAGGAAATCTATGTGTTAATGCTTTAACTTTAATTTTACAATTAATGTAATATCAAAAGGAAAGAACAAAATATATACAACATATAGTCAAATATAATAGAAAATATACATTTAACTTACTGTACACTACACACATTAACTTACACTATGAAACACAGTTTTACAATATTGCACTGTTGATTGTTGCTTAAATTTAATATATTTATCATCGCTGTAACATAAAAACATTATATCTCTAAAGTATCAACTTTACATTTCTATTTGCCCTTTAATCAGAAAATATTGACACAGTATGAAGATAAAGTATAAACATAAGATACAGTAGACATAAGGTTTTTGTGTTACAGCAGTTTTAAACTAATTAATCTAATATATGTGATTCTATGTTTGGTTGATTTATTTGAACATTTTATCATTTAACTCTACACAGTTCTCTGTATTAATTGATTTTATTTGTAATGTACTCAGATTGTAATCCTGTAATCTTGTAATGTTGTGGGATATATCTTATAAATAATAAAGTGGAAGCTGAAAGCTCAGAACAGAGGATCTAATTTGTCTAATTATTACTATTAGTTCTGGTTTTCAGAGCACTAGGAGCAGATGTCTGGGATAAATGGCTGAAGATGAAGCTGTTTTCTCATTGGTTTCTTTTGCAGCATTGAACCTAGCATTCTTAGACTATGCTAGAACTAGAACTGATCCAATCAGGGTTATTATCACAACAATGAAAACACAATATATAGAAATAAAAATATATATAATAAATGTATTAGCTTGTATTCTTCACTCTACAACATAATTACACTGTTTTAAAATGTACTGACCAGTATCGGCTTATTCAGATTTTTGATTAATCAACATCACTAAACTAATCGCTGTCAAAGGTGAGAAAAGTATCTCCATTCATTACTCTGTAGGTAGAAGTATAGATACTAGGGGTTAAAATACTTCTGTAGAAGTTGAAGTATCAACTCAAGCTTTTTACTCTTTAAGTAAAAGTGTAAAAGTACTGGATTCAAAACTACTTAAAGTATAAAAGTAAATGTAATGTAAGGGGAAAATAATAAAGCCATTAAGAACAAAAGCTTAGGCCACGCCCACAGAGTCCTATAGTGCACTACACCCCTCCCCAAAAATAAATGTTTTTATAAGCTATAATGACTATATTGTGCTATTAAAATGTTAATGTTGATAATATAATTTGGGATTTTGCACTAGGCTGTTCCCTGTTTTAGCTGCATATATTCTCATTGTAAATGAATGTATTTTAGTAGAATGTAAATATATTAAAGAAGCTTAGTTTGTCTGGAGTTTTTTCTGTAGCATAAAACCCACAAAGCTATAAAAACTGTGCTACTTTACTTCACCTACTGATTTCAAAAGACTAAAAGACATTTTTTCTCTTTAAAGCCCTTAACAGATATGTTCTATTACAGGAAATAATGTTAACAATTAAAAAGGTTTAAAAGAAGAGAGGAGAATTAGCTCTGGAGACTGTCTTCCGTGTTTATCAGATTGCTTCTGAGTGACTGAAATTAATGGGGTTTTATGGAGGATTTAAGCAATAAATCTGAGTTCATAAATGTTTTAGGATAATAAAAATAAAAACAGAACAATATCACATGATTCAGCACTGCAGAAACATTTTCTAAAGCTTTTAAACTCCAGTTATAAACCTTTTAAACTCCAGTTAGCTCTCTAACCACTCAGCACACATTAGCATCAATGCTAACTAGCTCCTCTCTTCACTAAAACCTGTTTGACATAGAAAAATGTACATTTATTTGCTGTTTTAGTAAAATGAATCATTTTGCTTTGTAAAATCAGAAGAATATTAAAAACAAGTAGTTAGACTCTATTTTAACTTGGAGTTTTTAAAGGAGTTGAGGCTAATACTAATGCTAATGCTAATAATGATGAAGGAGGGGGCATGTTTGTTTACTTTGTGTTAGATCCTGTGCTGCACTGATATAGATTTACACCCACAGTGATAATAAACGTATAGAATAAGTAATATAATAAACTCAGGTAATTAGAGGGTAACAGTAATTAGAAGAAGAGGAGAATTTAGCTTCAACAACAGAGTTTTAAACAGACACAACACAGAAATATGGGGGTCTTGAAGAGCTCCATTTAACTTATATCCTCCACCTTAAACAGAAGAGGAGCTGGTAAATTATCTACTTAGATTATTAATAAATATTTAGAGCTTCTCATTATCTCAGTGTTTTATTATATACATAAGAAATGAGTGAAATGGTTCTGTTACACCAGCCAGAGCCGTATATATATAGAGAGTCGCTTCAGCTCCGTTTACTCCAATCTTCACTTTTTAACAGCAATGGCGACTCGTGGAGCTTCTCAATAGTTCCTGTAATTTAGCGACTAATACTAGCAGACCCACAGAGCTGCAGCAGAGTACAGCGTTAGTGCTGCACTTTTACAGGATAAAACCATTAAATATCCTGATTTAATACTGTCAGCACACCTGAATCTATTTAACATGTAGAGTACAGCATGATCCCCACTAAATTACCATCGTTAAGATCGTTAACAGAACAGATTAGGGTAAATTAGACAGAGCTAGATAAATACTCCTGTCTGTGTTTGTAGGTTTTGTATTCTTGTTACTGAATGTAACTACTCAATTAATTTTAAGATAAGACTATTAATTCTGAATAAATAAATAATATCATAAGGTCTGAACTTATGAAACTTATTTATATGAAGAAATGTATAGAGAATGTATAAATAATGGCCAAGGCAAAAAACTATACACACTTATGGATTAATCATTTTTACTAACTCTTTGTTTTTGTTTTTTTATTCTGTTTTTATTTTATGTTACATTTTATTGTTAATGACTGTTTACAATGTTGAGTTTGTCATTGTACATATTTTAAATTTCTCAGTTTGAAAAGTTAAAATTATACAGACTTCTCATGAAATAAATGTGTTGTTGTTAGTAAGTCAGAATCTGATTTTAAAACATCCCCAAACGCCCATCAGTGTAATTATATCAGTTAACATTAGGATATAAATGCTTTTCATTACAATACGATTATCAAAACTCAAAGCTCATAAAAAAATACGTTTTTACATTTAAACAAAGCCTATCAATGGAATTACATGTACAGAAAGGTTTGGTATATAAATATTGTAAATTACTGCATTCTTTAACTGCTAATGACTAAAACTGCAGTTCTGTCTCAGTGTTTAAATTGCTGATATTAACTTTCTGGAACTATTGGAGCTCCTCATGGGTCTCGAGAACACCAAGCATTTAGGACTTCCGCTGTAGCGACTCTCTCTCTATACGGCTCTGACACTAGCTAGCTAACTGACTATATAAAAGAGAGAGCGAGAAGGAGAGAGAAAGAAGGAGAGAGAAAGTGAGAGAGAAATTAGGCTAAATAGCAGAACATAAGCTGGTTATAAACTGACACACAGCAGAGGAGCTGAGGAGCTCAGTTCCCCAGAACCTGCAGAGCTTCAGACACAGCTGCAGAGAACGGCTTCACTTCAGCTTCAACTGGATCCAAACTGGACAGATAAGTGAATCTATCTGACTGGCTTTAGTAAAGAGCAGTGGAGCTTCTGTTAGACAGAGTTTTACTGTCTTGTAGCCTCTGTG
Organism: Astyanax mexicanus; assembly: GCF_023375975.1. Classification (NCBI taxonomy): domain Eukaryota; kingdom Metazoa; phylum Chordata; class Actinopteri; order Characiformes; family Acestrorhamphidae; genus Astyanax; species Astyanax mexicanus. Next base: position 6,649,018 of record NC_064415.1, read on the forward strand.
CTAGCTAACGCTAACAGACTAGCTAACGCTAACCGACTAGCTAACGCTAACAGGCTCAAGTAACGTTACGTAGATACTGCTAAAATGCAAGCTAACGCTAACCGGCAAGCTAACGCTAAGAAACTAGCTAATGCTAACCGGCTAGCTAATGCTAACCGTTTGCTTTAGCTCAGCTCAGCTAACTCATCTAACCTACAGGAGAGAAACTCCTGTTTATGATTTAAACTATAGAACAGTGTGTGCTGAAGCCAAACGCTCAATACAGCCAAACAATTAAACAGTGGGGAAATCCCAGCTCCCTAACTAGTAAATATAGCCTTCGCATTTATATTACATTATGTGTTCATCTCGTAAATATAATATACTGCATGTTGTGAAGGCATTATTAATTGGGACTCGATAAAATGAAGAATGTAAGTTTTTATTATTTACAAAAAAATAGTTAGCTAACCTTTCTAACTCCTTCATTGATTTCACTGATTGAGTAAATTCTGCGGTAATAAGAAGCTCTAAATATCAGTTAATTGGTTAATTTACCCACTGTTGTTACCGGATTCAGCGTTTTACCGGGCCCATTATTAGTGTGGGTGTGGTACTGAATCAGGTGTAAATGATAGATATTATTAAATGTGTTGTAATGCAGGTGTCATGTGTGGCCGCTGTAATGAGTAAATGGCAAATTCTGTAGTTAGGAACTTTACTTACATTACTTGTATTATTTATTATTATTACAGATGACAGCCACACTCCCCTGGATATCTTTAAGATGTACTTTCCAGAGGATGCTCTGGCAGCCTGCTCAAGGAATAACCTGGATAATTAACGCTGGAAAGAACTACTTTTCCACAGATCAGATTCTCTTATTACTCTGTAATGTCACTGACTGACAGAGGTAAGATAAAATTGTTGTAATTTTATGTGTCAGGATTTTACACATATTCTGTGTGTGTTTTAAATAATCTGTGAAAGAGTTTTCATTGCCTCTTTTTTTATTACACTGCACACTTTCCAAATGTAAAAGTGTCTCAAACATTCAATGTGTGAGCCATTAGAATTCAAGTGAGTTTAGAGTACTAAACTTTTAAAATAGTGTAATTCCAGATAGCTTAACTGTGTATCATTGTTATTGTGAATACATGGGGAGAGTATAAGCTAAAAATCAGTTGTGACGAAATATTGGCTTTAAATATCGGTCATCTGCCACTTGTGATCTTTAAATATCGTCATCGGCAATTAAAAAAACAATAAAGGTCGATCACTAGTCTATACGTTACTCTACATACACACAGTACTAAGGAGTGGTTCAGAGGGAGCCGTGCCGTGAGTGGCTGTGCGGGGGGTGTGTGATGAGATGTTGGAAATTTTAAAGAAAAGCGTAAATCAGATTGATTCACACAGCATATAATTTAAAATGTCGTAAGTTCTTTGAGTCTACTGATATTCACGATTCTAGCTAAAAAACTGTGACCTGCAGAGCCTTTCATTTTTTTTGTCCAAAACTTTTAAATGTATTCCTATGGGAAAATGTTTAGCTGAAAAATGCCCGCTGTAAGAAAACCGTACAAAGTATTGTTCCAAAAAGCACAAGCAACGTAATTCAGTGGTTGTAACATGAAAGCAGTAGGAGGAGAAGCATATAGAAAAACGCAAATAGAATAATAATAAGATTTTTTCCAAGCCAACTTAATAATTCTCAATCACAGTGGATATAAGTTGCCTAGCTGGTGAACTATCTCTGTTTTGTGTGTGAAAGCTGGTTAGCTATGCTAGTGTAAATAGCTGTAAATAAGATTAAATAGGCTGTTGGAATGCTAGGTTAGCATATCTAGCTACTTTATGATCAGTGTTCACAGCAGTAGCTACTTCAGACTGCATTTACTTTAAATATGATACGACCAGAAACCATTTAATATGAACTGCTAATACTACTACTACTACTACTATTACTACTACACACACAGACACAGAGTGAGTTGACCGCAGTGTTTTAAAGGAACTGGGAGCTGAATGATCAGGGAGGTCAGTCAGATCTGGATTATAAGATATTAAACATATTAAACTATATAAATCAGTTTAGAATGTTGTGTTATATTTTTAAAAAACTATATTTTACTACTTAGTAATAATCTCAACTGAAGGGCTGTATTATTTATAATAACATAAATATCAGATCAGTATTGTCTAAAACTCAGCAATAAGAGTCTCTTAGTAGCTGAACAGATTTTAGTCCTGTCTCTGTTTCTCTTTCTTTAATGCTCAGGACCCCACAGGACTGCAGTAACACTGATTAGCATGGTGGTGGTGTATGAGGTGTTAGTGTGTGTTGTGCTGGTACGAGTGGATCAGACACAGCAGTGCTGCTGGAGTTTTTAAACACACTCCTGCAGCTCTGAAAGGGCTTGTTAATGAGCTGATTATTTGGGTGTTTGAGAGGTTCAAGCTGCCAATGTTGGGTTATTGAACACCTTTGTTGAGTCCAAATTCCATCTGATTGTTGTGTCTTATCTTGTCTACTCTTCTGAATATTCGGTGCAATTACACATTCTCACCAGAGAGGTCTCCAAATCCCCAAATCTCACAAACGTGCAGTCTGTCTCTTTAAGTGAGAGTGAAAGTAAAATCTGATCATTTCCTGGATTACCTGCAGGTGTGTGAGTGTGTGAATCGGTGTGTGTTGTGTCTGGATCTACAGTTTTGTCATTAATGTAAGTTTTCCTGAGTCTCTACAATAATTCCTGTTTGAGTCAGACAGTGTGAGTATTGTTATCTTGGCTAATAAGTAGAATTACAGGATAGTTCTGTTCACTTCTCTCCAACAGAGAACCAGGAAACAAAATCTTCACACTGTAAAATGGCAGAAGCCAATGTTTCACTGGCTCAGGATGAGTTCAGCTGTTCAATTTGCCTGGATCTCCTGAAGGATCCAGTTACTATTAACTGTGGACACAGTTTCTGTATGGTGTGTATTAACAAGTGCTGGGATCAGGAGGATCAGAAGAAGATCTATAGCTGCCCTCACTGCAGACACACCTTCACCTCAAGACCTGTCGTGAGTAAAAACACCATGCTGGCTGAGGTGGTGGAGAAACTGAAGAAGACGAGACTCCAGGCTGCTCCTCCTGATCACTCTTCTGCTGATCCTGAAGATGTGGAGTGTGATTCCTGTACTGGGAGAAAACACAAAGCCGTCCAGTCCTGCCTGGTGTGTCTGGCCTCTTTCTGTGAAGCTCACCTACAGCCTCACTACCAATCTCCAGCCTTTAAGAAGCACAAGCTGGTCAAAGCCTCCAGACGACTCCAGGAGCAGATCTGCTCTCAGCACGATAAACTGCTGGAGGTTTACTGTCGCACCGACTAGCAGTGTATCTGCATGCTGTGTATGCTGGATAACCATAAAGGACATGATACAGTGTCACTTGCAGCAGAAAGATCTGAGAAACAGGTCAGTGTGTAAATGGAGTAGCTGCTCCAGATTATATGACCTAATACCTTCACCTGTCCCATGACAGGTGGCATTTTAATTTTTAATTATTGTGTTTTGTTGGCTGGTTTATATTCAGAACCAGGTGGTGGAAACACAGAGGAAATACAAGGAGAGAATCCAGGAGAGAGAGAAGGAGCTTCAGGAGTTAATAGAAGCTGTGGAGAATCACAAGGTGATTTTTTAAATAAGTAGAAGAATAAAGATCTGATTTTTCCCATTAAGGGTAATTATTTAATTACTTAACTAAAGGTGTCCTCATTTTTAAAATGTCATTTAAAGTCACATTGTATTTTAGTTTTAGTCATCAATTATCAAAATTAAATCATCTTTACAGCTTCATGAGTTTAGAGAAGCCACAGCATGAAGTTTGGGTTTATGCAATATTTATGTCACATCTTATTCTGTGAAATTATTGGCTGGTTGCAAATAAAAAATCTGACTACTGATAAACTCTGATGTTCCTCAGTAATCAGATTATGAAGTGCATGTAAATCCACTTATTGATGTGAATGAACTGCTCCTAACATTCTCCTCTCTCTGTGATTCCACTACCAGCGCTCTGCTCAGACAGCAGTGGAGGACAGTGAGAAGATCTTCACTGAGATGATCCTCTCCATTGAGAGAAGACGCTCTGAGGTGAGGCAGATGATCAGAGATCAGGAGAAAGCTGCAGTGAGTCGAGCTGAAGAACGTCTAAAGAGACTGGAGCAGGAGATCACAGAGCTGAAGAGGAGAGATGCTGATCTGGAGAAGCTTTCATTCACAGAGGATCACATCCATTTCCTCCAGGTAACAGACTCTGTTTTTCTCCCCAAATACAAAGTTTATTTTAGACTGTTTACACCATCTTTTAAATGTGATCTATATCTGATATTAGTCTAAACAGTTCTTAAACTGAAACTTGTGCACTAAAGAGCAGAGCTTCACATGAAGTTTCAGTTTCACCAGTGACTAAAAGCTGAGCTTAACAGAGAATGAGTTCCAGTTCACTGTAAAAAAGGGAATGTTGTTTGGCCACGCCCTCCTCTTTAATGTCTGTCCTTTATCTTTTTTGTTTAAACAATTTTAAGTTTTTTTATTTTACTTAGTGCTGCAGCAGCACCATCTATTGGCTGTGTTCAGCAATTTGATTGGATATATCTTTAAAGAGAGAGCGGTTGTGATGTGTACTATTTAATTCAGTATGAACAGAGACATCAGTCCAAATGTTTATGGGGTCTGTTATCTCTCTATCACACCAATTAATCTTTCATTAACTGCTGTCGCCATTTTCCCTTATGCTCAATGTAAGTTTTGACGTAAATGTTGCATGAATTCTGATCTGTCTTGGATATTGGATATGTATCAGATTTCAATAACACAGATTTTTTATTTCCTTTCACACTGTCTCATACATAATTAATCTGAATCATGAATGACTAATAAGATCAGATTGAGGCCAGATTTTACCTGATTTAATTCAATATAAATTTGATTTAGAAATTGTTGAAGGTGTTATGTGTTTGTTTTTGTCTACATGTAGAGTTTTCAGACTCTCTCAGCTCCTCCTGGATCTTCAGCATCACCTGCTTTTACTCTCAGTCCTCTCAACACTTTTGAAGTTGTTATAAAGTCTGTTTCTCAGCTGAGAGGAAAACTAGACGAATTCTGGAAAGAGGAATTTGAGAAGACATCAGCTGCAGGTATATTAAATAAAAATTAAATAAAGTAAATATATGAAATGATAAGTCCATAAATAGTCATTCTGCACTCAGTACCTCATAATGACAAAGTAAAAACAATTTAGGATTTTTTAAAAAGTAAAAGAGTGTGAAGAGTTTCAGAATGCACTGTAGGTTCTTCTCTAAATCCTGATTAAGTGGTCAGTAGTTTCTGGACTGAAGTGGTTGAGACTGTATATAAGGTGTGACTTTATTGTGATTGAAAGTTCAGGTAGGGTAGATTAAGACTCTACATCTACATGGAGAGAAAATCCAGTATTAGATTATTTTAATGTTGTAGTAAATGTACAGAGGGAACAGAAGCTCAGTGATGCTGTGTAGTAACTGTGTACATTTTCCTGTAGTGAAGGAAGTGCAGATCATTCCTGAACACAAAAGCAGAGAAGAGTTTCTGCAGTGTAAGTCCAGCCCTTTCTCTCTCTCTCTCTCTCTCTCTCTCTCTCTCTCTCTCTCTCTCTCTCTCTCTCACTTTCTCTAACCCTTTAATTCTCACACACACACAGAAATAACACCACAATGTACAAATACGCAAAGTTTAATCTGACATTTATACGTCTATATTAAATAATAAACTGTTATATTTCAACTGCTTACGTATAAACTTGATAAAAAAACACCAACATTCCTCATGAACTTTGATTTAGTGATAATGGCCTATCATAGTTTTGTATTTATTTAGATAAAACACAAAATTTGTGTTTTATAATAAAAGCAATGAACATTTTACTACAAATCTGCAATTATTATGCAACTCAATCGATTCTCTGTATAATAGATTAAAAAATTAGTATATTTTCTGGATTAGCGACTGTACTGAATCTCTGTGTAATAGTGAGCACTTGTATCCAGGCTGTTTCAGAGGCAAAGTGAACATGGAAAATTTTAAAATGCCCCAATCAAACACCAAACAACAAAGAACAGTAATTTTAAAGTGCATCTACAAGCATAACCAAAAACGTTCAGAAATGTATTGTTTCTCTGAGATTTGTGACTAAACTTTCACCAATCTTTCCCCAAATAGTATAGTCTCTGATTATCTTCTTTATTTATACTGTAAAGTTCTACACAATTCTGGACAGTTCTGAAAACTTCTTGATAGTTCTCACAGTTCCAGAAGCTTCTGGAAGTCTTTAGTATACTCAGCACTTTATATTTCACAAATATTCATAAAAATAGATCAGTTTCAGATATGATTGTGCCACCACTAAAGCAAAACCTTTATTTTGTATATTCTATTTTTATTGTATTCTTTTATTTTATCTTATTTTATCTATATATCTATTTTAATAACAGCTCTTGGTTGTAAACTGGATCGTAAGATCACAATTCCGTTCCACCTCATGTACCACATGTGATGCGAATGACAATAAAATCTTCTTGAATCCTTTAATCCTTGAAAATTTCTGGGGAATAAAAACATTTTTATTTTTTAAAGAATTAGGAAAACACACTTAACACCTGAGAACAAAAATATACATAAAATTGTTATGTTGTGTAATTGAAAAATAATGAAAATAAATCTTTCTTTAACATAATCAAACACTTTTCATAGATGCTTCCAGTATGTTCTCTGGTTATTTCAGTTTTAGGGGCTGTTTTTAGATCATTTTCTAAAAGCTGATGGGTTTTCTCTCTCTTTCAGATTCTTGTCAGCTCACACTGGATCCAAACACAGCTTATAAATACCTCCTCCTGTCTGAGAGGAACACAGTGGTGACCTGCAGCACCACAGTCCAGCCATATCCTGACCATCCAGACAGATTTGATAGATGGATTGAGGTTCTGTGTAGAGAGAGTGTGAGTGGACGCTGCTACTGGGAGGTTGAGTGGAGAGGAGCTGGAGGGGTTGGTATAGCAGTGTCTTATAAAAGCATCTCCAGGGAGGGAGGAGGCGAGGAGTGTGTGTTTGGATTTAATGATCAGTCTTGGAGTTTGTTCTGTGATTCCTCCAGATACAAATTCAGATACAATAACAGAGGTACTGTAATCTCTGGAGTGCCCGTCTCCTCTAGAATAGGAGTGTATGTGGATCACAGGGCAGGAACTCTGTCCTTCTACAGCATCTCTGATACCATGACCCTCATCCACAGAGTCCAGACCACCTTCACTCAGCCGCTCTACGCTGGGTTTGTGTTAAACCTTCACTCATCAGTAAATCTTTTACTTTCAGCAAAATAGATGAACATGCAGAACAAAGAGAAGAGCTGGATGAGATCAGATAAGAACTGCAGAATCTAGACTGTAGAACTGATCAAATAAAGTTATAATAGTGCTGGGAGATATTGTTAATATAAATAATCATAATTCTGAACGGTAATTACGTCTGTCCCAGATTAGAACTGCAGGTACATTTCCTGTATGGAAAGATTTATTCAGATTTAGCGTTAAATAGTTTAAACCGTTTATATCATTAACAGAGCTCACAGTAACAGAGTTCATACTTTAAACTTCATATTACAGAATTTTATTCATTTTTAACACATTATCATTTATTATAAACTGAATGAAATCACAATAAAATGTTAAAATTATTATACTGTTGTTTTATCCTCAACATTTTTATATTAAAACAAAGAGAGAGGAAATCTGTGTGTTAATGCTTTAACTTTAATTTTACAATTAATGTAATATCAAAAGGAAAGAACAAAATATATACAACATATAGTCGAATATAGTAGAAAATATACATTTAACTTACTGTACAGTACACACATTAACTTACTTTATGAAACACAGTTTTACAATATTGAACTGTTGATTGTAGCTTAAATTTACTATATTTATCATCGCTGTCACATAAAAACATTATATCTCCAAAGTAGCAACTTTACATTTCTATTTGCCCTTTCATCAGGAAATATTGACACAGTATGAAGATAAAGTATGAACATAAGATACAGTAGACATAAGGTTTTTATGTTAAAGCAGTTTTAAACTAATTAATCTAATATATGTGCTTCTATGTTGAGTTGATTTATTTGAGCATTTTATCATTTAACTCTACACAGTTCTCTGTATTAATTTGATTTTATTTCTAATGTACTCAGATTGTATTCCTGTAATCTTGTAATGTTGTGGGATATATCTTATAAATAATAAAGTGGAAGCTGAAAGCTCAGAACAGAGGATCTAATTTGTCTAATTATTACTATTAGTTCTGGTTTTCAGAGCACTAGGAGCAGATGTCTGGGATAAATGGCTGAAGATGAAGCTGTTTTCTCATTGGTTTCTTTTGCAGCATTAAACCTAGCATTCTTAGACTACGCTAGAACTAGAACTGATCCAATCAGGTTTATTATCACAACAATGGAAACACAATATATAGAAATAAAAATAAAAATATAATAAATACATTAACTTTAACTCTTCACTCTACAACATAATTACACTGTTTTAAAATGTACTGACCAGTATTGGCGTATTCAGGTTTTTGATTAATCAACATCACTAAACTAATCCCTGTCAAAGGTGAGAAAAGTATCTCCATTCATTACTCTGTAGGTAGAAGTATAGATACTAGGGGTTAAAATACTTCTGTAGAAGTTGAAGCATCAACTCAAGCTTTTTACTCTTTAAGTAAAAGTATAAAAGTACTGGTTTCAAAACTACTTAAAGTATAAAGTTAATGTAATGTAAGGGGAAAATAATAAAGCCATTAAGAACAAAAGCTTAGGCCGCGCCCACATCGTCCTATAGCGCACAAAAACTATTTTTTTTATAAGCTATAATGACTATATTGTGCTATTAAAATGTTAATGTTGATAATATAATTTGGGATTTTGCACTAGGCTGTTCCCTGTTTTAGCTGCATATATTCTCATTGTAAATGAATGTATTTTAGTAGAATGTAAATATATTAAAGAAGCTTAGTTTGTCTGGAGTTTTTTCTGTAGCATAAAACCCATAAAGCTATAAAAACTGTGCTACTTTACTTCACCTACTGATTTCAAAAGACTAAAAGACATGTTTCTCTCTTTAAAGCTCTTAACAGATATGTTCTATTACATGAAATAAAGTTAACAATTAAAAAGGTTAAAAAGAAGAGAGGAGAATTAGCTCTGGAGAGTGTCTTCCGTGTTTATCAGATTGCTTCTAAGTGACTGAAATTAATGGGGTTTTATGGAGGATTTAAGCTATAAGTCTGAGTTTATAAGTGTTTTAGAATAATTAAAATAAAGACAGAACTATATCACATGATTCAGCACTGCAGAAACATTTTCTAAAGCTTTTAAACTCCAGTTATAAACCTTTTAAACTCCAGTTAGCTCTCTAACCACTCAGCACACATTAGCATCAATGCTAACTAGCTCCTCTCTTCTCTAGAACCTGTTTGATGTAGAAAAATGTACATTTAAAGGTAAACTTTCTTTGCTGTTTTAGTAAAATGAATCAATTTTCTTTGAAAAATCATAAGAATATTAAAAACAAGTAGTTAGACTCTATTATAACTTGGAGTTTTTAAAGGAGTTGAGGCTAATACTAATGCTAATGCTAATGCTCAGTTGCGTGCAAAGACATTTTGGGGGGCAAGTGCTCAGGGGGGAAAAGGGCACTTTTTAGCACACCACCAACTGATAAAATACATAGTAGTTTGGTGCTGTATGAGACGTATTACTGCACAAGAAACTGATTTCAGGTTGGGTTTAGAGGGCATAGTTGATGTGTATGTTACCTGGCTGGTGTGACTGGGGGGGAAGCCTATATGTTTCCGTGCGTGCTGTGCTGAACTGCTGCTAGCAAGGACGTAGGAGCAGGTTTGATATTGGGGGGACACATCTATAAAGTAATATAACATAGTATAATGCAATCTGCTTATTTGAATAAGCCCATTTTATAGTCTCTTAAAACAACATTTGTGGATTTACCTTTAATCACAAATAAACCATTCTTTTTGTACTTCTGTTTATTATTAGTTACATCCAAGTAAAGGTCACTTTACAACCTAAACATGTTACTCCACTTTACATTTACTGTTGATAAAAAATATGCATCCAATGTCTGAACTATATATAAATATATGGAAAAAAACACTGATGAGGTATCACCTAATGTTTAAAAGAATATAACAGATATTATTATTATTACTATTATTATTATGTATTGGCATGTCAATTCTGTTGTATATTTGTATATTTACATTCACGCCACCTTTTTTCGACTAAAAGTACTTATGATGGTGGTCTTTTACGTAAAAGAATGTAACCTTATGTTTCATAGAGATTTTTGGCAGATGTTAATATAAACTTTAGATGACCCAAACCCTCCTAGTCTGTTAGTTAAATGAGCTTTTACTAAAGGACCAGATATATTCCATTAGTAAATCTAAGGGGCTAATGGATTTGAACAGGTAAACTCAATAAATGAGAGTTTATTAGCTGATCATATGGATGGGTTAAGAAACTGCTTTAAACTACCTACATGAAGTATTGTACTAAATTCTGTCTATCCACTACATCCAGCTTCTATCTAACTAGTTAAGCTAGCTAAAATAATTTTCCTTCATTATAATTTACAGTAATCCTAGTCTACAAGTCACAATGACTATCACAAGCTCACAGAGGGTTTGATCTGTGGGTTTTGAGTCGTTTATTTTTAACCAGCTATCAGAAATAATCTCATAACAGTTTACATGGTAAGCTCCGTTACCTTTTAGAAAAATCGCTGTTTATCCAAATCTGTTTTAACGTCAGCTCGCTGCACCCCGCTGCTGAATCTAAAAAAGAAAACCTTACAAATCCTCCACTCTCCTGCGAGCTGATTGGCTGTTTCTATTAAGAGGCGGGACTTTCTTCCTGAACCGGCTTCGTGATTGGCCTATGCTTGCGCGAACGCACGGGGTCACGTGACAGAGGAAGAGAGAGGTCTTGTGTGTGAGCTGATTTCAGGGCATTCTGTTTTCACTCGTTTTTAATCGCACAGGTTTTCAAAAGATCATTTCAACACGGCTTCAGTAAAATCTTAATAATAATAATAATAATAATAATATTTAAAAAAAAAACGAAGTTTCAAAAGGGCACTTTGGTTAATAAAGGGCAGAGTTGGTGGTGCTTTAGCACCACCTGATGTCTATGTGTGCGTGTGTATAGTAGTAGTAGTAGTAGTAGTAGTAGTAGTAGTAGTATGAGCAGTTCATATTAAGTGGTTTCTGGTTGTATCATATTTAAAGTAAATGCAGTCTGAAGTAGCTACTGCTGTGAACACTGATCATAAAGTAGCTAGATATGCTAACCCAGCATTCCAACAGCCTATTTAATCTTATTTATAGCTATTTACACTAGCATAGCTAACCAGCTTTCACACACAAAACAGAGATAGTTCACCAGCTAGGCAACTTATATCCACTGCATACCTGTCAAGTCTCCCGTTTTGGCCGGGAAACTATCGTATTTTACTCCTCTTTCCCGCCGTCCTCCCGTATTAGTATTTTCCCGTAAATTTCCCTTATTATATTAAGGTTAAAAAATATATATTATTGAGGAGACAGGGCACTGACCGCGCTGTGTCTCCTAACCAATCGTGGAGCCGGTTCAAGGAGAAAGTCCCGCCTTTCATGAGAAACAGCCAATCAGCTTGCAAAGGAGAGTCAGTGTGATGAAGCCCCTAGTCGCTGTGAGTTCAGGCAGCTAGTCGGAGCTGCTGATGTTAAAACATATCTGGATATTCAGCGATTTTTCTTCAGATTAAACCTTTTAAAATAAAAAAAATACAGCTTGTGACTCAGTTTAACTAGAAATGTGAAGAGGACCGAAATTAACTGATCAGGGGTTGAGTGATCAAAAGAAAGAAGTATTAATTAAAAATGATTAATTGTGCAGGCCACTTAGGACTAATTTTTACTGATGGAATATATGTGGTCCATGTCCTTTTAGTAAAAGCTCATAATACTATTTTTAGGTCACCTACATTCATTTTGCAGAATTTGTGCACCCTTTGTTCAATTTTAAATCTATTAAATAAATAAATAAATATATAATATAAAAGAGTGCATTTATGGCAAAAATGACATGAAATCTTAACTTTTTTTTAATATCTAGAAAAGGGTTTTTAATTTGGCTGTATTAAAAGAATGACATATGTAGGAATGTCCACAACATTTCAGATTCTGATAATCTAATTGTAGTGTGTAAGTGGTTCACATGTGGTTATTTTAGATTTTTTGTAAGCCTGTCTTAAAATGTAAGGGATACTGAACCTTCGTTGGGCTGGTGGGACAGCTTTAAGCGGACATAGGAAAATATCCCTTATTTTTAAATCTAAAACTTGACAGGTATGATCCACTGTGATTTAGAGTTATTAATTTGGCTTGGAAAAATTATTATTAGTATTATTCTATTTGCGTTTCCTCCTACTGCTTTCATGTTACACTGAATTACGTTGCTTGTGCTTTTGGAACAATACTTCGTACTGTTTTCTTACAGCGGGCATTTTTCAGCTAAAACTTTTCCCATAGGAATACATTTAAAAGTTTTGGACAAAAAATTTAAAAGGCTCTGCAGGTCACAGTTTTTTAGCTAGAACCATGAAAATCAGTAGACTCTAAGAACTTATGACATTTCAAAAGAAATGCTGTGAAACAATCTGATTTACGCTTTTCTTTAAAATTCCCAACATCTCATCACACACCCCCAGCACAGCCACTCACGGCACGGCTCTCTCTGAACCACTCCTTAGTACTGTATGTATATAGAGGAACGTATAGACTAGTGATCGACCTTTATTGTTTTGTTTTTTTTATGGCCGATGATGATGCTGATATTTAAAGATCACAAGTGGCAGATGACCGATATTTAAAGCCAATATTTTGTCACAACTGATTTTTAGCTTGTACTCTCCCCATGTATTCACAAAGTAATGATACACAGTTAAGCTATCTGGAATTACACTATTTAAAAAGTTTAGTACTCTAAACTCAGAGATAAGAGATTGAAGAGTAACTGTTTATTTTACCTTGGGTGTATCGACAAATATCTTTCAATTATGATTACTTATCTTAGTATCTATAATTACATAATCATTGTGTGAAACCTTGTATTTTATATGCATTAACCAATACTCACATTGTATTTGATCATTTTTATTACTCACAGTGTATTTTATACACATTTATATAGAAGATTAACCAATACTCACAATACATATTATTTACACATATAGATAAACATTGTTTGATCAGGCATGTGGGCATGTGACTAACACATCTATTGTATGACAAATTAACCCACATGATACATAAGGCGTTTACTAACACATAGGATCTATTATATGGCGGACTAACCACGCGCTACCAACACATTAACATATAACATATGGAATCCATTGTGTGACTTGTGTAGCTCATGCTTGAAGCATTTCGTTCACTGCATGTCTCTGACTAACGGCCATCAATCATCAGCTAGTGCACTCTGTACGAACTGAATTGATACAAAGGAGACTTCGGGACGAACAGTGCGGCCTTTCTCTCTCTGTGCGTGCAAAGTTCTTCACCTACCAAAGCGGGAGGAGGACGCGCGCACATAGGGAGGACGGCGCTGTCCAATTCCTGAAACAATACCACACTGTCTGGCTGGATACAGTCAAGGCCAAACACTGTTGGTCCGGTCAGACACGTGAAATGGATTACTAACACGTGAAATTATGCATACTAACATGAGATGATTTTAGCAACGCCTCATTAGCAGGTTTCACGTCATTTGGGGTATAAACATGGAGTCAGATCAGAGGGGGGTCAGAACTTATACTGGGACGGCTGTTAGACGGTCTTTCATGTGTGGGTTTTCCTGAATATTCAGTACTTTGTAATAAATACTTGGTTTGCTTTCAACTTCACTCCACCTGTCTGCGAGTAGCCCACCTTTCATTTTCTTTTCTACAACAAGATAAAACACTGAGATAATGAGGAGCTGTAAATATTTATTAATAATCTAAGTAGATAATTTACCAGCTCCTCTTCTGTTTAAGGTGGAGGATATAAGTTAAATGGAGCTCCTCAAGACCCCCATATTTCTGTGTTGTGTCTGTTTAAAACTCTGTTGTTGAAGCTAAATTCTCCTCTTCTTCTAATTACTGTGACCCTCTAATTACCTAAGTTTATTATATTACTTATTCTGTACGTTTATTATCACTGTGGGTGTAAATCTATATCAGTGCAGCACAGGATCGAACACATCCAGTACGTTTATACTTTTACTTAAAGAGTAAAAAGCTTGAGTTGATGCTTCAACTTCTACTGAAGTATTTTAAACTCTAGTATCTATACTTCTACCTACAGAGTAATGAATGGAGATACTTTTCTCACCTTTGACAGGGATTAGTTTAGTGATGTTGATTAATCAAAAATCTATATACGCCGATACTGGTCAGTACATTTTAAAACAGTGTAATTATGTTGTAGAGTGAAGAGTTAAAGTTAATGTATTTATAATATTTTTATTTTTATTTCTATATATTCTGTTTCCATTGTTGTGATAATAACCCTGATTGGATCAGTTCTAGTTCTAGCGTAGTCTAAGAATGCTAGGCTCAATGCTGCAAAAGAAACCAATGAGAAAACAGCTTCATCTTCAGCCATTTATCCCAGACATCTGCTCCTAGTGCTCTGAAAACCAGAACTAATAGTAATAATTAGACAAATTAGATCCTCTGTTCTGAGCTTTCAGATTCCACTTTATTATTTATAAGATATATCCCACAACATTACAAGATTACAGGAATACAATCTGAGTACATTACAAATAAAATCAAGTTAATACAGAGAACTGTGTAGAGTTAAATGATAAAATGCTCAAATAAATCAACTCAACATAGAAGCACATATATTAGATTAATTAGTTTAAAACTGCTGTAACACAAACACCTTATGTTTACTGTATCTTATGTTTATACTTTATCTTCATACTGTGTCAATATTTCCTGATTAAAGGGCAAATAGAAATGTAAAGTTGCTACTTTAGAGATATAATGTTTTTATGTGACAGCGATGATAAATATAGTAAATTTAAGCTACAATCAACAGTGCAATATTGTAAAACTGTGTGTTCAATTTTTAAGTTAATGTGTGTAGTGTACAGTAAGTTAAATGTATATTTTATATTATATTTGACTATATGTTGTATATATTCTGTTCTTTCCTTTTGATATTACATTAATTGTAAAATTAAAGTTAAAGCATTAACACACAGATTCCTCTCTCTTTGTTTAAATACAAAAATGTTGAGGATAAAACAACAGTACAATAATTTAAACATTTTATTGTGATCTTTCATTCAGTTTATAATAAATGATAATGTGTTAAAAATTAATAAAATTCTGTAATATGAAGTTTAAAATATGAACTCTGTTACTGTGAGCTCTGTTAATGATATAAACGGTTTAAACTATTTAACGCTAAATCTGAATAAATCTTTCCATACAGGAAATGTACCTGCAGTTCTAATCTGGGACAGACGTAATTACCGTTCAGAATTATGATTATTTATATTAACAATATCTCCCAGCACTATTATAACTTTATTTGATCAGTTCTACAGTCTAGATTCTGCAGTTCTTATCTGATCTCATCCAGCTCTTCTCTTTGTTCTGCATGTTCATCTATTTTGCTGAAAGTAAAAGATTTACTGATGAGTTGGAGCTCAACCCAAACCCAGCGTAGAGCGGCTGAGTGAAGGTGGTCTGGACTCTGTGGATGAGGGTCATGGTATCAGAGATGCTGTAGAAGGACAGAGTTCCTGCCCTGTGATCCACATACACTCCTATTCTAGAGGAGACGGGCACTCCGGAGATTACAGTTTCTCTGTTATTGTAACTGAATGTGTATCTGGAGGAATTAGAGAACAATTTCCAAGACTGATCATTACATCCAAACCCACACTCCCTGCCTCCCTTCCTGGAGATGCTTTTATAAGACACTGCTATATCAACCCCTCCATCTCCTCTCCACTCAACCTCCCAGTAGCAGCGTCCACTCACACTCTCTCTACACAGAACCTGAGCCCATCCATCAAATCTGTCTGGATGGTCAGGATATGGCTGGACTGTGTTGCTGCAGGTCACCACTGTGTTCCTCTCAGACAGGAGGAGGTATTTAAAAGCTGTGTTTGGATCCAGTGTGAGCTGACAGGAATCTGAAAGAGAGAGAAAACCCATCAGCTTTTAGAAAATTATCTAAAAACAGCCCCTAAAACTGAAATAACCAGAGAACATACTGGAAGCATCTATGAAAAATGATTATGTTAAAAAAAAGATTTATTTTCATTATTATTCAATTACACAACATAACAATTTTATGTATATTTTTAATCTCTGGTGTTAAGTGTGTTTTCCTAATTCTTAAAAAAAAATAAAAAGGTTTTTATTCCCCAGACATTTTCAAGGATTCAAGGAGATTTTAAAAAATATAAAGTGCTGAGTATACTAAAGACTTCCAGAAGCTTCTGGAACTGTGAGAACTATCAAGAAGTTTTCAGAACTGTCCAGAATTGTATAGAACTTTACAGTATAAATAAAGGATTTTATCAGTATAAATAAAGAAGTTTATCAGTATGAATAAAGAAGATGATCAGAGACTATATTTGGGGAAAGATTGGTGAAAGTTTGCAGTTTAGTCACAAATCTCAGAGAAACAATACATTTCTGAATGTTTTTTTGGTTATGCTTGTAGATGCACTTTAAAATTACTGTTCTTTGTTGTTTGGTGTTTGATTGGGGCATTTTAAAATTTTCCATGTTCACTTTGCCTCTGAAACAGCCTGGATACAAGTGCTCACTATTGCACAGAGATTCAGTACAGTCACTAATTCAGAAAATATACTAATTTTTTAATCCATTATACAGAAAATCGATTGAGTTATATAATAAGTGCAGATTTGTAGTAAAATGTTCATTGATTTTATCATAAAAAAATAGTTTTGTGTTTCATCTAAATAAATACAAAACTATGATAGGCCATTATCACAAAATCAAAGTTCATGAGGAATGTTGGTGTTTTTTTATCAAGTTTATACGTAAGCAGTTGAAATATAACAGTTTATTATTTAATATAGTCGTATAAATGTCAGATTAAACTTTGTGTATTTGGACATTGTGGTGTTATTTCTGAGAGTGTGTGAGAATGAAAGAGTTAACGAGAGAGAGAGAGAGAGAGAGAGAGAGAGAGAGAGAGAGAGAGAGAGAGAGAGAGAGAGAGAAAGAGAGACTTACACTCCAGGAAGTCTTCTCTGCTTTTGGGTTCAGGAGGAAGAATGATCTGCACTTTCTTCACTACAGGAAAATGTACACAGTTACTACACAGCATCACTGAGCTTCTGTTCCCTCTGTACATTTACTACAACATTAAAATAATCTAATACTGGATTTTCTCTCCATGTAGATGTAGAGTCTTAATCTACCCTACCTGGACTTTCAATCACAATAAAGTCACACCTTATATACAGTCTCAACCACTTCAGTCCAGAAACTACTGACCACTTCATCAGGATTTAGAGAAGAACCTACAGTGCATTCTGAAACTCTTCACACTCTTTTACTTTTAAAAAAATCCTAAATTGTTTTTACTTTGTCATTATGAGGTACTGAGTGCAGAATGACTATTTATGGACTTATCATTTCATATATTTACATAGAAAATGTGATTTATTTAATATACCTGCAGCTGATGTCTTCTCAAATTCCTCTTTCCAGAATTCGTCTAGTTTTCCTCTCAGCTGAGAAACAGACTTCAGAACAACTTCAAAAGTGTTGAGAGGACTGAGAGTAAAAGCAGGTGATGCTGAAGATCCAGGAGGAGCTGAGAGAGTCTGAAAACTCTACATGTAGACAAAAAAAACATAATTCCTTCAACAATTTTTTTATCATATTTATATTGAATTAAATCAGGTAAAATCTTGCCTAAATCTGATCTTATTAGTCATTCATGATTCAGATTAATTATGTATGAGACAGTGTGAAAGGAAAAAAAAAGTCTGTGTTATTGAAATCTGATACATATCCAATATCCAAGACCGATCAGAATTCATGCAACATTTACGTCAAAACTTACATTGAGCATAAGGGAAAATGGCGACAGCAGTTAATGAAAGATTAATTGGTGTGATAGAGAGATAACAGACCTCATAAACATTTGGACTGATGTCTCTGTTCATACTGAATTAAATAGTACACATCACAACCGCTCTGTCTTTAAAGATATATCCAATCAAATTTCTGAACACAGCCAATAGATGGTGCTGCTGCAGCACTAAGTAAAAAAAAACTTAAAATTGTTTAAACAAAAAAGATAAAGGACAGACATTAAAGAGGAGGGCGTGGCCAAATTACTTGCCCTTCTTTAAAGTGAGCTGGAACTCATTCTCTGTTAAGATCAGCTTTCAGTCACTGGTGAAACTGAAACTTCATGTGAAGCTCTGCTCTTTAGTGCATGAGCTTCAGTTTAAAAACTGTTCAGACTAATATCAGATATAGATCATATTAAAAAGATGGTGTAACCAGTCTTAAAATAAACTTTGTATTTGGGGAGAAAAACTGTCTGTTACCTGGAGGAAATGGATGTGATCCTCTGTGAATGAAAGCTTCTCCAGATCAGCATCTCTCCTCTTCAGCTCTGTGATCTCCTGCTCCAGTCTCTTCAGACGTTCTTCAGCTCGACTCACTGCAGCTTTCTCCTGATCTCTGATCATCTGCCTCACCTCAGAGCGTCTTCTCTCAATGGAGAGGATCATCTCAGTGAAGATCTTCTCACTGTCCTCCACTGCTGTCTGAGCAGAGCGCTGGTAGTGGAATCACAGAGAGAGGAGAATGTTAGGAGCAGTTCATTCACATCAATAAGTGGATTTACATGCACTTCATAATCTGATTACTGAGGAACATCAGAGTTTATCAGTAATCCATTTAACAATATAATCAGACTTTTTATTTGCAACCAACCAATAATCTCACAGTATAAGATGTGACGTAAATATCGCATAAACCCAAACTTCATGCTGCAGCTTTTCTAATCTCATGAACCTGTAAATATTGTTTAATTTTGATAACTGATGACTAAAACTAAAAATATAATATAATAAAAATAATTGTATGAACTAATACTAACGAAAAGTACTAAATATTGCTAACCTTTTTTTAAATCAAATTTGACTTTAAATAGCATTTAAAAAATGAGGACACCTTTAGTTAAATAATTAAATAATTACCCTGAATGGGAGAAATCAGATCTTTATTCTTCTACTTATTTTAAAAATCACCTTGTGAGTCTCCACAGCCTCTATTAACTCCTGAAGCTCCTTCTCTCTCTCCTGGATTCTCTTCTTGTATTTCCTCTGTGTTTCCACCACCTGCTTCTGCAAATAAACCAGCCAACAAAACACAATAATTAAAAATTAAAATGCCACATGTCATGGGACAGGTGCTGGTTTTGGGTCCCATAATTTTGGTGTCTCCCATGTAAGCCACGTAATATATTTTAACTACAGAATGTAAGGAAAAAATATGATTTGCATGAGATAAGGAATATCAGTGTAAATGACTAAGATGGGAGTAGCTACTCAATTTACACACTTACCTGTTTCTCAGATCTTTCTGCTGCAAGTGACACTGTATCATGTCCTTTATGGTCATCCATGGTACACAGCATGCAGATACACTGCTGGTCGGTGCGACAGTAAACCTCCAGCAGTTTATCGTGCTGAGAGCAGATCTGCTCCTGGAGTCGTCTGGAGGCTTTGACCAGCTTGTGCTTCTTAAAGGCTGGAGATTGGTAGTGAGGCTGGAGGTGAGCTTCACAGAAAGAGGCCAGACACACCAGGCAGGACTGGACGGCTTTGTGTTTTCTCCCAGTACAGAAATCACACTCCAAATCTTCAGGATCAGCATTGGCTTCTGCCATTTTACAGTGTGAAGATTTTGTTTCCTGGTTCTCTGTTGGAGAGAAATGAACAGAACTATCCTGTAATTCTACTTTATAGCCAAGATAACAATACTCACACTGTCTGACTCAAACAGGAATTATTGTAGAGACTCAGGATAACTTACATTAATGACAAAACTGTAGATCCAGACACAACACACACCGATTCACACACTCACACACCCTGCAAAAAATCCAGGAAATTATCAAATTTTACTTTCACTATCACATAAAAAGACAGCGTGCAATTTTCTGAGATTTGGGGATTTGGAGACCTTTCTGGTGAGAATGTGTAATTGCACCATCTCAGCTGACGAGACGCGAGGACGCTGAGAGACCAGTTAAATATAACTTATAATAAATCAATGAGATTAACATTAATGTACCTTAACATAACGACTGCCCTGTGGAGTACTGATTACTAGGAAAACTGTCTAATGTGTGGGTAATAATTATTAGAACCGAGACAAGTTCTGAACTTAATATAGGCTTTATGTAAACAGTAAACACAGCGCTGAGGAGTTCAGAATATAAACATGTTAAATACATGTTAAAGTTAGCTGTTAACAATATGCTTGATTTCTTGGTTGATATAGGTCAGTGTTTGTCTCTTATTTATTGAATGAAATATTATTGGATAAAATATTAATTACCACTAGTGCCTAATGTGCCCCAATGCACAAACCAAAATGTAAATAAACTAAAAAGCAACATTTTTAATACTTCTGTTGTCACAATTATTCCACAGGTCCTGGTATATTTTGGAGAACCGGCTTGGTGGTAAAAGAATGCAGCGAGCTTATCCTACACTGGCAGACCTGGCAACGTCTCTGCTGTTCAGAAGCTAAGATGCAAAACACAAAGACAATGTTTCCGCCTTTTTTATTGATTAATACCCTATATTTGATACTTACAAGGAATCCTAATTTAAAAGTAATGTAAGTAACTTGTATTTTTACTTGTGGTATTTATTTCTTTATTGTGTTTTATTTATTTGTATTTGCAATTTGGAAATGTATGTTGTGAATTTAAATATATAACTTTTCTAAACAAGGAAACCGAATTGGTCATTCATTAATAAGTGAAATGACTTGTTTTCTCTTGTGTCTTTTTAATTGCTCTTTAAGCAAGCAAAAATGTTTTATCCGATTACTCGATTAATCAAATCGATTTTTCAGTAGAGTACTCGATTACAAAATTAATCGATAGCTGGAATTTGAACTCCACAAGAAACCAACATTGGCAGCTTGAACCTCTCAATCCTGGTCCTGCCGCCCCCTGCACTGCACATTTAGTCCTTTCCCTGCTTCCAACTAACTGAAATCAAATAATCAGCTTATTAACCAGCCCTTTCAGAGCTGCTGGTGTGTTTAAAAACTCCAGCAGCACTGCTGTGTCTAATCCACTCGTACCAGCACCCACTAACACCTCATTTACCACCACTATGCTAATCAGTGCTACTTCTTCTTATTATTATTCTGTTTGCGTTTTTCTATATGCTGCTCCTCCTACAGCTTTCACATTACAACCACATAACTGAATTACGTTGCTTGTGCTTTTTGGAACAATACTTCATACCGTTTTCATACAGCGGGCATTTTTTGGCTCAAAATTTTCCCATAGGAGGAAAGTCAGTGACATTACAGAGTAATAAGAGAATCTGGTCTGTAGGAAAGTAGCTCTTTTCTAGTGTAAATTGTCCAGGTTGTTCCTTGAGCAGGCTGCCAGAGCATCCTCTGGAAAGTACATTTTAAAGATATCCAGGGGAGTGTGGCTGTCATCTGTGAGAATAAATAATACAAGTTAGATACAATGTAAGTAAAGTTCCTAACTACAGAATTTGCCATTTAATCATTACAGCAGCCGCACATGACACCTGCATTACAATAGCCCACACCAACCTAATCACTTCATATTTACTCACTACACACAAGTTTTAATAATCTCTATCATTTACACCTGATTCAGTACGACACCCACACTTACAATGGGCCCGGTAAAATGCTGAATCCGGTAACAACAGTGGGTAAATTAACCAATTAACTGATATTTAGAGCTTCTTATTACCACAGTATTTACTAAATCAGTGAAATCAATGAAGGAGTTAGAAAGGTTAGCTAGCTACTTTGTGTGAATAACTATTAAGGTTGGTATATTCTTGCATTTTTTCGAGTCCCAATTAATAATGCCTTTAAAACATGCACTATATTATATTTACGAGATGAACACATAATGTAATATAAATGCGAAGACTATATTTACTAGTTAGGGAGCTGGATTTCCCCACTGTTTAACTGTTTGGCTGTATTGAGTGTTTTGTTTGAGTGATTTGGCTTCAGCACACACTGTTCCAGAGTTTAAATCATAAACAGGATTTTCTCTCCTGTAGGTTAGCTGAGTTAGCTGAGCTGAGCAAAAGAAAGCTGTTAGGGTTAGCTAGCCGGTTAGCGTTAGCTTGTCGGTTAGCGTTAGCTTGCAGGTTAGCAGTATCTACGTACTTGAGACTGTTAGCGTTAGCTCGCCGATTAGCGTTAGCTAGTCTGTTAGCGTTAGCTTGTCAGTTAGCAGTATCTACGTACTTGAGGCTGTTAGCGTTACCTAGCCTGTTAGTGTTAGCTAGCCTGTTAGCGTTAGCTAGCACAGAGGCTACTAGACAGTAAAACTCCGTCTAACACAGAAGCTCCACTACTCTTTACTAAAGCCAGTCAGATAGATTCACTTATCTGTCCAGTTTGGATCCAGTTGAAGCTGAAGTGAAGCCGTTCTCTGCAGCTGTGTCTGAAGCTCTGCAGGTTCTGGGGAACTGAGCTCCTCAGCTCCTCTGCTGTGTGTCAGTTTATAACCAGCTTATGTTCTGCTATTTAGCCTCATTTCTCTCTCACCTTTTTCTCTCTACCAGAGAGTAGTAAACAAACATGCTCCCTCCTTCATCATTATTAGCATTAGTCTCAACTCCTTTAAAAACTCCAAGTTAAAATTGAGCCGAACTACTTGTTCAGGATATTCTTCTCATTTTAGAAAGCAGAATGATATTTTACTAAAACAGCAAAGAAAATGTACCTTTAAATTTACGTTTTTCTACATCAAACAGGTTTTAGAGAAGAGAGGAGCTAGTTTGCATTGATGCTAATGTATGTTAAATGCAGAGGCGGTCTTTGCATAGAGGCATTGCTAGGCAACTGCCTTGGGCCCCTCCCACTGCAGCCCACTGTTGGGGCCCCCTGACTAGCTGCAAACTTCTCATAGGCCTACAGCTGGTAATTGGGACCCTTTGGACAGAAATTCACAAATTCACAGTGCGTTCAGAAATGGTGATTCTTGTATGTTTAAAATGGAAACAAAGACAACACAATAAATTACAAAGAAATACAGTTCCGTCCACACCCCCTCTCTTTCCCGTTAAAATGGAATATTCCAGTCATGCCATGTGGCCATGCCCTGAACGAGTGGAATTAAGGTGAAATTAAGTGTACAAGTGGGTTGTGAGCGAAGCCATGAAAAGAAAAAAGAAGGAAGAGGCTAAATTAAAAAGAGATGCTCTTCCAAAACTGAAAAGCTTTTTTTATGAATTAAATACTAAAAATATTTAAAATGAATAAAAAGTAATTAATATAAAATAAAAACTCATTTAAAACACAATCAAAAGCTATCTAATAGTGCACAGAATAATATCAGTTTCAGTTAGTTTCAGTTTCAAATAATTGAAACAGCTCACCAAAACCTCTACATATCCTTTATATTTGACAATATTTTATTACTTTACAGGTCCTCACTCATCTTAATTTTAGTTGTTATATTATTTTTAGCCTCACGCTGAATTTAGCTCCGTGCTGTGGGAGGGAGGGAGGGGGAGAGAGAGAGCGCGGCGCAGCGCGGCGCATTTTGCCTGATTTCTCTTGATTAAATATCAATAAACATGTGAATTTAATACCTTTTAATACCATATATTTTAATTCACTTGATAGGACCTTATTAATTAAAAGGTTTTTTTTAAATCGCAATGCCGCGCGTCACAATTCCTTGTGACTGACGCTAAACTGTTTGATCCAGTTTTTATATTATATTATATTAATACCATTTTAACGTTTTTCGTTTCTATGTTTTGAAATTCATTAGATTATATTTTTGTCAACATTTTGGGTTTATTTTCGTTTGTTATTTTTCTAATAATAATAGAATTTACATAATTTATTTTCAAAGTACCGTGCCCAACACTGGCTGACAATGAGCAAGTTTCCTGGCACAACCAGCACGAATGACATGAAATGTTTAAAATGAATACAGACATGTAGAAAAACGAAGACGAAGACAAGCTGTAACCTAGATATAAATAATAATAGGATAATAATAATAATAGAATAATAATAGAATAATAATAAATAATAATAAATAATAGAATAATATGCCAATTAGGCATATTTGTAGCAGTAGGGTATTTTAATTTTCATCCCTGACTCTAATTCATATCAGTTAAATACCTGATTTGATATTTTTCTGTACAATCCCTGCTAAAGTTTTAGGTGAAGGAGACCTAAAGAAAGTCAGTGCATGTTTCTGGAAAAAACAAAACAGTGGGTGTGGCATCGCGGTGGTTACCATCCATGGCGATGTTGGGTCATAAATGAGGATGGACGATGATATCGTCCATCGGCACAACCCTATTTCTCGCATATTAATGTTGATGGGCCCCCTAGCTAAATTCGCCTTGAGCCCCCAAATTGCTAAGTCTGCCACTGGTTAAATGGTTAGAGAGCTGACTGGAGTTTATAATAGTTTGTAAAATGTTTATATCTGAGTTTAAAGCTTTAGAAAAAATAATCTACGTTGCTCAATCGTGTGATATTGTTCTGTTTTTTATTTGTATTATTCTAAAACATTTATAAACTCAAATTTGGCTCAAATTCCCAATGAAAAACCATTCATTTAAGACTCACTTAAATGTCTGACAAAAATGGAAGACTAAGAGCTAATTATCCTATCTTACTTTTACCTTTTTGTAATTGTTAACATTTTTATACACACATACCAGGTATATACACAACATTTCATGTAACATAACATATTATTTAAGGGTTTTAAAGAGAAAAAAAAATTCTTTTAGTCTTTTGGTAGGTTGAGTAAAGGAGCACAGTTTTCATAGGATTTTATGATACAGAAAAATACTCTTTTGGAATCGCAAAATGTCTTATATGCAAATTGTCTTACAGTTCTAAACCTGGACTACATAACTTTTTAGCTGTATGAATATATATAAATGCAGCTTCATTATTTTAAATGCAGTGAATGGATAGCACCGTCCTGTAATGAACATCGGTCAGTAACACATGCTGTGTGTATCTCTAACAACTCTTAACAACAATTTTTGTATTTTATTCAACCTTTATTCACATACAATTGATAAAGAACAAATAACAATTTTCACATTCCAATCTTCAGTCCTCTGTAGAGTGCTGTCAGCTCTCATTTTTATTTTTTATTAGTTTTTAATCACAACAATTAATGGTTTACATGATATACTCCACAACACAATAAGATGACAGGAAAGCTAAAATAGGGCCCTAAGGTTGTGCCCTGCCCCACTGGCACTGTTGATGCATACTCAGTGCTTCCAGTTCTGTGTACATTTTACACACTACATCAACAACACCATATACATATCTACAAACAAAATTCTATATCAGCCACCACTCTACATCTGAAGATATGGAACCTCTAGTTTGTACAAAAATCATCTACTCCAGCTCCATCCTCCAACAACTTAAAACTCTCTGATTATTTATTTATTATTATATTAAGAAGAAGCTTTACATTACATAACTTTATTTGTCTTCTTCTATTTGACTGTACTTCTACAGTCTAGATTCTGCAGTTCTTATCTGATCTCATCCAGCTCTTCCCTTTGTTCTGCATGTTCATCTATTTTGCTGAAAGTAAAAGATTTACTGATGAGTCGGGGCTCATCCCAAACCCAGCGTAGAGCGGCTGAGTGAAGGTGGTCTGGACTCTGTGGATGAGGGTCATGGTTTTAGAGATGCTGTAGAAGGACAGAGTTCCTGCCCTGTGATCCACATACACTCCTACTCTAGAGGAGACGGGGGCCCCGGAGATTTCAGTATCTCTGTTATTGTAACTGAACATGTAACAGGTGGAAGTACAGAACAATCTCCACGACTGATTATCACCCCCAAACATACACTCTATACCTCTTCCCTTCCTGGAGATGCTTTTATAAGACACTGCTATATAAACCCCTCTATCTCCTCTCCACCCAACCTCCCAGTAGCAGCGTCCACTCACACTCTCTCTACACAGAACCTGAGCCCATATATCAAATCTGTCTGGATGGTCAGGATATGGCTGATCTGTGTTAGTGTCAGTCACCACTGTGTTCCTCTCAGACAGGAGAAGGACTTTACAGGCTGTGTTTGGATCCAGTGTGAGCTGACAGGAATCTGAAAGAAAAAGTTTTTAGAAAACGATCTAAAACAGCGCCTAAAAAACTGGATTAATGAAAGTGTTTTGTGTTTTATCCCAAGAAATACAAAACTACGATTATCAAAACATTTATGAGGTTCATGAGGAATGTTGGTGTTTTTATCAAGTTTATTTGTGCAGTTAAAACAGTTAATTATTTGATTCTGAAGTATAGATGTCAGTTCATACTTTGTGTATTTGGACATTGTGGTGTTATTTCTGAGAGTGTGTGAGAATGAAAGGGTTAAAGAGAGAGAGAGAAAGAAAGAAAGAAAGAAAGAAAGAAAGAAAGAAAGAAAGAAAGAAAGAAAGGGCTGGACTTACACTGCAGGAACTCTTCTCTGCTTTTTGTTCAAAAGGAAGAATGATCTGCACTTCCTTCACTACAGGAAAATGTAAACCATGTTTCAAATTAATCTGAGTCATAATCTACCCTGCTTTGTTCATTTGGACTTTTGGACTTTCAATCACAATAAAAATAACGCTTTATATACAGCCTGTCTCAATCATTCCAGTCCAGAAACTACTGACCACTTCATTAGGATTTATTATTATACCTGCAGCTGATGTCTTCTCAAATTCCTCTTTGCAGAATTCGTCTAGTTTTCCTCTCAGCTTAGAAACAGATTTTATGACAAATTCAAAAATGTTGGGAGGACTGAGAGTAAAATCAGGTGATGCTGAAGATCCAGGAGGAGCTGAGAGAGACTTAAAACTCTATTTAAATACACAAACAACACAAACAAAGACAAACAAAATTTAGAGCAGTTTTATCTTCAACAATTCCTAAATCATATTTCTATTATATTGATCTAGTTTGTCATTTGCGATACATATTTGTTGTGTGTGTGTGTAAATAAGGACAATTCAGATTTGGGTCATTTAATATGAACAGCCAGATAAGAATTCATGTAGCATTTACGTTAAAACATTATCAGAGCACAAGGAAAAATGGACGATAGCAGTGAAGGAAGGTTTTAGTGGTGAGGTTAGAGACCTATAGAAATTTCTTTATGCACTACACTGCACTGCACTGCTGCAGCATCAAGGGAAAAAACTTTGTAAAATATTTTAACTAAAGTAAAGAAACAATGGATACAATCTAAAAAAAGTGGACGTGACTGAATACATTTTTTACAGGAAGCCAAAATGCATTCTTGATTATAAGTCCAGTTTTCAGTCACTGGAACTCCAGAAGTGCTGAAGATGATGAAACCAAAACTTCATGTGAAGCGTTGCTCTTTAGCAAATGAACGTCAGTCAAGGAGCAAGAAATATTAAAATAAATGTCAAACACATATCAAGTTAAAATGATAAATAAAGTGAATTTTGTGAGAAAACGGTTTGTCACTTTATCTGTTGTGGGAATATAGCCTGTGTTACCTGGAGGAAATGGATGTGATCCTCTGTGAATGAAAGCTTCTCCAGATCAGCATCTCTCCTCTTCAGCTCTGTGATCTCCTGCTCCAGTCTCTTCAGACGTTCTTCAGCTTCACTCACTGCAGCTTTCTCCTGATCTCTGATCATCTGCCTCACCTCAGAGCGTCTTCTCTCAATGGAGAGGATCATCTCAGTGAAGATCTTCTCACTGTCCTCCACTGCTGTCTGAGCAGAGCGCTGGTAGTGGAATCACGAGGATGTCAGGATTATACAAGAAAAAGCTAGGCATTTCACTTTTCAGTGTAAAACAGCTTAGTATGGAGCAGCAGTTCATTGCTGTGGTAATTGTAAAAGTGTTATCTGATTCTCATCAGCAGTTTAGCTCAAAGGGTACAAATTAACCAGAGTCCGTTTTAACCGGACCAAATAGTGCTGGTGTGAAAAGACTCTTAGATTTAGGTTTTTGTCAAAGTTGTCTTGTGAAAACCCATCGGTAAAGCTACTTTACAAATCATAATATTATCTTCTCCTTATTTTCAAACTCACCTTGTGATTCTCCACAGCCTCTGTTAACTCCTGAAGCTCCTTCTCTCTCTCCTGGATTCTCTTCTTGTATTTCCTCTGTTTCCACCACCTGCTTCTGTGAACAAACCAGCCAACAAAACAATAATTAAATTACATAATATAAAGTCGTCATCTGATATTTTTCTGGATTGTCTTTCATTCCTGCAAACTTGGCTTTATTTGAGGTAATGGAAAAGTTTACTCTAAAAATGATGTACTAGTTTTCCTTAAAAATATGGGGCAACATTATTAGCCACAAAATCTGAGTTTCAGTACATGACTAGTTTCTCCAGTAAATAAAATTTAAGTAGTTTTTATTGTAAGATTTTACTGCTACAACGGACCACTACTGACATAAAATTATTCTGAAAGCATGCTGTAGTTCATACATTTATAAACATTTATAAACACAAAAGCGAGCGTCAGGCTAGCAGCATTAGCGAGTGTTAGCTAGCGGCTTTAGCACCTCTGCCAATGGGGCTTGAAGCGTCTGGTTAGCAGCATTAGCAACACGCTGGCTAGTGTCAGGCTTGCGGCATTAGCACCACCACCAACAGGGCTTTTAGCGTCGAACTAGCAGCATTAGCAACATGCTAGCTAGCATTAGGCTAGCAGTAGGGTTGCCAACTTTTCGAAAATGTACATATATTAGTGTCATGTCTGGTGCTGAAAGCATGTCTGAGTCTCCCACATCCAGCTCTAACTCCTGATCACATGATGCATCACATGACACCACCAGGAAGTCCCGAGTACTGATTATCCTCAGTATATAAGGACCATGCTCACGCTCACACCTCGCCGAGTATCTGTTTGGTAATTCCTACTATACAAAGCGTTTCTCTTGCCCTTGTCTTTATCCGTGTATGATCTTGTTTTTGTTTTCTACCGACATTGATTTTTGCCTACTCCCTTGTGTTGGATTATCGTGTATGACCTGGACTGTTTCTACTACTTTGGATTTTTGCCTACCCTGTGATACTGCCTGCTTGTGTATGAACTCTTTCCGTTTATGGTATGGTTTCTCTACACTGTGTATTATTGGTACTGACCCTGTTTCCGTTGACTACCCCTGTCTGCTCTATAACTTTTAATAAAGTTATTTTATTGTATCTGCACCAGTCTCATTCCTGTCTGGCCCTGACAATTAGTCTATAAATTATATAATATAACTCCAAACCATGAAATT
Organism: Astyanax mexicanus; assembly: GCF_023375975.1. Taxonomy (NCBI): domain Eukaryota; kingdom Metazoa; phylum Chordata; class Actinopteri; order Characiformes; family Acestrorhamphidae; genus Astyanax; species Astyanax mexicanus. The sequence goes on from NC_064415.1 coordinate 6,678,723, forward strand.
GTATGCTAAGTTTGTTGAAAAAAATAGGTTTTGGCAGACACTTAGATTAATTCGAAACACATGTATAATATACAGTACTGTGTTAACATTTTAGGCACCAACGTAAATTACACTAATCCATTTATCTCAGAAATATGAGTGTTTTTACCGGGAAAAAGCACCACATATGATTTGAACATATGCAAATAAACATAAATACAGTAAAACATAACAAGGAATTCTCATTTTTAACTAAGTATGTTGTATCGTGTGATCCGAGCAGAACAATAAAGTGTAGAGATTCCAGGGGGGATCGAAGGGTTCGTTCGATCCACCCCCAACCCCCCCAGCCACCCCAATCCCACTCCAGACACACACCCAACCCCCTCCAGCGCTTCCCCCACACTCTTACCTTCAAAATGCCTCCAAACTTAAATCCATCAATCCAGTCACCAGTAATTCTCACATATATCCAAACAGTGCTTGAAATAATTTGAGGCAGAAAAAAATAAAATAAACTGTAACTGCGTTATTAAAAGCGGATTATTGGTCGCTCCACGACGATCTAATGAATCAGCAGACCCTCACAGACCAGACGGTATGCAAATGAGCTCTGTCAGCCAATCAGGCGCCGAGTTCAGCGAGCTGAAGGGAGGGGGGGGGGGGGGCTGGGGGGCAACGAAGTCCCAGCACAGTTATAGGAAGATTTTGATAAGACAGAACACTTCAATTTATATTATTATTAATTCAAGTTTAAGTTTTACTGACAATACCGATAGTGTTCCTAATGAAGTAATTTTTATCTATTTATGTCAATAGTAGAGAGATAGACAATAAAGGACAGCAACATCAGAGACAGACAATGGAGGGCAGCAGCAGAGACAATGGAACAAAGCAACAGACAACTGAGGTGAGCAACAGAGACAGACAATGAAGTCACATCACAGATGTAGGAAGTTTGAGTAACAATTACATTTATATCAAATTTATGTTAACAGTGGGGAGCAACAGACGAACAAATAAGGACAGCAACAACAGATTCACAACAAACTTATAATAAATAAAATATGTCTAAATTAAAAGGTTTGAAGTGTGCTCGTGTATTTAGGGGGCATTGGAGTAGAGAGCCAAATGAAGTCCACTTTTGGGGGAAAAAGATCCCCCCCCATCACAATGCTGGCTACGGGCCTGTCTTAGCACCGCTGCCAATAGGGCTTGGAGCATTTTATCACAAACCTAACATAAATAGTCATTGTTGAATCCTTCTTTAAGACTTCTTACATGATGGGTTAAAAACACTTCATAAAACAAGAAATGGAAATTATTTTATTTAATATTGTACTATTTAAAGTTTTAAATTCTGGGATGAGAATCTTCATGTAGTCTTACCATGATAGACTACTGTATGTTTTTTTTAAATGGGTTAATTAGTTACTTCCAGTAGTTTATGTCTGCTTCGACGACCTTTTATCAGTTTGCCTTTACCATAGTTTATTACAGTACAATTACCATGTTCAAAGTACATGAAACTCAGACTACACAAATCCCATCTGTGTTTGATATAAACCACACCTTACATTCCAACCAGTAGATTAGAGAAGAGTACTGTAGTTTTGTGTTCATGATCATTTTAATAGAAATCAGTGTCCAAATAATAAATGACTGGTGGACCAAGAGTGACACTGAAGTATTTAATCCAAAAATAAATAATAAGAGATAATATGAAATTAGAGCTATAAAAAATCATGATACTTTACTTTTTGAAAGAAAATACCTTTCTACTTCTACTTTGCAGTAATATTCTACCTTTACTATGTCTACTTTAACTCAGTGACATGCTTTGTGTACTTTGTTCACTGCTGATAAAGAACATTATTTGATATCTCTCAAAGGATCATCTAATGTACATTTATTTAATATAATTTTCCTGTTTCTCAGATCTTTCTTCAGGAGATCCAGGCAGACTGAACAGCTGAACTCATCCTGAGCCAGCAAAACATTGGATTCTGCCATTTTTTTTAACTCGCAGCACAGAAAACACAACTGTGTCTCAGAGCCGCTCGAACAGATCATGTTCAGATCATGTTTCCTGGTTGTTGTACCTATCTTGCCTTTTACAGCCCAATAAAACAATACTGATGCTGACTCATGATGTATTCGCTCCCCTGCATTGCTGCGTTTGATGTAGGGGTGGGCAATATTATATCGTATACAATATATCGTGACACAGAAATATCATGATATTAAAAATCCATATCGTGATAATAGGCATACCTGTCAAGTTTTGGATTTAAAAATAAGGGAAATATATATATATTAATTTATATGTTTCTTTGTGTCTTACGGTGTTGACAAAATCCCAGGCTTGTCCACCAGATATGATTTTTTTTTTAATTGTTAAACCTTGGAGATTGTATTTTCAAAGCATCAAAAGGCCAACACCTGAGACAACTATAATATATAAATATATTTTGAAAAAATATATATTTTGAAATTAAAAACCCAGTGTGTCCCTTGTCTAGAGAATCCCTGATATATACATTTTTAATGGATTTAAAATTGAACAAATGGGTTCACAAATCCTGCAAAATGACCGTTGGTGACCTAAAAATAGTATCATGAGCTTTAACAAAAAGGACATGGAACAGATACATTCCATAAATAAATATTAGTCCTAAAGGGCCTACACAAATAATAGTATTTTATTAATACTTCAGTCCAGTCCTGATCAGTTCAGTTAATTTCAGTCCTCTCCACATTTTTTCTCTCTCCAGCTCAACCATCTCTTCTACCCCTTCTAAATAATAAATTACACCAAATTACACTAACAATCCCTAAAACTAGCCCTAAACTAGTAAAAAAATAATTTCACAACATTCACAACACATATATACATATAAATTAACTAGCATTTCTTTTGCAACATTCTTTCTCTTTATACTTTTCTCAAACTTGCTTAAACATTGGCACATTATTGACTAAGTTGCTGTATAGCTGCTCAAAACATATAATTACAGTAAAGAAATTGCAAAAAAAAAATGGGGATTTGCCTGGAACCCCCCTATTTACTCAGGATATGAGGTCTTACTGCGGTCTTACTGTGAACTACAAATGAACAGAAGTCACGTTAAATCAGTGTTTCTACACCCTGTTCCTGCATATTCTCATCTACGGTTATTTCAGTTTTAGGGGCTGTTTTTAGATCATTTTCTAAAAGCTGATGGGTTTTCTCTCTCTTTCAGATTCCTGTCAGCTCACACTGGATCCAAACACAGCTTATAAATACCTCCTCCTGTCTGAGAGGAACACAGTGGTGACCTGCAGCAACACTGTCCAGCCATATCCTGACCATCCAGACAGATTTCATAGATGGATTCAGGTTCTGTGTAGAGAGAGTGTGAGTGGACGCTGCTACTGGGAGGTTGAGTGGAGAGGAGATGGAGGGGTTGGTATAGCAGTGTCTTATAAAAGCATCTCCAGGAAGGGAGGAGGCTGGGAGTGTAGGTTTGGATTTAATGATCAGTCTTGGAGTTTGTTCTGTTATTCCTCCAGATACACATTCAGATACAATAACAGAGAACTTTTACTGGGACGGCTGTTAACTGTCTTGTATGTATTGGTTCTCCTGAATTCAGTAATAAATACTTGGTTTGCTTCCAACTTCACTCCACCTGTCTGCGACTCTATCAAACGAACACGTAGGGGAGTTGTACCCCAGAGGAGGGGTGGGTGTGAACCCATCTTTCATTTTCTTTTTTACAACACTAGTAAATATAGCCTTCGCATTTATATTACATTATGTGTTCATCTCGTAAATATAATATACTGCATGTTTTGAAGGCATTATTAATTGGGACTCGATAAAATGCAGAATGTAATTTTTTATTATTAACCAAAAAAATAGTTAGCTAACCTTTCTAACTCCTTCATTGATTTCACTGATTGAGTAAATTCTGCGGTAATAAGAAGCTCTAAATATCAGTTAATTGGTTAAGTTACCCACTGTTGTTACCGGATTTAGCGTTTTACCGAGCCCATTATTAGTGTGGGTGTCGTACTGAATCAGGTGTAAATGATAGAGATTATTAAATGTGTGTCTTTGTGCTAAAATGTGTGTGTAGTGTGTAAATAAAAAGTGATTAGGTTGGTGTGGGCTATTGTAATGCAGGTCAGGTGTGACCGCTGTAATGAGTAAATGGCAAATTCTGTAGTTAGGAACTTTACTTAAATTACTTGTATTATTTATTATTATTACAGATGACAGCCACACTCCCCTGGATATCTTTAAGATGTACTTTCCAGAGGATGCTCTGGCAGCCCACTCAAGGAATAACCTGGACAATTTACACTGGAAAGAACTACTTTCCCACAGACCAGATTCTCTTATTACTCTGTAATGTCACTGACTGACTGAGGTAAGATAAAATTGTTGTAATTTTATGTGTCAGGATTTTACCCATATTCTGTGTGTGTTTTAAATAATCTGTAAAAGAGTTTTCATTGCCTCTTTTTTTCTTACACTGCACACTTTCCAAATGTTTGAGCCATTAGAGTTTAGAGTACTAAAACTTATTTAAATAGTGTAATTCCAGATAGCTTAACTGTGTATCATTGTTATTGTGAATACATGGGGAGAGTATAAGCTAAAAATCAGTTGTGACGAAATATTGGCTTTAAATATCGGTCATCTGCCACTTGTGATCTTTAAATATCGTCATCGGCAATTAAAAAAACAATAAAGGTCGATCACTAGTCTATACGTTCCTCTATATACACACAGTACTAAGGAGTGGTTCAGAGGGAGCTGTGCCGTGAGTGGCTGTGCTGGGGGTGTGTGATGAGATGTTGGGAATTTTAAAGAAAAGCGTAAATCAGATTGATTCACACAGCATATAATTTAAAATGTCGTACGTTCTTTGAGTCTACTGATTTTCACGATTCTAGCTAAAAAACTGTGATCTGCAGAGCCTTTTAAATTTTTTGTCCAAAACTTTTAATTGTATTCCTATGGGAAAATGTTTAGCTGAAAAATGCCCGCTGTAAGAAAACCGTACGAAGTATTGTTCCAAAAAGCACAAGCAACGTAATTCAGTGGTTGTAACATGAAAGCAGTAGGAGGAGAAGCATATAGAAAAACGCAAATAGAATAATAATAATAATAAGATTTTTTCCAAGCCAACTTAATAATTCTCAATCACAGTGGATATAAGTTGCCTAGCTGGTGAACTATCTCTGTTTTGTGTGTGAAAGCTGGTTAGCTATGCTAGTGTAAATAGCTGTAAATAAGATTAAATAGGCTGTTGGAATGCTGGGTTAGCATATCTAGCTACTTTATGGTCAGTGTTCACAGCAGTAGCTACTTCAGACTGCATTTACTTTAAATACAATACGACCAGAAACCACTTAATATGAACTACTACTACTACTACTACTACTACTACACACACACACACAGAGTGAGTTGACCGCAGTGTTTTAAAGGAACTGGGAGCTGAATGATCAGGGAGGTCAGTCAGATCTGGATTATAAGATATTAAACATATTAAACTATATAAATCAGTTTAGAATGTTGTGTTATATTTTTAAAAAAACTATATTTTGCTACTAAGTAATAATCTCAACTGAAGGGCTGTATTATTTATAATAACATAAATATCAGATCAGTATTGTCTAAAACTCAGCAATAAGAGTCTCTTAGTAGCTGAACAGACTTTAGTACTGTCTCTGTTTCTCTTTCTTTAATGCTCAGGACCCCACAGGACTGCAGTAACACTGATTAGCATGGTGGTGGTGTATGAGGTGTTAGTGTATGTTGTGCTGGTACGAGTGGATCAGACACAGCAGTGCTGCTGGAGTTTTTAAACACACTCCTGCAGCTCTGAAAGGGCTTGTTAATGAGCTGATTATTTGGGTGTTTGAGAGGTTCAAGCTGCCAATGTTGGGTTATTGAACAACTTTGTTGAGTCCAAATTCCATCTGATTGTTGTGTCTTATCTTGTCTACTCTTCTGAATATTCGGTGCAATTACACATTCTCACCAGAGAGGTCTCCAAATCCCCAAATCTCACAAACATGCAGTCTGTCTCTTTAAGTGAGATTGAAAGTAAAATCTGATCATTTCCTGGATTACCTGCAGGTGTGTGAGTGTGTGAATCGGTGTGTGTCGCGTCTGGATCTACAGTTTTGTCATTAATGTGAGTCTCTACAATAGTTCCTGTTTGAGTCAGATAGTGTGAGTATTGTTATCTTGGCTAATAAGTAGAATTACAGGATAGTTCTGTTCACTTCTCTCCAACAGAGAACCAGGAAACAAAATCTTCACACTGTAAAATGGCAGAAGCCAATGTTTCACTGGCTCAGGATGAGTTCAGCTGTTCAGTCTGCCTGGATCTCCTGAAGGATCCAGTTACTATTCCCTGTGGACACAGTTTCTGTATGGTGTGTATTAACAAGTGCTGGGATGAGGAGGATCAGAAGAAGATCTACAGCTGCCCTCACTGCAGACACACCTTCACCTCAAGACCTGTCGTGAGTAAAAACACCATGCTGGCTGAGGTGGTGGAGAAACTGAAGAAGACGAGACTCCAGGCTGCTCCTCCTGATCACTCTTCTGCTGATCCTGAAGATGTGGAGTGTGATTTCTGTACTGGGAGAAAACACAAAGCCGTCCAGTCCTGCCTGGTGTGTCTGGCCTCTTTCTGTGAAGCTCACCTCCAGCCTCACTACCAATCTCCAGCCTTTAAGAAGCACAAGCTGGTCAAAGCCTCCAGACGACTCCAGGAGCAGATCTGCTCTCAGCACGAAAAACTGCTGGAGGTTTACTGTCGCACCGACCAGCAGTGTATCTGCATCCTGTGTACCATGGATGACCATAAAGCACATGATACAGTGTCACTTAAAGCAGAAAGATCTGAGAAACAGGTCAGTGTGTAAATGGAGTAGCTACTCCAGATTATAGGACCTAATACCTTCACCTGTCCCATGACATGTGGCATTTTAATTTTTAATTGATGTGTTTTGTTGGTTGGTTTATTTGCAGAAGCAGGTGGTGGAAACACAGAGGAAATACAAGGAGAGAATCCAGCAGAGAGAGAAGGAGCTTCAGGAGTTAATAGAAGCTGTGGAGACTCACAAGGTGATTTTTTAAATAAGTAGAAGAATAAAGATCTGATTTCTCCCATTAAGGGTAATTATTTAATTACTTAACTAAAGGTGTCCTCATTTTTAAAATGTCATTTAAAGTCACATTTTATTTTAGTTTTAGTCATCAATTATCAAAATTAAATAATATTTACAGCTTCATGAAGTTTGGATTTACACAATATTTATGTCACGTCTTATTCTGTGAGATTATTGGCTGGTTGCAAATAAAAAATCTGACTACTGATAAACTCTGATGTTCCTCAGTAATCAGATTATGAAGTGCATGTAAATCCCCTTATTGATGTGAATGAACTGCTCCTAACATTCTCCTCTCTCTGTGATTCCACTACCAGCGCTCTGCTCAGACAGCAGTGGAGGACAGTGAGAAGATCTTCACTGAGATGATCCTCTCCATTGAGAGAAGACGCTCTGAGGTGAGGCAGATGATCAGAGATCAGGAGAAAGCTGCAGTGAGTCGAGCTGAAGAACGTCTGAAGAGACTGGAGCAGGAGATCACAGAGCTGAAGAGGAGAGATGCTGATCTGGAGAAGCTTTCATTCACAGAGGATCACATCCATTTCCTCCAGGTAACAGACTCTGTTTTTCTCCCCAAATACAAAGTTTATTTTAGACTGTTTACACCATCTTTTTAATGTGATCTATATCTGATATTAGTCTGAACAGTTCTTAAACTGAAGCTCATGCACTAAAGAGCAGAGCTTCACATGAAGTTTCAGTTTCACCAGTGACTGAAAGCTGAGCTTATCAGAGAATGAGTTCCAGCTCACTTTAAATAAGGGCATGTAATTTAGCCTCTTTCTGTCATTCATTTCTTTTGTTTAAACAATTCTAAACTTTTTATTTTTCTTTGATCTTTTCTTTGAGCCAGCTAATGGCTGTGTTCAGCAATTTCATTGGAAATATATTTTCCAATATATTTCTACCACTGAAACCCTCCCTCACTGCTGTTGTCCATTTTCCCTTATGCTCAATGTAAGTTTTGATGTAAATGTTGCATGAATTCTGATCGGTCTTGGATATTGGATATGTATCAGATTTCAATAACAGATTTTTTTTCCTTTCACACTGTCTCATACATAATTCATCTGAATCATGAATGACTAATAAGATCAGATTGAGACCAGATTTTACCTGGTTTAATTCAATATAAATATGATTTAGAAATTGTTGAAGGTGTTATGTGTTTGTTTTTGTCTACATGTAGAGTTTCCAGACTCTCTCAGCTCCTCCTGGATCTTCAGCATCACCTGCTTTTACTCTCAGTCCTCTCAACACTTTTGAAGTTGTTATGAAGTCTGTTTCTCAGCTGAGAGTAAAACTAGACGAATTCTGGAAAGAGGAATTTGAGAAGACATCAGCTGCAGGTATATTAAATAAAAATTAAATAAAGTAAATATATGAAATGATAAGTCCATAAATAGTCATTCTGCACTCAGTACCTCATAGTGACAAAGTAAAAACAATTTAAGATTTTTTTAAAAAGTAAAAGAGTGTGAAGAGTTTCAGAATGCACTGTAGGTTCTTCTCTAAATCCTGATGAAGTGGTCAGTAGTTTCTGGACTGAAGTGGTTGAGACTGTATATAAGGTGTGACTTTATTGTGATTGAAAGTCCAGGTAGGGTAGATTAAGACTCTACATCTACATGGAGAGAAAATCCAGTATTAGATTATTTTAATGTTGTAGTAAATGTACAGAGGGAACAGAAGCTCAGTGATGTTGTGTAGTAACTGTGTACATTTTCCTGTAGTGAAGGAAGTGCAGATCATTTCTGAACCCCAAAGCAGAGAAGAGTTTCTGCAGTGTAAGTCCAGCCCTTTCTCTCTCTCCCCCTTTCATTCTCACAGACTCTCAGAAATAACACCACAATCTACAAATACACAAAGTTTAATCTGACATTTATACATCTATATTAAATAATTAACTGTTATATTTCAACTGCTTATGTATAAAGAAAAAAGACCCACCAACATTCCTTATGAACTTTGATTTTGTGATAATGGCCTATCATAGTTTTGTATTTATTTAGATAAAACACAAAATTTGTGTTTTATAATAAAAACAATGAACATTTTACTACAAATCTGCAATTATTATACAACTCAATCGATTCTCTGTATAATAGATTAAAAAATGAGTATGTTTTCTGGATTAGCGACTGTACTGAATCTCTGTGCAATAGTGAGCACTTGTATCCAGGCTGTTTCAGAGGCAAAGTGAACGTGGAAAATTTTAAAATGCCCCAATCAAACACCAAACAACAAAGAACAGTAATTTTAAAGTGCATCTACAAGCATAACCAAAAATGTTCAGAAATGTATTGTTTCTCTGAGATTTGTGACTAAACTGCAAATCACTTTCACCAATCTTTCCCCAAATATAGTCTCTGATCATCTTCTTTATTTATACTGATAAACGTCTTTATTTATACTGTAAAGTTCTACACAATTCTGGGCAGTTCTGAAAACTTCTTGATAGTTCTCACAGTTCCAGAAGCTTCTGGAAGTCTTTAGTATACTCAGCACTTTATATTTCACAAATATTCATAAAAATAGATCAGTTTCAGATATGATTGTGCCACCACTAGAGCAAAACCTATATTTTGTATATTCTAATTTTATTGTATTATTTTATTTTATCTTATTTTATCTATATATCTATTTTAATAACAGCTCTTTGGGTGTAAACTGGATCGTAAGATCACAATTTCGTTCCACCTCATGTACCACATGTGATGCGAATGACAATAAAATCTTCTTGAATCCTTTAATCCTTGAAACTTTCTGGGGAATAAAAACCTTTTTATTTTTTAAAGAATTAGGAAAACACACTTAACACCTGAGAACTAAATTATACATAAAATTGTTATGTTGTGTATTTGAATAATAATGAGAATAAATCTTTTTTTTTTACATAATCAATCATTTTTCATAGATGCTTCCAGTATGTTCTCTGGTTATTTCAGTTTTAGGGGCTGTTTTTAGATCATTTTCTAAAAGCTGATGGGTTTTCTCTCTCTTTCAGATTCCTGTCAGCTCACACTGGATCCAAACACAGCTTTTAAATACTTCCTCCTGTCTGAGAGGAACACAGTGGTGACCCGCAGCAACACAGTCCAGCCATATCCTGACCATCCAGACAGATTTGATAGATGGGCTCAGGTTCTGTGTAGAGAGAGTGTGAGTGGACGCTGCTACTGGGAGGTTGAGTGGAGAGGAGATGGAGGGGTTGATATAGCAGTGTCTTATAAAAGCATCTCCAGGAAGGGAGGAGGCAGGGAGTGTGGGTTTGGATGTAAGAATGATCAGTCTTGGAGATTGTTATGTTATTCCTCCAGATACACATTCAAATACAATAACAGAGAAACTGAAATCTCCGGAGTGCCCGTCTCCTCTAGAATAGGAGTGTATGTGGATCACAGGGCAGGAACTCTGTCCTTCTACAGCATCTCTGATACCATGACCCTCATCCACAGAGTCCAGACCACCTTCACTCAGCCGCTCTACGCTGGGTTTGGGTTGAGCTCCAACTCATCAGTAAATCTTTTACTTTCAGCAAAATAGATGAACATGCAGAACAAAGAGAAGAGCTGGATGAGATCAGATAAGAACTGCAGAATCTAGACTGTAGAGCTGATCAAATAAAGTTATAATAGTGCTGGGAGATATTGTTAATATAAATAATCATAATTCTGAACGGTAATTACGTCTGTCCCAGATTAGAACTGCAGTTACATTTCCTGTATGGAAAGATTTATTCAGATTTAGTGTTAAATAGTTTAAACCGTTTATATCATTAACAGAGCTCACAGTAACAGAGTTCATATTTTAAACTTCATATTACAGAATTTTATTCATTTTTAACACATTATCATTTATTATAAACTGAATGAAAGATCACAATAAAATGTTTAAATTATTATACTGTTTTTTTCAACATTTTTACATTAAAACAAAGAGAGAGGAAATCTATGTGTTAATGCTTTAACTTTAATTTTACAATTAATGTAATATCAAAAGGAAAGAACAGAATATATACAACATATAGTCAAATATAATAGAAAATATACATTTAACTTACTGTAAACTACACACATTAACTTACACTGTGAAACACAGTTTTACAATATTGCACTGTTGCTTAAATTTAATATATTTATCATCGCTGTCACATAAAAACATTATATATCTCTAAAGTAGCAACTTTACATTTCTATTTGCCCTTTCATCAGGAAATATTGACACAGTATGAAGATAAAGTATAAACATAAGATACAGTACATAAGGTTTTTGTGTTAAAGCAGTTTTAAACGAATTAATCTAATATATGTGCTTCTATGTTGAGTTGATTTATTTGAGCATTTTATCATTTAACTCTACACAGTTCTCTGTATTAATTTGATTTTATTTGTAATGTACTCAGATTGTATTCCTGTAATCTTGTAATGTTGTGGGATATATCTTATAAATAATAAAGTGGGAGCTGAAAGCTCAGAACAGAGGATCTAAATTGTCTAATTATTACTATTAGTTCTGGTTTTCAGAGCACTAGGAGCAGATGTCTGGGATAAATGGATGAAGATGAAGCTGTTTTCTCATTGGTGTCTTTTGCAGCATTGAACCTAGCATTCTTAGACTACGCTAGAACTAGAACTGATCCAATCAGGTTTATTATCACAACAATGGAAACACAATATATAGAAATAAAAATAAAAATATAATAAATACATTAACTTTAACTCTTCACTCTACAACATAATTACACTGTTTTAAAATGTACTGACCAGTATCGGCATATTCAGGTTTTTGATTAATCAACATCACTAAACTAATCCCTGTCAAAGGTGAGAAAAGTATCTCGCCCACAGAGTCCTATAGCGCACAAAAAACTATTTTTTTTATAAGCTATAATGACTATATTGTGCTATTAAAATGTTAATGTTGATAATATAATTTGGGATTTTGCACTAGGCTGTTCCCTGTTTTAGCTGCATATATTCTCATTGTAAACGAATGTATTTTAGTAGAATGTAAATATATTAAAGAAGCTTAGTTTGTCTGGAGTTTTTTCTGTAGCATAAAACCCACAAAGCTATAAAAACTGTGCTACTTTACTTCACCTACTGATTTCAAAAGACTAAAAGACATTTTTTCTCTTTAAAGCCCTTAACAGATATGTTCTATTACATGAAATAATGTTAACAATTAAAAAGGTTAAAAAGAAGAGAGGAGAATTAGCTCTGGAGAGTGTCTTCCGTGTTTATCAGATTGCTTCTGAGTGACTGAAATTAATGGGGTTTTATGGAGGATTTAAGCAATAAATCTAAGTTCATAAATGTTTTAGGATAATAAAAATAAAAACAGAACAATATCACATGATTCAGCACTGCAGAAACATTTTCTAAAGCTTTTAAACTCCAGTTATAAACCTTTTAAACTCCAGTTAGCTCTCTAACCACTCAGCACACATTAGCATCAATGCTAACTAGCTCCTCTCTTCTCTAGAACCTGTTTGATGTAGAAAAATGTACATTTATTTGCTGTTTTAGTAAAATGAATCATTTTGCTTTGTAAAATCAGAAGAATATTCAAAACAAGTAGTTAGACTCTTTTTTTTATCTTTGAGCTTTTAAAGGAGTTGAGGCTAATGCTAATGCTAATAATCATGAAGGAGGGGGCATGTTTGTTTACTTTGTGTTCGATCCTGTGCTGCACTGATATAGATTTACACCCACAGTGATAATAAACGTACAGAATAAGTAATATAATAAACTCAGGTAATTAGAAAAACAGTAATTAGAAGAAGAGCAGAATTTAGCTTCAACAACAGAGTTTTAAACAGACACAACGCAGAAATATGGGGGTCTTGAGGAGCTCCATTTAACTTATATCCTCCACCTTAAACAGAAGAGGAGCTGGTAAATTAGCTATTTAGATTATTAATAAATATTTACAGCTTCTCATTATCTCAGTGTTTTATTATATACATAAGAAACGAGTGAAATGGTTCTGTTTTACACCAGCCAGAGCTGTATAGAGAGAGAGTCGCTTCAGCTCCGTTTACTCCAATCTTCACTTTTTAACAGCAATGGCGACTCGTGGAGCTTCTCAATAGTTCCTGTAATTTAGCGACTAAAACTAGCAGCCCTACAGAGCTGCAGCAGAGTAAAGCGTTAGTGCTGCACTTTTACAGGATAAAACCATTAAACAACCTGATTTAATACTATCAGCACACCTGAATCTAATTCACATGTAGAGTACAGCATGATCCCCACTAAATTACCATCGTTAAGATCGTTAACAGAACAGATTAGGGTTAATTAGACAGAGCTAGATAAATGGTCCTGTCTGTGTTTGTAGGTTTTGTATTCTTGTTACTAAATGTAACTACTCCATTAATTTTAAGATAAGACTATTAATTCTGAATAAATAAATAATATCATAAGGTCTGAATTTATGGAACTGATTTATATGAAGAAATGTATAGAGAATATATAAATAAGGCAAACAAAACAAGACAAAACAAAAACTATACACACTTATGGATTAATCATTTTTACTAACCCTTTGTTTTTTATTTTGTTTTTATTTTATATTACATTTTATTGTTAATGAGTGTTTACAATGTTGAGTTTGTCATTGCACATATTTCAAATTTCTCAGTTTGAAAAGTTAAAATTATAAAGACTTCTCATGAAATAAATGTGTTGTTGTTAGTAAGTCAGAATCTGATTTTAAAACATCCCCAAACCCCCATCAGTGTAATTATATCAGTTAACATTAGGATATGAATGCTTTTGACTGCAATACGATAGTCAAAACTCAAAGCTCATAAAAAAATAAGTTTTTACATTTAAACAAAGCCTATCAATGGAATTACATGTACAGAAGGTATTTCTTTATAAATATTGTAAATTACTGCATTCTTTAGCTGCTAATGACTAAAACTGCAGTTCTGTCTCAGTGTTTAAATTGCTGATATTAACTTTCTGGAACTATTGGAGCTCCTCATGGGTCTCGAGAACACCAAGCATTTAGGACTTCCGCTGTAGCGACTCTGTCTCTATACGGCTCTGACACTAGCTAGCTAACTGACAATATTATATAAAAGAGAGAGCGAGAAGGAGGGAGAAAGAAGGAGAGAGAAAGTGAGAGAGAAATTAGGCTAAATAGCAGAACATAAGCTGGTTATAAACTGACACACAGCAGAGGAGCTGAGGAGCTCAGTTCCCCAGAACCTGCAGAGCTTCAGACACAGCTGCAGAGAACGGCTTCACTTCAGCTTCAACTGGATCCAGACTGGAGAGATAAGTGAATCTATCTGACTGACTTTAGTAAAGAGCAGTGGAGCTTCTGTGTTAGACGGAGTTTTACTGTCTAGTAGCCTCTGTGCTAGCTAACGCTAACAGACTAGCTAACGCTAACAGACTAGCTAACGCTAACCGGCAAGCTAACACTTACAAGCTAGCTAACGCTAACCGACTAGCTAACGCTAGGCAACTAGCTAATGCTAACCGTTTGCTTTAGCTCAGCTCAGCTAACTCAGTTAACCTACAGGAGAGAAACTCCTGTTTATGATTTAAACTATAGAACAGTGTGTGCTGAATCCAAACACTCAATACAGCCAAACAATTAAACAGTGGGGAAATCCCAGCTCCCTAACTAGTAAATATAGCCTTCACATTTATATTACATTATGTGTTCATCTCGTAAATATAATATACTGCATGTTTTGAAGGCATTATTAATTGGGACTCGATCAAATGCAGAATGTACCAACCTTGATGGTTATTTAAAATATATATATATAGCTAACTTTTTTAACTCCTTCATTGATTTCACTGATTGAGTAAATACTGCGGTAATAAGAAGCTCTAAATATCAGTTAATTGGTTAAGTTACCCACTGTTGTTACCGGATTCAGCGTTTTACCGGGCCCATTATTAGTGTGGGTGTGGTACTGAATCAGGTGTAAATGATAGAGATTATTAAATGTGTGTCTTTGTGCTAAAATGTGTGTGTAGTGTGTAAATAAAAAGTGATTAGTGTCAGGATTGACCCAGGCAGGGAGACGAGGAGACGAACGCAAGTGCAGGTAAGGGCGTGATTTAATAAATAAATAAATAAATAAATAATAAATAAACAAACGAGTGAAACAAAGGAACATAAATCTAAACAAACAATAGATACTAATAAAAATAAACAAACTAAACAGGTCAGGGAAATATATACAAGGAAAAACAACAAAGAGCTAAACTAGACCAAGCATAAATAAACTATACAGGGCAAGGGGGGAAACAAGGGAAATAAACAGGGAACTACAGGAAACAAGAAATAAACAAGAAGATATAAATATGGAACAAGGACAAGGGCTAAGGCTAAGGCTATAAATACAGAGAGACACGGACAGACAAACAACAGGAGAAGGTGCAAAGACCTACGAAGGACAAGTGACAAAGGAAGGCTTTATAGCACACAAGGGAAGTGGAAACACCTGGGGCTAGGGGGCGGAGCTACAAATTAACACAGGTGAAAAACTGCTGATACAGAACACAGGTCACGTGGGACACACACAGGCACGAGGACAGACAGGAAACAGGGCCAGGACATGACAGAAATCCCCCCTAAACGCGCAGCTCCCGAGGCGCGTAAAAACGTACCCAGGGGTTGGCGGCGGGGAGGGGCTGGGAAAAACAAGGGATGAAACCGGGGACTGGACAGAGAACAGAGACTGGACAGAGAACAGAGACTGGACAGGAGACTTAACAGGGCTCGGAGTGAAAAATCACTGGGGACAGGAACAGGAACATACACAGACACGGGGACCAGGACAGGGAGAGACAGGGGTACAACAAACAGGTGGGTGCCCAGGACTGGCAAAGGTCTGTGGGGAAGTCCAAGGAGCCAGCCTGGGAACAGTTCTGGGGTCAAGGTCTGGTGCCTCGGTGCCTGCCTGAGTTAACGGGCCCCGGGGCCAAACAGTTCTAGGAGCAGGGACCGGCGGGATGGCGACTCTGGCAGCTGGTGCTTCTGTGATTATTCAGTCATCTTCAGGGGCACAGTACACTAGAAACACCACCTGTGTAAAGAAATTCATTGCAAGAAGTACAGAGCAGATGCCCATGGAGGCAACTACAGAGAAGAAGCATCCTATCAGTAAAACAACACCATCTGATACTGAGTGTGTGAAAGTAATGCAGAACAGAGACAATGAGTCAAATGACCCACACGGGGGAGCTCTAACACAAGAGATGAGGCCACGCAGGCTGGTTAAACTCCCTGAACGTTTGAAAGACTTTGTCATTGACTGAGAGGTGAATGAAGGGATTCAAGAAATATAATCGTGAATAGTTCAGTAAAGAACATTGTTCAATACATTGAGGTTAATAGGAAACATAATAAGAAGTGACAGCAAAATAAACTGTTGGAGTAAATGTTATGTGATTCTTTATTTTGGAAGTATGGTGTTATGATTGCTGCACTGTGGGGATATGTTTCTGTTGTTAGAAAAAAAAAATGTTATGGGCGGTAACTCATCTTATGTGGGAGTTTATGTTCAAGCAAAAGAGGGATGTTGTGTACGTGTGTGTGACATAGGAGGGGAGAGTAAAAGATGGCGAGGGAGTAAAAGACACTTATCTGAGAGCGGAGCCTCCTGTCTTTACTTGTACACTACTTTATGATCAGTGTTCACAGCAGTAGCTACTTCAGACTGCATTTACTTTAAATACAATACGACCAGAAACCACTTAATATGAACTGCTAATACTACTACTACTACACACACACACACACACACACACACACAAAGTGATTTTAAACACACTCCTGCAGCTCTGAGCGGGCGTTTTAATGAGCTAATTATTTGATTTGAGTGTGTTGAAAGCAGGGAAAGCACTAAATGTGCAGTGCAGGGGAAGGGGGGCGGTTCCATCTGATTGTTGTGTCTTATCTTGTCTTCTCTTCTGAATATTTGGTGCAATTACACATTCTCACCAGAGAGGTCTCCAAATCCCCAAATCTCACAAACGTGCAGTCTGTCTCTTTAAGTGAGAGTGAAAGTAAAATCTGTTCATTTCCTGGATTACCTGCAGGGTGTGTGAGTGTGTGAATCGGTGTGTGTCGTGTCTGGATCTACAGTTTTCTCATTAATGTAAGTTTACCTGAGTCTCTACAATAATTCCTGTTTGAGTCAGACAATGTGAGTATTGTTATCTTGGCTAATAAGTAGAATTACAGGATAGTTCTGTTCACTTCTCTCCAACAGAGAACCAGGAAACAAAATCTTCACACTGTAAAATGGCAGAAGCTGGTATTTTGGTGGTTCAGGATGAGTTAAGCTGTTCAGTCTGCCTGGATCTCCTTAAGGATCCAGTGACTATTCCCTGTGGACACAGTTTCTGTATGGTGTGTATTAAGTGCTGGGATGAGGAGGATCAGAAGAAGATCTACAGCTGCCCTAACTGCAGACACACCTTCACCTCAAGACCTGTCGTGAGTAAAAACACCATGCTGGCTGAGGTGGTGGAGAAACTGAAGAAGACGAGACTCCAGGCTGCTCCTCCTGATCCCTCTTCTGCTGATCCTGAAGATGTGGAGTGTGATTCCTGTACTGGGAGAAAACGCAAATCCGTCCAGTCCTGCCTGGTGTGTCTGGCCTCTTACTGTGAAGCTCACCTCCAGCCTCACTACCAATCTCCAGCCTTTAAGAAGCACAAGCTGGTCAAAGCCTCCAGACGACTCCAGGAGCAGATCTGCTCTGAGCACGATAAACTGCTGGAGGTTTACTGTCGCACCGACCAGCAGTGTATCTGCATGCTGTGTACCATGGATGACCATAAAGCACATGATACAGTGTCACTTGCAGCAGAAAGATCTGAGAAACAGGTCAGTGTGTAAATGGAGTAGCTGCTCCAGATTATAGGACCTAATACCTTCACCTGTCCCATGAAGCATGTGGTATTTTATTTTTTAATTATTGCGTTTTGTTGTCTGGTTTATTTGCAGAAGCAGGTGGTGGAAACACAGAGGAAATACAAGGAGAGAATCCAGGAGAGAGAGAAGGAGCTTCAGGAGTTAATAGAAGCTGTGGAGAATCACAAGGTGATTTTTTAAATAAGTAGAAGAATAAAGATCTGATTTTTCCCATTAAGGGTAATTATTTAATTACTTAACTAAAGGTGTCCTCATTTTTAAAATGTCATTTAAAGTCACATTGTATTTTAGTTTTAGTCATCAATTATCAAAATTAAATAATATTTACAGCTTCATGAGTTAAGAAAAGCCACAGCATGAAGTTTGGGTTTATGCAATATTTATGTCACGTTTTATTCTGTGAAATTATTGGCTGGTTGCAAATAAAAAATCTGATTACTGATAACCTCTGATGTTCCTCAGTAATCAGATTATGAAGTGCATGTAAATCCACTTATTGATGTGAATGAACTGCTCCTAACATTCTCCTCTCTCTGTGATTCCACTACCAGCGCTCTGCTCAGACAGCAGTGGAGGACAGTGAGAAGATCTTCACTGAGATGATCCTCTCCATTGAGAGAAGACGCTCTGAGGTGAGGCAGATGATCAGAGATCAGGAGAAAGCTGCAGTGAGTGAAGCTGAAGAACGTCTGAAGAGACTGGAGCAGGAGATCACAGAGCTGAAGAGGAGAGATGCTGATCTGGAGAAGCTTTTATTCACAGATCACATCCATTTCCTCCAGGTAACAGACACTGTTTTTCTCCCCAGATACAAAGTTTATTTCAGACTGTTTACACCATCTTTTTAATGTGATCTATATCTGATATTAGTCTGAACAGTTCTTAAACTGAAGCTCATGCATTAAAGAGCAGCGCTTCACATGAAGTTTCAGTTTCACCAGTGACTGAAAGCTGATCTTAACAGAGAATGAGTTCCAGCTCACTGTAAAAAAGGGAATGTTGTTTGGCCACACCCTCCCCTTTAATGTCTGTCCTTTATCTTTTTTGTTTAAACAATTTTAATTTTTTAAATTTTATTTTGATACTGCAGCAGCGCTATCTGTTGGCTGTGTTCAGCAATTTGATTGGATATATCTTTAAAGAGAGAGCGGTTGTGATGTGTACTATTTAATTCAGTATGAACAGAGACATCAGTCCAAATGTTTATGAGGTCTGTTATCTCTCTATCACACCAATGAATCCCTCATTAACTGCTGTCGCCATTTTCCCTCATGCTCAATGTAAGTTTTGACGTAAATGAATTCTGATCTGTCTTGGATATTGGATATGTATCAGATTTCAATTACACAGACTTTTTTTTCCTTTCACACTGTCTCATACATAATTAATCTGAATCGTGAATGACTAATAAGATCAGATTTAGGCCAGATTTTACCTGATTTAATTCAATATAAATATAATTTAGAAATTGTTGAAGGTGTTATGTGTTTGTTTTTTTCTACATGTAGAGTTTTCAGACTCTCTCAGCTCCTCCTGGATCTTCAGCATCACCTGCTTTTACTCTCAGTCCTCTCAACACTTTTGAAGTTGTTATGAAGTCTGTTTCTCAGCTGAGAGGAAAACTAGACGAATTCTGGAAAGAGGAATTTGAGAAGACATCAGCTGCAGGTATATTAAATAAATCTCATCACATTTTCTATGTAAATATATGAAATGATAAGTCCATAAATAATCATACTGCACTCAGTACCTCATAATGACAAAGTAAAAACAATTTAGGATTTTTTTAAAAGTAAAAGAGTGTGAAGAGTTTCAGAATGCACTGTAGGTTCTTCTCTAAATCCTGATGAAGTGGTCGGTAGTTTCTGGACTGAAGTGGTTGAGACTGTATATAAGGTGTGACTTTATTGTGATTGAAAGTCCAGGTAGGGTAGATTAAGACTCTGCATCTACATGGAGAGAAAATCCAGTATTAGATTATTTTAATGTTGTAGTAAATGTACAGAGGGAACAGAAGCTCAGTGATGCTGTGTAGTAACTGTGTACATTTTCCTGTAGTGAAGGAAGTGCAGATCATTCTTCCTCCTGAACTCAAAAGCAGAGAAGAGTTTCTGCAGTGTAAGTCCAGCCCTTTCTCTCTCTCTCTCTCTCTCTCTCTCTCTCTCTCTCTCTCTCTCTCTCTCTCTCCCCCTTTCATTCTCACACACTCTCAGAAATAACACCACAATCTACAAATACACAAAGTTTAATCTGACATTTATACGTCTATATTAAATAATTAACTGTTATATTTCAACTGCTTACGTATAAACTTTATAAAAAACACCAACATTCATGAACTTTGATTTTGTGATAATGGCCTGTCATAGTTTTGTATTTATTTAGATAAAACACAAAATGTATGTTTTATGATAAAAACAATGAACATTTTACTACAAATCTGCAATTATTATACAACTCAAACCCATTTCTATATTTTAGCCACAAAAAATTAGGAAAACACCCTTAACAACTGAGATTAAAAATATACAAAAATTGTTATGTTGTGTAATTGAATATTAATAAGAATAAATATATTTTAACATAATCAAACACTTTTCATAGATTCTTCCAGTATGTTCTCTGGTTATTTCAGTTTTAGGGGCTGTTTTTAGATCGTTTTCTAAAAGCTGATGGGTTTTCTCTCTCTTTCAGATTCCTGTCAGCTCACACTGGATCCAAACACAGCCTTTAAACACCTCTTCCTGTCTGAGAGGAACACAGTGGTGACCTGCAGCTACACAGTCCAGCCATATCCTGACCATCCAGACAGATTTGATGGACGTGCTCAGGTTCTGTGTAGAGAGAGTGTGAGTGGACGCTGCTACTGGGAGGTTGAGTGGAGAGGAGATGGAGGGGTTGGTATAGCAGTGTCTTATAAAAGCATCTCCAGGAAGGGATCAGGCAAGGAGTGTAGGTTTGGATGTAAGAATTATCAGTCTTGGAGATTGTCCTGTAATTCCTCCAGTTACACATTCAGATACAATAACAGAGGTACTGTAATCTCCAGAGTGCCCGTCTCCTCTAGAGTAGGAGTGTATGTGGATCACAGGGCAGGAACTCTGTCCTTCTACAGCATCTCTGATACCATGACCCTCATCCACAGAGTCCAGACCACCTTCACTCAGCCGCTCTACGCTGGGTTTAGGTTAAACCCTCACTCATCAGTAAATCTTTTACTTTCAGCAAAATAGATGAACATGCAGAACAAAGGGAAGAGCTGGATGAGATCAGATAAGAACTGCAGAATCTAGACTGTAGAACTGATCAAATAAAGTTATAATAGTGCTGGGAGATATTGTTAATATAAATAATCATAATTCTGAACGGTAATTACGTCTGTCCCAGATTAGAACTGCAGGTACATTTCCTGTATGGAAAGATTTATTCAGATTTAGCGTTAAATAGTTTAAACCGTTTAAATCATTAACAGAGCTCACAGTAACAGAGTTCTTATTTTAAACTTCATATTACAGAATTTTAT
Source organism: Astyanax mexicanus (assembly GCF_023375975.1). NCBI lineage: Eukaryota > Metazoa > Chordata > Actinopteri > Characiformes > Acestrorhamphidae > Astyanax > Astyanax mexicanus. Next base: position 6,700,321 of record NC_064415.1, read on the forward strand.
TAATTTTTAACACATTATCATTTATTATAAACTGAATGAAAGATCACAATAAAATGTTTAAATTATTATACTGTTTTTTTATCCTCAACATTTTTATATTTAAACAAAGAGAGAGGAAATCTGTGTGTTAATGCTTTAACTTTAATTTTACAATTAATGTAATATCAAAAGGAAAGAACAGAATATATACAACATATAGTAAAATATAATATAAAATATACATTTAACTTACTGTACACTACACACATTAACTTACACTATGAAACACAGTTTTACAATATTGCACTGTTGATTGTAGCTTAAATTTAATATATTTATCATCGCTGTCACATAAAAACATTATATCTCTAAAGTAGCAACTTTACATTTCTATTTGCCCTTTAATCAGGAAATATTGACACAGTATGAAGATAAAGTATAAACATAAGATACAGTAAACATAAGGTTTTTGTGTTACAGCAGTTTTAAACTAATTAATCTAATATATGTGCTTCTATGTTGAGTTCATTTATTTGAACATTTTATCATTTAACTCTACACAGTTCTCTGTATTAATTTGATTTTATTTGTAATGTACTCAGATTGTATTCCTGTAATCTTGTAATGTTGTGGGATATATCTTATAAATAATAAAGTGGAATCTGAAAGCTCAGAACAGAGGATCTAATTTGTCTAATTTTTACTATTAGTTGGTTATCCCAGACATCTGCTCCTAGTGCTCTGAAAACCAATTTCTTATTTATTATATTTTTATTTTTATTTCTATATATCGTGTTTCCATTGTTGTGATAATAAATCACAACAATGGAAACACGATATATAGAAATAAAAATAAAAATATAATAAATACATTAACTTTAACTCTTCACTGCACAACATAAATACACTGTTTTAAAATGTACTGACCAGTATCTGCGTATTCAGGTTTTTGATTAATCAACATCACTAAACTAATCCCTGTCAAAGGTGAGAAAAGTATCTCTATTCATTACTCTGTAGGTAGAAGTATAGATACTAGAGTTTAAAATACTTCAGTAGAAGTTGAAGTATCAACTCAAGCTTTTTACTCTTTAAGTAAAAGTATAAAAGTACTGGTTTCAAAACTACTTAAAGTATAAAAGTAAATGCAATGTAAGGGGAAAATAATAAAGCCATTACGAACAAAAGCTTAGGCCACGCCCACAGAGTCCTATAGTGCACTACCCCCCTCCCAAAACACATTTTTTATAAGCTATAATGACTATAATGTTCTATTAAAATGTTAATGTTGAAAATATAATTTGGGATTTTGCACTAGGCTCTTCCCTGTTTTAGCTGCATATATTCTCATTGTAAATGAATGTATTTTAGTAGAATGTAAATATATTAAAGAAGCTTAGTTTGTCTGGAGTTTTTTCTGTAGCATAAAACCCATAAAGCTATAAAAACTGTGCTACTTTACTTCACCTACTGATTTCAAAAGACTAAAAGACATTTTTCTCTTTAAAGCTCTTAACAGATATGTTCTATTACATGAAATAAAGTTAACAATTAAAAAGGTTAAAAAGAAGAGAGGAGAATTAGCTCTGTGTCTATATGTTTCCGTGCGTGCTGTGCTGAACTGCTGCTAGCAAGGACGTAGGAGCAGGTTTGATATTGGGGAGACACATCTATAATGTAATATAACATAGTATAATGCAATCTGCTTATTTGAATAAGCCCATTTTATAGTCTCTTAAAACAACATTTGTGGATTTACCTTTAATCACAAATAAACCATTCTTTTTGTACTTCTGTTTATTATTAGTTACATCCAAGTAAAGGTCACTTTACAACCTAAACATGTTACTCCACTTTACATTTACTGTTGATAAAAAAATATCCATCCAATGTCTGAACTATATATAAATATATGGAAAAAAACACTGATGAGGTATCACCTAATGTTTAAAAGAATATAACAGATATTATTATTATTACTATTATTATTATGTATTGGCATGTCAATTCTGTTGTATATTTGTATATTTACATTCACGCCACCTTTTTTCGACTAAAAGTACTTATGATGGTGGTCTTTTACGTAAAAGAATGTAACCTTATGTTTCATAGAGATTTTTGGCAGATGTTAATATAAACTTTAGATGACCCAAACCCTCCTAGTCTGTTAGTTAAATGAGCTTTTACTAAAGGACCAGATATATTCCATTAGTAAATCTAAGGGGCTAATGGATTTGAACAGGTAAACTCAATAAATGAGAGTTTATTAGCTGATCATATGGATGGGTTAAGAAACTGCTTTAAACTACCTACATGAAGTATTGTACTAAATTCTGTCTATCCACTACATCCAGCTTCTATCTAACTAGTTAAGCTAGCTAAAATAGTTTTCCTTCATTATAATTTACAGTAATCCTAGTCTACAAGTCACAATGACTATCACAAGCTCACAGAGGGTTTGATCTGTGGGTTTTGAGTCGTTTATTTTTAACCAGCTATCAGAAATAATCTCATAACAGTTTACATGGTAAACTCCGTTACCTTTTAGAAAAATCGCTGTTTATCCAAATCTGTTTTAACGTCAGCTCGCTGCACCCCGCTGCTGAATCTAAAAAAGAAAACCTTACAAATCCTCCACTCTCCTGCGAGCTGATTGGCTGTTTCTATTAAGAGGCGGGACTTTCTTCCTGAACCGGCTTCGTGATTGGCCTATGCTTGCGCGAACGCACGGGGTCACGTGACAGAGGAAGAGAGAGGTCTTGTGTGTGAGCTGATTTCAGGGCATTCTGTTTTCACTCGTTTTTAATCACACAGGTTTTCAAAAGATCATTTCAACACGGCTTCAGTAAAATCTTAATAATAATAATAATAATAATAATAATAATAATAATAATAATAATAATAATAATAATAATAATAATAATATTTAAACAAAAAAAAAACGAAGTTTCAAAAGGGCACTTTGGTTAATAAAGGGCAGAGTTGGTGGTGCTTTAGCACCACCTGATGTCTATGTGTGCGTGTGTATAGTAGTAGTAGTAGTAGTAGTAGTAGTAGTATTAGCAGTTCAAATTAAGTGGTTTCTGGTCGTATCATATTTAAAGTAAATGCAGTCTGAAGTAGCTACTGCTGTGAACACTGATCATAAAGTAGCTAGATATGCTAACCCAGCATTCCAACAGCCTATTTAATCTTATTTATAGCTATTTACACTAGCATAGCTAACCAGCTTTCACACACAAAACAGAGATAGTTCACCAGCTAGGCAACTTATATCCACTGCATACCTGTCAACTCTCCCGTTTTGGCCGGGAAACTACCGTATTTTACTCCTCTTTCCCGCCGTCCTCCCGTATTAGTATTTTCCCGTAAATTTCCCTTATTATATTAAGATTAAAAAATATATATTATTGAGGAGACAGGGCACTGACCGCGCTGTGTCTCCTAACCAATCGTGGAGCCGGTTCAAGGAGAAAGTCCCGCCTTTCATGAGAAACAGCCAATCAGCATGCAAAGGAGAGTCAGTGTGGTGAAGCCCCTAGTCGCTGTGAGTTCAGGCAGCTAGTCGGAGCTGCTGATGTTAAAACATATCTGGATATTCAGCGATTTTTCTTCAGATTAAACCTTTTAAAATAAAAAAAATACAGCTTGTGACTCAGTTTAACTAGAAATGTGAAGAGGACCGAAATTAACTGATCATGGGTTGAGTGATCAAAAGAAAGAAGTATTAATTAAAAATGATTAATTGTGCAGGCCACTTAGGACTAATTTTTACTGATGGAATATATGTGGTCCATGTCCTTTTAGTAAAAGCTCATAATACTATTTTTAGGTCACCTACATTCATTTTGCAGAATTTGTGCACCCTTTGTTCAATTTTAAATCTGTTAAATAAATAAATAAATATATAATATAAAAGAGTGCATTTATGGCAAAAATGACATGAAATCTTAACTTTTTTTTAATATCTAGAAAAGGATTTTTAATTTGGCTGTATTAAAAGAATGACATATGTAGGAATGTCCACAACATTTCAGATTCTGATAATCTAATTGTAGTGTGTAAGTGGTTCACATGTGGTTATTTTAGATTTTTTGTAAGCCTGTCTTAAAATGTAAGGGATACTGAACCTTCGTTGGGCTGGTGGGACAGCTTTAAGCGGACAGAGGAAAATATCCCTTATTTTTAAATCTAAAACTTGACAGGTATGATCCACTGTGAGTTATTAATTTGGCTTGGAAAAATTATTATTATTATTATTATTATTATTATTATTATTCTATTTGCGTTTCCTCCTACTGCTTTCATGTTACACTGAATTACGTTGCTTGTGCTTTTTGGAACAATACTTCGTACTGTTTTCTTACAGCGGGCATTTTTCAGCTAAAACTTTTCCCATAGGAATACATTTAAAAGTTTTGGACAAAAAATTTAAAAGGCTCTGCAGGTCACAGTTTCTTTTAACTAGAACCATGAAAATCAGTAGACTCTAAGAACTTTTCAAAAGAAATGCTGTGAAACAATCTGATTTACGCTTTTCTTTAAAATTCCCAACATCTCATCACACACCCCCAGCACAGCCACTCACGGCACGGCTCTCTCTGAACCACTCCTTAGTACTGTGTGCATATAGAGGAACGTATAGACTAGTGATCGACCTTTATTGTTTTTTTTTTATGGCCGATGATGATGCTGATATTTAAAGATCACAAGTGGCAGATGACCGATATTTAAAGCCAATATTTTGTCACAACTGATTTTTAGCTTGTACTCTCCCCATGTACTCACAAAGTAATGATACAGAGTTAAGCTATCTGGAATTACACTATTTAAAAAGTTTAATACTCTAAACTCAGAGATAAGAGATTGAAGAGTAACTGTTTATTTTACCTTGGGTGTATCGACAAATATCTTTCAATTATGATTACTTATCTTAGTATCTATAATTACATAATCATTGTGTGAAACCTTGTATTTTATATGCATTAACCAATACTCACATTGTATTTGATCATTTTTATTACTCACAGTGTATTTTATACACATTTATATAGAATATTAACCAATACTCACAATACATATTATTTACACATATAGATAAACATTGTTTGATCAGGCATGTGGGCATGTGACTAACACATCTATTGTATGACAAATTAACCCACATGATACATAAGGCGTTTACTAACACATAGGATCTATTATATGGCGGACTAACCACGCGCTACCAACACATTAACATATAATATATGGAATCCATTGTGTGACTTGTGTAGCTCATGCTTGAAGCATTTCGTTCACTGCATGTCTCTGACTAACGGCCATCAATCATCAGCTAGTGCACTCTGTACGAACTGGAATGATACAAAGGAGACTTCGAGACGAACAGTGCGGCCTTTCTCTCTCTGTGCGTGCAAAGTTCTTCACCTACCAAAGCGGTAGGAGGACGCGCGCACGTAGGGAGGACGGCGCTGTCCAATTCCTGAAACAATACCACACTGTCTGGCTGGATACAGTCAAGGCCAAACACTGTTGGTCCGGTCAGACACGTGAAATGGATTACTAACACGCGAAATTATGCATACTAACATGAGATGATTTTAGCAACACCTCATCAGCAGGTTTCACGTCATTTGGGGTATAAACATGGAGTCAGATCAGAGGGGGGTCAGAACTTTTACTGGGACGGCTGTTAGACGGTCTTTCATGTGTGGGTTCTTCTGTTTAAGGTGGAGGATATAAGTTAAATGGAGCTCCTCAAGACCCCCATATTTCTGTGTTGTGTCTGTTTAAAACTCTGTTGTTGAAGCTAAATTCTGCTCTTCTTCTAATTACTGTGACCCTCTAATTACCTAAGTTTATTATATTACTTATTCTGTACGTTTATTATCACTGTGGGTGTAAATCTATATCAGTGCAGCACAGGATCGAACACATCCAGTACTTTTACACTTTTACTTAAAGAGTAAAAAGCTTGAGTTCTACTGAAGTATTTTAACCCCTAATACGCTGATACTGGTCAGTACATTTTAAAACAGTGTAATTATGTTGTAGAGTGAAGAGTTAAAGTTAATGTATTTATTATATTTTTATTTTTATTTCTATATATTGTGTTTCCATTGTTGTGATAATAAACCTGATTGGATCTGTTCTAGTTCTAGCGTAGTCTAAGAATGCTAGGTTTAATGCTGCAAAAGAAACCAATGAGAAAACAGCTTCATCTCCAGCCATTTATCCCAGACATCTGCTCCTAGTGCTCTGAAAACCAGAACTAATAGTAATAATTAGACAAATTAGATCCTCTGTTCTGAGCTTTCAGCTCCCACTTTATTATTAATAAGATGTACCCCACAACATTACAAGATTACAGGAATACAATCTGAGTACATTACAAATAAAATCAAATTAATACAGAGAACTGTGTAGAGTTAAATGATAAAATGCTCAAATAAATTAACTCAACATAGAAGCACATATATTAGATTAATTCGTTTAAAACTGCTTTAACACAAAAACCTTATGTCTACTGTATCTTATGTTTATACTTTATCTTTATACTGTGTCAATATTTCCTGATTAAAGGGCAAATAGAAATGTAAAGTTGATATAATATATTGATATAATGTTTTTATGTGACAGCGATGAAAAATATAATAAATTTAAGCTACAATCAACAGTGCAATATTGTAAAACTGTGTTTCATAGTGTAAGTTAATGTGTGTAGTGTACAGTAAGTTAAATGTATATTTTATATTATATTCGACTATATGTTGTATATATTCTGTCCTTTCCTTTTGATATTACATTAATTGTAAAATTAAAGTTAAAGCATTAACACACAGATTTCCTCTCTCTTTGTTTAAATATAAAAATGTTGAGCATAAAACAACAGTATAATAATTTAAACATTTTATTGTGATCTTTCATTCAGTTTATAATAAATGATAATGTGTTAAAAATTAATAAAATTCTGTAATATGAAGTTTAAAATATGAACTCTGTTACTGTGAGCTCTGTTAATGATATAAACGGTTTAAACTATTTAACGCTAAATCTGAATAAATCTTTCCATACAGGAAATGTACCCGCAGTTCTAATCTGGGACAGACGTAATTACCGTTCAGAATTATGATTATTTATACTAACAATATCTCCCAGCACTATTATAACTTTATTTGATCAGTTCTACAGTCTAGATTCTGCAGTTCTTATCTGATCTCATCCAGCTCTTCTCTTTGTTCTGCATGTTCATCTATTTTGCTGAAAGTAAAAGATTTACTGATGAGTCGGGGCTCAACCCAAACCCAGCGTAGAGCGGCTGAGTGAAGGTGGTCTGGACTCTGTGGATGAGGGTCATGGTATCAGAGATGCTGTAGAAGGACAGAGTTCCTGCCCTGTGATCCAAATACACTCCTACTCTAGAGGAGACGGGCACTCCGGAGATTACAGTATCTCTGTTATTGTATCTGAATGTGTATCTGGAGGAATTACAGAACAATTTCCAAGACTGATCATTATTACATCCAAACCCACACTCCCAGCCTCCCTCCCTGGAGATGCTTTTATAAGACACTGCTATATCAACCCCTCCATCTCCTCTCCACTCAACCTCCCAGTAGCAGCGTCCACTCACACTCTCTCTACACAGAACCTGAGCCCATCCATCAAATCTGTCTGGATGGTCAGGATATGGCTGGACTGTGTTGCTGCAGGTCACCACTGTGTTCCTCTCAGACAGGAGGAGGTATTTAAAAGCTGTGTTTGGATCCAGTGTGAGCTGACAGGAATCTGAAAGAGAGAGAAAACCCATCAGCTTTTAGAAAATGATCTAAAAACAGCCCCTAAAACTGAAATAACCAGAGAACATACTGGAAGCATCTATGAAAAATGATTATGTTAAAAAAAGATTTATTCTCATTATTATTCAATTACACAACATAACAATTTTATGTATATTTTTAATCTCTGGTGTTAAGTGTGTTTTCCTAATTCTTAAAAAAAATAAAAAGGTTTTTATTCCCCAGACATTTTCAAGGATTCAAGGAGATTTTAAAAATATAAAGTGCTGAGTATACTAAAGACTTCCAGAAGCTTCTGGAACTGTGAGAACTATCAAGAAGTTTTCAGAACTGTCCAGAATTGTATAGAACTTTACAGTATAAATAAAGAAGTTTATCAGTATAAATAAAGAAGATGATCAGAGACTATATTTGGGGAAAGATTGGTGAAAGTTTGCAGTTTAGTCACAAATCTCAGAAAACAATACATTTCTGAACGTGTTTGTTTGTGCTTGTAGATGCAGTTTAAAATTACTGTTCTTTGTTATTTGGTGTTTGATTGGGGCATTTAGAAATTTTCCATGTTCACTTTGCCTCTGAAACAGCCTGGATACAAGTGCTCACTATTGCACAGAGATTCAGTACAGTCACTAATTCAGAAAATATACTAATTTTTTAATCTATTATACAGAGAATCGATTGAGTTATATAATAATTGTAGATTTGTAGTAAAATATTCATTGTTTTTATCATAAAACACTAATTTTGTGTTTTATCTAAATAAATACAAAACTATGATAGGCCATTATCACAAAATCAAAGTTCATGAATGTTGGTGTTTTTTTAACAAGTTTGTACGTAAGCAGTTGAAATATAACAGTTAATTATTTAATATAGACGTATAAATGTCAGATTAAACTTTGTGTATTTGGACATTGTGGTGTTATTTCTGAGAGTGTGTGAGAATGAAAGGGTTAAAGAGAGAGAGAGAGAGAGAGAGAGAGAGAGAGAGAGAGAAAGAGAGAGAGAGAGAGAAAGGGCTGGACTTACACTCCAGGAACTCTTCTCTGCTTTTGGGTTCAGGAGGAAGAATGATCTGCACTTCCTTCACTACAGGAAAATGTACACAGTTACTACACAGCATCACTGAGCTTCTGTTCCCTCTGTACATTTACTACAGCATTAAAATAATCTAATACTGGATTTTCTCTCCATGTAGATGTAGAGTCTTAATCTACCCTACCTGGACTTTCAATCACAATAAAGTCACACCTTATATACAGTCTCAACCACTTCAGTCCAGAAACTACTGACCACTTCATCGGGATTTAGAGAAGAACCTACAGTGCATTCTGAAACTCTTCACACTCTTTTACTTTTTAAAAAATCCTAAATTGTTTTTACTTTGTCATTATGAAGTACTGAGTGCAGAATGACTATTTATGGACTTTATCATTTCATATATTTACATAGAAAATGTGATGAGATTTATTTAATATACCTGCAGCTGATGTCTTCTCAAATTCCTCTTTCCAGAATTTGTCTAGTTTTCCTCTCAGCTGAGAAACAGACTTCATAACAACTTCAAAAGTGTTGAGAGGACTGAGAGTAAAAGCAGGTGATGCTGAAGATCCAGGAGGAGCTGAGAGAGTCTGAAAACTCTACATGTAGACAAAAAAAAACATAATTCCTACAACAGTTTTTTAATCATATTTATATTGAATTAAATCAGGTAAAATCTGGCCTAAATCTGATCTTAATAGTCATTCATTATTCAGATTAATTATGTATGAGACAGTGTGAAAGGAAAAAAAAAAGTCTGTGTAATTGAAATCTGATACATATCCAATATCCAAGACAGATCAGAATTCATGCAACATTTACATCAAAACTTACATTGAGCATAAGGGAAAATGGCGACAGCAGTTAATGAGGGATTCATTGGTGTGACAGAGAGATAACAGACCTCATAAACATTTGGACTGATGTCTCTGTTCATACTGAATTAAATAGTACACATCACAACCGCTCTGTCTTTAAAGATATATCCAATCAAATTTCTGAACACAGACAATAGATGGTGCTGCTGCAGCATCAAAATAAAATAAAAAAAATTAAAATTGTTTAAACAAAAAAGATAAAGGACAGACATTAAAGAGGAGGGCGTGGCCAAATTACTTGCCCTTCTTTAAAGTGAGCTGGAACACATTCTCTGTTAAACTCAGCTTTCAGTCACTGGTGAAACTGAAACTTCATGTGAAGCTCTGCTCTTTAGTGCATGAGCTTCAGTTTAAAAACTGTTCAGACTAATATCAGATATAGATCACATTTAAAAGATGGTGTAAACAGTCTAAAATAAACTTTGTATTTGGGGAGAAAAACAGTGTCTGTTACCTGGAGGAAATGGATGTGATCCTCTGTGAATGAAAGCTTCTCCAGATCAGCATCTCTCCTCTTCAGCTCTGTGATCTCCTGCTCCAGTCTCTTCAGACGTTCTTCAGCTCGACTCACTGCAGCTTTCTCCTGATCTCTGATCATCTGCCTCACCTCAGAGCGTCTTCTCTCAATGGAGAGGATCATCTCAGTGAAGATCTTCTCACTGTCCTCCACTGCTGTCTGAGCAGAGCGCTGGTGGTGGAATCACAGAGAGAGGAGAATGTTAGGAGCAGTTCATTCACATCAATAAGTGGATTTACATGCACTTCATAATCTGATTACTGAGGAACATCAGAGTTTATCAGTAATCCATTTAACAATATAATCAGACTTTTTATTTGCAACCAACCAATAATCTCACAGTATAAGATGTGACGTAAATATCGCATAAACCCAAACTTCATGCTGTGGTTTTTCTTAACTCATAAACCTGTAAATATTGTTTAATTTTGATAATTGATGACTAAAACTAAAAATATAATATAATAAAAATAATTGTATGAACTAATACTAACGAAAAGTACTAAATATTGCTAAACTTTTTTTAAATAAAATTTGACTTTAAATAGCATTTTAAAAATGAGGACACCTTTAGTTAAGTAATTAAATAATTACCCTTAATGGGAGAAATCTGATATTTATTCTTCTACTTATTTTAAAAATCACCTTGTGATTATCCACAGCCTCTATTAACTCCTGAAGCTCCTTCTCTCTCTCCTGGATTCTCTTCTTGTATTTCCTCTGTGTTTCCACCACCTGCTTCTGCAAATAAACCAGCCAACAAAACACAATAATTAAAAATTAAAATGCCACATGTCATGGGACAGGTGATGGTTTTGGGTCCCATAATTTTGGTGTCTCCCATGTAAGCTTACAGAATGTAAGGAAAAAATATGATTTGAATGAGATAAGGAATATCAGTGTAAATTACCAAGATGGGAGTAGCTACTCAATTTACACACTTACCTGTTTCTCAGATCTTTCTGCTGCAAGTGACACTGTATCATGTCCTTTATGGTTATCCAGCATACACAGCATGCAGATACACTGCTGGTCGGTGCGACAGTAAACCTCCAGCAGTTTATCGTGCTGAGAGCAGGTCTGCTCCTGGAGTCGTCTGGAGGCTTTGACCAGCTTGTGCTTCTTAAAGGCTGGAGATTGGTAGTGAGGCTGGAGGTGAGTTTCACAGTAAGAGGCCAGACACACCAGGCAGGACTGGACGGCTTTGTGTTTTCTCCCAGTACAGAAATCACACTCCACATCTTCAGGATCAGCAGAAGAGTGATCAGGAGGAGCAGCCTGGAGTCTCGTCTTCTTCAGTTTCTCCACCACCTCAGCCAGAATGGTGTTTTTACTCACGACAGGTCTTGAGGTGAAGGTGTGTCTGCAGTTAGGGCAGCTGTAGATCTTCTTCTGATCCTCCTGATCCCAGCAATCATTAATACACACCATACAGAAACTGTGTCCACAGTGAATAGTCACTGGATTCTTCAGGAGATCCAGGCAGACTGAACAGCTGAACTCATCCTGAGCCAGTGAAAAATTGGCTTCTGCCATTTTACAGTGTGAAGATTTTGTTTCCTGGTTCTCTGTTGGAGAGAAGTGAACAGAACTATCCTGTAATTCTACTTATTAGCCAAGATAACAATACTCACACTGTCTGACTAGAAACAGGAATTATTGTAGAGACTCAGGATAACTTACATTAATGACAAAACTGTAGATCCAGACACAACACACACCGATTCACACACTCACACACCCTGCAAAAAATCCAGGAAATTATCAAATTTTACTTTCACTATCACATAAAAAGACAGCGTGCAATTTTCTGAGATTTGGGGATTTGGAGACCTCTCTGGTGAGAATGTGTAATTGCACCATCTCAGCTGACGAGACGCGAGGACGCTGAGAGACCAGTTAAATATAACTTATAATAAATCAATGAGATTAACATTAATGTACCTTAACATAACGACTGCCCTGTGGAGTACTGATTACTAGGAAAACTGTCTAATGTGTGGGTAATAATTATTAGAACCGAGACAAGTTCTGAACTTAATATAGGCTTTATGTAAACAGTAAACACAGCGCTGAGGAGTTCAGAATATAAACATGTTAAATACATGTTAAAGTTAGCTGTTAACAATATGCTTGATTTCTTGGTTGATATAGGTCAGTGTTTGTCTCTTATTTATTGAATGAAATATTATTGGATAAAATGTTAATTACCACTAGTGCCTAATGTGCCCCAATGCACAAACCAAAATGTAAATAAACTTACACCTGATTCAGTACCACACCCACACTAATAATGGGCCCGGTAAAACGCTGAATCCGGTAACAACAGTGGGTAAATTAACCAATTAACTGATATTTAGAGCTTCTTATTACAGCAGTATTTACTCAATCAGTGAAATCAATGAAGGAGTTAGAAAGGGTAACTAGCTACTTTGTGTGAATAACTATTAAGGTTGGTATATTCTTGCATTTTATCGAGTCCCAATTAATAATGCCTTTAAAACATGCAGTATATTATATTTACGAGATGAACACATAATGTAATATAAATGCGAAGGCTATATTTACTAGTTAGGGAGCTGGGATTTCCCCACTGTTTAATTGTTTGGCTGTATTGAGCGTTTGGCTTCAGCACACACTGTTCTATAGTTTAAACCATAAACAGGAGTTTCTCTCCTGTAGGTTAACTAAGCTGAGCAAAAGTAACCGGTTAGCATTAGCAAGCTGTTAGGGTTAGCGTTAGCTTGCAGGTAAGCAGTATCTACGTCCTTGAGCCTGTAAGCGTTAGCTACCCTGTTAGCGTTAGCTTGCAGGTTAGCAGAATCTACGTACTTGAGGCTGTTAGCTTGCCGGTTAGCGTTAGCTAGCCTGTTAGCGTTAGTTTGTCGGTTAGCGTTAGCTTGAAGGTTAGCAGTATCTACGTACCTGAGCCTGTTAGCGTTAGCTAGCCTGTTAGCGTTAGCTAGCCTGTTAGCGTTAGCTAGCCTGTTAGCGTTAGCTAGCACAGAGGCTACTAGACATTATGCGGTCCAATCTGAAGGGAGCTGCCTAGGTAGTCATTGCCTTCAAAGGCAGCTCCCTCGTTCGGCAGCATTTCCACCCATAAGGGATCTAATAAGGCAGTGCGTTCGGGACACGCTCTGGAGTCAGCATACGCCATCACGTCTAGCGCGCTGTGCCCGTGAGCTGTTTATAAATAACTAAAGTTAATGATCACTTACCTCGGGATAAATCTCAATGCAGCGGCAGCTATTTCTCTTTTACTCATCCAAATATTACAGACATTTAAATATTCATGATTTACTTTAATTATACACTTTTCCTCACTTCATTCTCAGAGTATGGTCAGTTTTATTTATGTATTTAATTTATTTTTGATTAGATGCTTCATAGAAATGCATGAGTAATGAAACCATAATATAATAAATATTTTGTATGAGCCATCAGAGCTAAATTATCAAACTAAGCTACGTTTCACACAATAGTACATTCATACACAGTCAGCTAATTTATCTTTATCTTTTAGTTGCATAAAACACATGATTCATAAACTTTTTTTTTATTATTTACCCATACCCACTAGTTGAGATGTGATACTACAATAAGCATAGTGACAATAAACACACAGTAAGCAAAAATAATAATAATGTTAAGAGAGAGAACTTTATTACAATCAAAGAAAAAATATATATATTCATAAAGGGAGCTAACGCTGCCTCCAGCAGGTCTGACCAGAGTTCACCTTCCCCGGCCCACATTAATCCCTGTGGAAAAAATAAATCTGAATTAGTAACAGCGGTTTATGGAGAACACGCTCATAATTCCACTATTTACACAGTAAATCACTCAGTTACAGGTAACTCTAGTTATTCCCTCTTAACAATTAAACTATGTACACATTAAATCACTGAATTACAGGTTATTCTACAGTGTTACACTATTTACACAGTAAATCACTTAGTTATACGCAACAGTGACTTAAAACAAATTAAATTAAAGTACAGGCGAAAACAACGATGGAAAACAACTTAAAACAGTCTAAAATATGCTAGTTTGATAAACCCACGCAGCGGTGAGTGGAAATACATGAGGGAATTACTTACATTTGTACAGAAACTCCCTGGCAGTGCCGGCTCCGTCCGCCATGTTTTTAAATCTGAGCGCTGGAACTCTGAGCTGGTGAAATGCATCATGGGATTGCCTTCGCCTTGAAGGATACATCTCACGCTGCCTTCAGAATCGGGGTAAAATAAGGCAGCTGCCCAGGTAGGCAGCACATGCCACCTTCCGAATGGGACAGTCCTTTTCTCGGGAGCGCGCCTATGCTGCCTGAAAATGCTGCCTAGTTGGGCAGCTCCCTTCAGATTGGACCGCAGCTTATAACTCCGTCTAACCCTGCGTTCACACTGGAACGCGACGAGTCGCTTGTGTCGCCCAGCGTTTATCGCTTGTGGGGGTGTCAAGCTCAACGCCAGCGTTTATCATGGTCCAGCCTCCGACAAGAAAAAACACAGAAGCTCCACTGCATTTTACTAAAGCCAGTCAGATAGATTCACTTATCTGTCCAGTTTGGATCCAGTTGAAGCTGAAGTGAAGCCGTTCTCTGCAGCTGTGTCTGAAGCTCTGCAGGTTCTGGGGAACTGAGCTCCTCAGCTCCTCTGCTGTGTGTCAGTTTATAACCAGCTTATGTTCTGCTATTTAGCCTAATTTCTCTCACTTTCTCTCTCCTTCTTTCTCTCTCCTTCTCGCTCTCTCTTTTATATAATATAATCAGTTAGCTAGCTAGTGTCAGAGCCGTATAGAGAGAGAGTCGCTACAGCGGAAGTCCTAAATGCTTGGTGTTCTCGAGACCCGTGAGGAGCTCCAATAGTTCCAGAAAGTTAATATCAGCAATTTAAACACTGAGACAGAACTGCAGTTTTAGTCATTAGCAGCTAAAGAATGCAGTAATTTACAATATTTATATACCAAACCTTTCTGTACATGTAATTCCATTGATAGGCTTTGTTTAAATGTAAAAACTTATTTTTTATGAGCTTTGAGTTTTGATTATCATATTGTAATGAAAAGCATTTATATCCTAATGTTAACTGATATAATTACACTGATGGGGGTTTGGGGATGTTTTAAAATCAGATTCTGACTTACTAACAACAACACATTTATTTTATGAGAAGTCAGTATAATTTTAACTTTTTAAACTGAGAAATTTTAAATATGTACAATGACAAACTCAACTTTGTAAACAGTCATTAACAATAAAATGTAATATAAAATAAAAACAGAATAAAAAAACAAAAACAGAGTTAGTAAAAATGATTAATCCATAAGCGCATAGTTTTTTGTTTGCCTTGGGCATTGTTTATACATTCTCTATACATTTCTTCATATAAATAAGTTTCATAAGTTCAGACCTTATGATATTATTTATTTATTCAGAATGAATAGTCTTATCTTAAAATTAATAGAGTAGTTACATTCAGTAACAAGAATACAAAACCTGCAAACACACAGGATTATTTATCTAGCTCTGTCTAATTTACACTAATCTGTTCTGTTAACGATCTTAACGATGGTAATTTAGTGGGGATCATGTTGTACTCTACATGTGAATTAGATTCAGGTGTGCTGACAGTATTAAATCAGGATATTTAATGGTTTTATCCTGTAAAAGTGCAGCACTAACGCTTACTTATTCTATACGTTTATTATCACTGTGGGTGTAAATCTATATCAGTGCAGCACAGGATCTAACACAAAGTAAACAAACATGCCCCCTCCTTCATCATTATTAGCATTAGCATTAGCCTCAACTCCTTTAAAACTCCAAGTTAAAATAGAGTCTAACTACTTGTTTTGAATATTCTTCTGATTTTACAAAGCAAAATGATTAATTTTACTAAAACAGCAAAGAAAGTTTACCTTTAAATGTACATTTTTCTACATCAAACAGGTTCTAGAGAAGAGAGGAGCTAGTTAGCATTGATGCTAATGTGTGCTGAGTGGTTAGAGAGCTAACTGGAGTTTAAAAGGTTTATAACTGGAGTTTAAAAGGTTTATAACTGTAGTTTAAAAGCTTTAGAAAATGTTTCTGCAGTGCTGAATCATGTGATATTGTTCTGTTTTCATTTTTATTATTCTAAAACATTTATAAACTCAGATTTATTGCTCAAATCCTCCATAAAACCCCATTAATTTCAGTCACTGATAAACACGGAAGACACTCTCCAGAGCTAATTCTCCTCTCTTCTTTTTAACTTTTACATTATTTTACACAAATACCAAATATACACACATAATTTCATGTAATAGAACATATTATTTAAAGATTTTAAAGAGAAAAAAATGTCTTTTAGACTTTTGGAATCAGTAGGTCCAGTAAAGCAGCACAGTTTTCATAGGTTTAAGGGGATTATATGTTACAGAAAAATCCTCTTTTGGAATCGCAAAAAGTCTCATATAAAAATTGTCTTATATTTTTAACATTTAACACCGGACTACATAACGTATTAGCTGTATGAATACGAATAAATACCAGGTTTTTATTATTTTAATATTTTTAAATTATTATATTTAAAAGAAGTTTTACATGACATATGCTCCCATATTTTCTAACATTAAAACTTGGACTACATAAATTATTAGCTGTATGAATACGAATAAATACCAGGTTAATTATTGTAAATGCAGTGAACTGATGGCAGCGTCCTGTAATGAACATAAGTCAGTAACAAATGCTGTAAATACTGTATATCTCTAACAACTTTCTGCTAATTTTTGTATTTTAATGAATCTTTATTCACACAAATGTTACAAAGAACGAAGATCTTCAGCCTAGTGCTTTAAAAACAGGACTAATAGTAATGATTAGACAAATCAGGCCCTCTGTAGAGTGTTGTCAGCCCTCATTTTTATTCATTTTTATCACAACAATTATTGGTTTACAAGATATACTCCACAACATGATAAGATGACAGGAACAGCTAAAGTAGGACCCTTTACCCAACCCCACTGGCACTGTTAATGCATACTCAGTGCTTCCAGTTCTGTGCCTATTTTACACACTACATCAACAATACCATATAAATACCTACAAACAAAATTCTACATCAGCCACCACTCTACATCTGAAGACCCCTAGTTTCTACAAATTCATTTGCCTCAATCTCCAAAACTCTCAGATTATTTACATTATTATATTTAGAAGAAGCTTTACATGACATGTTTTCCCTAAATAACCCTATATATATATATATATATATTAGTGGTGGGCCGTTATCGGCGTTAACGTGCGGCGATAATGTGATACTCTTATCGGGCGATATAAAACATCGCCATTAATCTATTCTAAAGTTGGGTTGGGAGCTGGGTCAAAATAGGTAATAGGTAACCAGCTGTTTCTCCGGAGAGGATTTTTTTTGGGGCTTTGATTTGGCGCCCCCTCTAGTGCAGCGCCCCTGACATACGCTGCATACCCCCTTTTTGCGCCACTATGTGTGTGTGTGTGTGTGTGTGTGTGAAGAAGAAAGCGTGGGATTGCCAGTCTACACGAGTGTTTACACGCGAAAGCACGTGTGTATCCGCCGGTTCTACACCTTTTCTCTGCGTGGTACGTTCAGTGTTGAGCGCGTGTGTTAAAGGAGAGGCAGTATGGAGAAACAAAAGCGGAAAAATGTGTAAAAATCACAGACGTTCGCTGCTGTAGCCTCCACGTCCTCCGTAGGTGAAGCAGCAGACCGGGTGTGATGGAGAAACTGAGGGACAGACTGAGCAGGAATGTGAGGTAGTAACGTTAGTAAAGTTAGGATAACACAGGGACTTAGGTATTAAGGTTAAAGGTGTGTTGAAAGGCTGCATTGTTTACATTGTTACATGTTTTAAAAAGCACTAAAACAAGTGAAATAACATATTTTAAAACTAATAAATAATCAGTTAACTTAAAAAGTAGGTGTAAAAATATAAAAGTAATATTAGCAAGAGGTATGCCCACACAGAATAAGAGTCAAATGCTTTTAAGACATAGTCGTGTTGCATGAATTCATAAAGCAGCCCTGTTTGTAGCCTGATACAAATACATGTTATAGCTGTTTAAAGGAGTTATCACCTTTAACCTGAAGAATTAAAATTGAGCTGTTATATTAGAGAAAATCAGAACATATATATTAGACATGAATTTATTAACCCCGAGTACATTTTATTGAGCATGTTTTTTTTCTTCAAGTATCAAAGTAGAACAGCTTTCTCAAGCAGTCATTGATGCATTTTGGAAACAGGAGATGAGCCCCTGGTCTAATGCACCCTCTGTATTAAGAAACCCTATCTCAAAGACTGACTTTTAGTCATTACTTGGGTAGCACGCATATTCTGAATGAGCCATTTTAATCTAGATTAATCTAGATTAATTTCAAGATTTCAGTGAGATTAATCTAGATTAAAAAAATTAATCTATGCCCACCCCTAATATATATATATATATATATATATATATATATATATATATATATATATATATATATATATATATATATATATGCAATCTGCTTTATAACTTTATTTGATCAGTTCTACAGTCTAGATTCTGCAGTTCTTATCTGATCTCATCCAGCTCTTCTCTTTGTTCTGCATGTTCATCTATTTTGCTGAAAATAAAAGATTTACTGATGAGTTGGACCCCAACCCAAACCCAGCGTAGAGCGGCTGAGTGAAGGTGGTCTGGACTCTGTGGATGAGGGTCATGATATCAGAGATGCTGTAGAAGGACAGAGTTCCTGCCCTGTGATCCACATACACTCCTACTCTAGAGGAGACGGGCACTCCGGAGATTACAGTATCTGTGTCATTGTAACTGAATGTATAACTAAAGTTATCACAGAACAAACTCCAAGACTGATCATTAAATCCAAACAAACACTCCCTGCCTTCTCCCTTCCTGGAGATGCTTTTATAAGACACTGCTATATAAACCCCTTCATCTCCTCTCCACTCAACCTCCCAGTAGCAGCGTCCACTCACACTCTCTCTACACAGAACCTGAGCCCATATATCAAATCTGTCTGGATGGTCAGGATATGGCTGGACTGTGTTGCTGCAGGTCACCACTGTGTTCCTCTCAGACAGGAGGAGGTGATTATTGGCTGTGTTTGGATCCAGTGTGAGCTGACAGGAATCTGAAAGAGAGAGAAAACCCATCAACTTTTAGAAAGCAATCTAAAAAAAACAAGCCCTAAAACTGGAATAAGAAAAGAACATACTGGAAGCATGAAAAAATGTTTGATTATGTAAATAAAAGATTAATTCTCATTGTTATTAAATTACACTACGTAACAATTTTTTGTATAATTTTTTGTTCAGATATGTTAAGTGTGTTTTCCTAATTATTTGTGCCAAAATTAATAGAAAAAGGTTATTATTCCCCATAAACTTTGCTTTTGTTTACATATCAGTAAAAATACAGTTTAACATCTTGAATTATTAATTTTATTTGATGTTCTGTTGAGTACGTGAACTTGTTTACAGTTAAAGTTCATTTGGATTAAGGTGTCAACAGGTTGCAGATGTTTAGCAGACGAATTACATTACAATACATTACATTACATTTGGCAGATGTTTTTGTCCAAAGCGACTTACAATAGTGAAGTACATTTAGTAATAGAAGTTAAAGGTAAAAACATCTTTAGATAGGGCCTAAAGGAGGTCAAAGGGAAATAATGGGATAGAGGAGTGAAGGACAGGAAGAAGGAAATGATGTTAGAAGTAGTTAGTGTGTTAGAGGTGTTAGGAGAG
This sequence comes from Astyanax mexicanus, assembly GCF_023375975.1. Taxonomy (NCBI): domain Eukaryota; kingdom Metazoa; phylum Chordata; class Actinopteri; order Characiformes; family Acestrorhamphidae; genus Astyanax; species Astyanax mexicanus. The sequence goes on from NC_064415.1 coordinate 6,720,318, forward strand.
TAAGAGCTCTTTGAAGAGCTCTGTCTTCAGGAGTTTATTAAAGATAGTGAGAGATTCTCCTGATCTGGTAGTAGAAGGTAGTTAGTTAGAGGTGTTAGGAGAGTAAGTGCTCTTTGAAGAGCTCTGTCTTCAGGAGTTTATTAAAGATAGTGAGAGATTCTCCTGATCTGGTAGTAGAAGGTAGTTAGTTAGAGGTGTTAGGAGAGTAAGTGCTCTTTGAAGAGCTCTGTCTTCAGGAGTTTATTAAAGATAGTGAGAGATTCTCCTGATCTGGTAGTAGAAGGTAGTTAGTTAGAGGTGTTAGGAGAGTACGAGCTCTTTGAAGAGCTCTGTCTTCAGGAGTTTATTATAGATAGTGAGGGACGCTCCTGATCTGGTGGTAGAAGTTAGTTAGTTCAGTGTTCTCAAGTTTCACGCTTTGAGCGTGTGACACATGCACCTCAGCGAGTTCACACGCTCACACGCCACACATGGTAAGCCATGTGAGCGGATAACCTGACCTAGAGAGGTGGTGGATATTGAAAAGAGAAGGGGTCCCAGTACCGAACCCTGGGGAACCCCAGCGGAATTTCTATTCATCTGTGGCCAATTTATAAACACATTAAAAAAGTACTCTCTATCTTGATAAATTCACAGAGAAATTGCAGCTTATTCACAGGACAAAGGCGAGAACTTTCACCAGGATATTTGCCTCTGGAACAGCCTGGATACATGTGCTCACTATTGCATAAAAAACAGATATTCCACAGGACCAAACAGTCTCCTCCAGGGCCTGTGAACATTCAGGGAACGGATATTGAGATATTGAGGTCCTACAAGTACCTGGGTGTCCACCTTAACAACAAGCTGGACTGGACTGACAACACGGCTGCTCTCTACAGGAAAGGTCAGAGCAGACTGCATCTCCTGAGGAGACGCCCAGTCCTTTGGCGTGCGGGGGACACTCCTGAGGACTCTTTGATGCCGTGGTGGCATCAGCAATCTTTTATGCAGTGGTCTGCTGGGGCAGCAGCATCTCCACCGCTGACAGGAAGAGACTGAACAGAATCATCAGGAAGTCCAGCTCTGTCCTGGGGTGTCCTCTGGACCCAGTGGAGGTGGTGGGAGACAGGAGAATGAGGACTAAGCTTAAGAACATGCTGAAGAACCTGTCCCACCCCATGCACCACTCTCTGACAGCACTGAACAGCTCCTTCAGTGCCCCGCTGCTGCACCCGCGCTGTGTGAAGGAGAGATACCGCAGGTCCTTCCTTTCACTAGTTTACTATTTTAGTACTTCATGCAAAACATACATACTTACTCAGTATAGTTGTAATGCTTACTGTGTGCAATATCCATCTCACTACGTGTACTGTGATCTCCTTATCACCATTTTTGCAATATGTTTAATGTGCAATACTTTTCTCACCTTTTCATCTACTGTTTATTTGATATTTATTCACTGTTACTCTTTGTGCAATAATACTGGTCACACCCTACCATAATCATATCTCCTCTGACCTAATTTTAGCGACACTAGATGTATATATATTTTCCTTTACTATATATAATTTTTAAAGTATCTTTATACATCTCCTGTATTATTATCTTATTCAGTACAATCACTAATCGCTAAATTTATTTAATATAGAAGTATATTAAATGCCACGTTAAACCTTGTGTATTTGTACATTGTGGTGTTATTTCTGAGAGTGTGTGAGAATTAAAGGGTTAAAGAGAAAGAGAGAGAGGGAAAGAGCTGGACTTACACTCCAGGAAGTCTTTTCTGCTTAGAGGTTCAGGAGGAAGAATGATCTGTACTATAGAAACTACAGAAAAATGTACACATTTGCTACACAGCATGAAATCACTTTTGGAAATCACACTTTATAATATAGCCTGTTTTAATCACTTCAGTCTAGAAACTACTGACCACTTCATCAGGATTTAGATCAGAATCTAAAGACCATTCTGAAAGTCTTCATCCCTCTAATTAAAAAATAAATAAATTCAAACAATTTCAAAAATTGTTTTCACTTTGTCACTATGAGGTACTGAGAGAATAATGATGGGTTTGTGGATTTGTCATTTTATATATATTTACACAAAATACATGGGAAAATTTACATGGGTAAATTTTTTTATATACCTGCAGCTGATGTCTTTTCAAATTCCTCTTTCCAGAATTCGTCTAGTTTTACTCTCAGCTGAGAAACAGACTTCATAACAACTTCAAAAGTGTTGAAAGGACTGAGAGTAAAAGCAGGTGATGCTGAAGATCCAGGAGGAGCTGAGAGAGTCTGAAAACTCTACATGTAGAAAAAAAACACATAATACCACATTAAACAATTTCTAAATAATGTTTATATTAAATTAAACCAGGTAAAATTGGCCTAAATCTTATGATTATTTATGTACAAGATAGTTTTGTAGTGCTCGAGTTGGTCTCAAGACAAAAAAACCATACTGAATATCGATACCTCTGATACCAGATCTTTATGCTCTAAAATCGATTTTCAAATCAAAATATCAATACTTTTGATACTTTAGTCATTTGAGGCAATATATATCACAAACAGGAACACAGTGGGAAGTAACTAAACTATTGAGATCTTGTCTAAATGGTATGCACTCAGTCTGTACACAACGGCAGAGCAGAATCATGTCTGAAGCTGTTTCAAGACGCCTCTGGTGGAGTCCTCCAGTGCTGTAGGTAGCACTATATTCAGAACCAGAGGGAGAAAATGTGCAGCTTTAGGCGGCGCTGAGCACTGTCGCTGTTAGCGCTGTTCAAATTAATAAATATGATTATGTAACCAGTAGCGAAATAAGTACATGCTTTAACAAAAAGCTGCAAAAGTTCAGATTAGAGTAAAAACATGTGCGTCACTGAGATGATTTATTCAGGTAATATAAAGTAGATTACATATACTAGATGTAATTAAATTATAAAACTATAAAATTATAAATTATAAATTAGTATAAAACAGTCACGGTGAACTTTTGGTATTTATAAAATGTGTGTATTATGTACAATCAATCTAATTTACTGTTAAATGAACATATTAAATTCTCAACTATTATTGTGGCATTTCTTTATTTATTTAACTAATTTTTTTTTTTGCATTTTCAATTTGAGTCTCCCATTATAATAAAACAGCAAGTGTTTGTATTCCCTTGTCGTAGGCTATTTGGAGAGACTACATACATAGTTGAATCTAAATAGGATTAAGCATTCAATGCAGAAAACCCCAATCATACTTCCAAGTAGGGGTGGGCGGTATTGAAGTTTTCCATACCATCATAGCTTCGTCAGATTATATGGCGTGTTTTGTAGAGAAACAGATGAGGAATAAACTCCACTCAGTTATAAGTCCATTTGAGAAGCAGCTGTAACTACCTGTGAGTAACTCATACACCAGAACACCCCACGCTGCAGGATAAACTGATAAATCTGTTCATTTCGGTGAAAATTAGTGAAACCTGTAGAGTTTATTGGGTTTTTGCTATATGATCTCCTCAGTGAGATCCCCCACCACATAACCAATCAGTGAGCTCCAACTGCTTACCAGTCCCACTGCTCTTTCATTGTGGATGTGCAGAATGTCTTAAATGTCCCGTTTTTTTCAAAGTACAGATTTGGCACGTCACGTGTAATTTAATATACATCACCATATTTAAATGCGGTGGTATACCGAAATACCGTCATACCGCCCAACCCTAGTCTGTAAGCCGGTTATCTGATTCAGAGCCATAGAGAGAGAGAGAGAGTTTTTGGCCATTGGGAAACTCTGTGCCATTTGGGTACAGTTTGGGAACTTGGAGACTCTTTGGTCAATCTTTAATAAAGCCCTCAAAATAGGCGAAATTTGTTTCTTGGCCCCTGTGAAAAGGGGTTAAGTTAATTGTGCTTTTTTTACCGGCTTGCTGCAGGTTATGTGAATAATTTGTGAATTTGTATGCATCATTTGCATAAACAAAAAACATTCCTAACTTTAGCAACAAGCTAACTAACATTACCAATAAGCTACCTAAAATACTAATGTTACTGGGGAGAGAAGTAAAGCTAGTGATGAGCTAGTTAACCTTAGCAATGAGCTAGCTGAAGTACTAAAGTTACCTGGGATAGTACTAAAGCTAGTGAAGAGCTAGCTAAAATTCTAATATAGCTGAGGAGAGAACTAAAGTTTTTAAAGAGCTAGTTAACCTTAGTGACGAGCTAGCTAAAACACAAATGTTACTGGGGAGAGTACTAAAGCTTGTGACGAGCTAGCTATCATGAGGTAGCTAAAATACTAATGTTACTGGCAGAGGTGGAAAGTAACAAATCACATTTACTCACTTTACTGTAATTAAGTAGATTTTATTAGTAATTTGTACTATTTAAAGTAGTTTTTAAAATAGGTAATTTTACTTTTACTCAAGTTAATTTACTTCGCTACAATGGAAAACTCCCCGTTACTGAGTAAAAAATAAATTGCTGGGAAAAAAAATTGTCTGAATAAAAAAAAAATTGAACCAATACGGGACGCGATTTGTTCCGTATTTCCATAAATGTCCAATCCACATGTCTGACACTCTCCTCTCTCCGCACCGCTCCTTGTGGTATGATCGATTTATATGTTGACCTTTGTTGAAAGAATGAATATATATATGGTAATTTAAAGAACAAATCTAAATAAATTATATATTAAATACTTATATATATTCTTATATATATATATATATATATATATATATATATATATATATATATATATATATATATATATATATATATATATAAGAATATATAAATATAAATTCTTAAATATTTATATAAGGATTTAATACATACTTATTTATTTTGATTTGTTGATCCACAATGTCTCTGGGAGATCACTGGGCACGGTATTCCTCACAAAAATATAAACATTTTAACACAAAATACACACAGACATCTGTAAAAAAAAGCATCTAAGGAAATATTTGTCAGATTAAAAATGTGTGTACAGATTTCTGTGTATTTTGTGTCAAAATGTTCATTTTTTAAGCAATACAGTGTCCAGTAAACACTACAGAAAATATAATAATAAGTGAGGTTTGGATAACTGTTTGGATAACCTGACTTCCTTTCAACTCATAAGAAAGGCACCAGCAAATACCGTTCAATTTAAGTAAAAATCACACATAGTTTTGTTCTCCATGGCAGCGCAGCTCAACTTTTCCCAGCAGTGTTTATTACGGTTAGCGAGAGAGACACTGTAATCAGCTGGGTAGTCTGGGGTCTGTGCGCGCGGCTCGGGGGAACCTGGTGTTCTGTCGAGTTATGCTAGCCATCTATATATGCTTCTTTACGGCACTGCGCATGTGCCGGCCAATATTATTATTTAATTTTTCATGTGTTTAATTATAATTCCTTATGTTTTTATTGGAAACATTAAACAATCTGCTTGAATGTTAAAATGTAAATATTATAAATGAATGTTAAAACATGTAAATAGCAGTTAAAGCATAGCAATGGCAAGTAAAAAAAATAATAATAAACTTTAAAACTATTATAGTCACCTATATGACCATAATTTTTAACATTAAAGAAAAAAAGGATCACAGAAACCTGTGCCACTTGTTCTTGAAACTGTTTTATGGGGTGGTCTGAACAAATACTGCGTGAAAGGTCCAAATTATTATGTGGAATAATAGTTCTTTAAAAACGATTTAAGTCATGATTTGTTGTACTTTTTTACATCAAATAATTAAAGTAAGGTACCTTAACTTAATTACTTTTTTCAGTACTTTTCCACCACTGGTTACTGGGGAGAGTACTAAACCTATTAAACCTTTTTTAAAGTGAGCTGGAACTCATTCTCTGATAAGCTCAGCTTTCAGTCACTGGTGAAACCGAAATTTCATGTGAAGCGCTGCTCTTTAAAACATGAGCTTCAGTCTAAGGACTGTTCTCTGCAGGCTTGTAACAGTATTAGATGTTATTCTGACATACAATTTTCCTGACGTCATGACCAACATTTAACCTGAAATTAACGTCTATTGACAATGGTGCCCATCTGGGTTCAGATTAATGTCAGATATAGATCACATTTAAAAGATGGTGTAAACAGTCTAAAATAAACTTTGTATTTGGGGAGAAAAACAGAGTCTGTTACCTGGAGGAAATGGATGTGATCCTCTGTGAATGAAAGCTTCTCCAGATCAGCATCTCTCCTCTTCAGCTCTGTGATCTCCTGCTCCAGTCTCTTCAGACGTTCTTCAGCTCGACTCACTGCAGCTTTCTCCTGATCTCTGATCATCTGCCTCACCTCAGAGCGTCTTCTCTTAATGCAGCGGATCATCTTAGTGAAGATCTTCTCACTGTCCTCCACTGCTGTCTGAGCAGAGCGCTGGTAGTGGAATCACAGAGAGAATGATCTGTTAGAAAGAGCCCAATTACCACTGAGACAGCAGGAAAAAATACAGTAAAAATAAAAATATATATATTTTAGACCACAACTATTTAGATTTAATCAAAAATGTATATAATTTGTCTTCATCTTCATAGCAAACTAGTTTACATTTTATACAAACACTGTGTAAAATATATATATGTTTTATCATTTACTCTATATAACATTTCCATGTTAACTTTCACTTTAAATAACTTTTTTAGATAGATAGATAGATAGATAGATAGATAGATAGATAGATAGATAGATAGATAGATAGATAGATAGATAGATAGATAGATAGATACTTTATTGATCCCTGAGGGGAAATTCTAGACATCCAGCAGCAGGTATGTATAGTACACAAAGTTACAAAAAGATAAAATATAACGATACATATAAATACAATAAAATAAAAAATAAAATGAAAAGTATAAAAGTACAGTCTTTAGTGTGTGTGTGTGTGTGTGTGTGTGTGTGTGTGTGTGTGTGTGTGTAATGGAGATGGAGAATGGAGGTAGTGCAGTTGAACACAATAGACAGTGAACACCAGTTAATGTGCATAAAGTGAGGATAACTGATGTCAGCCATACAGAAAGTGCAAATACACAGTTATATAATAATTTAAATTTAGCAGTGCAAAAGATACGTAAACAGTAGATGAATGAACTAGAGAATGAACTACTAGTGCAAAAAAGGGTAGAACTGTAAAAATAGTGTTATAGGCATCAGCAAGACTGAGAGTGTGTCCATAGACATAGACAGCAGAACATTCACAAGATCCGGTAAAAGTTGAAATAGTTGTGAATTTTCTTCTGTTTCTTCCTCTTCTTCTTTTTCTGCTTCTTCTTTATTATTTTTCTATTTTTCTTCTTTTCTTTTCTTCTTTCTTCTTCCTTTTCCTTTTACCTTATTCTCATTTTTCTTCTTCTTCTTCTTCTTCTTCTTCTTTATTATAATATTGTAAGTTTTTCTCTTTGGCGAAATTCTCTCCACTCCATGGTTGGACAACCATGAAGGTGGCAGTCAGCCAGTAAAGAGGCATCGGACACTCAGTGTGCAAGACCATGAAAATATTGCTGCAGAGGTGAGTTGTTGAGGAAAATCACTGTTACACTGGTTTATAGTAGTGTTATTTAATATAATAGAAAGATGTGCTTTATAGTTGTTTCTATGCTATACATGAGTGATCAAGGTATGTTGATGTAATGTCAAAGATATATTACTTAAGTTGTACAGCAATTTATGGGTAACAGAAATAAAACAAATTCTTACAGCATTTGGTTCCTGAATTTTGTATAATCTTGTCCCTTTTAAAATGGTTTCAGAAATGCTGTAAAACATTTCATAACAAAATGGCAACAAAGGTTATTGAAATCAGTTTAATCAATTGATAAAAGGTGTTCCTCCTTTAAATGACTAAATAGAAAGGACAAAATGAAATTTTATATTTAGTAGAGATGGGACCGATACATATTCCAGTCCACAGCTTCAGCTGGACAATAAACCCACCGTTATGTTAACACAAGACGCATCACTGATCCGGATTCCAGCTTCACAGTTTACCCTGAACCCTACAAAAAAAATTAGACTATCTGGAATGTTTTCATTTTGGGAACGCCGAACAGCAGAATGACTACATGTGATATTTGTAAAGTCAGCGTCCGAGGAGTGAACAGATTAACACCAGCAGTCTTTTAGCCTAGCTAGCACTGAACCCACAGCTGCATTCTGGTGTTGTAAAGCTATTTAACTAACTTATAGACTGGAGGAAACTATAGTCATAATCCACATATCCTATAAAACCACAGGATCTACAAACACTAACCAGCACCAACACATCAATATGTTGTTAAAAACAGCGAGTAATTTAGTTCGGAAATACAGTTAGCATTGCTTGTTAGCCGTTATCCATCTCCATTAAGATCTGCAGTCTTTTAGCCTAGCTAGCATCGGGCCGTCAGCTGCAATCCCGTGTTAAGAAGGTATAATAAAGTAACTCAAGTGAACTACAGCCATAATCCTCATCTAATATCAAACCACAGACCCTAACCACTCTAACCAGCAGTAAATCAATCTGTTATTAAAAAACAGTGATTAATTCGAGATGGGTCTGTGTGCAACAGGGGCTTCACAGTGCACATGCACTACCGAGTCCCGGAAATGCACTCTCAAGCCCCAAGTTGTTGCATTGTGGGTGGACTCATTGTTAGGTAAACCCATGAATATTAAATGTGTTTAGCGTTAGTGTCTATGTTTTGTCTTACTGTTACGCTGTAGATAGCGAGTTAGCTTGGTTAGCAGCAGTGATGGTAAAGTTACTTTGAAAAAGTAATCCGATTACTGATTACTCCTTTAAAAAGTAACTTAGTTACTTTATGGATTACTTGATTTTAAAAGTAACTTTACAATTACTTTATTAGTTACTTTAAGCAGCTGCAGACACCACCTCCCGCAGCCTTAACATAAACATTATAACCAGTTTTGCCAATACTCCCTTTATTGGAAAATGCATTTTTAACAGCAACAATGTATCTCTATTAAGTTAAACTATTTCCTAAAAATATATATATTTTTAATAAAAATAAAATAATTAACTTAACATATTTAAAAAAAATAAAATAAAATATGGTCTTTCTTGATTTTACTAAACATAAATACTTGTTTTTATAAAAAAATATATATATAATAAAGAAAGTCTTTCTTGACCTGACATATTTAACACTGTAAAACTGAACATTGAACCTGTTGTTCTCTGCAGGGCAGCAAGGAGTGGTTTTATAAAACAGAACCGTGTATATGGTCTAGACCAGGGATCACATATTTGCAGACTGCGGTCCGGGTCCGGACCCAGTCGTTGTCCAATACGGACCCATACCGGACCCAACTACTGAGAAGGATTTAATTCTGACAGTGTTAATTTAAAGCACCGGAATTTTTTTTGTTTTTACGGTATGTGAGCTCTGCGCCACAGTGAACTTCCAATCACGTGTGGTGTAAAATCTTCAAACGCTCTCCTCTGCCAATCAAATTTGTGGCAGACCGCTGCCCTGGCTAGTGAATTGGGACGCGGCCGCAAAAAAACGCCTTTATAAAGAGATAGGGCGCCGAGAACTGGCGAAAAACGAAAACGGGCGGAAACTAAAGACACGCCGAGCGCGAGAGAGAGAGACAGGGGAGAAAGCGAGACGCGTGTGATTGGTGAAGAGCGGAGGGGGAATGGGTAAGGGAGCGGTGTGTGTGTGTGTGTGGAGGAGATGAGGTGGAGAGAGAGAGAGAGTAACGCACAGTGACTTAAATAAGTAACTTTAATCTGATTACTGGATTGGAAATAGTAACGCGTTAGATTACTCGTTACTGTAAAAAAGGGTCAGATTAGAGTAACGCGTTACTAATTAACGCGTTACTGACATCACTGGTTAGCAGTTAGGTAAGCTAGTTAGCCAACCTAACCAGTTAGCTTCTTGCTACTGTTATAACTGACAATTTCGCTTCAAAATGTGCTTAATGCTAGCTAGCTAGCTGCTCATAGAAGCTAAAACAATCTACCTGAAACTTTGATACCTTTACATTTAATAAGTGTGTGAATATGTGATATTCTGACCTTTTTTTACATAATACTAGGTGTGCTGGGTTAGTGCTGGAGATAAAACTAAATATTTTAAAAAGTGTATTTTGGTTTTCATTCTGTAACACTAGTTCTGGAAGCATTTCTACAACAAAATGTTAGCATAAAATACAAGTTATGCAATTGAGTCCATCAGGTATTTCACCTTAAAATATCTAGTAATGTGCTGTTGTATAACAATAAGAAATGAATGCATGAATTATCTGCTTATTTAATTTAATCAGTTTAATTTACAAGAAAATCTAAAATACAATACATGGTATTTGCTAATCAATATGCTAATAAAACCGTCACACATGTCCTCGCATTCCCAAGCTCACACACACACACAATTTCATTGGCCACTGAAGGTTTGGGGCTTGAGAGTGCATTTCTGGGGCTCGGAGGTGCACAAAGTTACAATGTGCACTGTGAAGCCCCTGCTGCACACAGACAGTCTTGATTAATTCAGCTCGGAAATACAGTTAGCGCTGCCGGTTAGCCGTTAGCCATTGCAGCTAATCCCCTACGCTACCTGTCAAAATCAAAAAGTCTCTTGCACAACCAGTGCAAAAGATTAGTCTAGAGCCCTGTATTTAATATTTAACACATTTAATATTTACCTTTTTTATATTTAATAAAATTAAAATATTTAATTTGAAAGAAAACTATTGTGTTTGTATATAGTGTGTCCAATAAATGACTTTGGAATGCATTTACATTAAATGCACTTGTGTACAGTGCATCTGGAAAGTATTCACAGCGCTTCTCTTTTTGCACATTTTGTTATGTTACAGCCTTATTCCAAATTGTATTAAATTAATTTTTTTTTCTCAAAAATCTACACAAAATACCCCATTATGACCATGTGAAAAAAGTTTTCTTGAGATTTTTGAAAATTTATTAAAATTAAAAAACAAATCATATTTACATAAGTATTCAAAGCCTTTGCTTAATACTTTGTAGAACCACCCTTGGCAGCAACTACAGCCTCAAGTCTTTTTGTGGCTGGGCCACTCCAGGACATTCACAGAGTGGTCCTAAAGCCACTCCTTTGAGATCTTGGCTGTGTGCTTGGCTGTGTGTCCGTCGCCTCAGTCTGAGGTTGAGAGCGCTCTGGAGCAGGTTTTCCTCCAGGATGTCTCTGTACATTGCTGCATTCATCTTTCCCTCTGTCCTGACTAGTCTGCCAGTTCCTGCTGCTGAAAAACATCCCCATAGCATGATGCTGCCACCACCACGCTTGACTGTAGGGATGGTATTGGCCTGTGATGAGCAGTGCCTGGTTTCCTCCAAACATGACGCCTGGCATTCACACCAAAGAGTTCAATCTTTGTCTCATCAGACCAGAGAATTTTGTTTGTCATGGTCGGAGTGTCCTTCAGGTGCCTTTTGGCAAATTCCAGATGGGCTGCCCTGTGGCTTTTACTAAGGAGTGGCTTTTACCTGGCCACTCTGCCATACAGGCCTGATTGGTTGATTGCTGCAGAGATGGTTGTCCTTCTGCAAGGTTCTCCTCTCTCCACAGAGGAACGCTGGAGCTCTGACAGAGTGACCATCGGGTTCTTGGTCACCTCCCTGACAAAGACCCTTCTCCCCCGATGGCTGGTGGTCCTGGTCCTTGGTGTTTGCGCTCTGACATGCAGTCAACTGTGGGACCTTATATAGACAGGTGTGTGCCTTTCCAAATCATGTCCAATCAACTTGATTTACCACAGGTGGACTCCATTTAAGCTGTAGAAACATCGTAAGGATGATCAGTGGAAACAGGATGCACCTGAGCTTAATTTTGAGCTTCATGGCGAAGGCTGTGAATACTTACGTAAATGTGATTTCTTAGTTTTTTTATTTTTAATCAATTTTCAGAACTCTCAAGAACATTTTTTCACATGGTCATAATGGGGTATTTTGTGTAGAATTTTGAGGAAAGAAATTAATGTAATACAATTTAGAATAAGGCTGTAAAGTAACAAAATGTGGAAAAAGTGAAGCGCTGTGAATACTTTCCGGATGCACTGTATACTCTTCAAAGGGTTGTGTGGTCTGTTTCAGCCTTAATCATAGCACTAATAATAAACAAAAAGAGCCCTTTTATCAGCAGTTGTATCGGCAGTTTTATATCAGAGCTGAAAAAAGTGCATTGTACATCACTAATATTTAAAATGAAAATGTGATTTTATAAAATAACTTCATAATCTTCATGTTTATCTTTTTTTCTCAAGGTCTGTGATATCATACTGGGACACACTAGGGAGCACTTTTTCTTTACAAACCACCTTGTTAGTGCCACACTCCTGCAGGGGGACAGGTTTGAACAGTACAACACAGAATTTTCTGAAGATGCACTGAACAACACCTTAAAAGCCTATCCAGCGCTCAATCGAGGTAAGCTGAAGACCGAGCCTAGTCTCATCTACAGCAAGGAGGAGTTCAAAGCCTGTTGTGGTGCTGTGGGCCTACTCCAGCTATTTATGGACAATAATTTAGAAGAAGTCTTTTCAGAAACTGTCACCCTCCTGAAGATTCTCATCACCACACCCATTACCACAGCAGAAGTTGAAAGGTGCTTTTCAACCCTGAAAAGAATTAAGACTTTTCTGGGAAACTCAATGACTCAGGACAAGCTCAATGCGTTGGCCATGTTGTCAATGGAGCAAAGACTAGTCACAGAGATGACTGACTTTAACAAAAATGTAACTGAGAAATTTGTAGGACAGAAGGAAAGAAGGGCAAAATTCATGTTTAAATAGTGTTATTTTTTAAGAGTAGTTTTACTTTTTTATTTTTAATTTGTTGGTTTGTTTGCTTAGTCATAATATTTTCACCCATGTTTGGAAAAAGAAAGGTGGTATGGTATTTTCATTTTCATTTCAGTTTTATTTTTGGCAGTATTTTCCTCCCATAGTCATTGCTCATCTAGTTGTGCAGCTTGACATAACAGATTGGATAAAAGAAAGAAATTGAAACTAAGTGAAACTAAAAAGTGATGTTCCTCAAAGAGATTTTAAAATAAGATTGTATTCTTATACTTATTTTAAAAATCACCTTGTGAGTCTCCACAGCTTCTATTAACCCCTGAAGCTCCTTCTCTCTCTCCTGGATTCTCTCCTTGTATTTCCTCTGTGTTTCCACCACCTGCTTCTGCAAATAAACCAGCCAACAAAGCACAATAATTAAAAACTCAAATGCCACATGTCATGGGACAGGTGCTGGTACTGGGGGCCATAATTTTGGTGTCTCCCATAGAAGCTAAAGAACGCTGCGCTGTGGGATATATGGGTGGGGTCCCCTGTATTAAATGTGAATGTGAATTCTGAGTCGCTTGCATTGGTGTAGGAACCGGGGGGATATTAAAAATAGGTGGATTTGTCCCCCCCAAAAATGATACCGCAGAACAGGGGCGTCGCTAGGAGCGAATCGTTTTGCTCAGCTCAGCTGTATTATTAATGAGGAGACAGAAATCTCTTAGCGCCAATCACAGAGCCGGTTCAGGGAGAAAGTTCCGCCTCTCAGGAGAAACACTCAATCAGCTCGCTGGTTGTGCGGAGCGCGGAGGAGAGTGGGGAAGCCCCATCTTCGCTGTGGAGGATTTTATTTTATTTAATTTTTTAGATTTAGCAGCGGGGTGTTGTGCGATATTTCTACAAGAAAGGTAACTGAGTTACCCATGTAAACTGTTATGAGATTATTTCTGATAGCTGGTTAAAAATACACAAGTCAAAACCCACAGAACAAACCCACTATGAGCTTAATAAAATACAGTTTTTGATAGTCATTGCGACTTGTAAACTAGGATTGCAGTTCTTGCTGTAAGCTATAATGAAGGAAACCCAGAGGAAAATTTTATTGCTTAAATGTTGCTCTATGATGTCTCAGGAGACATATTTGTGATTCTCCCTTGTCTCGTTTAGATATCAACTTTGTCACATATGTTTCTCCTAAAATTGCCTAGGAAAAATAAATTTAGACAAAAATGAGACATCAGATTTTTTATGCTAAATTGTGTAATTCACGTTCTGCGTTGTTTAGGTATAGTCTATTCATTTCGGAAGCTTCTTCTTGGAAAGATTTTTTTCTCATGGACTACTTTTATTTAAGCTTTTCTGTATTTAGTAAACTATTACTGTTATTTTTTTTATCAAATATGAACACAATGCAAGACTGTATTGAGATTGTAGTAAAACTCAGGAGGAGATGCATGTGAGATTATGGAAGTCTTTGTCTCAGGAGAAACATCTGAGCAGCAGGAGATTTAAAGTAAAATCTCTCTTGGGTTTCCTTCTAATCTCATATCTGTCTAGGAGAAACAACAGAGACATTAAGGAAATCTCCTTTTTATTTTTTCTTTCCTATGGGAAAATTCTTTTAGCTAGCTAACTAGAAGCTGGATGTAGAGGATAGCCAGAATTTAGTACAATACTTCATGTTGGTAGTTTAAAGCAGTTTCATAACCCTGATTACTGCCATAAAATTGATCCATCTGATCAGCTAATAAACAATCATTAACAATTTATTGAGTTTACCTGTTAAAATCCTTTAGCCCCTTAGATTTACTAATGGAATATATCTGGTCCTTTGGTAAAAGCTCATGATACTGACAACCTCAGACATTGCACGCATATTTTTTTTAACAGTAAATGTAAAGTGCAGTAACATGTTTAGGTTGTAAAGTGATCTTTACTTGGATGCAACTAATAATAAACAGAAGCACAGAAAATGGTTTATTTGTGATTAAAAGCAGTGATGGTAGTAACAGCGCGTTACTAACGCTGTTACTTTTTTCAGTAACGAGTAATCTAACTAATTACTCTGACTGTAACTACAACGCCATTACCATTTCCGACACCCCGTTACTGCACGTTACTTTAGCAGCTGAATGAACTTTTTTTTTTTTAACTTCGCGTATACAGACAAAGGGCCCTATCGTACACCCCGCACAAGGCGTGTAGCGTGGCGCTTTGCCACCCGTCAACAGTCTATTTTTACGCCTTGCATGCATCCTTAAAATAGCGTTGGACTTTTGGAATATATTAAGGCCGATGGGCGTGGTGGTCTGGAAATGATGTGTGTTCAGGTAAATTTCTGGCGTGTTTCTATCTAAGCTTTGCGCGATTGATCACCCTGTGCTCCAAAATACCCCATACCATCACTTCTAACTATAAATTATTATTAGTTATATTTATTTCTGTCAGTTATAAGGATTTATATTTATGTTTAGTACACAGACTAAATAACTACTTATTATAGCAGACAGGCATTCTGCTGTTTAAGAATTTCAACAGATGCTTATTCTCACTCAAATGCTGGAGTTTTTGAAATAGAAAATTAAAAGAGAAAAGAACTTTGACTAAACATATTTTTTTTATTTAACTTTGCTATTATTTAACTGAATTTCACTTATATCTGAAAAATAAAGCAAATTGTCGGCGTCTGGTGCTGTCTGTCAATTATATAAAACTTTAAACATTTGAAATACAAGGAAATATAAAGCTATATGTTAGCATTCGTTTCTTATCACCAGGGCAAATTTATTAAAATATTAAATATATTAATTCATTAATTAAAATCTCGTCCAACGCTTTAAAATGTCGCATGCACGCAAAGTGGTGCTTGGCGCAACGCGCGCGGCATTGCGCGCAGAATAACATGTCTCTTCTAAAAAAAAAATGTTTTAATAAATAAGGTCAGACAAGTATAGTAAAATTCATGTTATTAAATTCACTAAAGCCAACAAATGTACTGATAATTAATCAAGAGAAACCAGGCAAAATGCGCTGCGCCTCTCTCTCTCTTTTTCTTTCGCAGCGCGGAGCTGAATTCAGCGCGAGGTAAATAATATAAAACTCAGTTCAGTTTACAAACACACCTCACCGGTCTATATGTTTTCAAGCCATTCGCTTAGATAACAGGTCAATTTAAATGCTACAATTTAAATACAACAACTTACAAGTTCACCTCAAATTTCAACAAGTTGTTAAAGAAGATTACTGTACTTGTATTTTTTTTTTACCTGTTTCTCAGATCTTTCTGCTGCAAGTGACACTGTATCATGTCCTCTATGGTCATCCAGCATACACAGCATGCAGATACACTGCTGGTCGGTGCGACAGTAAGTCTCCAGCAGTTTATCGTGCTGAGAGCAGATCTGCTCCTGGAGTCGTCTGGAGGCTTTGACCAGCTTGTGCTTCTTAAAGGCTGGAGATTGGTAGTGAGGCTGGAGGTGAGCTTCACAGAAAGAGGCCAGACACACCAGGCAGGACTGGACGGCTTTGTGTTTTCTCCCAGTACAGGAATCACACTCCACATCTTCAGGATCAGCAGAAGAGTGATCAGGAGGAGCAGCCTGGAGTCTCGTCTTCTTCAGTTTCTCCACCACCTCAGCCAGCATGGTGTTTTTACTCACGACAGGTCTTGAGGTGAAGGTGTGTCTGCAGTGAGGGCAGCTGTAGATCTTCTTCTGATCCTCCTCATCCCAGCACTTGTTAATACACACCATACAGAAACTGTGTCCACAGGAAATAGCCACTGGATCCTTCAGGAGATCCAGGCAGACTGAACAGCTGAACTCATCCTGAGCCAGTGAAACATTGGGTTCTTCCATTTTACAGTGTGAAGATTTTGTTTCTTGGTTCTCTGTTGGAGAACAGAACTATCCTTTAATTCTTATTAGCCTTATTAGCCAAGATAACAATACTCACATTGTCTGACTTAAACAGGAATTATTGTAGAGATTTAGATAAACTTACATTAACGACAAATGACAACTGAAAATCCAGACACGACACACACTGATTTACACACTCACACACCTGCAGGGAAAACTGGAAATGATGAGATTTTACTTTCACTATTACTTAAATAGACAGCCTGCAAGTTTGTGAGATTTGGGGATTTGGAGACCTCTCTGGTGAGAATGTGTAATTGCACTGAATATTCAGAAGAGTAGACAAGATAAGACACAACAATCAGATTGAATTTGGCCTCAACAAAGGTGTTCAAGAACCCAACATGCACCTTTTTCACTCTGTGCTCATGTTGAAACAAGTGAGGCTGGGGGTATGCTTCAAAACTGAATGATTCAGAATATCCATAAGTTTCAATGGCAGCATCTGTGTGGTTAACTAACCTCATACACCAACCTGAATTAATGGTGAAAGTAGTCGAAAAATGAGCAGAAAATAAGTGCAAGATTCCCCAGGCTGTTTTTTAATAAAAGGCTACAGTAACTGGACATGAAACATAGCTAGGTAATCACTTTTGTTTGCTGTAATAAAAACTCGCATGTTAGCTCGCTTCCTAGCTAGTTAGGTATTAAGTAACTTAATGACTAGAAAAATACCCTGTAGTTCGTCTAACCACAGTCCTCCTTAAAGGCTTCACTCAACTATTTATCCAGGCAAATAATATAGCCACAGCATCCCTATCCTCTCCTGATTTTTATCTGGGACTCCCTTCTGGTCCACTCCAACTTCTTCTGAAAAAACACAAGAAAATGACTGTTAATACTGCTACTTACAGTAGAGTTTAGATTCTCTGCCTGAGCCCGAGCCGAATCAGAACTCGGGCCCGGTTTGGTCCAGCTTTGCTTATCTTGGCTCAGTTTGATTTGGCCCTTCTTTTCACAGTTTGGCCTGGATTTGGTTTGGGTCAGTTTGGTCCAAGTTGGCACAGTTAAACCTGGGTTTGACCCAGTTTGGCCTGTTTAATGCAGTTCGGACTTCTTAAACGTTATGAGGTGTTTATTGTAAGTGAAGTTCAACACTGGCCAGAGGGCTCATGGCTTTCTTTAGGAATGTGGAACATGTAGTCAAACCTGTAGGATCAGATACCAGCAAACACATTGCTACTGGAAAAATAAACTTTGTTTCCTTGATGTGTTTTCTTCTTTTCTTTTGCTTAAAGAAATCTCTGTAAAGATAATAGAAAATGATTTACAGTAATTTCCACACGTCCCCCCCTCCCCCCACACTCCAGCAAGAACATAGCAGACGTATGTAGTCTAGTATGAAGATGATCCGTGCAGAGACTCAAGAGAACTCCAGATAAACTCCAGTCTAACTAAACTTCTTTAATTATATTTACATATTTAAATATTTAATTAATATTTACATTCTGCTAAAATACATTGTAGTTGGGTGGTAATATGCCCACTCAGCATATCTGGCCTCACAGACTGAGATTAATAAAAATAATAATCCTAGAGCTCTCTTTAGTGTTATTTCCAAATTGACTAAAAACCAGGCAGGTACTGAACCTCAAATTCCAGCCACTCAGACCAGCAACGATTTTATGGACTTCTTCGATAGAAAACTGAAAACATTTGGGATAAAAATCAACAGATAAATAGCACATCCTCTCTGTCATCTGGTGTGGCTGATATAGAACAAAACTCAGTTACCTAAGCAAGGTCGGAAATCTTTATAACCCACTTCCACAGCTAGAACTAGAAAAAATTATCTCCTCATCAAACAGCACAACCTGCACACTTGATGCAGTTCCCACAAAAATACTAAAACAGGTACTACCAGATATAATTAAACCTCTGTTAATTATAGTAAACTCATCACTCACCCTGGGGCATGTACCCACAGCCTTTAAAATAGCAGTAATTAAACCTCTGATCAAGAAACCAAATCTTGATTCTACTGTACTGTCTAACTATAGACCTATTTCAAACCTACCCTTTATTTTTAATATTCTAGAAAAAAGCTGTGGCCCAACAATTTTACTCTTACCTGCAAAGAAACCAGATCTATGAAAAATTCCAATCTGGATTTAGGCCTCATCAGTTGTAAAAGACACTATATAAATAAATTTGGTTTGATATGATTTGATGTGAGCAAGGTAGAATGGTAATTATAGGGTGCTAGTTTGGAGGGGCTTCAGGTGTGTTCCTCACCCCTAAAGTTATTTTAATAACATCACTAAATTCTGTCATGTTATATAAACTAACGTGCCATATTTACAATGATTGCAGAATGTAAACTGATCATGCAGTTTAGTCAGGGTGTGGCATTAAAACTTCTTAAACGTTGTGAGGTGGTTTATTGTAAGGGAAGTTGAACACTGGCCAGAGGGCTCATGGCTTTCTTTAGGAATGTGGAACATGTAGTCAAACCTGTAGAATAAGATACCAGCAAACACATCTCTACTGGATTCACTGCAGTGGAAAAATAAACATTTTGTTTCCTTGATGTGTTTTTCTTTTTTTTTCTTGTTTCTTTTAAATAACTCTCTGTGAAGATAAAAAAATGATTTACAGTAATTTCAGCACATCCTAAATAGACTGCATTTATCTCCTTATCTAGTACAGGTTTGTTAGAAAAATATACATAATATTACCTGTTTTTAGCTCTTTCCACGGCAGCTGAAAGTATCTCATAATACTACTATTACTACTACTACTACTACTACTACACACACACACACACGCACACACACACACAAAGTGAGTTGAAAGTCACTACTAAACTATATAAATCAGTTCAGAATCTTGTGTTATATATTTAACAATGTTATTTTACTACTACTTAGTAATAATCTGAACTGAAGGGCTGTATTATTTATAATAACATAAATATCAGATCAGTATTGTCTAAAACTCAGCAATAAGAGACTTGAGCAGCTGAACAGACTTTAGTACTGTCTCTATTTCTCTTTCGTTATTGAACACCTTTGTTGAGGCCAAATTCCATCTGATTGTTGTGTCTTATCTTGTCTTCTCTTCTGAATATTCGGTGCAATTACACATTCTCACCAGAGAGGTCTCCAAATCCCCAAATCTCACAAACGTGCAGTCTGTCTCTTTAAGTGAGATTGAAAGTAAAATCTGATCATTTCCTGCAGGTGTGTGAGTGTGTGAATCGGTGTGTGTCGTGTCTGGATCTACAGTTTTGTCACTAAAGTAAGTTTTCCTGAGTCTCTACAATCATTCCTGTTTGAGTCAGACAGTGTGAGTATTGTAATCTTGGCTAATAAGTAGAATTACAGGATAGTTCTGTTCACTTCTCTCCAACAGAGAACCAGGAAACAAAATCTTCACACTGTAAAATGGCAGAAGCCAATGTTTCATTGGCTCAGGATGAGTTCAGCTGTTCAGTCTGCCTGGATCTCCTGAAGAATCCAGTTACTATTAACTGTGGACACAGTTTCTGTATGGCGTGTATTAACAAGTGCTGGGATCAGGAGGATCAGAAGAAGATCTACAGCTGCCCTCACTGCAGACACACCTTCACCTCAAGACCTGTCGTGAGTAAAAACACCATTCTGGCTGAGGTGGTGGAGAAACTGAAGAAGACGAGACTCCAGGCTGCTCCTCCTGATCACTCTTCTGCTGATCCTGAAGATGTGGAGTGTGATTTCTGTACTGGGAGAAAACACAAAGCCGTCCAGTCCTGCCTGGTGTGTCTGGCCTCTTTCTGTGAAGCTCACCTCCAGCCTCACTACCAGTCTCCAGCCTTTAAGAAGCACAAGCTGGTCAAAGCCTCCAGACGACTCCAGGAGCAGATCTGCTCTCAGCACGATAAACTGCTGGAGGTTTACTGTCGCACCGACCAGCAGTGTATCTGCATGCTGTGTACCATGGATGACCATAAAGCACATGATACAGTGTCACTTGCAGCAGAAAGATCTGAGAAACAGGTCAGTGTGTAAATGGAGTAGCTACTCCAGATTATAGGACCTAATACCTTCACCTGTCCCATGACGCATGTGGCATTTTAATTTTTAATTAATGTGTTTTGTTGGTTGGTTTATTTGCAGAAGCAGGTGGTGGAAACACAGAGGAAATACAAGGAGAGAATCCAGGAGAGAGAGAAGGAGCTTCAGGAGTTAATAGAAGCTGTGGAGACTCACAAGGTGATTTTTTAAATAAGTAGAAGTATAAACATCTGATTTCTCCCATTAAGGGTAATTATTTAATTATTTAACTAAAGGTGTCCTCATTTTTAAAATGTCATTTAAAGTCACATTTTATTTTAGTTTTAGTCATCAATTATCAAAATTAAATCATCTTTACAGCTTCATGAGTTAAGAAAAGCCACAGAATGAAGTTTGGGTTAATGCAATGTTTATGTCACATCTTATTCTGTGAGATTATTGGCCGGTTGCAAATAAAAACTCTGACTACTGATAAACTCTGATGTTCCTCAGTAATCAGATTATGAAGTGCATGTAAATCCACTTATTGATGTGAATGAACTGCTCCTAACATTCTCCTCTCTCTGTGATTCCACTACCAGCGCTCTGCTCAGACAGCAGTGGAGGACAGTGAGAAGATCTTCACTGAGATGATCCTCTCCATTGAGAGAAGACGCTCTGAGGTGAGGCAGGTGATCAGAGATCAGGAGAAAGCTGCAGTGAGTCGAGCTGAAGAACGTCTGAAGAGACTGGAGCAGGAGATCACAGAGCTGAAGAGGAGAGATGCTGATCTGGAGAAGCTTTCATTCACAGAGGATCACATCCATTTCCTCCAGGTAACAGACTCTGTTTTTCTCCCCAAATACAAAGTTTATTTTAGACTGTTTACACCATCTTTTTAATGTGATCTATATCTGATATTAGTCTGAACAGTTCTTAAACTGAAGCTCATGCACTAAAGAGCAGAGCTTCACATGAAGTTTCAGTTTCACCAGTGACTGAAAGCTGATCTTAACAGAGAATGAGTTCCAGCTCACTGTAAAAAAGGGAATGTTGTTTGGCCACGCCCTCCCCTTTAATGTCTGTCCTTTATCTTTTTTGTTTAAACAATTTTAAGTTTTTTTATTTTACTTAGTGCTGTAGCAGCACCATCTATTGGCTGTGTTCAGCAATTTGATTGGATATATCTTTAAAGAGAGAGTGGTTGTGATGTGTACTATTTAATTCAGTATGAACAGAGACATCAGTCCAAATGTTTATGGGGTCTGTTATCTCTCTATCACACCAATGAATCCCTCATTAACTGCTGTCGCCATTTTCCCTTATGCTCAATGTAAGTTTTGACGTAAATGTTGCATGAATTCTGATCTGTCTTGGATATTGGATATGTATCAGATTTCAATTACACAGACTTTTTTTTTCCTTTCACACTGTCTCTTACATAATTAATCTGAATCATGAATGACTAATAAGATCAGATTTAGGCCAGATTTTACCTGATTTAATTCAATATAAATATAATTTAGAAATTGTTGAAGGAATTATGTTTTTTTTTTGTCTACATGTAGAGTTTTCAGACTCTCTCAGCTCCTCCTGGATCTTCAGCATCACCTGCTTTTACTCTCAGTCCTCTCAACACTTTTGAAGTTGTTATGAAGTCTGTTTCTCAGCTGAGAGGAAAACTAGACGAATTCTGGAAAGAGGAATTTGAGAAGACATCAGCTGCAGGTATATTAAATAAATCTCATCCCATTTTCTATGTAAATATATGAAATGATAAGTCCATAAATAATCATACTGCACTCAGTACCTCATAATGACAAAGTAAAAACAAGTTAGGATTTTTTAAAAAGTAAAAGAGTGTGAAGAGTTTCAGAATGCACTGTAGGTTCTTCTCTAAATCCTGATGAAGTGGTCAGTAGTTTCTGGACTGAAGTGGTTGAGACTGTATATAAGGTGTGACTTTATTGTGATTGAAAGTCCAGGTAGGGTAGATTAAGACTCTACATCTACATGGAGAGAAAATCCAGTATTAGATTATTTTAATGTTGTAGTAAATGTACAGAGGGAACAGAAGCTCAGTGATGCTGTGTAGTAACTGTGTACATTTTCCTGTAGTGAAGAAAGTGCAGATCATTCTTCCTCCTGAACCCAAAAGCAGAGAAGAGTTTCTGGAGTGTAAGTCCAGCCCTTTCTCTTTCTCCCTCTCTCTCTCTCTATCTCTCTCTCTCTCTCTCTCTCTCTCTCTCTCTCTTTAACTCTTTCATTCTCACACACTCTCAGAAATAACACCACAATGTACAAATACACAAAGTTTAATCTGACATTTATAGGACTATATTAAATAATTAACTGTTATATTTCAACTGCTTACGTATAAAGAAAAAAAAAAACACCAACATTCCTCATGACCTTTGATTTTGTGATAATGGCCTATCATAGTTTTGTATTTATTTAGATAAAACACAAAATTTGTGTTTTACGATAAAAACAATGAACATTTTACTACAAATCTGCAATTATTATACAACTCAATCGATTTTCTGTATAATAGATTAAAAAATTAGTATATTTTCTGAATTAGCGACTGTATGTAACGCCACAGACGGGAGTCAGACGCTCGCGGTAAAAACAAAACGAGGCTTTATTAGAAAGCACGTAAGCAGATAGCGTAGTCAGATAACAGGCGTGGGTCAAAGCCAGAAACACAATCAACCAAAACATCAGAGCCGAATCACAAACCGAAAACGAAACCATAAACCAGAAGCAGAGTTCAAATAACCAGAAAATCACAATACAAACAGAACAAAAGGATAAGGCAAAAACGGAGTCGAAAAGAACAAGTAAAGGTCATACACGGGTAATACAGACAGGAAAATAACGCTCAGTATATCGCTGGTGAACAGGGAAAATACCTCGCAACAAGCGAGACAAACAGACAGATATTTATACCTAAACTAAATGACTAACACCTGAAAACAATCTAAAATTCCGGTGACGTTGATCGCACGAATGAGCCGCGGTTGGCTGAGTCCGAACACGTGGTGTTGTCCGGTGCATGCTGGGAAGTGTAGTTCCGGACCGGGGATTGTCCATAGACGGGAACGGCAGAGTCAGAAAAAAGGACTACAGAGTCTGTGGTAGGCGTCACAGTACCCCCCCCCGAAGAGTCCGGGCAGGCCGAGGAGCGAGGCTGCCCGTGACGACTCGCAACCAACTCCCCGGTGACATCTCCGGGTGACCTACTGATGCCACGTCGTTGCTGGACAGAACTGGACTTCCTTGGACGACCTCTCGGACGGCTACCAGGACGGGCACCTGATGAGCTCAAAGACCTGTATGCAGGACGGCCCCTGGGGTGAGTGCTGGATGAGCTGGGAGATCTGAGTCGTGGCCGACCTCTAGGACGAGGAGCCGGTTTCTCGGGGTGACGCTGATGGAAGTCAGCAATCAAGCCAGGATCTGCCACATATGATGCAGGGATCCAGCTCCTCTCCTCTGGACCATAACCCTCCCAGTCGACCAGATACTGCAGAGTGCCCCCACGTCGCCGCGAGTCCAGCAACTGTCGAACAGCATAAACAGTAGACCCATCGACAGTCACCGGAGGTGGGGGAGTCTCCCCAGGCGTAGCCTCGTCCAACGGACCTGGAATAACGGGTTTGAGCAAAGAAACATGGAATGAGTTGATTGATGACGTGAATGAGCAGGTAAATCTAAACGATAGGTAACTTCATTAACTTGTTTCAAAATTTTGTAAGGACCAATATACTTGGCAAAAAGTTTTTTGCTTCCCTCTGAAGAACGAAGGTCACGGGTTGACAACCAGACTCTATCTCCAACTTGATAGGAGGGGGTCTCTCCTCGATGGCGGTCCGCTTTGGCCTTTTGTCGACGAAGGGCAGCATCAATACGCTGATGAGTAAGTTCCCACACCTCCTCACTTCTCCTCATCCAATCATCGACGGCAGGTATGTCAGAGGCGGCACCAGACCAAGGCATTATGGGGGGTTGATATCCTAATATGCACTGGAAAGGGGTCAGTCCTGTGGTAGAGCTAGTGAGGGAGTTTTGAGCCATTTCCGCCCAGGGAAGAAAACGAAACCAGTCTGTTGGATTCTCAAAACAATACAGTCTAAGGAATTTACCTAGCTCCTGGTTCATCCGTTCACATTGACCATTAGTTTCTGGGTGATAACCAGAGGACAGACTTACAGAGACACCTAAAAGTTCAAAAAAGGCTGACCAGACCTGAGAGGTAAATTGAGGGCCCCTATCAGAGACAATATTCTCAGGAATGCCAAAAATGCGAAATACATAGTTAAACAGGGCCTCAGCTGTCTGGAACGCTGTGGGAAGTGATGGAAAGGGAATAAATATAACGCCACGGGAGAATCTATCAATGACTGTAAGAATGGTAGTGTAAGACTGAGACAGGGGAAGATCCGTGACAAAATCTACAGCCAAATGAGACCAGGGACGACTGGGAACAGGTAAGGGGACTAGTTTGCCAGCGGGCAGAGTCTTGGGGGTTTTGCACTGAGAACAGACAGAACATGAGGACACAAATTTGTGTACATCACTAGACATGCTCTCCCACCAGTATCTATTAAGCAAAAGTCGCTGAGTACGGGTCTCACCAGGATGCCCAGAAGTAATAGATGAATGGGCCCACGTAATCAAACGATCTCGAAAGTTAACAGGTACATATAACTTATCTGAAGGGCACTGAGAAGGTATTTCAATATCCTGTAAAGCCCTCTCGATCTCATCATCGACCTCCCATCTGATGCTGGACACGACCACACCGGGTTACAGGATGGTCTCAGAGGAAGTGTCTTGAGGTGCCTCATCAGTATACATACGAGACAGGGCATCAGCTTTACCATTACGAGAACCAGGCCGATAAGTGATTGAAAAATCAAAACGAGAGAAAAACAGGGACCAACGGGCTTGACGAGGGTTTAACCTCTTGGCTGAATTCAAATATTCTAAATTCTTGTGGTCAGTTAACACCATAAACGGATGATTAGCCCCCTCTAACCAATGTCTCCACTCCTCAAATGCAAGTTTAATAGCCAGTAGTTCTCTATCACCAATGCCATAATTTCGTTCAGTGGGTGTGAGTTTGTGGGAGAAAAAAGCTACAGGGTGAAGTTTCTGAGGATCCCCTAATCTCTGAGATAAGATTGCACCTACACCGGTTTCCAAAGCATCAACTTCTACTACAAAGGGCTGACTAGGATCAGGGTGTTTAAGGATAGGAGCTGAAGTGAATGAATCCTTAAGAGTCTGAAAAGCCTGCTCAGCCTGACTAGACCATGTCAAAGTTTTGGTGGCTCCCTTCAAAAGAGCCGTGAGGGGAGCAGCAATACTGCTGAAATTTCGAATAAATCTCCGATAAAAGTTGGCAAACCCTAAAAATTTTTGAAGATCTTTAACTGATCTGGGTCGGGGCCAACTGACAACAGCCTCCACCTTGTGGTCATCCATGGTGATACCCGTGGGGCTAATGATGTAACCGAGGAACGTGGTGGAAGGGAGATGGAACTCACATTTTTCACCTTTGACGTATAACTGGTGCTCAAGCAGTCTAGTGAGTACCTGACGGACCTGACGAACGTGATTTTCGAATGAATCTGAATAGATCAAGATATCGTCTATGTATACAATGACAAACTGGCCAATCATATCACGAAAAACATCATTGACAAAAGCCTGGAAGACGGAAGGGGCATTACGTAAACCAAAAGGCATAACAAGGTACTCATAGTGCCCCCTAGTGGTAACAAAAGCGGTCTTCCACTCATCACCTTCTTTAATTCAAACTAGATTATAGGCACTTCTAAGATCAAGTTTAGTGAAAATAGTGGCTCCTCTTAACTGTTCTAAAGCTACTGGGATAAGAGGTAGAGGATAGGGATATGGTTTAGTAATCTGATTTAGCCCTCTATAATCTATACAGGGACGTAATCCTCCATCCTTTTTTTGAACAAAAAAGAACCCAGAAGCAGCTGGAGATTTGGACGGTCGGATGAAACCCTGAGCTAGGAACTCCTCTATGTATTCTTCCATAACTTTCTCCTCAGCCTGAGTAAGGGGATAAACTCTGGACTTTGGTAGAGTAGCTCCATCAAGGAGCTCAATAGCGCAATCATATTCTCTATGAGGAGGCAATTTGGTGGCATTTACTTTGTTAAATACTTCTTGGAGATCCTGATATTCAGGAGGGATCTGTAACTTAGTATTAATAGCAGGGTTCTCAACAGAAGTGGCACCAACAGACAAGACAGGGGTAGTTAAACAGTTCTCCAAACAGAAGGGGGACCAAGAAAGCAGCTCTTGGTCTGACCACGAGATCAGAGGGTCATGCTGTTTTAACCAGGGCAGACCTAAAATTATGGGAAATTCTGACGTGTCTAGGATGAGAAAACTAATAAATTCCACATGTAGAAAACTGGTGGCTAACTTAACTGGCTCAGTCTTGTGTGTAATAGTTCCAGTACCTACAGGACCCCCATCCAGTGCAGAAACTTTCAGTGATGCTTCCAACGGCGTTGTAGCAATCTTCAGCTGGTCCACGATGGTCTTGTTTATGAAGTTTCCTTCTGCACCGGAGTCAATCAGGGCTGAGAAAACAGAAACAGATGGAGGGCAGTGGAGAGTAACAGGTAACAAGAAAGACTGTGAAACTAACCCCTGAGTGGGAAGACTCACCACTTTAGCGCGTGGAGTAGGATCCACGCGCTTTCCAGGGGTCAGCGCCTGACGTCTATGCGGACGGGACTGACAATCACGTAAAACGTGACCAGCCACAGTACATACATAGACCACCATGTAAACGACGAAGTCTTTCCTCAGGAGACAAACGAGATGAGTCACACTGCATGCGTTCCGGGGTCCTGTCTTCATCACGGTGGTGCAGAGTTGTTTGAAGGGGATGAGGATGAGTGGAAGTAGTGGAAGGTCTATGAGTAACTGGACCAGCGTTTTGAAAAAAATTACGGGGTTTACGTTCACGCAATAGCTGATCTAACCTAATAGCTAACTTGATCAAATCATCCAGAGACAGATTATCATCTTTGCAAGCTAGCTCTGTAAGTACATCAGCATTAAGACCATTACGAAACATCACTACCAGGGCTGGCTCATTCCACCCACTACTAGCAGCCAATGTCCGAAACTCCAAAGCAAACTCAGCCACAGACCGATTACCCTGCTTAATTTTAGCCAGTAATTCTCCACTAGATTTTCCCTCGTGAGGGTGGTCAAAAACAGTACTGATCTGATCAATGAACTGTTCATAAGTGCATGATTGTAAATTAGACCATACTGCTGTAGCCCAATCTAGTGCTTTACCAGTCATACGGGAAACTACGAATGCAATACGTGAGCTGTCGGGGCTAGGAGGAGAATTACTAAAATAGATAGAACACTGTAACAGAAATCCCTTGCACAAATTAGGGGAGCCATCAAACTTGTCAGGTTTACTTACCGAAAAAACGTGACTAGTAGACTCCTGAGCTAAAGCGGGGCTGGGAGCAGACTGAACAGCAGCAGAAGCACCCAAAGTTTGTAACTGAGTAGATAATTGCTTCATACCTTCAATAACCTGGGCCAGCTGGTCCTGCTGATCTCCCTGACGCTGAGCCATAGCAGTAACAGACTGAGAAAATCCTTCAAAAAGCTGCTGGTGTTGTTGTAGCATCTTATTCTGATCACTAACCGCGTTTTTAAGAGCCTCGAAGTCCGCCGTCTGCATAATGGCGAGGTATTCTGTAACGCCACAGACGGGAGTCAGACGCTCGCGGTAAAAACAAAACGAGGCTTTATTAGAAAGCACGTAAGCAGATAGCATAGTCAGATAACAGGCGTGGGTCAAAGCCAGAAACACAATCAACCAAAACATCAGAGCCGAATCACAAACCGAAAACGAAACCATAAACCAGAAGCAGAGTTCAAATAACCAGAAAATCACAATACAAACAGAACAAAAGGATAAGGCAAAAACGGAGTCGAAAAGAACAAGTAAAGGTCATACACGGGTAATACAGACAGGAAAATAACGCTCAGTATATCGCTGGTGAACAGGGAAAATACCTCGCAACAAGCGAGACAAACAGACAGATATTTATACCTAAACTAAATGACTAACACCTGAAAACAATCTAAAATTCCGGTGACGTTGATCGCACGAATGAGCCGCGGTTGGCTGAGTCCGAACACGTGGTGTTGTCCGGTGCATGCTGGGAAGTGTAGTTCCGGACCGGGGATTGTCCATAGACGGGAACGGCAGAGTCAGAAAAAAGGACTACAGAGTCTGTGGTAGGCGTCACACTGTACTGAATCTCTGTGCAATAGTGAGCACTTGTATCCAGGCTGTTTCAGAGGCAAAGTGAACATGGAAAATTTTAAAATGCCCCAATCAAACACCAAACAACAAAGAACAGTAATTTTAAAGTGCATCTACAAGCATAACCAAAAACGTTCAGAAATTTATTGTTTTCTGAGATTTGTGACTAAACTGCAAATCACTTTCACCAACCTTTCCCCAAATATAGTCTCTGATCATCTTCTTTATTTATACTGATAAACTTCTTTATTTATACTGTAAAGTTCTACACAATTCTGGACAGTTCTGAAAACTTCTTGATAGTTCTCACAGTTTCAGAAGCTTCTGGAAGTCTTTAGTATACTCAGCACTTTATATTTCACAAATATTCATAAAAATAGATCAGTTTCAGATATGATTGTGCCACCCACTGAAGCAAAATTTATGGGGAATAAAACACTTTTTTTTATTTTAGCCACAAAGAATTAGGAAAACACACTTAACACCTGAGAACAAAAATATACATAAAATTTTTATGTTGTGTAATTGAATAATAATGAGAATAAATATTTTTTTAACATAATCAAACACTTTTCATAGATACTTCCAGTATGTTCTCTGGTTATTTCAGTTTTAGGGGCTGTTTTTAGATCGTTTTCTAAAAGCTGATGGGTTTTCTCTCTCTTTCAGATTCCTGTCAGCTCACACTGGATCCAAACACACCCCATAAACAGCTCCTCCTGTCTGAGAGGAACACAGTGGTGACCTGGAGCAACACAGTCCAGCCATATCCTGACCATCCAGACAGATTTGATGGATGGGCTCAGGTTCTGTGTAGAGAGAGTGTGAGTGGACGCTGCTACTGGGAGGTTGAGTGGAGAGGAGATGGAGGGGTTTATATAGCAGTGTCTTATAAAAGCATCTCCAGGAAGGGAGGCTGGGATTGTGGGTTTGGATGTAATAATGATCAGTCTTGGAGATTGTTCTGTGATTCCTCCAGATACACATTCAGATACAATGACAGAGAAACTGTAATCTCCGGAGTGCCCGTCTCCTCTATAATAGGAGTGTATGTAGATCACAGGGCAGGAACTCTGTCCTTCTACAGCATCTCTGATACCATGACCCTCATCCACAGAGTCCAGACCACCTTCACTCAGCCGCTCTACGCTGGGTTTAGGTTAAACCTTCATACATCAGTAAATCTTTTACTTTCAGCAAAACAGATGAACATGCAGAACAAAGAGAAGAGCTGGATGAGATCAGATAAGAACTGCAGAATCTAGACTGTAGAGCTGATCAAATAAAGTTATAATAGTGCTGGGAGATATTGTTAATATAAATAATCATAATTCTGAACGGTAATTACGTCTGTCCCAGATTAGAACTGCAGGTACATTTCCTGTATGGAAAGATTTATTCAGATTTAGCGTTAAATAGTTTAAACCGTTTATATCATTAACAGAGCTCACAGTAACAGAGTTCATATTTTAAACTTCATATTACAGAATTTTATTATTTTTTAACACTTTATCATTTATTATAAACTGAATGAAAGATCACAATAAAATGTTTAAATTATTGTACTGTTGTTTTATCCTCAACATTTTTATATTTAAACAAAGAGAGAGGAAATCTGTTAATGCTTTAACTTTAATTTTACAATTAATGTAATATCAAAAGGAAAGAACAAAATATACACAACATATAGTCAAATATAATAGAAAATATACATTTAACTTACTGTACACTACACACATTAACTTACACTATGAAACACAGTTTTACAATATTGCACTGTTGATTGTAGCTTAAATTTAATATATTTATCATCGCTGTCACATAAAAACGTAGCAACTTTACATTTCTATTTGCCCTTTCATCAGGAAATATTGACACAGTATGAAGATAAAGTATAAACATAAGATACAGTACATAAGGTTTTTGTGTTACAGCAGTTTTAAACTAATTAATCTAATATATGTGCTTCTATGTTGAGTTGATTTATTTGAGCATTTTATCATTTAACTCTACACAGTTCTCTGTATTAATTTGATTTTATTTGTAATGCACTCAGATTGTATTCCTGTAATCTTGTAATGTTGTGGGATATATCTTATAAATAATAAAGTGGGAGCTGAAAGCTCAGAACAGAGGATCTAATTTGTCTAATTATTACTATTAGTTCTGGTTTAGAGCACTAGGAGCAGATGTCTGGGATAAATGGCTGAAGATGAAGCTGTTTTCTCATTGGTTTCTTTTGCAGCATTGAACCTAGCATTCTTAGACTACGCTAGAACTAGAACAGATCCAATCAGGTTTAATATCACAACAATGAAAACACAATATATAGAAATAAAAATAAAAATATAATAAACACATTAACTTTAACTCTTCACTCTACAACATAATTACACTGTTTTAAAATGTACTGACCAGTACCGGCTTATTCAGGTTTTTGATTAATAAACATCACTAAACTAATCCCTGTCAAAGGTGAGAAAAGTATCTCCATTTATTACTAGAAGTATAGATACTAGGGGTTAAAATAGTTCTGTAGAAGTTGAAGTATCAACTCAAGCTTTTTACTCTTTAAGTAAAAGTGTAAAAGTACTGGTTTCAAAACTACCTAAAGTATAAAAGTATTAGTAATTGCTTCTAAGTGACTGAAATTAATGGGGTTTTATGGAGGATTTAAGCGATAAATCTGTGTTTATAAATGTTTTAGAATAATAAAAATAAAAACAGAACAATATAACATGATTCAGCACTGCAGAAACATTTTCTAAAGCTTTTAATCTCCAGTTATAAACCTTTTAAACTCCAGTTAGCTCTCTAGCCACTCAGCACACATTAGCATCAATGCTAACTAGCTCCTCTCTTCTCTAAAACCTGTTTGATGTAGAAAAATGTACATTTAAAGGTAAACTTTTTTTGCTGTTTTAGTAAAATTAATAATTTTGCTTTGTAAAATCAGAAGAATATTCAAAACAAGTAAGTAGACTCTATTTTAACTTGGGGTTTTAAAGGAGTTGAGGCTAATACTAATGCTAATGCTAATAACCATGAAGGAGGGGGCATGTTTGTTTACTTTGTGTTCGATCCTGTGCTGCACTGATATAGATTTACACCCACAGTGATAATAAACGTATAGAATAAGTAATATAATAAACTCAGGTAATTAGAAGAACAGTAATTAGAAGAAGAGGAGAATTTAGCTTCAACAACAGAGTTTTAAACAGACACAACGCAGAAATATGGGGGTCTTGAGGAGCTCCATTTAACTTATATCCTCCACCTTAAACAGAAGAGGAGCTGGTAAATTAGCTACTTAGATTATTAATAAATATTTAGAGCTTCTCATTATCTCAGTGTTATATACATAAGAAATGAGTGAAATGGTTTTGTTTTACACCAGCCAGAGCCGTATATAGAGAGAGAGAGTCGCTTCAGCTCCGTTTACTCCAATCTTCACTTTTTAACAGCAATGGCGACTCGTGGAGCTTCTCAATAGTTCCTGTAATTTAGCGACTACTAGCAGACCCACAGAACTGCAGCAGAGTACAGCGTTAGTGCTGCACTTTTACAGGATAAAACCATTAAATATCCTGATTTAATACTGTCAGCACACCTGAATCTATTTCACATGTAGAGTATAGCATGATCCCCACTAAATTACCATCGTTAAGATCGTTAACAGAACAGATTAGGGTAAATTAGACAGAGCTAGATAAATAATCCTGTCTGTGTTTGTAGGTTTTGTATTCTTGTTACTGAATGTAACTACTCCATTAATTTTAAGATAAGACTTATTTACTTATTTATATGAAGAAATGTATAGAGAATGTATAAATAATGCCCAAGGCAAAAAACTATACACACTTATGGATTAATCATTTTTACTAACTCTTTGTTTTTGTTTTTTTATTCTGTTTTTATTTTACGTTACATTTTATTGTTAATGACTGTTTACAATGTTGAGTTTGTCATTGTACATATTTTAAATTTCTCAGTTTGAAAAGTTAAAATTATACAGACTTCTCGTGAAATAAATGTGTTGTTGTTAGTAAGTCAGAATCTGATTTTAAAACATCCCCAAACCACCATCAGTGTAATTATATCAGTTAACATTAGGATATAAATGCTTTTCATTACAATACGATAATCAAAACTCAAAGCTCATAAAAAATAAGTTTTTACATTTAAACAAAGCCTATCAATGGAATTACATGTACAGAAAGGTTTGGTATATAAATATTGTAAATTACTGCATTCTTTAGCTGCTAATGACTAAAACTGCAGTTCTGTCTCAGTGTTTAAATTGCTGATATTAACTTTCTGGAACTATTGGAGCTCCTCATGGGTCTCGAGAACACCAAGCATTTAGGACTTCCGCTGTAGCGACTCTCTCTCTATACGGCTCTGACACTAGCTAGCTAACTGACTATATTATATAAAAGAGAGAGCGAGAAGGAGGGAGAAAGAAGGAGAGAGAAATTAGGCTAAATAGCAGAACATAAGCTGGTTATAAACTGACACACAGCAGAGGAGCTGAGGAGCTCAGTTCCCCAGAACCTGCAGAGCTTCAGACACAGCTGCAGAGAACGGCTTCACTTCAGCTTCAACTGGATCCAAACTGGACAGATAAGTGAATCTATCTGACTGGCTTTAGTAAAGAGTAGTGGAGCTTCTGTGTTAGACGGAGTTTTACTGTCTAGTAGCCTCTGTGCTAGCTAACGCTAACAGACTAGCTAACGCTAACAGACTAGCTAACGCTAACCGACTAGCTAACGCTAACCGACTAGCTAACGCTAACAGGCTCAAGTAACGTTACGTAGATACTGCTAAAATGCAAGCTAACGCTAACCGGCAAGCTAACGCTAAGCAACTAGCTAATGCTAACCAGCTAGCTAATGCTAACCGTTTGCTTTGGATCAGTTAACTCAGTTAACCTACAGGAGAGAAACTCCTATTTATGATTTAAACTATAGAACAGTGTGTGCTGAAGCCAAACGCTCAATACAGCCAAACAATTAAACAGTGGGGAAATCTCAGCTCCCTAACTAGTAAATATAGCCTTCGTATTTATATTACATTATGTGTTCATCTCGTAAATATAATATACTGCATGTTGTGAAGGCATTATTAATTGGGACTCGATAAAATGCAGAATGTAAGTTTTTATTATTTACAAAAAAATAGTTAGCTAACCTTTATAACTCCTTCATTGATTTCACTGATTGAGTAAATACTGCAGTAATAAGAAGCTCTAAATATCAGTTAAATGGTTAAGTTACCCACTGTTGTTACCGGATTCAGCATTTTACCGGGCCCATTATTAGTGTGGGTGTGGTACTGAATCAGGTGTAAATGATAGATATTATTAAATGTGTTGGTGTGGGCTATTGTAATGCAGGTGTCATGTGTGGCCGCTGTAATGAGTAAATGGCAAATTCTGTAGTTAGGAACTTTACTTACATTACTTGTATTATTTTTCATTATTACAGATGACAGCCACACTCCCCTGGATATCTTTAAGATGTACTTTCCAGAGGATGCTCTAGCAGCCTGCTCAAGGAATAACCTGGACAATTTACACTGGAAAGAACTACTTGTCCACAGATCAGATTCTCTTATTACTCTGTAATGTCACTGACTGACTGAGGTAAGATAAAATTGTTGTAATTTTATGTGTCAGGATTTTACACATATTCTGTGTGTGTTTTAAATAATATGTAAAAGAATTTTCATTGCCTCTTTTTTATTACACTGCACACTTTCCAAATGTAAAAGTGTCTCAAACATTCAATGTGTGAGCCATTAGAATTCAAGTGAGTTTAGAGTACTAAACTTTTAAAATAGTGTAATTCCAGATAGCTTCATTGTTATTGTGAATACATGGGGAGAGTATAAGCTAAAAATCAGCTGTGACGAAATATTGGCTTTAAATATCGGTCATCTGCCACTTGTGATCTTTAAATATCGTCGTCGGCAATTATAAAAACAATAAAGGTCGATCACTAGTCTATACGTTACTCTACATACACACAGTACTAAGGAGTGGTTCAGAGGGAGCCGTGCCGTGAGTGGCTGTGCTGGGGGTGTGTGATGAGATGTTGGGAATTTTAAAGAAAAGCGTAAATCAGATTGATTCACACAACATATAATTTAAAATGTCGTAAGTTGTTTGAGTCTACTGATATTCACGATTCTAGCTAAAAACTGTGACCTGCAGAGCCTTTCAATTTTTTTGTCCAAAACTTTTAAATGTATTCCTATGGGAAAATGTTTAGCTGAAAAATGCCCGCTGTAAGAAAACCGTACGAAGTATTGTTCCAAAAAGCACAAGCAACGTAATTCAGTGGTTGTAACATGAAAGCAGTAGGAGGAGAAGCATATAGAAAAACGCAAATAGAATAATAATAATAAGATTTTTTCCAAGCCAACTTAATAATTCTCAATCACAGTGGATATAAGTTGCCTAGCTGGTGAACTATCTCTGTTTTGTGTGTGAAAGCTGGTTAGCTATGCTAGTGTAAATAGCTGTAAATAAGATTAAATAGGCTGTTGGAATGCTGGGTTAGCATATCTAGCTACTTTATGATCAGTGTTCACAGCAGTAGCTACTTCAGACTGCATTTACTTTAAATATGATACGACCAGAAACCACTTAATATGAACTGCTAATACTACTACTACTACTACTACTACTACTACACACAGACACAGAGTGAGTTGACCGCAGTGTTTTAAAAGAACTGGGAGCTGAATGATCAGGGAGGTCAGTCAGATCTGGATTATAAGATATTAAACATATTGAACTATATAAATCAGTTTAGAATGTTGTGTTATATGTTTAAAAACCTATATTTTACTACTTAGTAATAATCTCAACTGAAGGGCTGTATTATTTATAATAACATAAATATCAGATCAGTATTGTCTAAAACTCAGCAATAAGAGTCTCTTAGTAGCTGAACAGATTTTAGTCCTGTCTCTGTTTCTCTTACTACAATGCTCAGGACCCCACAGGACTGCAGTAACACTGATTAGCATGGTGGTGGTGTACGAGGTGTTAGTGTGTGTTGTGCTGGTACAAGTGGATCAGACACAGCAGTGCTGCTGGAGTTTTTAAAACACTCCTGCAGCTCTGAAAGGGCTTGTTAATGAGCTGATTATTTGGGTGTTTGAGAGGTTCAAGCTGCCAATGTTGGGTTATTGAACAACTTTGTTGAGTCCAAATTCCATCTGATTGTTGTGTCTTATCTTGTCTACTCTTCTGAATATTCGGTGCAATTACACATTCTCACCAGAGAGGTCTCCAAATCCCCAAATCTCACAAACGTAAAGTCTGTCTCTTTAAGTGAGAGTGAAAGTAAAATCTGATCATTTCCTGGATTTTTTGCAGGGTGTGTGAGTGTGTGAATCGGTGTGTCATGTCTGGATCTACAGTTTTGTCATTAAAGTAAGTTTTCCTGAGTCTGTACAATAATTCCTGTTTGAGTCCTACAGTGTAAGCATTGTTTTCTTGGCTAATAAGTAGAATTACAGGATAGTTCTGTTCACTTCTCTCCAACAGAGAACCAGGAAACAAAATCTTCACACTGTAAAATGGCAGAACCCAATGTTTCACTGGCTCAAGATGAGTTCAGCTGTTCAGTTTGTCTGGATCTCCTGAAGAATCCAGTGACTATTAACTGTGGACACAGTTTCTGTATGGTGTGTATTAATAAGTGCTGGGATGAGGAGGATCAGAAGGAGATCTACAGCTGCCCTCACTGCAGACACACCTTCACCTCAAGACCTGTCGTGAGTAAAAACACCATGCTGGCTGAGGTGGTGGAGAAACTGAAGAAGACGAGACTCCAGGCTGCTCCTCCTGATCACTCTTCTGCTGATCCTGAAGATGTGGAGTGTGATTCCTGTACTGGGAGAAAACACAAAGCCGTCCAGTCCTGCCTGGTGTGTCTGGCCTCTTACTGTGAAGCTCACCTCCAGCCTCACTACCAATCTCCAGCCTTTAAGAAGCACAAGCTGGTCAAAGCCTCCAGACGACTCCAGGAGCAGATCTGCTCTCAGCACGATAAACTGCTGGAGGTTTACTGTCGCACCGACCAGCAGTGTATCTGCATGCTGTGTATGCTGGATCACCATAAAGCACATGATACAGTGTCACTTGCAGCAGAAAGATCTGAGAAACAGGTCAGTGTGTAAATGGAGTAGCTACTCCAGATTATGGGACCTAATACCATCACCTGTCCCATGACATGTGGCATTTTATTTTTTAATTATTGTGTTTTGTTGTCTGGTTTATTTGCAGAAGCAGGTGGTGGAAACACAGAGGAAATACAAGGAGAGAATCCAGGAGAGAGAGAAGGAGCTTCAGGAGTTAAAAGAAGCTGTGGAGAATCACAAGGTGATTTTTAAAATAAGTAGAAGAATAAAGATCTGATTTCTCCCATTCAGGGTGTTTATTTAATTATTTAACTAAAGGTGTCCTCATTTTTAATGTCATTTAAAGTCACATTTTATTTTAGTTTTAGTGATCAGTTATCAAAATTAAATAATATTTACAGCTTCATGAAGTTTGGGTTAATGCAATATTTATGTCACATCTTATTCTGTGAAATTATTGGCTGGTTGCAAATAAAAAATCTGACTACTGACAAACTCTGATGTTCCTCAGTAATCAGATTATGAAGTGCATGTAAATCCACTTATTGATGTGAATGAACTGCTCCTAACATTCTCCTCTCTCTGTGATTCCACTACCAGCGCTCTGCTCAGACAGCAGTGGAGGACAGTGAGAAGATCTTCACTGAGATGATCCTCTCCATTGAGAGAAGACGATCTGAGGTGAGGCAGATGATCAGAGATCAGGAGAAAGCTGCAGTGAGTCGAGCTGAAGAACGTCTGAAGAGACTGGAGCAGGAGATCACAGAGCTGAAGAGGAGAGATGCTGATCTGCAGAAGCTTTCATTCACAGAGGATCACATCCATTTCCTCCAGGTAACAGACTCTGTTTTTCTCCCCAAATACAAAGTTTATTTTAGACTGTTTACACCATCTGTTTAATGTGATCTATATCTGATATTAGCCTGAACAGTTCTTAAACTGAAGCTCATGCACTAAAGAGCAGAGCTTCACATGAAGGTTCGGTTTCACCAGTGACTGAAAGCTGATCTTAACAGAGAATGAGTTCCAGCTCACTGTAAAAAAGGGCATGTTGTTTGGCCACGCCCTCCTCTTTAATGTCTGTCCTTTATCTTTTTTGTTTAAACAATTTTAAGTTATCTCTCTATCACACCAATGAATCCCTCATTACCTGCTGTTGTCCATTTTCCCTTATGCTCAATGTAAGTTTTGATGTAAATGTTGCATGAATTCTGATCTGTCTTGGATATTGGATATGTATCAGATTTCAATAACACAGATTTTTTATTTCCTTTCACACTGTCTCAAACATAATTAATCTGAATCATGAATGACTAATAAGATCAGATTGAGGCCAGATTTTACCTGATTTAATTCAATATAAATATGATTTAGAAATTGTTGAAGGTGTTATGTGTTTGTTTTTTTTCTACATGTAGAGTTTTCAGACTCTCTCAGCTCCTCCTGGATCTTCAGCATCACCTGCTTTTACTCTCAGTCCTCTCAACACTTTTGAAGTTGTTATGAAGTCTGTTTCTCAGCTGAGAGGAAAACTAGACGAATTCTGGAAAGAGGAATTTGAGAAGACATCAGCTGCAGGTATATTAAATAAATCTCATCACATTTTCTATGTAAATATATGAAATGATAAGTCCATAAATAATCATACTGCACTCAGTACCTCATAATGACAAAGTAAAAACTATTTTGGATTTTTTTTAAGTAAAAGAGTGTGAAGAGTTTCAGAATGCACTGTAGGTTCTTCTCTAAATCCTGATGAAGTGGTCAGTAGTTTCTGGACTGAAGTGGTTGAGACTGTATATAAGGTGTGACTTTATTGTGATTGAAAGTCCAGGTAGGGTAGATTAAGACTCTACATCTACATGGAGAGAAAATCCAGTATTAGATTATTTTAATGTTGTAGTAAATGTACAGAGGGAACAGAAGCTCAGTGATGCAGTGTAGTAACTGTGTACATTTTCCTGTAGTGAAGGAAGTGCAGATCATTCTTCCTCCTGAACCCAAAAGCAGAGAAGAGTTTCTGCAGTGTAAGTCCAGCCCTTTCTCTCTCTCTCTCTCTCTCTCTCTCTCTCTCTTTCTCTCTCCCCCTTTCACTCTCACACACTCTCAGAAATAACACCACAATGTACAAATACACAAAGTTTAATCTGACATTTATACGTCTATATTAAATAATTAACTGTTATATTTCAACTGCTTACGTACAAACTTTATAAAAAACACCAACATTCATGAACTTTGATTTTGTGATAATGGCCTATCATAGTTTTGTATTTATTTAGATAAAACATAAAATTTGTGTTTTATGATAAAAAACAATGAACATTTTACTACAAATCTGCAATTATTATATAACTCAATCGATTCTCTGTATAATGGATTAAAAAATGAGTATATTTTCTGGATTAGCGACTGTACTGAATCTCTGTGTAATAGTGAGCACTTGTATCCAGGCTGTTTCAGAGGCAAAATGAACATGGAAAATTTTAAAATGCCCCAATCAAACACCAAACAACAAAGAACAGTAATTTTAAAGTGCAT
This sequence comes from Astyanax mexicanus, assembly GCF_023375975.1. Classification (NCBI taxonomy): domain Eukaryota; kingdom Metazoa; phylum Chordata; class Actinopteri; order Characiformes; family Acestrorhamphidae; genus Astyanax; species Astyanax mexicanus. The sequence goes on from NC_064415.1 coordinate 6,760,009, forward strand.
CTACAAGCATAACCAAAAAATGTTCAGAAATGTATTGTTTTCTGAGATTTGTGACTAAACTGCAAATCACTTTCACCAATCTTTCCCCAAATATAGTCTCTGATCATCTTCTTTATTTATACTGTAAAGTTCTACACAATTCTGGACAGTTCTGAAAACTTCTTGATAGTTCTCACAGTTCCAGAAGCTTCTGGAAGTCTTTAGTATACTCAGCACTTTATATTTCACAAATATTCATAAAAAAAAATCAGTTTCAGATATGATTGTGCCACCACTAAAGCAAAACCTATATTTTGTATATTCTAATTTTATTGTATTCTTTAATTTTAGCTTATTTTATCTATATATCTATTTTAATAACAGCTCTTGGGTGTAAACTGGATCGTAAGATCACAATTTCGTTCCACCTCATGTACCACATGTGATGCGAATGACAATAAAATCTTCTTGAATCCTTGAAATTTTCTGGGGAATAAAGACCTTTTTATTTTTTAAAGAATTAGGAAAACACACTTAACACCTGAGAACAAAAATATACATAAAATTGTTATGTTGTGTAATGGAATAATAATGAGAATAAATCTTTTTTTTACATAATCAAACACTTTTCATAGATTCTTCCAGGATGTTCTTTTATTATTTCAGTTTTAGGGGCTGTTTTTAGATCATTTTCTAAAAGCTGATGGGTTTTCTCTCTCTTTCAGATTCCTGTCAGCTCACACTGGATCCAAACACAGCCCATAAATACCTCCTCCTGTCTGAGAGGAACACAGTGGTGACCCGCAGCAACACAGACCAGCCATATCCTGACCATCCAGACAGATTTGATGGACGTGCTCAGGTTCTGTGTAGAGAGAGTGTGAGTGGACGCTGCTACTGGGAGGTTGAGTGGAGAGGAGATGCAGGGGTTTATATAGCAGTGTCTTATAAAAGCATCTCCAGGAAGGGAGTAGGCTGGGAGTGTGGGTTTGGATGTAATGATCAGTCTTGGAAATTGTTCTGTAATTCCTCCAGATACACATTCAGATACAATACCAGAGATACTGAAATCTCCGGAGTGCCCGTCTCCTCTAGAGTAGGAGTGTATGTGGATCACAGGGCAGGAACTCTGTCCTTCTACAGCATCTCTGATACCATGACCCTCATCCACAGAGTCCAGACCACCTTCAATCAGCCGCTCTACGCTGGGTTTGGGTTGGGCTACGACTCATCAGTAAATCTTTTACTTTCAGCAAAATAGATGAACATGCAGAACAAAGAGAAGAGCTGGATGAGATCAGATAAGAACTGCAGAATCTAGACTGTAGAGCTGATCAAATAAAGTTATAATAGTGCTGGGAGATATTGTTAATATAAATAATCATAATTCTGAACGGTAATTACGTCTGTCCCAGATTAGAACTGCAGGTACATTTCCTGTATGGAAAGATTTATTCAGATTTAGCGTTAAATAGTTTAAACCGTTTATATCATTAACAGAGCTCACAGTAACAGAGTTCATATTTTAAACTTCATATTACAGAATTTTATTAATTTTTAACACATTATCATTTATTATAAACTGAATGAAAGATCACAATAAAATGTTTAAATTATTATACTGTTGTTTTATCCTCAACATTTTTACATTAAAACAAAGAGAGAGGAAATCTGTGTGTTAATGCTTTAACTTTAATTTTACAATTAATGTAATATCAAAAGGAAAGAACAAAATATACACAACATATAGTCAAATATAATAGAAAATATACATTTAACTTACTGTACACTACACACATTAACTTACACTATGAAACACAGTTTTACAATATTGCACTGTTGATTAAATTTATTATATTTATCATCGCTGTCACATAAAAACATTATATCTCCAAAGTAGCAACTTTACATTTCTATTTGCCCTTTCATCAGGAAATATTGACACAGTATAAAGATAAAGTATAAACATAAGATACAGTAAACATAAGGTTTTTGTGTTACAGCAGTTTTAAACTAATTAATCTAATATATGTGCTTCTATGTTGAGTTGATTTATTTGAGCATTTTATCATTTAACTCTACACAGTTCTCTGTATTAATTTGATTTTATTTGTAATGTACTCAGATTGTAATCCTTTTATCTTGTAATGTTGTGGGATATATCTTATTAATAATAAAGTGGAAGCTGAAAGCTCAGAACAGAGGATCTAATTTGTCTAATTATTACTATTAGTTCTGGTTTTCAGAGCACTAGGAGCAGATGTCTGGGATAAATGGCTGAAGATGAAGCTGTTTTCTCATTGGTTTCTTTTGCAGCATTGAACCTAGCATTCTTAGACTACGCTAGAACTAGAACAGATCCAATCAGGTTTATTATCACAACAATGGAAAAACACAATATATAGAAATAAAAAAATATATATAATAAATGTTTTAGCTTATATTCTTCACTCTACAACATAATTACACTGTTTTAAAATGTACTGACCAGTATCGGCGTATTCAGATTTTTGATTAATCAACATCACTAAACTAATCGCTGTCAAAGGTGAGAAAAGTATCTCCATTCATTACTCTGTAGGTAGAAGTATAGATACTAGAGTTTAAAATACTTCTGTAGAAGTTGAAGTATCAACTCAAGCTTTTTACTCTTTAAGTAAAAGTGTAAAAGTACTGGTTTCAAAACTACTTAAAGTATAAAAGTAAATGTAATGTAAGGGGAAAATAATAAAGCCATTAAGAACAAAAGCTTAGGCCACGCCCAAAGAGTCCTATAGTGCACTACCCCCCTCCCAAAAACTTTTTTTTTTTAATAAGCTATAATGAATATATTGTGCTATTAAAATGTTAATGTTGATCATATAATTTGGGATTTTGCACTAGGCTCTTCCCTGTTTCAGCTGCATATATTCTCATTGTAAATGAATGTATTTTAGTAGAATGTAAATATATTAAAGAAGCTTAGTTTGTCTGGAGTTGTTTCTGTAGCATAAAACCCATAAAGCTATAAAAACTGTGCTACTTTACTTCACCTACTGATTTCAAAAGACTAAAAGACATTTTTCTCTCTTTAAAGCTCTTAACAGATATGTTCTATTACATGAAATAAAGTTAACAATTAAAAAGGTTAAAAAGAAGAGAGGAGAATTAGCTCTGGAGAGTGTCTTCCGTGTTTATCAGATTGCTTCTAAGTGACTGAAATTAATGGGGTTTTATGGAGGATTTAAGCAATAAGTCTGAGTTTATAAGTGTTTTAGGATAATAAAAATAACAACAGAACAAAATCACATGATTCAGCACTGCAGAAACATTTTCTAAAGCTTTTAAACTCCAGTTATAAACCTTTTAAACTCCAGTTAGCTCTCTAACCACTCAGCACACATTAGCATCAATGCTAACTAGCTCCTCTCTTCTCTAGAACCTGTTTGGTGTAGAAAAATTTACATTTAAAGGTAAACTTTCTTTGCTGTTTTAGTAAAATGAATAATTTTGCTTTGTAAAATCAGAAGAATATTCAAAACAAGTAGTTAGACTAAGTTGAGTTGAGGCTAATAATAATGCTAATGCTAATAACCATGAAGGAGGGGGCATGTTTGTTTACTTTGTGTTAGATCCTGTGCTGCACTGATATAGATTTACACCCACAGTGATAATAAACGTATAGAATAAGTAATATAATAAACTCAGTTAATTAGAAGAACAGTAATTAGAAGAAGAGGAGAATTTAGCTTCAACAACAGAGTTTTAAACAGACACAACACAGAAATATGGGGGTCTTGAGGAGCTCCATTTAACTTATATCCTCCACCTTAAACAGAAGAGGAGCTGGTAAATTAGCTAGTTAGATTATTATTAATATTTACAGCTCCTCATTATCTCAGTGTTTTATTATATACATAAGAAATGAGTGAAATGGTTCTGTTTTACACCAGCCAGAGCCGTATAGAGAGAGAGAGAGTCGCTTCAGCTCCGTTTACTCCAATCTTCACTTTTTAACAGCAATGTCGACTCGTGGAGCTTCTCAATAGTTCCTGTAATTTAGCGACTAATACTAGCAGCCCCACAGAACTGCAGCAGAGTACAGCGTTAGTGCTGCACTTTTACAGGATAAAACCATTAAATAACCTGATTTAATACTGTCAGCACACCTGAATCTAATTCACATGTAGAGTACAGCATGATCCCCACTAAATTACCATCGTTAAGATCGTTAACAGAACAGATTAGGGTAAATTAGACAGAGCTAGATAAATAATCCTGTCTGTGTTTGTAGGTTTTGTATTCTTGTTACTAAATGTAACTACTCTATTAATTTTAAGATAAGACTATTCATTCTGAATAAATAAATAATATCATAAGGTCTGAATTTATGGAACTTATTTATATGAAGAAATGTATAGAGAATGTATAAATAAGGCAAACAAAACAAGACAAAACAAAAACTATACACACTTATGGATTAATCATTTTTACTAACCCTTTGTTTTTTATTCTGTTTTTATTTTATATTACATTTTATTGTTAATGACTGTTTACAATGTTGAGTTTGTCATTGCACATATTTCACATTTCTCAGTTTGAAAAGTTAAAATTATACAGACTTCTCATGAAATAAATGTGTTGTTGTTAGTAAGTCAGAATCTGATTTTAAACATCCCAAACCCCCATCAGTGTAATTATATCAGTTAACATTAGGATATAAATGCTTTTCATTACAATACGATAATCAAAACTCAAAGCTCATAAAAAATAAGTTTTTACATTTAAACAAAGCTTATCAATGGAATTACATGTACAGAAAGGTTTGGTATATAAATATTGTAAATTACTGCATTCTTTAACTGCTAATGACTAAAACTGCAGTTCTGTCTCAGTGTTTAAATTGCTGATATTAACTTTCTGGAACTATTGGAGCTCCTCATGGGTCTCGAGAACACCAAGCATTTAGGACTTCCGCTGTAGCGACTCTCTCTCTCTATACGGCTCTGACACTAGCTAGCTAACTGACTATATTATATAAAAGAGAGAGCGAGAAGGAGAGAGAAAGAAGGAGAGAGAAAGAAGGAGAAAGAAGGAGAGATAAATTAGGCTAAATAGCAGAACATAAGCTAGTTATAAACTGACACACAGCTGAGGAGCTCAGTTTATGGCGTCAAAACCGTGTCAAAATTCGCGAGCGAGCAAAGTCACTTGGCGCAAGCAAAACCACACTCGCGCGCGCGCGGAGAGGGCTTGGCGCAAGCAAAACCACACTCGCGCGCGCGCGGAGAGGGCTGGCTGCGCGCGCGCGGAAGCAAAACCACACTCGCGCGCGCGCGGAGAGGGCTGGCTGCGCGCGCGCGGGGAGAGCTACGCGCGCGAGGAGGCAAAACACTCGCGAGAGTGGAATTTGCCCTCTCCGCGCGCGCAGCCCTCCCCGCGCGTGCAGCCAGCCCTCTCCGCGCGCGCGCGAGTGTGGTTTTGCTTGCGCGCGCGTGCGGAGAGGGCTGGCTGCACGCGCGCGCAAGCAAAACCACACTCGCGCGCGCGTTGGTTTTGCTTGCGCCAAGCCCTCTCCGCGCGCGCGCGAGTGTGGTTTTGCTTGCGCCAAGTGACTTTGCTCGCTCGCGAATTTTGACACGGTTTTGACGCCATATCAGTTCCCCAGAACCTGCAGAGCTTCAGACACAGCTGCAGAGAACGGCTTCACTTCAGCTTCAACTGGATCCAAACTGGTCAGATAAGTGAATCTATCTGACTGGCTTTAGTAAAGAGCAGTGGAGCTTCTGTGTTAGACGGGGTTTTACTGTCTAGTAGCCTCTGTGCTAGCTAACGCTAACAGACTAGCTTACGCTTACCGGCAAGCTAACACTTACAAGCTAGCTAACGCTAACCGCCTAGCTAACGCTAGGCAACTAGCTAATGCTAACAGACTAGCTAATGCTAACCGTTTGCTTTAGCTCAGCTCAGTTAACTCAGTTAACCTAAAGGAGAGAAACTCCTGTTTATGATTTAAACTATAGAACAGTGTGTGCTGAATCCAAACACTCAATACAGCCAAACAATTAAAAAGTGGGGAAATCCCAGCTCCCTAACTAGTAAATATAGCCTTCACATTTATATTACATTATGTGTTCATCTCGTAAATATAATATACTGCATGTTTTGAAGGCATTATTAATGGGGACTCGATCAAATGCAGAATGTACCAACCTTGATGGTTATTTTATTTTATTTTATTTTATTTATTTATTTTTTGGCCCAACCACCACCCCCCCTCTTCGGAGGACAATTAATACTTTATTTTTATTTATTTATTTTATTTTTTATTATTATTATTATTATTTTTTTCTTTTATATATTTTATTATTATTATTTTTTATATATATATATATGTATATATATATATTTTGTGTGGATATAGTTGTGGGAATTCAGGGTTGGAAGGATCGGAGTGTGAGGTACAGGAGGGGGGTACAAGAAGAAGAAAAAGAAAAGAAAGAAAAAAAAAAAACAAACAAACAAAATAATAATAATAAAATAAAATAAACATAAAATAAACAAACATACATACATACACATACTCACATATCTAACTATACATATGCTTATACATATACACACATACATAAATATACATACATATTAATACATACACATAAATACATACACACACACGCACAGTTACTTCTATTCTATTGTTTTTTGCAAAAATATGTCATGAAATGCCTACCACAATGGAGGCAAGAAACCGCCACCATGCCCCTGCGATCCAGAGGCAGATAGGGAAGAACCCAGTGGACCCAGACCATCCACAGCCCATTAGGAGCCCAGAAGACCCGCGGCCACACATCCCGATGGTAACCATGCGCACACCCCAGATGAGGACGGGGGAGACTCCAGACGAAGCCCCCATGGCAAAGAGCAAGAGTCCAGAGAGCCAAAGGAAGCGAGCAGCCCACCCCCCCGGCAGGCCAGCACCCCCTGCACGAGCCGAGCATGCGGCCCCCGAGATCCCAAGCACCCGGGAACAGCCCGACACCCGGCAGGCCCCCCCCCCCACGCCAAGGGGGCCCAAGCCACCCCCAGGCCACGGCCACCAAGGGGGCGGGCCAGAGACCACATTAGGGCATCCGGCCACGCACCCAGGGAACCACGGACGCCCACCCCCCCAGGAACGGCAGTGACGATCGGCGGAGAGCAGCGTGGAGCGGTAGGGAGGGCAAAAACCCGTGAGAAGACCTGACCCCCCTCCTCCCCCCACCCAGCATGTTGCAGTGATATGAATGTGTATAATGAGAAGAATGAATGAAAGCTACAGTGCTATTAAAATTGGAGGGACAGCTGTAATATGAGAACTGAATAACAGCACCCAACCACACTGCCCCCCCAAAGGCCCTCAATGTCTAAAATGCGAAATAAAATTGAGGAGCAGGGAGCACCTGCCCCCCAAAACCCTATGTGTAATATGATGTGTGTAAGCTGTATGATGAGTTTGTATGTGTAATGCGATGTTAGACTGAGTAGGAGTCGGGGAAGGGCCAGGAAAGGACCGAGGGGCAGAGGACTACCCCCCGGAGGAAGAGAGCCAACTACTGCTGGCTCACTAGGCACCCAGTTCCATACACCCAACCGCAGTACAGGGAAGGCAAGTCCAGGGTGTAGAGCGGCTACGGCCCCAGGACACCGCCGCTCTGCAAGACAGCTCCCCAAACCCCCTCCCCCCCACACTGCAATACAACTTATTGCAATACACATCCCCACTCACATACAAAAGACAACAGATATTACACACACACACACAGACACATTTACAATAAACATCCCACTCTTTCTCATACACACACACAGTGGTCCTGAGCCCAGGACCAACCGGTCTTAAGTGGGAGACTGCCGCTTCACCAACTGAGCGCCCCTACCTCCCCACAGGGAGGGCACCCAGAATCCCGGAATGCCAACCAGACACCCCAACACGGACCAAACCACCACCCCCCACGACGGCGCGCCCAAGAGAGGCATAAACCCTCCCCAGCGCAGGGAGGGACCGAAACAGGCGACAGACGCCCACGGGCACCAGGGCCCCGGACTCCTCACCCCGACCGCCACAGGGGAACCCAGCCAACCGGACAGGGCCAGCACCCACCACCATGGGCCCCCCAGACCCACACCCCAAGACCACAAGAGCATACACTCAGGCCCCCCCCACCAACAACCAGGGCCCGCACACAGAAATCACCAAGCGGCAGCCACCGTCCCCAGTCCAAGAGCCATCAGACACCCGAATCCCCCGATCCCCCCCCCAGCCACCTGCCGGACGCACCAGGAGACACGACTACAGCCGCCCACCCCCATCATGTGATGGAGCTGATCAGTGGGAACCAGAGAGATTGATGGTTATTTAAAAAAATATATATATAGCTAACTTTTTTAACTCCTTCATTGATTTCACTGATTGAGTAAATACTGCGGTAATAAGAAGCTCTAAATATCAGTTAATTGGTTAAGTTACCCACTGTTGTTACCGGATTCAGCGTTTTACCGTGCCCATTATTAGTGTGGGTGTGGTACTGAATCAGGTGTAAATGATAGAGATTATTAAATGTGTGTCTTTGTACTAAAATGTGTGTGTAGTGTGTAAATAAAAAGTGATTAGTGTCAGGATTGACCCAGGCAGGGAGACGAGGAGACGGACGCAAGTGCAGGTAAGGGCGTGATTTAATAAATAAATAAATAAATAATAAATAAACAAACGAGTGAAACAAAGGAACATAAATCTAAACAAACAATAGATACTAATAAAAATAAACAAACTAAACAGGTCAGGGAAATATATACAAGGAAAAACAACAAGGAGCTAAACTAGACTAGAATAAATAAACTATACAGGGCAAGGGGGGAAACAAGGGAAGTAAACAGGGAACTATAGGAAACAAGAAATAAACAAGAAGATATAAATATGGAACAAGGACAAGGGCTAAGGCTAAGGCTATAAATACAGAGAGACACGGAGAGACAAACAACAGGAGAAGGTGCAAAGACCTACGAAGGACAAGTGACAAAGGAAGGCTTTATAGCACACAAGGGAAGTGGAAACACCTGGGGCTAGGGGGCGGAGCTACAAATTAACACAGGTGAAAAACTGCTGATACAGAACACAGGTCACGTGGGACACACACAGGCACGAGGACAGACAGGAAACAGGGCCAGGACATGACAGAAGTCCCCCCTAAACGCGCAGCTCCCGAGGCGCGTAAAAACGAACCCCGGGGTTGGCGGCAGGGAGGGGCTGGGAAAAACAAGGGACGAAACCGGGGACTGAAACGGAGACTGGACAGAGAACAGAGACTGGACAGGAGACTGAACAGGGCTCGGAGTGAAAAATCACTGGCGACAGGAACAGGAACATACACAGACACGGGGACCAGGACAGGGGGAGACAGGGGTACAACAAACACAGGTGGGTGCCCAGGACTGGCAAAAGTCTGTGCAAAGTCCAAGGAGCCAGCCTGGGAACAGTTCTGGGGTCAAGGTCCGGTGCCTCGGTGCCTGCCTGAGTTAACGGGCCCCGGGGCCAAACAGTTCTAGGAGCAGGGACCGGCGGGATGGCGACTCTGGCAGCTGGTGCTTCTATGATTATTCAGTCATCTTCAGGGGCACAGTACACTAGAAACACCACCTGTGTAAATTCATTGCAAGAAGTACAGAGCAGATGCCCATGGAGGCAACTACAGAGAAGAAGCATCCTATCAGTAAAAGAACACCATCTGATACTGAGTGTGTGAAAGTAATGCAGAACAGAGACAATGAGTCAAATGACCCACACGGGGGAGCTCTAACACAAGAGATGAGGCCACGCAGGCTGGTTAAACTCCCTGAACGTTTGAAAGACTTTGTCATTGACTGAGAGGGGAATGAAGGGATTCAAGAAATATAATCGTGAATAGTTCAGTAAAGAACATTGTTCAATACATTGAGGTTAAAAGGAAACATAATAAGAAGTGACAGCAAAATAAACTGTTGGAGTAAATGTTATGTGAATCTTTATTTTGGAAGTATGGTGTTATGATTGCTGCACTGTGGGGATATGTTTCTGTTGTTAGAAAAAAAAAATGTTATGGGCGGTAACTCATCTTATGTGGGAGTTTATGTTCAAGCAAAAGAGGGATGTTGTGTACGTGTGTGTGACGTAGGAGGGGAGAGTAAAAGATGGCGAGGGAGTAAAAGACACTTATCTGAGAGCGGAGCCTCCTGTCTTTACTTGTACACTGTGTAGGCTGGATTAAGGGCAGGACAGAACAGCGCAAGCAACGTAATTCAGTGGTTGTAACATGAAAGCAGTAGGAGGAGAAGCATATAGAAAAACGCAAATAGAATAATAATAATAATAAGAAGAAGAAGATTTTTTCCAAGCCAACTTAATAATTCTCAATCACAGTGGATATAGGTTGCCTAGCTGGTGAACTATCTCTGTTTTGTGTGTGAAAGCTGGTTAGCTATGCTAATGTAAATAAGGTTAAATAGGCTGTTGGAATTCTGGGTTAGCATATCTAGCTACTTTATGATCAGTGTTCACAGCAGAAGCTACTTCAGACTGCATTTACTTTAAATATGATACGACCAGAAACCACTTAATATGAACTGCTAATACTACTACTACTACTACTACTACTACACACACACACACACACACACACACAAAGTGATTTTAAACACACTCCTGCAGCTCTGAGCGGGCGTTTTAATGAGCTAATTATTTGATTTGAGTGTGTTGAAAGCAGGGAAAGCACTAAATGTGCAGTGCAGGGGAAGGGGGGCGGTTGTGGTGGCGGCAGGACAAGGGTTGAGAGGTTCAAGCTGCCATTGTTGGGTTATTGAACACCTTTGTTGAGTCCAATTTCCATCTGATTGTGTCTTATCTTGTCTTCTCTTCTGAATATTCGGTGCAATTACACATTCTCACCAGAGAGGTCTCTAAATCCCCAAATCTCACAAACGTGCAGTCTGTCTCTTTAAGTGAGAGTGAAAGTAAAATCTGATCATTTCCTGGATTACCTGCAGGGTGTGTGAGTGTGTGAATCGGTGTGTGTCGTGTCTGGATCTACAGTTTTGTCATTAATGTAAGTTTACCTGAGTCTCTACAATAATTCCTGTTTGAGTCAGACAGTGTGAGTATTGTTATCTTGGCTAATAAGGAGAATTACAGGATAGTTCTGTTCACTTCTCTCCAACAGAGAACCAGGAAACAAAATCTTCACACTGTAAAATGGCAGAAGCTGGTATTTTGGTGGTTCAGGATGAGTTCAGCTGTTCAGTCTGCCTGGATCTCCTGAAGGATCCAGTGACTATTCCCTGTGGACACAGTTTCTGTATGGTGTGTATTAATGATTGCTGGGATCAGGAGGATCAGAAGAAGATCTACAGCTGCCCTCACTGCAGACACACCTTCACCTCAAGACCTGTCGTGAGTAAAAGCACCATGCTGGCTGAGGTGGTGGAGAAACTGAAGAAGACGAGACTCCAGGCTGCTCCTCCTGATCACTCTTCTGCTGATCCTGAAGATGTGGAGTGTGATTCCTGTACTGGGAGAAAACACAAAGCCGTCCAGTCCTGCCTGGTGTGTCTGGCCTCTTACTGTGAAGCTCACCTCCAGCCTCACTACCAATCTCCAGCCTTTAAGAAGCACAAGCTGGTCAAAGCCTCCAGACGACTCCAGGAGCAGATCTGCTCTCAGCACGATAAACTGCTGGAGGTTTACTGTCGCACCGACCAGCAGTGCATCTGCATGCTGTGTACCATGGATGACCATAGAGGACATGATACAGTGTCACTTGCAGCAGAAAGATCTGAGAAACAGGTCAGTGTGTAAATGGAGTAGCTACTCCAGATTATGGGACCTAATACCTTCACCTGTCCCATGACATGTGGCATTTTAATTTTTAATTAATGTGTTTTGTTGTCTGGTTTATTTGCAGAAGCAGGTGGTGGAAACACAGAGGAAATACAAGGAGAGAATCCAGGAGAGAGAGAAGGAGCTTCAGGAGTTAATAGAAGCTGTGGAGAATCACAAGGTGATTTTTTAAATAAGTAGAAGAATAAAGATCTGATTTCTCCCGTTAAGGGTAATTATTTAATTACTTAACTAAAGGTGTCCTCATTTTTAAAATGTAATTTAAAGTCACATTGTATTTTAGTTTTAGTCATCAACTATCAAAATTAAATAATATTTACAGCTTCATGAAGTTTGGGTTTATGCAATATTTATGTCACGCCTTATTCTGTGAGATTATTGGCTGGTTGCAAATAAAAAATCTGACTACTGATAAACTCTGATGTTCCTCAGTAATCAGATTATGAAGTGCATGTAAATCCACTTATTGATGTGAATAAACTGCTCCTAACATTCTCCTCTCTCTGTGATTCCACTACCAGCGCTCTGCTCAGACAGCAGTGGAGGACAGTGAGAAGATCTTCACTGAGATGATCCTCTCCATTGAGAGAAGACGCTCTGAGGTGAGGCAGATGATCAGAGATCAGGAGAAAGCTGCAGTGAGTCGAGCTGAAGAACGTCTGAAGAGACTGGAGCAGGAGATCACAGAGCTGAAGAGGAGAGATGCTGATCTGGAGAAGCTTTCATTCACAGAGGATCACATCCATTTCCTCCAGGTAACAGACACTGTTTTCTCTACAAATACAAAGTTTATTTTAGACTGTTTACACCATCTTTTTAATGTGATCTATATCTGATATTAGTCTAAACAGTTCTTAAACTGAAGCTCATGCACTAAAGAGCAGAGCTTCACATGAAGTTTCAGTTTCACCAGTGACTGAAAGCTGATCTTAACAGAGAATGAGTTCCAGCTCACTGTAAAAAAGGGAATGTTGTTTGGCCACACCCTCCTCTTTAATGTCTGTCCTTTATCTTTTTTGTTTAAACAATTTAATTTTTTTAAATTTTATTTTGATGCTGCAGCAGCGCCATCTATTGGCTGTGTTCAGCAATTTGATTGGATATATCTTTAAAGACAGAGCGGTTGTGATGTGTACTATTTAATTCAGTATGAACAGAGACATCAGTCCAAATGTTTATGGGGTCTGTTATCTCTCTATCACACCAATGAATCCCTCATTAACTGCTGTCGCCATTTTCCCTTATGCTCAATGTAAGTTTTGACGTAAATGATTCTGATCTGTCTTGGATATTGGATATGTATCAGATTTCAATTACACAGACTTTTTATTTCCTTTCACACTGTCTCATACATAATTAATCTGAATCATGAATGACTAATAAGATCAGATTCAGGCCAGATTTTACCTGATTTAATTCAATATAAATATGATTTAGAAATTGTTGAAGGTGTTATGTGTTTGTTTTTGTCTACATGTAGAGTTTTCAGACTCTCTCAGCTCCTCCTGGATCTTCAGCATCACCTGCTTTTACTCTCAGTCCTCTCAACACTTTTGAAGTTGTTATAAAGTCTGTTTCTCAGCTGAGAGGAAAACTAGACGAATTCTGGAAAGAGGAATTTGAGAAGACATCAGCTGCAGGTATATTAAATAAATCTCATCACATTTTATGTAAATATATGAAATGATAAGTCCATAAATAGTCATTCTGCACTCAGTACCTCATAATGACAAAGAAAAAACTATTTAAGATTTTTTTTAAAAAGTAAAAGAGTGTGAAGAGTTTCAGAATGCACTGTAGGTTCTTCTCTAAATCCTGATGAAGTGGTCAGTAGTTTCTGGACTGAAGTGGTTGAGACTGTATATAAGGTGTGACTTTATTGTGATTGAAAGTCCAGGTAGGGTAGATTAAGACTCTACATCTACATGGAGAGAAAATCCAGTATTAGATTATTTTAATGTTGTAGTAAATGTACAGAGGGAACAGAAGCTCAGTGATGCTGTGTAGTAACTGTGTACATTTTCCTGTAGTGAAGGAAGTGCAGATCATTCTTCCTCCTGAACCCAAAAGCAGAGAAGAGTTTCTGCAGTGTAAGTCCAGCCCTTTCTCTCTCTCTCTCTCTCTCTCTCTCTCTCTCTCTCTCTTTAACCCTTTCATTCTCACACACTCTCAGAAATAACACCACAATCTACAAATACACAAAGTTTAATCTGACATTTACACGTCTATATTAAATAATTAACTGTTATATTTCAACTGCTTACGTATAAACTTGTTAAAAAAACACCAACATTCCTTATGAACTTTGATTTTGTGATAATGGCCTATCATAGTTTTGTATTTATTTAGATAAAACACAAAATTTGTGTTTTATAATAAAAACAATGAACATTTTACTACAAATCTGCAATTATTATATAACTCAATCGATTTTCTGTATAATGGATTAAAAAAATAGTATATTGTCTGAATTAGCGACTGTACTGAATCTCTGTGCAATAGTGAGCACTTGTATCCAGGCTGTTTCAGAGGCAAAGTGAACATGGAAAATTTTAAAATGCCCCAATCAAACACCAAACAACAAAGAACAGTAATTTTAAAGTGCATCTACAAGCATAACCAAAAATGTTCAGAAATGTATTGTTTCTCTGAGATTTGTGACTAAACTGCAAATCACTTTCACCAATCTTTCCCCAAATATAGTCTCTGATCATCTTCTTTATTTATACTGATAAACTTCTTTATTTATACTGTAAAGTTCTATACAATTCTGGACAGTTCTGAAAACTTCTTGATAGTTCTCACAGTTCCAGAAGCTTCTGGAAGTCTTTAGTATACTCAGCACTTTATATTTCACAAATATTCAAAAAAAAAAATCAGTTTCAGATATGATTGTGCCACCACTAGAGCAAAACCTATATTTTGTATATTCTATTTTATTGTATTCTTTTATTTTATCTTATTTTATCTATATATCCATTTTAATAACAGCTCTTGGGTGTAAACTGGATCGTAAGATCACAATTTCGTTCCACCTCATGTACCACATGTGATGCGAATGACAATAAAATCTTCTTGAATCCTTTAATCCTTGAAACTTTCTGGGGAATAAAAACCTTTTTATTTTTTAAAGAATTAGGAAAACACACTTAACACCTGAGAACAAAAATATACATAAAATTGTTATGTTGTGTAATTGAATAATAATGAGAATAAATCTTTTTTTAACATAATCAAACACTTTTCATAGATGCTTCCAGTATGTTCTCTTGTTATTTCAGTTTTAGGGGCTGTTTTTAGATAATTTTCTAAAAGCTGATGAGTTTTCTCTCTCTTTCAGATTCCTGTCAGCTCACACTGGATCCAAACACAGCCCATAAACAGCTCCTCCTGTCTGAGAGGAACACAGTGGTGACCTGCAGCAACACAGTCCAGCCATATCCTGACCATCCAGACAGATTTGATAGATGGTTGCAGGTTCTGTGTAGAGAGAGTGTGAGTGGACGCTGCTACTGGGAGGTTGAGTGGAGAGGAGATGAATGGGTTGATATAGCAGTGTCTTATAAAAGCATCTCCAGGAAGGGAGTAGGCGGGGAGTGTTTGTTTGGATTTAATGATCAGTCTTGGAGATTGTTCTGTGATTCCTCCAGATACACATTCAGATACGATAAAACAGATACTGAAATCTCTGGAGTGCCCGTCTCCTCTAGAATAGGAGTGTATTTGGATCACAGGGCAGGAACTCTGTCCTTCTACAGCATCTCTGATACCATGACCCTCATCCACAGAGTCCAGACCACCTTCACTCAGCCGCTCTACGCTGGGTTTGGGTTGAGCTCCAACTCATCAGTAAATCTTTTACTTTCAGCAAAATAGATGAACATGCAGAACAAAGAGAAGAGCTGGATAATAATCATAATTCTGAACGGTAATTACGTCTGTCCCAGATTAGAACTGCAGGTACATTTCCTGTATGGAAAGATTTATTCAGATTTAGCATTAAATAGTTTAAACCGTTTATATCATTAACAGAGCTCACAGTAACAAAGTTCATATTTTAAACTTCATATTACAGAATTTTATTAATTTTTAACACATTATCATTTATTATAAACTGAATGAAAGATCACAATAAAATGTTTAAATTATTGTACT
The DNA here is from genome assembly GCF_023375975.1 of Astyanax mexicanus. Classification (NCBI taxonomy): domain Eukaryota; kingdom Metazoa; phylum Chordata; class Actinopteri; order Characiformes; family Acestrorhamphidae; genus Astyanax; species Astyanax mexicanus. Next base: position 6,776,030 of record NC_064415.1, read on the forward strand.
GTTGTTTTATCCTCAACATTTTTACATTAAAACAAAGAGAGAGGAAATCTGTGTGTTAATGCTTTAACTTTAATTTTACAATTAATGTAATATCAAAAGGAAAGAACAGAATATATACAACATATAGTCAAATATAATAGAAAATATACATTTAACTTACTGTACACTACACACATTAACTTACACTATGAAACACAGTTTTACAATATTGCACTGTTGCTTAAATTTAATATATTTATCATCGCTGTCACATAAAAACATTATATATCTCTAAAGTATCAACTTTACATTTCTATTTGCCCTTTAATCAGAAAATATTGACACAGTATGAAGATAAAGTATAAACATAAGATACAGTAGACATAAGGTTTTTGTGTTACAGCAGTTTTAAACTAATTAATCTAATATATGTGCTTCTATGTTGAGTTAATTTATTTGAGCATTTTATCATTTAACTCTACACAGTTCTCTGTATTAACTTGATTTTATTTGTAATGTACTCAGATTGTATTCCTGTAATCTTGTAATGTTGTGGGATATATCTTATAAATAATAAAGTGGGAGCTGAAAGCTCAGAACAGAGGATCTAAATTGTCTAATTATTACTATTAGTTCTGGTTTTCAGAGCACTAGGAGCAGATGTCTGGGATGAATGGCTGAAGATGAAGCTGTTTTCTCATTGGTGTCTTTTGCAGCATTGAACCTAGCATTCTTAGACTACGCTAGAACTAGAACAGATCCAATCAGGTTTATTATCACAACAATGGAAAAACACAATATATAGAAATAAAAATAAAAATATAATAAATGTATTAGCTTATATTCTTCACTCTACAACATAATTACACTGTTTTAAAATGTACTGACCAGTATCGGCGTATATAGATTTTTGATTAATCAACATCACTAAACTAATCCCTGTCAAAGGTGAGAAAAGTATCTCCATTCATTACTCTGTAGGTAGAAGTATAGATACTAGAGTTTAAAATACTTCTGTAGAAGTTGAAGCATCAACTCAAGCTTTTTACTCTTTAAGTAAAAGTGTAAAAGTACTGGTTTCAAAACTGCTTAAAGTATAAAGTTAATGTAATGTAAGGGGAAAATAATAAAGCCATTAAGAACAAAAGCTTAGGCCGCGCCCACATCGTCCTATAGCGCACAAAAAAATATTTTTTTTATAAGCTATAATGAATATATTGTGCTATTAAAATGTTAATGTTGATAATATAATTTGGGATTTTGCACTAGGCTGTTCCCTGTTTTAGCTGCATATATTCTCATTGTAAATGAATGTATTTTAGTAGAATGTAAATATATTAAAGAAGCTTAGTTTATCTGGAGTTTTTTCTGTAGCATAAAACCCATAAAGCTATAAAAACTGTGCTACTTTACTTCACCTACTGATTTCAAAAGACTAAAAGACATTTTTCTCTCTTTAAAGCTCTTAACAGATATGTTCTATTACATGAAATAAAGTTAACAATTAAAAAGGTTAAAAAGAAGAGAGGAGAATTAGCTCTGGAGAGTGTCTTCCGTGTTTATCAGATTGCTTCTAAGTGACTGAAATTAATGGGTTTTTATGGAGGATTTAAGCTATAAGTCTGAGTTTATAAGTGTTTTAGAATAATTAAAATAAAAACAGAACTATATCACATGATTCAGCACTGCAGAAACATTTTCTAAAGCTTTTAAACTCCAGTTATAAACCTTTTAAACTCCAGTTAGCTCTCTAACCACTCAGCACACATTAGCATCAATACTAACTAGCTCCTCTCTTCTCTAGAACCTGTTTGATGTAGAAAAATGTACATTTAAAGGTAAACTTTCTTTGCTGTTTTAGTAAAATTAATCATTTTGATTTGTAAAATCAGAAGAATATTCAAAACAAGTAGTTAGACTCTATTTTAACTTGGAGTTTTTAAAGGAGTTGAGGCTAATACTAATGCTAATGCTAATAACCATGAAGGAGGGGGCATGTTTGTTTACTTTGTGTTAGATCCTGTGCTGCACTGATATAGATTTAAACCCACAGTGATAATAAACGTATAGAATAAGTAATATAATAAACTCAGGTAATTAGAAGAACAGTAATTAGAAGAAGAGGAGAATTTAGCTTCAACAACAGAGTTTTAAACAGAAACAACACAGAAATATGGGGGTCTTGAGGAGCTCCATTTAACTTATATCCTCCACCTTAAACAGAAGAGGAGCTGGTAAATTAGCTAGTTAGATTATTAATAAATATTTACAGCTTCTCATTATCTCAGTGTTTTATTATATACATAAGAAATGAGTGAAATGGTTCTGTTTTACACCAGCCAGAGCTGTATAGAGAGAGAGAGTCGCTTCAGCTCCGTTTACTCCAATCTTCACTTTTTAACAGCAATGTCGACTCGTGGAGCTTCTCAATAGTTCCTGTAATTTAGCGACTAATACTAGCAGCCCCACAGAGCTGCAGCAGAGTACAGCGTTAGTGCTGCACTTTTACAGGATAAAACCATTAAATATCCTGATTTAATACTGTCAGCACACGTGAATCTATTTAACATGTAGAGTACAGCATGATCCCCACTAAATTACCATCGTTAAGATCGTTAACAGAACAGATTAGTGTAAATTAGAAAGAGCTAGATAAATAATCCTGTGTGTGTTTGTAGGTTTTGTATTCTTGTTACTGAATGTAACTACTCCATTAATTTTAAGATAAGACTATTAATTCTGAATAAATAAATAATATCATAAGGTCTGAATTCATGGAACTGATTTATATGAAGAATTGTATAGAGAATGTATAAATTAAATTAAGGCAAAAAAAAAAGAAAAAAAACTATACACACTTATGGATTAATCATTTTTACTAACCCTTTGTTTTTGTTTTTTATTCTGTTTTTATTTCATATTACATTTTATTGTTAATGACTGTTTACAATGTTGAGTTTGTCATTGTACATATTTTAAATGTCTCAGTGTAGCGGATGAGAATATAAATAACATTTTATTATTTAATTTCACATGAAATCCTTCTCTAATTATCTTTGTTATATTTTTGAGTATTTTTCTGTATTTCTGGGTATTATTTATTTTATACTTGTGATTTTTTTTGGGGCGATTTCAAGCTGTAATATTGATTTTAAGCTGAACTGCGGAGCAGACTTTTATTTTGAAATCGCGCGAGTTTTCAGTGTCAGCGCGGGCTTCTCCTCAGTTCGCGCTAAATACTGCTGAGGAGAGGTGGGTGTTTACTGTGCTCCTGATAAAATACTGTTTTAAAGCTGTTCAAGCACTTATAGTGCACTAAATCTGTACTCTTACATGTGTTTTAGTACTAAGAGTAAGATATCTCTGGATGTGTGGGTAGTTCGTTTGTGTAGAGAGTTTTTTAATTTAAGTACAGCAGACTTAGTGGAGTTAAGGGAGATACGGCTACCAGTTAAGCTAATATGGTGTGCTTTTCTTCTCACAGCTGCATGTGTGTGTGTGTGAGAAGGACCAGAATTCACTCTATGCTGTGTTGTATGCTACTCTCATGCACAGGTACTGCCACAGGTTAATTGGTTAATTGTCTAATTAATTTAGCTAATTGTTTAATTGCACCAGCTGTTTATTTTTATTGGAATTTGTTTTGTTATAATGAAATTAATGTTCAGAAAAGAAAAAAAAAATACGTCATTTATGGGAGTCTCTCTATATATGTGCATGGGGTAATGTATTATGGTAATGTATAATATTGTATTTTATTTCATAGCTATAGATATATTCTTAATTAATGTTTATTTTCATAACATAGTACTCTATATTTGTGATACAATATTTTATAATGTCTATTTTATTGTGTGTTTTATCAACCTGATGTAGAAAAAAAAAGTGTAGATCAGTTCGCGCTAAATACTGCTGAGGAGAGCTGCATGTGTGTGTGTGAGAAGGACCAGAATTCACTCTATGCTGTGTTGTATGCTACTCTCATGCACAGGAACAGGAAATAGAGAGAATAAAACTCCCGTTGTATGGCAGAGTGTGTCCCGTGTTTCCATCATCGCATTCACAACGCAGAGGGTGGCCAAGCCTACTAGAAGAGAGAGAGGGGGACACAAACACACTCAAACACGAGCCGGCTACATCAGTTTGAAAAGTTAAAATTATACAGACTTCTCATGAAATAAATGTGTTGTTGTTAGTACGTCAGAATCTGATTTTAAAACATCCCCAAACCCCCATCAGTGTAATTATATCAGTTAACATTAGGATATAAAAGCTTTTCATTACAGTACGATAACCAAAACTCAAAGCTCATAAAAAAATACGTTTTCACATTTAAACAAAGCCTATCAATGGAATTACATGTACAGAAAGGATTTCTATATAAATATTGTAAATTACTGCATTCTTTAACTATTAATGACTAAAACTGCAGTTCTGTCTCAGTGTTTAAATTGCTGATATTAACTTTCTGGAACTATTGGAGCTCCTCATGGGTCTCGAGAACACCAAGCATTTAGGACTTCCGCTGTAGCGACTCTCTCTCTCTATACGGCTCTGACACTAGCTAGCTAACTGACTATATTATATAAAAGAGAGAGCGAGAAGGAGAGAGAAAGTGAGAGAGAAATGAGGCTAAATAGCAGAACATAAGCTGGTTATAAACTGACACACAGCAGAGGAGCTGAGGAGCTCAGTTCCCCAGAACCTGCAGAGCTTCAGACACAGCTGCAGAGAACGGCTTCACTTCAGCTTCAACTGGATCCAAACTGGACAGATAAGTGAATCTATCTGACTGGCTTTAGTAAAGAGCAGTGGAGCTTCTGTGTTAGACGGAGTTTTAATGTCTAGTAGCCTCTGTGCTAGCTAACGCTAACAGGCTAGCTAATGCTAACAGACTAGCTAACGCTAACCAGCAAGCTAACGCTAACAGGCTAGCTTAAGCTAAGCGGCAAACTAACTCTAAGCAACTAGCTAACGCTAACTGGCAAGCTAACGCTAAGCAACTAGCTAATGCTAACCAGGTAGCTAATGCTAACCGTTTGCTTTGGCTCAGTTAACCTACAGGAGAGAAACTCCTGTTTATGATTTAAACTACAGAACAGTGTGTGCTGAAGCCAAACGCTCAATACAGACAAACAATTAAACAGTGGGGAAATCCCAGCTCCCTAACTAGTAAATATAGCCTTCGCATTTATATTACATTATGTGTTCATCTCGTAAATATAATATACTGCATGTTTTGAAGGCATTATTAATTGGGACTCGATCAAATGCAGAATGTACCAACCTTGATGGTTATTTAAAAAATATATATATATAGCTAACTTTTTTAACTCCTTCATTGATTTCACTGATTGAGTAAATACTGCGGTAATAAGAAGCTCTAAATATCAGTTAATTGGTTAAGTTACCCACTGTTGTTACCGGATTCAGCGTTTTACCGGGCCCATTATTAGTGTGGGTGTGGTACTGAATCAGGTGTAAATGATAGAGATTATTAAATGTGTGTCTTTGTGCTAAAATGTGTGTGTAGTGTGTAAATAAAAAGTGATTAGTGTCAGGATTGACCCAGGCAGGGAGACGAACGCAAGTGCAGGTAAGGGCGTGATTTAATAAATAAATAATAAATAAATAAACAAACGAGTGAAACAAAGGAACATAAATCCAAACAAACAATAGATACTAATAAAAATAAACAAACTAAACAGGTCAGGGAAATATATACAAGGAAAAACAACAAAGAGCTAAACTAGACCAAGCATAAATAAACTACAACCCCTGGCAAAAAGTATGGAATCACCAGTCTTGGATGAGCACTCCTTCAGACATTTCATTCTGTAAAACAAACTCTGATCAAAAACATGATACAATAATAAGGTCATTCCAAAGTGCAACTTGTTGGCTTTCAGGAACACTCAAAGAAATGAAGAAAAAACATTGTGGAAGTCAGTGAATGTTACTTTTATTGACCAACCACAGGGAAAAAAATATGGAATCACTCAATTCTGAGGAAAAAAGTATGGAATCATGAAAAACAGATAAACAAAAGATGATTCAAAATACATCACTAGTATTTAGTTGCACCCTCTTTGGCTTTTATAACGGCTTTCAGTCTCTGAGGCATGGACTTGATGAGTGACAAACAGTATTCTGCATCAATTTGGTGCCAACTCTCTTTGATAGCAGTTGCCAGATCAGCTTTGCAGGTCGGAGCCTTCTTGTGGACCATTTTTTTCAATTTCCACCACAGGTTTTCAATTGGGTTGAGATCTGGACTATTTGCAGGCCATGACATCGACTGAATGTGTCTTTCTCCAAGGAATGCCTTCACTGTTTTTGCCCTATGGCACGATACATTGTCATCTTGGAAAATTATTTCATTATCTCCAAACATCTGTTCAATTGAAGGGATGAGAAAACTGTCCAAAATGTCAATGTAAACTTGTGCATTGATAGAAGAATTAACCACAGTCATCTCCCCAGTGCCTTTGCCTGACATGCAGCCCCATATCATCAAGGACTGTGGAAATTTGGTTGTTTTCTTCAGGCAGGCCTCTTCATAAATCTCACTGGAACGGCACCAAACTAAAGTTCCAGCATCATCACCTTGTCCAATGCAGATTCTTGACTCATCACTGAAGATAACTTTCATCCAGTCATCCACAGTCCATGATTGCCTCTCCTTAGCCCACTGCAGTCTTGTTCTTTTATGTTTAGGTGTCAATGATGGTTTTCTTTTAGCTTTCCTGTATTGAAATCCCATTTCCTTTAGGCGATTTCTTACGGTTCGGTCACATACATTGGCTCCAACTTCTTCCCATTTATGCTTCATCTGTTTAGTTGTACTTTTTCGGTTTTCAAGACAAATGGCCTTAAGTTGCTTGTCTTGACGCTTTGATGTCTTTCTCGGTCTACCAGTACGCTTGGCTTTAACAACCATTCCATGCTGTTTGTATTTGGTCCATATCTTGGATACAGCTGACTGTGAACAGCCCACATCTTTAGCAACCATGCGTGAAGAGTTACCTTCTTCAAGAAGTTTCACAATCCTCTCTTTTGTTTCAAGAGACATTTCTCTTGTTGGAGCCATGGTTCTTGCCACTCTAATTCACCCAGCAGCCCTCCAAGGTGTCATGACTGCAGGTCTTTTTAACTGCAGACTAACGAGCAGATCTAATCTGAGGCAGGTGTCCATTTAGGGAAAGGAAATTGACTGGGTGTGTCCTTATTTTCTACCTTCAATTTGACTGATTCCATACTTTTTTCCTCAGAATTGAGTGATTCCATATTTTTTTCCCTGTGGTTGGTCAATAAAAGTAACATTCACTGACTTCCACAATGTTTTTTCTTCATTTCTTTGAGTGTTCCTGAAAGCCAACAAGTTGCACTTTGGAATGACCTTATTATTGTATCATGTTTTTGATCAGAGTTTGTTTTACAGAATGAAATGTCTGAAGGAGTGCTCATCCAAGACTGGTGATTCCATACTTTTTGCCAGGGGTTGTATACAGGGCAAGGGGGGAAACAAGGGAAATAAACAGGGAACTACAGGAAACAAGAAATAAACAAGAAGATATAAATATGGAACAAGGGCTAAGGCTATAAATACAGAGAGACACGGAGAGACAAACAACAGGAGAAGGTGCAAAGACCTACGAAGGACAAGTGACAAAGGAAGCCTTTATAGCACACAAGGGAAGTGGAAACACCTGGGGCTAGGGGGCGGAGCTACAAATTAACACAGGTGAAAAACTGCTGATACAGAACACAGGTCACGTGGGACACACACAGGCACGAGGACAGACAGGAAACAGGGCCAGGACATGACAGAAATCCCCCCTAAACGCGCAGCTCCCGAGGCGCGTAAAAACGTACCCAGGGGTTGGCGGCGGGGAGGGGCTGGGAAAAACAAGGGATGAAACCGGGGACTGGACAGAGAACAGAGACTGGACAGAGAACAGAGACTGGACAGGAGACTTAACAGGGCTCGGAGTGAAAAATCACTGGGGACAGGAACAGGAACATACACAGACACGGGGACCAGGACAGGGAGAGACAGGGGTACAACAAACAGGTGGGTGCCCAGGACTGGCAAAGGTCTGTGGGGAAGTCCAAGGAGCCAGCCTGGGAACAGTTCTGGGGTCAAGGTCTGGTGCCTCGGTGCCTGCCTGAGTTAACGGGCCCCGGGGCCAAACAGTTCTAGGAGCAGGGACCGGCGGGATGGCGACTCTGGCAGCTGGTGCTTCTGTGATTATTCAGTCATCTTCAGGGGCACAGTACACTAGAAACACCACCTGTGTAAAGAAATTCATTGCAAGAAGTACAGAGCAGATGCCCATGGAGGCAACTACAGAGAAGAAGCATCCTATCAGTAAAACAACACCATCTGATACTGAGTGTGTGAAAGTAATGCAGAACAGAGACAATGAGTCAAATGACCCACACGGGGGAGCTCTAACACAAGAGATGAGGCCACGCAGGCTGGTTAAACTCCCTGAACGTTTGAAAGACTTTGTCATTGACTGAGAGGTGAATGAAGGGATTCAAGAAATATAATCGTGAATAGTTCAGTAAAGAACATTGTTCAATACATTGAGGTTAATAGGAAACATAATAAGAAGTGACAGCAAAATAAACTGTTGGAGTAAATGTTATGTGATTCTTTATTTTGGAAGTATGGTGTTATGATTGCTGCACTGTGGGGATATGTTTCTGTTGTTAGAAAAAAAAAATGTTATGGGCGGTAACTCATCTTATGTGGGAGTTTATGTTCAAGCAAAAGAGGGATGTTGTGTACGTGTGTGTGACATAGGAGGGGAGAGTAAAAGATGGCGAGGGAGTAAAAGACACTTATCTGAGAGCGGAGCCTCCTGTCTTTACTTGTACACTACTTTATGATCAGTGTTCACAGCAGTAGCTACTTCAGACTGCATTTACTTTAAATACAATACGACCAGAAACCACTTAATATGAACTGCTAATACTACTACTACTACACACACACACACACACACACACACACACAAAGTGATTTTAAACACACTCCTGCAGCTCTGAGCGGGCGTTTTAATGAGCTAATTATTTGATTTGAGTGTGTTGAAAGCAGGGAAAGCACTAAATGTGCAGTGCAGGGGAAGGGGGGCGGTTCCATCTGATTGTTGTGTCTTATCTTGTCTTCTCTTCTGAATATTTGGTGCAATTACACATTCTCACCAGAGAGGTCTCCAAATCCCCAAATCTCACAAACGTGCAGTCTGTCTCTTTAAGTGAGAGTGAAAGTAAAATCTGTTCATTTCCTGGATTACCTGCAGGGTGTGTGAGTGTGTGAATCGGTGTGTGTCGTGTCTGGATCTACAGTTTTCTCATTAATGTAAGTTTACCTGAGTCTCTACAATAATTCCTGTTTGAGTCAGACAATGTGAGTATTGTTATCTTGGCTAATAAGTAGAATTACAGGATAGTTCTGTTCACTTCTCTCCAACAGAGAACCAGGAAACAAAATCTTCACACTGTAAAATGGCAGAAGCTGGTATTTTGGTGGTTCAGGATGAGTTAAGCTGTTCAGTCTGCCTGGATCTCCTTAAGGATCCAGTGACTATTCCCTGTGGACACAGTTTCTGTATGGTGTGTATTAAGTGCTGGGATGAGGAGGATCAGAAGAAGATCTACAGCTGCCCTAACTGCAGACACACCTTCACCTCAAGACCTGTCGTGAGTAAAAACACCATGCTGGCTGAGGTGGTGGAGAAACTGAAGAAGACGAGACTCCAGGCTGCTCCTCCTGATCACTCTTCTGCTGATCCTGAAGATGTGGAGTGTGATTCCTGTACTGGGAGAAAACGCAAATCCGTCCAGTCCTGCCTGGTGTGTCTGGCCTCTTACTGTGAAGCTCACCTCCAGCCTCACTACCAATCTCCAGCCTTTAAGAAGCACAAGCTGGTCAAAGCCTCCAGACGACTCCAGGAGCAGATCTGCTCTGAGCACGATAAACTGCTGGAGGTTTACTGTCGCACCGACCAGCAGTGTATCTGCATGCTGTGTACCATGGATGACCATAGAGGACATGATACAGTGTCACTTGCAGCAGAAAGATCTGAGAAACAGGTCAGTGTGTAAATGGAGTAGCTGCTCCAGATTATAGGACCCAATACCTTCACCTGTCCCATGAAGCATGTGGTATTTTATTTTTTAATTATTGCGTTTTGTTGTCTGGTTTATTTGCAGAAGCAGGTGGTGGAAACACAGAGGAAATACAAGGAGAGACTCCAGGAGAGAGAGAAGGAGCTTCAGGAGTTAATAGAAGCTGTGGAGAATCACAAGGTGATTTTTTAAATAAGTAGAAGAATAAAGATCTGATTTTTCCCATTAAGGGTAATTATTTAATTACTTAACTAAAGGTGTCCTCATTTTTAAAATGTCATTTAAAGTCACATTGTATTTTAGTTTTAGTCATCAATTATCAAAATTAAATAATCTTTACAGCTTCATGAGTTAAGAAAAGCCACAGCATGAAGTTTGGGTTTATGCAATATTTATGTCACGTCTTATTCTGTGAAATTATTGGCTGGTTGCAAATAAAAAATCTGATTACTGATAACCTCTGATGTTCCTCAGTAATCAGATTATGAAGTGCATGTAAATCCACTTATTGATGTGAATGAACTGCTCCTAACATTCTCCTCTCTCTGTGATTCCACTACCAGCGCTCTGCTCAGACAGCAGTGAAGGACAGTGAGAAGATCTTCACTGAGATGATCCTCTCCATTGAGAGAAGACGCTCTGAGGTGAGGCAGATGATCAGAGATCAGGAGAAAGCTGCAGTGAGTCGAGCTGAAGAACGTCTGAAGAGACTGGAGCAGGAGATCACAGAGCTGAAGAGGAGAGATGCTGATCTGGAGAAGATTTCATTCACAGAGGATCACATCCATTTCCTCCAGGTAACAGACACTGTTTTTCTCCCCAAATACAAAGTTTATTTCAGACTGTTTACACCATCTTTTTAATGTGATCTATATCTGATATTAGTCTGAACAGTTCTTAAACTGAAGCTCATGCATTAAAGAGCAGCGCTTCACATGAAGTTTCAGTTTCACCAGTGACTGAAAGCTGATCTTAACAGAGAATGAGTTCCAGCTCACTGTAAAAAAGGGAATGTTGTTTGGCCACACCCTCCCCTTTAATGTCTGTCCTTTATCTTTTTTGTTTAAACAATTTTATTTTTTTTTATTTTATTTTGATGCTGCAGCAGCACCATCTGTTGGCTGTGTTCAGCAATTTGATTGGATATATCTTTAAAGACAGAGCGGTTGTGATGTGTACTATTTAATTCAGTATGAACAGAGACATCAGTCCAAATGTTTATGAGGTCTGTTATCTCTCTATCACACCAATGAATCCCTCATTAACTGCTGTCGCCATTTTCCCTTATGCTCAATGTAAGTTTTGACGTAAATGAATTCTGATCTGTCTTGGATATTGGATATGTATCAGATTTCAATAACACAGACTTTTTATTTCCTTTCACACTGTCTCTTACATAATTAATCTGAATCATGAATGACTAATAAGATCAGATTCAGGCCAGATTTTACCTGATTTAATTCAATATAAATATAATTTAGAAATTGTTGAAGGTGTTATGTGTTTGTTTTTTTCTACATGTAGAGTTTTCAGACTCTCTCAGCTCCTCCTGGATCTTCAGCATCACCTGCTTTTACTCTCAGTCCTCTCAACACTTTTGAAGTTGTTATGAAGTCTGTTTCTCAGCTGAGAGTAAAACTAGACGAATTCTGGAAAGAGGAAATTGAGAAGACATCAGCTGCAGGTATATTAAATAAAAATTAAATAAAGTAAATATATGAAATGATAAGTCCATAAATAATCATACTGCACTCAGTACCTCATAATGACAAAGTAAAAACAATTTAGGATTTTTTAAAAAGTAAAAGAGTGTGAAGAGTTTCAGAATGCACTGTAGGTTCTTCTCTAAATCCTGATGAAGTGGTCAGTAGTTTCTGGACTGAAGTGGTTGAGACTGTATATAAGGTGTGACTTTATTGTGATTGAAAGTCCAGGTAGGGTAGATTAAGACTCTACATCTACATGGAGAGAAAATCCAGTATTAGATTATTTTAATGTTGTAGTAAATGTACAGAGGGAACAGAAGCTCAGTGATGCTGTGTAGTAACTGTGTACATTTTCCTGTAGTGAAGGAAGTGCAGATCATTCCTGAACCCCAAAGCAGAGAAGAGTTTCTGGAGTGTAAGTCCAGCCCTTTCTCTCTCTCTCTCTCTCTCTCTCTCTCTCTCTCTCTCTCTGTCTCTCTCTCTCTCCCCCTTTCATTCTCACACACTCTCAGAAATAACACCACAATCTACAAATACACAAAGTTTAATCTGACATTTATACGTCTATATTAAATAATTAACTGTTATATTTCAACTGCTTACGTATAAACTTTATAAAAAACACCAACATTCATGAACTTTGATTTTGTGATAATGGCCTGTCATAGTTTTGTATTTATTTACATAAAACACAAAATGTATGTTTTATGATAAAAACAATGAACATTTTACTACAAATCTGCAATTATTATACAACTCAAACCCATTTCTATATTTTAGCCACAAAAAATTAGGAAAACACCCTTAACAACTGAGATTAAAAATATACAAAAATTGTTATGTTGTGTAATTGAATATTAATAAGAATAAATATATTTTAACATAATCAAACACTTTTCATAGATTCTTCCAGTATGTTCTCTGGTTATTCCAGTTTTAGGGGCTGTTTTTAGATCGTTTTCTAAAAGCTGATGGGTTTTCTCTCTCTTTCAGATTCCTGTCAGCTCACACTGGATCCAAACACAGCCTTTAAACACCTCTTCCTGTCTGAGAGGAACACAGTGGTGACCTGCAGCTACACAGTCCAGCCATATCCTGACCATCCAGACAGATTTGATGGATGGCCTCAGGTTCTGTGTAGAGAGAGTGTGAGTGGACGCTGCTACTGGGAGGTTGAGTGGAGAGGAGATGGAGGGGTTGGTATAGCAGTGTCTTATAAAAGCATCTCCAGGAAGGGAGGCTGGGAGTGTAGGTTTGGATGTAAGAATGATCAGTCTTGGAGATTGTCCTGTAATTCCTCCAGTTACACATTCAGATACAATAACAGAGAAACTGAAATCTCCGGAGTGCCCGTCTCCTGTAGAGTAGGAGTGTATGTGGATCACAGGGCAGGAACTCTGTCCTTCTACAGCATCTCTGATACCATGACCCTCATCCAGCGAGTCCAGACCACCTTCACTCAGCCGCTCTACGCTGGGTTTAGGTTAAACCCTCACTCATCAGTAAATCTTTTACTTTCAGCAAAATAGATGAACATGCAGAACAAAGGGAAGAGCTGGATGAGATCAGATAAGAACTGCAGAATCTAGACTGTAGAGCTGATCAAATAAAGTTATAATAGTGCTGGGAGATATTGTTAATATAAATAATCATAATTCTGAACGGTAATTACGTCTGTCCCAGATTAGAACTGCAGGTACATTTCCTGTATGGAAAGATTTATTCAGATTTAGCGTTAAATAGTTTAAACTGTTTATATCATTAACAGAGCTCACAGTAACAGAGTTCATATTTTAAACTTCATATTACAGAATTTTATTCATTTCTAACACATTATCATTTATTATAAACTGAATGAAAGATCACAATAAAATGTTTAAATTATTATACTGTTGTTTTATCCTCAACATTTTTACATTAAAACAAAGAGAGAGGAAATCTATGTGTTAATGCTTTAACTTTAATTTTACAATTAATGTAATATCAAAAGGAAAGAACAAAATATACACAACATATAGTAAAATATAATAGAAAATATACATTTAACTTACTGTACACTACACACATTAACTTACACTATGAAACACAGTTTTACAATATTGCACTGTTGATCGTAGCTTAAATTTATTATATTTATCATCGCTGTCACATAAAAACATTATATCTCTAAAGTAGCAACTTTACATTTCTATTTGCCCTTTCATCAGGAAATATTGACACAGTATGAAGATAAAGTATAAACATAAGATACAGTAAACATAAGGTTTTTGTGTTAAAATAGTTTTAAACTAATTAATCTAATATATGTGCTTCTATGTTGAGTTGATTTATTTGAGCATTTTATCATTTAACTCTACACAGTTCTCTGTATTAATTTGATTTTATTTGTAATGTACTCAGATTGTATTCCTGTAATCTTGTAATGTTGTGGGATATATCTTATAAATAATAAAGTGGAATCTGAAAGCTCAGAACAGAGGATCTAATTTGTCTAATTATTACTATTAGTTCTGGTTTTCAGAGCACTAGGAGCAGATGTCTGGGATAAATGGCTGAAGATGAAGCTGTTTTCTCATTGGTTTCTTTTGCAGCATTGAACCTAGCATTCTTAGACTACGCTAGAACTAGAACAGATCCAATCAGGTTTATTATCACAACAATGGAAACACAATATATAGAAATAAAAATAAAAATATAATAAATACATTAACTTTAACTCTTCACTCTACAACATAATTACACTGTTTTAAAATGTACTGACCAGTATCAGCGTATTCAGGTTTTTGATTAATCAACATCACTAAACTAATCCCTGTCAAAGGTGAGAAAAGTATCTCTATTCATTACTCTGTAGGTAGAAGTATAGATACTAGAGTTTAAAATACTTCTGTAGAAGCCGAAGTATCAACTCAAGCTTTTTACTCTTTAAGTAAAAGTGTAAAAGTACTGGTTTCAAAACTACTTAAAGTATAAAAGTAAATGTAATGTAAGGGGAAAATAATAAAGCCATTAAGAACAAAAGCTTAGGCCACGCCCACAGAGTCCTATAGTGCACTACCCCCCTCCCAAAACACATTTTTTATAAGCTATAAAATGTTAATGTTGATAATATAATTTGGGATTTTGCACTAGGCTGTTCCCTGTTTTAGCTGCATATATTCTCATTATAAATGAATGTATTTTAGTAGAATGTAAATATATTAAAGAAGCTTAGTTTGTCTGGGTTTTTTTTCTGTAGCATAAAACCACCGCGGTCACGCCAACTGCACTTAGAAAACGCTTGGTCGCGCTATCTACACCGAAAACTGGAGTGCCCGTCTAAACCGTGTTTTACGGTAGCAACCGTGTTTTATGGAACAGAAACTAGTTTTACACCTAAATAAACATGATTTAACGAGATCTAATCCACAAAAATACACCAGAAAGACCACTGCTTATCTGTAGAACAGTGTAACATTTTGGAAACGTTTGTAGGGCTAATAAATAAGCTAATCAAATTATTATCATATCACAGCACTAAACTCTTAGAGATCTTATTCTCATGTATCCCAGATATATGTTTGGAGTGATATTACTGTATCATTTTGGAGTAATTAGATACCAAACTTAGGAAAATATCTATTCACTATGTCTAGTCCTATAAAACCAGCAAATCAAATTGTTATTCAATGACACAAAGACTGTCTTAAAGAACACATTGCTTATTATTAATGTGACAAAGGATATTACTGTATCATTTTGGAGTAATTGGATACCAAACTTAGGAAGAATGCCTATTCGCTTTTGCATAAACCAGATTTTGGAGTCCTATAAAATCAGAATATAAGTAATATAATACAGGAAATTGACAAATCCTGCACCTAACAGCTGGGGTTATGCATAGGGCTCAGCCAGGATCTCCTATTCACTCAACTAACAACAATAGCAAAACCACCACAATCTGATACTGGCTCGACAAGAATCCAGAAGCACAGCCTAACACTATGTTCATGGTCCATTGCCTCAACTGCCAAGTAACAGACCTACCAGAAAATAACCTATGAACAAACAGAATCCCTCCTTAATCTAAGCTCACTTCCTTTAACTATGGCAACAACACACTTACCTAAGCACAATCACACACAATAAATCACATTATAAGTTGCGTGAGCAGAACACAGCAACCACTACCATCTGATACTGGCTCGACAAGAATCCAGAAGCATAGCGAACTATGTTCATGGTCCGTGCCTCAACTGCCAAGTACTCAGACGTCTACAAAAACTCATGAGAGAAATTATTACAAGAGCAGGACCACACCAATCCCCTTCATCCAAACTCTAACACAAACTTCAGTGCAAGCTCTTCTCAGGGGTCATCAGGCAGGCACCTTCCTTCGTCAGTGTTTCGCTGAATTAGGCCCACGACACCTCCAGAAGGCTCAACAGTGAAGTCTGGCGTCCCAGACCCACCCCCCTCCAAGCTTGCTGTAGAAGCACAAACTCACTCCCTTCCCCACACAGCCTCAGCCCTTCTGAACCACAACCACTGACTAGATCTTTCAGCTACATCTGACAACTCCTTCACTACAGTCCTTAGCACATGACCTCTAATTCCGAATTCAGACAGCAGTCTTGTGGCAGACTTCGCAACAAAGCCTCTAGTACCTACCTCTACCGGTCTAATATACGCTTGCCACCCACGCTCTCTCACCTCAGCCACCAAGTCTGTATACTTCAGCCTTTTCCTTTCATAAGCTCCATCTACCTCATCTTCAAACGGAACAGTCAGCTCTATAAAATACACTATCCGCTTACTTTCAGAGTACAACACTACATCCGGCCTCAAGGTTGTAACCAGAATGCACTCTGGGATCTGCAGTTTACTACCTACATCCACTAATAACTTCCAATCTCGTGCATTGGCCCACTTACCAGCAGTTTTCAAGCACTGTGCTGTTTCTCCACTATGCTGCCCCTCACGCACAAACGTGATTACCCTACTGCAACCTACCACGGGCATGTTATTAACTTCTAACCGTTTCTTATCAAGTGCACCTGCAAGAGATCTAAGTACCTGATTATGCCTCCATGTGTAGCGCCCCTGAGATAGACTCACCTTACATGCTGACAAAATGTGCTTCAGCGTGCCACTTCCTGCACATAGCTTACAACTTGGATCCTCACCCATCCACTGAGCAAGGTTTTGTGGCGTTGGCAGAACATCATATGTAGCTCCCAAAAGAAACTTTATACGGCCTGTATCCAATCCCCATAACTCTCGCCAGGTGATTCTCCGCTTCTCTACACTTTCCCATCTCATCCACTGCCCCTGTTTACTCTGCCCTGCTGCTTTTGCCCTCCTTGCTTCCTCCTCCTGCTCACGAATAAACCCTGTAACCATACGCCTTTTCTCAGGTGATGTGGCCTTGCCGAATGCTTTCCAAGAATCACCTAAACCTAATCCTGCCCTCCCATTTTGCACCTGCCCCACAACATCCCTGTGCTCCAGTGCCCTCCTTGCGGCTTGAGTAGCTTCTCGAGCATTCCACTTTCTCCCAGACCTAGTCACTGGTGCTGTTGCTTTAACCAGCCCGTCTTTTGACCCTAACAACTGCATTTCACGTCCTACCTTAGCACATTTGAACTCCTCTACCAAGCTCGTCAACGGCAGTTCCAGCATCCCTCTCCCACACCACGCCAAACTACTAAGGCAACGCGGCACCCCCAACCATGTCCTTATAGCCTTGCTCATAACCCTTTCTAACCTCTCAACCTCAGAAATCGGAATATCATAAACTGTAAGTGGCCACCTTAGACGAGGCAACAAACCAAACTGCAGACACCACAATTTTAATTTACCTGGCAGAAAAGACTTATCAATTCTATTAATGGCCTCCACCATTTCTGTCCTCAACCCTTCCACCTGCTCTTTATCATTCAGTGCTGCAGTATACCACCTACCTAAACTCTTAACTGACTTTTCCAATATAGATGGTATGACTTCTCCCTCCATCATAAACCTTTCTTGTATCAATTTGATCAATTTGACTATATGTTGTATATATTCTGTTCTTTCCTTTTGATATTACATTAATTGTAAAATTGTAATTGCATTAACACACAGATTTCCTCTCTCTTTGGTTTAATATAAAAATGTTGAGGATAAAACAACAGTATAATAATTTAAACATTTTATTGTGATCTTTCATTCAGTTTATAATAAATAATAATGTGTTAAAAATGAAAAAAATTCTGTAATATAAAGTTTAAAATATGAACTTAACACAGGGTGGGCCCTAACTCAAGCTGCACGGTGCACAGTTGATGCTTCGCCTATAGATTACTAAAATATCGTTTTTTTTTCTCGCTCTTGTAACTCTTATTAACTCTCTATTGCTTGTGCTAAAAAAAAAGGATTTCTGGGATATTGTATATAATTTGCAGGCATTGGTGAGAAGTAGGAGAATAAAGCGAGAAAAGATGAGAATTCAGATGGTGCGCACCAGAAAAAGAAATCAAAACACTATCTTTATAAAACATATTAACAGTAATGTAACCTCACGGTGTTACTTGGAGGAATTAAAGAGAAACAACCGAGACAAGAGTGCAAAATATTCCACTTTACTCCACCTGATGAGAACTCAAAACTACGGCAGCCCCCAGAGGACAAAAAGCATTGGCAACTTCCCCATCAGTTTTACCCACAACATAATAAAGTCTGATACAGTAATAATATTAAATAAAATAAAACTGCTGTTTTTAAAAAAAGCTGATATTTTGGCCAAGTTCAGCAAACATTTCTCCATATATTGTATGATTTGTCATTCATGTAATTATTATCATGACAGGCCTAAATCTAATATAAATAAAATGAAATAGAAAAAAGCATTTTGAAACAAAGTTAACATACAGATTCACATTAATAGACTCGATAAGTTAAATTGTTGAGGGTGTTTCCATTTATTTTATGATAGGTTGATAATGTAATTATTGTGACAGGCCAATTTAAAACAATACATATTGTTGAAGTATACTAGTATGTGTAATTTGTTTTGTCTTTCAGGCGTTGATGACATAAAACACTGACAGAACTACTATAGGCTTCTTCAGAATACAGTATCTAATACTGAATCATAGCACAAGTTAAAAATGGTGGCGGTATGGTATTCTAATTAAATACCCCTGCTTTAATGGTTCAGAGCTTATATGTGCTTATACAGGTATATGATATTCTACACTGCCTATTACTGTGCCAACATGCACCTTTTTGAGGTACAGTACAGGTCAAAAGTTTGGACACACCTTCTCTTTTTCAGTGCGTTTTCTTTATTTTCATGACTATTTACATTGTAGATTCTCACTGAAGCATCAAAACTATGAATGAACACATGTGGAGTTTTATGTACTTAACAAAAAATTAGCTGAACTTCCACAGTCTCCGGACCTGAACCCAATCCAGATGGTTTGGGGTGAGCTGGAGCACAGAGTGAAGAAGGCAAAGGAGCAACAAGTGCTAATAAACACCTCTGGGAACTCCTTCCTTCAAGACTGTTCATTTCAGGTGGCCACCTCTTTGAGAAGCTCATTGAGAGAATGATGCCAAGAGTGTGCAAAGCAGTAATCAGAGCAAAGGGGGCTAATTTGAAGAAACTAGAATATAAAACATGCTTTTAGTTATTTCACCTTTTTTTGTTAAGTATAAAACTCCACGTGTTCATTCATAGTTTTGATGCCTTCAGTGAGAATCTACAATGTAAATAGTCATGAAAATAAAGAAAACACACTGAAAAAGAGAAGGTGTGTCCAAACTTTTGGCCTGTACTGTACGTTGGTCATAAATTTGAACACAAAGTTGCTGAAACTCTTCTCTTTGGTTTATCAAATAAATATGACTAAAACAAATACATTATATGGATAAAAGTATTGTCAGTCCTGCTCATTCACTGTTAATTCTAAAATCGAGTTTATTAAAAAAGATATAATTTTGCTTTTGTTGGAGAAACACCTCGAATGTCCATATAAGGACATGTCAACTCCTTCCATATTCACAATATCTGCTTTAGGGGGTCCTGTTTTAGCAGTTCTGCTCTACAGGGAACAGCTTTTGCACTGTCTTGTTGAAAAATGGTTGGATGTCCCTAAAAACAATGCCGTCTTTCATTTCATCTGAAAAATATCTGGAAGATTGATTCATCTGACCACATTACACATTGCCACGGTGTGGTGGTCCATCTTATATCCATCCAAGCCCAGTAGAGAAGTGTACACGGCTTCTGGACATGGTTAACATAAGGCTTCTGTTCTGCACAGTAAAGTTTGAAGTGGTATTGATGAATGCACCTCATGTATTGTAGAGACTAGTATGAAGATGATCCGTGCAGAGACTCAAGAGAACTCCAGACAAACTCCAGTCCAACTAAGCTTCTTTAATATATTTACATTCTACTAAAATACATTCATTTATAATCAGCATATATGCAGCTGAAACAGGGAACAGCCTAGAGCAAAATCCCAAATTATATTATCAACATTAACATTTTATTAATAGAACATTATAGTCATTATGGCTTTTAGTAAAATGTGTTTTAGGGAGGGGTGTAGTGCACTATAGGACTCTGTGGGCGTGGCCTAAGCTTTTGTTCTTAATGGCTTTATTATTTTCCTCTTACATTACATTTACTTTAATACTTTAAGTAGTTTTGAAACCAGTACTTTTACACTTTTACTTAAAGAGTAAAAAGCTTGAGTTGATACTTCAACTTCTACTGAAGTATTTTAAACTCTAGTATCTATACTTCTACCTACAGAGTAATGAATGGAAATACTTTTCTCACCTTTAACAGGAATCAGTTTAGTGATGTGGATCATGCTTGTAGAACAGCTTAGTAAAGTTTGATTATATTGATGGTCTATCTTGGTCAAGTTGATCATGCTTGTAGAACAGCAGGATTAATAGTAATAATTAGACAAATTAGATCCTCTGTTCTGAGCTTTCAGATTCCACTTTATTATTTATAAGATATATCCCACAACATTACAAGATTACAGAAATACAATCTGAGTACATTACAAATAAAATCAAATTAATACAGAGAACTGTGTAGAGTTAAATGATAAAATGCTCAAATAAATCAACTCAACATAGAAGCACATATATTAGATTAATTAGTTTAAAACTATTTTAACACAAAAACCTTTTATCTACTGTATCTTACCTTTATACTTTTACAGCTGTTGATCTTCATACTGTGTCAATATTTCCTAATTAAAGACAAATAAAAATGTTCCCAAAATTTCATTTTGCTGTAAAGTTGCTACTGGTTTTATATGACAACAATAATAGGTATATTACATTTAATTGTTTCAATATTAATCAATGAATGTGTTTCCTTTATCTGTGGATTTGTGGTTATTCAATAGGGATTAATCAACTGTAGCTTGACATGCCACAGGTACAGATCCCTCCCACAGACGAAGTCTGCTGGCTAATCCTGCTGTGTACTGTCTCAACTGAGGTTCTCAACCAAAATGATCAAAATGTTTTTTCTTAAACTGATCTAGTGTGTGGGACTCTGGTGGCGGTTGACGTGTGAGGGGTGGAGCCAGGGTGGTTCTATGCAGGTTTCCTTATTGTTATGTTACAATAAGGAAGTATCCAAACAGTTCATAGAAACAAATAATTCCTGACTCCAAACTCTTTCAGCTGATTTATAGAAAATTGATGGATAGATTTTTTGGAGCTTGGATTGTTTATAATATTTATAGGGTCAGTTGAGACCCAAGCGGAAATACAAATGCTAAAAACGTGTTTTAAATAATATGTCCCCTTTAACTTCTAAAAAGTTAAAATCATGTTTTGACTCTCTTGAAAATAAATGTGATTAAAATATTAGTTTGCAAATTTGATAGCTCTGAACTGAATCTATTTTTTATCTAATTTATTTAAAGAACTGAAGAATTGAGCTACAATCAACAAGTTAATGTGTGTAGTGTACAGTAATTTAAGTGTTTTTCTATTATATTTTATATTTATATGTTGTATATATTGTGTTCATTCTGCATACTAAGTAGGGTCATGCACCCAGGTTTTTACACACCTGTACTTATGTACCTGATTTATTTGATTTTAATTTAGATTTTTTAAGTTTACAATATCTCCCAGCACTATTATAACTTTATTTGATCAGCTCTACAGTCTAGATTCTGCAGTTCTTATCTGATCTCATCCAGCTCTTCTCTTTGTTCTGCATGTTCATCTATTTTGCTGAAAGTAAAAGATTAACTGATGAGTCGAAGTCTAACAAAAACCCAGCGTAGAGCGGCTGAGTGAAGGTGGTCTGGACTCTGTGGATGAGGGTCATGGTATCAGAGATGCTGTAGAAGGACAGAGTTCCTGCCCTGTGATCCACATACACTCCTACTCTAGAGGAGACAGGCACTCCGGAGATTTCAGTTTCTGTGTTATTGTATCTGAATATGTATCTGGAGGAATCACAGAACAATCTCCAAGACTGATCATTATTACCAAACACACACTCCCCGCCTCCTCCCTGCCTGCAGATGCTTTTATAAGACACTGCTATAGCAACCCCTCTATCTCCTCTCCACTCAACCTCCCAGTAGCAGCGTCCACTCACACTCTCTCTACACAGAACCTGAGGCCACATAACAATGCCCAATTTATATATCCAATATGGCTGGACTGTGTTGCTGCCGGTCACCACTGTGTTCCTCTCAGACAGGAGGAGGTGATTATTGGCTGTGTCTGGATCCAGTGTGAGCTGACAGGAATCTGAAAGAGAGAGAAAACTCATCAGCTTAAAAACTGGACAATGTTTTAATAATTTAATTATCATTAAAATGTATTATTCTAGACTTATAACGTGTTTAATTTGTTTAATTATATTTAGGAGACGTCTTTAAATCCCCCCTTAATAACTTAATTTATAGCTTTACAGCTTGCAGTGGTTGAATATATAAAAATTATAATAAAACTGTAAGATTAGATGTGATTGGGTTGTTTTGTAGTTAGTAAACTGTAGAATGGTTATTTTGGTATTGGAGATGAATTATAGCTAAAAAAAAATTATTTTCCAATTTTCATTTTCAGTTTTATGTTTCTACTCTGTTAACAGCAATATAATCAAATATTAAATGCCATTAACTAAACAATATGTATTTTATGTCTGTCCCAGTGTTCTGGTTGGCTGTGAAACTTTTTTATATTAAACTGATGGTAAAATTTTCAAAACAGTTAAAACATTAACACTTAATCTTCTTCTCTCTTTGTTTTAATTTAAAATGTTGAGGATAAATCAACAGTATAATAATTTAAACATTTTATTGAGATCTTTCAGGAAATCTTCCATTTAGTTAAAAAAAAAATAATGTGTTAAAAATGAATACAAATCTGTATTTAGACGTGCTGTGGAATATAGTTTAAGGTTATAATATGAAGTTGAAAATGTAAAAAATTCTGTTCTGTTAATGATATAAATGGTTTAAACTATTTAACGCTGAATCGGAATGAATTGGTCCATTCAGGAAAGGTACCTGCAGTTCTAGACTGGGACAGACGTAATCTCTGTTCATCCCATCTGGTGTTTTTAATGGAGAGGTATACTTGTCAGATTAAACTTTGTGTATTTGAACATTGTGGTGTTATTTCTGAGAGTGTGTGAGAATGAAAAGGTTAAAGAGAGAGAGAAAGGGCTGGACTTACACTCCAGAAACTCTTCTCTGCTTTGGGGTTCAGAAATGATCTGCACTTCCTTCACTACAGGAAAATGTACACAGTTACTACACAGCATCACTGAGCTTCTGTTCCCTCTGTACATTTACTACAACATTAAAATAATCTAATACTGGATTTTCTCTCCATGTAGATGTAGAGTCTTAATCTACCCTACCTGGACTTTCAATCACAATAAAGTCACACCTTATATACAGTCTCAACCACTTCAGTCCAGAAACTACTGACCACTTCATCAGGATTTAGAGAAGAACCTACAGTGCATTCTGAAACTCTTCACACTCTTTTACTTTTTAAAAAATCCTAAATTGTTTTTACTTTGTCATTATGAGGTACTGAGTGCAGTATGATTATTTATGGACTTATCATTTCATATATTTACTTTATTTAATTTTTATTTAATATACCTGCAGCTGATGTCTTCTCAAATTCCTCTTTCCAGAATTCGTCTAGTTTTACTCTCAGCTGAGAAACAGACTTCATAACAACTTCAAAAGTGTTGAGAGGACTGAGAGTAAAAGCAGGTGATGCTGAAGATCCAGGAGGAGCTGAGAGAGTCTGAAAACTCTACATGTAGACAAACAACAAAGAAAAATAACAAGCTTAGAATTGTTTGAACAAAAGAAATGAACGACAGAAAGAGTTAAAATTACATGCCCTTTTTTAAAGTGAGCTGGAACTCATTCTCTGATAAGCTCAGCTTTCAGTCACTGTTGAAACCGAAACTTCATGTGAAGCTCTGCTCTTTAGTGCATGAGCTTCAGTTTAAGAACTGTTCAGACTAATATCAGATATAGATCACATTAAAAAGATGGTGTAAACAGTCTAAAATAAACTTTGTATTTGAGGAGAAAAACAGAGTCTGTTACCTGGAGGAAATGGATGTGATCCTCTGTGAATGAAAGCTTCTCCAGATCAGCATCTCTCCTCTTCAGCTCTGTGATCTCCTGCTCCAGTCTCTTCAGACGTTCTTCAGCTTCACTCACTGCAGCTTTCTCCTGATCTCTGATCATCTGCCTCACCTCAGAGCGTCTTCTCTCAATGGAGAGGATCATCTCAGTGAAGATCTTCTCACAGTCCTCCACTGCTGTCTGAGCAGAGCGCTGGTAGTGGAATCACAGAGAGAGGAGAATGTTATTTAACATCAATAAGTGGGAATACTAATACTAATGAAAGGTACTTAAAATTGCATTGTAAAAACAAGGACACCTTTAGTTAAATAACTAAATAATTATCCTGAATGGGAGAAAGTTTTAAGTGTTATTGAAAGATTTATTTTACAAATCAGATCTTTATTCTTCTATTTATTTAAAAAATCACCTTGTGAGTCTCCACAGCCTCTGTTAACTCCTGAAGCTCCTTCTCTCTCTCCTGGATTCTCTTCTTGTATTTCCTCTGTGTTTCCACCACCTGATTCTGCAAATAAACCAGCCAACAAAAAACAATAATTAAAAAATCAAATGCCACATGTCATGGGACAGGTAATGGTATTGGGTCCCATAATTTCGCCATCTACCATCGAAGCTAAAGAACACTGCACTGACCTGTGGGATATGTGTGTGGAGTTTCCTGCATTGAAAGTGAAATCTAAGTCACTGATTACATTCACAATTATAGCCAGATACCACCAGTCACAATCATTACCACCCACTGTGCTGTCCACTGTGGGTGTTAATGCCTTCTGAAGACCTGTTTGTAAAGGACTAGTTTTACATGGGTGGGGTGAGTTAGTCTATTTCAACTACAGAATGTAAGGAAAAAAATATGATTTGCATGAGATAAGGAATATCAGTGTAAATGACTAAGATGGGAGCAGCTACTCCATTTACACACTGACCTGTTTCTCAGATCTTTCTGCTTTAAGTGACACTGTATCATGTCCTCTATGGTCATCCATGGTACACAGGATGCAGATACACTGCTGGTCGGTGCGACAGTAAACCTCCAGCAGTTTATCGTGCTGAGAGCAGATCTGCTCCTGGAGTCGTCTGGAGGCTTTGACCAGCTTGTGCTTCTTAAAGGCTGGAGATTGGTAGTGAGGCTGGAGGTGCGCTTCACAGAAAGAGGCCAGACACACCAGGCAGGACTGGACGGCTTTGTGTTTTCTCCCAGTACAGGAATCACACTCCACATCTTCAGGATCAGCAGAAGAGTGATCAGGAGGAGCAGCCTGGAGTCTCGTCTTCTTCAGTTTCTCCACCACCTCAGCCAGCATGGTGTTTTTACTCACGACAGGTCTTGAGGTGAAGGTGTGTCTGCAGTGAGGGCAGCTGTAGATCTTCTTCTGATCCTCCTGATCCCAGCACTTGTTAATACACACCATACAGAAACTGTGTCCACAGGGAATAGCCACTGGATCCTTCAGGAGATCCAGGCAGACCGAACAGCTTAACTCATCCTGAGCCAGTGAAACATTGGCTTCTGCCATTTTAAAAAGTGAAAATCTTGTTTCCTGGTTCTCTGTTGGACAAAGGTGAACAGAACTATCCTTTAATTCTACTTATTAGCCAAGATAACAATACTCACACTGTCTGACTCAAACAGGAATTATTGTAGAGACTCAGGTAAACTTACATTAATGACAAAACTGTAGATCCAGACACGACACACACCGATTCACACACTCACACACCCTGCAGGTAATCCAGGAAATGATCAGATTTTACTTTCACTCTCACTTAAAGAGACAGACCGCAATTTTCTAACATTTGGGGGTTTGGAGACCTCTCTGGTGAGAATGTGTAATTGCACAGAATGTTTAGAAGATTAGACAAGATAAGACACAACAATCAGATGGGGTGTACAAGAACTCAACATTGGCAGCTTGAACTTCTTAATCCTGGTCCTGCCGCCCTCTGCACTGCACATTTAGTGCTTTCCCTCCTTTCAACACACTCAAATCAAATAATCAGCTCATTAACAAGCCCTTACAGAGCTGCAGGAATGTGTTTAAAAACTCCAGCAGCACTGCTGTGTCTGATCCACTCGTACCAGCACAACACACAACAGTGTAAGAAAAAAGAGGCAGTGAAAACTCTTTTACAGATTATTTAAAACACACAGAATATGGGTAAAATCCTGACACATAAAATTACAACAATTTTATCTTACCTCAGTCAGTCAGTGACATTACAGAGTAATAAGAGAATCTAGTCTGTGGGAAAGTCGTTCTTTCCAGTGTAAATTGTCCAGGTTATTCCTTGAGCAGGCTGCCAGAGCATTCTCTAAAAAGTACATTTTAAAGATATCCAGGGGAGAGTGGCTGTCATTTGTAATAATAATAAGTCAAGTCAAGTCAAGTCAAGTAGATTTATTGTCAATACTGCATATGTACAGGACATACAGAGAATTGAAATTACATTACTCTCCTTCCCAATTTTACAGCAAGTACAGATAATAGATATAATAAAGGAGAATGGGAGACACTATGTGTACAATACAGCAGGGACACAAATAGACATACATGAGACAAAAACAAGGTGCAGTGGTGTGGGGGAGGAATAGATATATAAATATAAGTAAATAAGTAAAAATAGATATATAATTATAATATAAAAGAGTGGGAGACACTATATGTTCAATACAGCAAGACACAATAAACATACGTAAGACAATAGTGCAATATTGATGGTGATTGAGATGGAATGACAGTAAAAATAGTAAATAACAGTAGTGCAAATACGGTATATGGTATATAGCTTAAGGCTGGTAAAGTGAATGGGTGCGTAAGTCCTTAAAGTTCACAGTTTAATTAAGTGGAATTAAAGTGCGTATAGACAGTGCAAGTATATCAGTAGTGCAGGTGTTGTGTAGTGCAAGTCCGTTTGGAAGGGACCAGTACTTTGTGCATTGTAGTGCAGAGTTTCAGTACTTTATTAGTGGGGGGGTCAGGATGCTGAGTGAGTGTGTGCTGGGGGCAGGATTGGGATGGGGGGTAGAGCAGGAAGAGAGTTCAGCATCCTCACAGCCTGATGGAAGGGGCTGTCTCGCAGTCTGCTGGTCCTCGCCCCGAGACTCCGCAGTCTCCTCCCTGATGGCAGCAGGATGAAGAAGCTGTGTAGTGGGTGAGAGGGATCTCCTGCCAGACGGAGGGCTTTCCGTGTGAGGCGGGAGCTGTACAAGTCCTGAAGGGAGGGGAGAGAGGTGCCAACAATCTTCTCAGCTGCTCTCACGATGCGCTGGGAGTCCTGCGGCAGGATGCTGTGCAGGCCCCGTACCACACGGTGAAACAGCTGGTCAGTATGCTCTCGATGGCCCCTCTGTAGAAGGTGGTTATGATGGGGGTGGGGGCTCCAGCTCTTCTCAGCTTCTCAGCGGAGAAAGTAGAGACGCTGATTTGCCTTCCTGGCCAGTGACGCTGAGTTGGTGCTCCAGGAGAGGTCCTCTGTGACGTGCACACCCAGGAACTTGGTGCTGCTCACCCTCTCCACAGCAGTTCCGTTGATGAACAGAGGGGTGTGCAGTGTGTGAGTTCTCCTGAAGTCCACAACAATCTCCTTGGTCTTCTCTGTGTTCAGAGAGAGATTGTTGTGTTTGCACCAGGAGGCCAGGCGGCTCACCTCGCTCCTGTAGTGTGACTCATCGTTGTTGCTGATGAGACCCACCACCGTCGTGTCATCCGCAAACTTGACGAAGAGGTTGGAGGTGTGTGCTGGTGTGCAATCGTGGGTCAGCAGAGTGAACAGAAGGGGGCTCAGCACACATCCTTGGGGAGCCCCTGTGTTCAGTGTGGTGATGCTGGATGTGCTGCTGCCAACCCGCACTGCCTGTGGTCTTCCAGTCAGGAAGTCTAACAGCCAGTTGCACAGTGAAGTGCTCAGCCCCAGACTGTCCAGTTTGTGTATGAGCTGTTGGGGGACGATTGTGTTGAATGCTGAGCTGAAGTCAACAAACAGCATTCTGACGTAGGTGTTCTTCTTGTCTAGGTGTGTGAGGGCTGAGTGGAGAACAGTGGAGATGGCATCATCGGTCGAGCGATTTGACCGATAAGCAAACTGGTAGGGGTCCAGGGAGGGGGGGGAGCAAAGACTTGATGTGATGCATGACTAGTCGTTCGAAGCACTTCATGAGGATGGGGGTGAGTGCAACTGGACGATAGTCATTGAAACAGGATGGCGATGCCTTCTTTGGGACAGGGATGATGGTGGTGGCTTTGAAGCATGTGGGAACCACCGCCTGACTCAGAGAGGTGTTATAAATGTCAGTATAAACCTCTGCGAGTTCCCAGGCACAGTCTCTCAGCACACGGCCAGGAATGTTGTCAGGCCCAGGAGCTTTCCGAGCATTGATCCTGCTGAATGCTCTCCTCACACTGTCTGGGGACAGCGTCAGCCCCTGGTCACCAGGAGGAAGGATGGATTTCTGGGCGGGTGTGTTGTTGAGTGGCTCGAACCTTGCGAAGAACCCATTCAGGTCGTTCAGCAGAGATGTGTCACTGTCGCAGGTCTGTGGATGTGGTTTATAGCCTGTGATAGACTGGATACCCTGCCACAGGTTCTGTGTGTCTCTGCTGTCACTGAAGTGTTGGGAAATCTTCTTTGAGTACAGCCTCTTAGCTTTCCTGATCCCGCGGGACAGGTTGGCCCTGGCTGACCTCAGGCCTGCCTGGTCACCTGTTCTGAAGGCTGCATTTCTAGCCTTCAGGAGCTTGTGGACCTCTCCTGTCAGCCATGGCTTCTGATTAGCCCGAACAGTGATGGTCTTGAGGTCGGTTACATCATCAGTGCACTTGGTGATGTAGGCAGAGACAGTTTCTGTGTACTCCTGAATGTCTGTGGAGTTGTTGTGGGTGGCAGCCTCTCTAAACATGTTCCAGTCTGTTGTGCTGAAACAGTCCTGAAGTGCCTCTGAGGAACCCTCTGGCCATACTCGTACCTGCTTAAGAACTGGTTTGGTGACTTTAACCAGTGGTCTGTAGGCTGGCATTAGCATAATGGTGAGGTGATCAGAGGCTCCCAGGTGGGGGAGGGGGGAGGCTCGGTAGGCTCCTCTGTGTGTAGTAAAGACCTGGTCCAAAGTGTTGTTTCCCCTGGTTGGAAAGTCTATGTGTTTAAAAAGTCCAGAAAACACACTCTTTGGGTCTGCATGGTTGAAATCTCCAGCCAGAATGAGAAAAGCATCTGGGTGCGCTGTCTGCTGTTCACTGATGTACTGGTACAGTTCATTCAGTGCTTCACTCCTCACGCTGTTGTTGGAGGTCGGAGGGATGTAAACAGCAGCGATCAGCACGGCGGAGAAATCTCTCGGTAGATAGAACGGACGGCATTTGATAATCATCAGTTCCACTACCGGTGAGCAGTGTTTACAGACCACAACAACGTTCCGACACCAAGCATCGCTGATGTAAACACAGAGCCCGCCGCCGCGGCTCTTACCTCCGTCAGCTAGCGCGGTCCGCCCGATAGCATGTTAGCCGCTCCAGCTGAACGGCGTGGTCCGGGACGCTGTTGTTGAGCCAGGTTTCGGTGAAAACATAAACACAACAGTCTCTCACGGTCTTCTGAGTTGACTGAAGTAAGCGGATGTAATCCAGTTTATTGTCCAGAGAGCGTACATTGGCCAAAAGTACGGTGGGGATAGCTGGCTTGTGTGGGCTAGCCGCTAGCCTCGCGCGGATACCCCCGCGCTTACCCTGTTTCTGCCTTCTCGCCTGCCGCCTGTGGCGCTTCCATTGTGGGCGAGCTGCAGCGGTGGGGGTCGGTGGGGGTGCGGGTGTCCGGAGCACGCCGCAGACTCGCAGTTCTTCTCGGAGTCCGCGGTTTAACTCCAAAAGTGAGTTTCTGCCGACTCCAAGCAGAAACTCACGGCTGTAGGTGCGTTTCAGGACGTGAACGCACGACAAAGACGTACAAAAACACTGCGACTTACGAGACAAAAAACACGAAAACGCTGTTTCCTCAGGGGGGAGAGAAGCCGCAGTGTGTGCACGCGCCGCCATCTTGGATAATAGATAATAATATTAATAATAATATTTCTGTGTTGTGTCTGTTTAAAACTCTGTTGTTGAAGCTAAATTCGCCTCTTCTTCTAATTCCTGTGACCCTCTAATAAACTGAATTTATTATATTACTTATTCTTCATATACAGCTTCATTCCGGAAGCTATAAGACTCTTAAACTCCACTTAACAACACACTGCACTGACACCAAGGACAAATTACTGTTTACTGTTTACAAACATGGTCACTTTACTTGCACTGAGACACTTTATCTCCACTGCTCTAATTCACATTATCATGCTGCTATAGCACACTTGCACTCTGGACTTCATGTTGCTGAAACCTTTCTACTCTCTATTTATTTTTATTCTTTTGGGGTATTTATCTATCTATTTTGTATATTCGATTTCTTTTTTATTGTATTCTTTTTTTTTATCTATATATCTATTAATAACAGCTCTTTGGGTGTAAAACTGGATCGTGAGATCACAATTTCGTTCCACCTCATGTACCACATGTGATGCGAATGACAATAAAATCTCCTTGAATCCTTGAATTCTGCAGGTTTTTTTTTTTATCACTGTGGGTGTAAATCTACAGCAATGCACCACAGGATCTAACACAAAGTAAACAAACATGTTCTTCATCATTATTAGCATTAGTCTCAACTCCTTTAAAAACTCAAAGTTAAAATAGAGTCTAAATACAGGATATTCTTCTAATTTTAGAAAGCAGACTGGTGTATTTTACTAAAACAGCAAAGAAAGTTTACCTTTAAATTTTAATTTTTCTACAAAAAACAAGAATAATAGAAGAGAGGAGCTAGTTAGCATTGATGCTAATGTGTGCTGAATGGTTAGAGAGCTAACTAGAGATTAAAAGCTTTAGAAAAAATAATCTGCAGTGCTGAATAGTGTGATATTGTTCTGTTTTTATTTTTATTACTCTAAAACATTTATATAGTAAGATTTGGCTCAAATCCTCCATAAAAAAACATTAATTTTAGACTCACTCAGGAGCGTCTGATAAACACAGAAGACATTCTCCAGAGCTCATTCTGCCCTCTTTATCACATTTTTTAAATGTTAACATAGAAAATACAAACGTACCAAATATACACACATCATTTCACGTAACAAAACATTTTAAAAAAGAAAAAAAAAAATATTTTGGAATCAGTAGGTAAAGTAAAGTAACAGAGTTTTCATAGGTTTGAGGGTTATATTCTACAGTGCACTAGAGGACCGAATCCAGTACTTTTACACTTTTACTCAAAGACTAAAAAGCTTGAGTTGATACTTCAACTTATACAGAAGTATTTTAACCCCTAGTATCTATACTTCTACCTACAGAGTAATGAATGGAGATCAGTTTAGTAATGTTGATCATGCTGCTAAAACAGCTTAGTAAAGTTTGATTATATTGATGGTCTATTTCATATTTTTATTTCTATATATTGTGTTTTCATTGTTGTGATAATAAACCAGATTGGATCTGTGCTAGTTCTAGCGTAGCTTAAGAATGCTTGGTTCAATGCTGCAAAAGAAACCAATGAGAAAACAGCTTCATCTTCAGCCATTTATCCCAGACATCTGCTCCTAGTGCTCTGAAAAAACCCCAGAACTAATAGTAATAATTAGACCTTCTGTACTGAGCTGTCAGCTTACACTTTATTATTAATAAGATATACCTCACAACATACAATCTGAGTACAATTCAAATAAAATCTTATTAATACAGAGAACTGTGGAGAGCTAAATGATAAAATGCTCAAATAAACGTGACAGCGATGATACAAATATTACATTCAGTTAGTTCCAAATTAGTCAACGAATGTGTTCTCTTTATTTTTGATTCATGGTTATTCATTAGTGATTAATTAACACTAGCTTGACTTTCATCCCACTCCCCCCTTTGAAAAAAGTTAGTTATAGATATTACCGTATCATCTACTCTACCTCTATAAAAGGGTAAAACGGCTGATTGCCTACACCCTCCCCGGATTTAGTTATCCCTGCCCTAGTCTGGTTCTTCAGCCACACCCTGATAAACCTCGAGGGAGACTGAAAGGATCACACTCACAAGTTGCCTTCCAATCTGAATTTATTAAGATGAAAGACAATCATTTATAGTGGTACATACATGCAAGGACAGCGAGAGAGGAAGTCCCCTCTCTCATTCATTCAGCAAAGGTGTAAGAGTCTAGCTGAAAAAAAAGAGGTGTGAAGACTATTTGCTCGTTAATATCAAACTAAAGTGTACAGTAAGATCACAGTGTACGAAAATAAGACTGTTCTCATACAGAGTTCCCCAATGGTGGAACAAACTTTCTTCCACTACCAGATCAGGAGAATCTCTCACTATCTTTAATAAACTCCTGAAGACAGAGCTCTTCAAAGAGCACTTACTCTCCTAACACCTCTAACTAACTACCTTCTACTACCAGATCAGGAGAATCTCTCACTATCTTTAATAAACTCCTGAAGACAGAGCTCTTCAAAGAGCACTTACTCTCCTAACACCTCTAACTAACTACCTTCTACTACCAGATCAGGAGAATCTCTCACTATCTTTAATAAACTCCTGAAGACAGAGCTCTTCAAAGAGCACTTACTCTCCTAACACCTCTAACTAACTAACTACTTCTAACCTCATTTCCTTCTTCCCCTCCTTCACTCCTCGATCCCATTATTTCCCTTTGGCCCTATCTAAAGATGTTTTTACCTTTAACCTCTATTACTTTTTGTACTTCACTATTGTAAGTCGCTTTGGACAAATGCTTCCGCCAAATGTAATGTAATAATGTCTTATATCATGCAAAAAGTACATATGCAAATTACAGTGTGTTCATTAAAGTCCAAAAGTTTCTGGGCTGCTTGTACGAGCCACGAGAATCAAGATTAATCAGATAGCCATAAAAGGAAAAAAAGAGTAGAGTATATATGTGGATTATTATAAATCAAGCGAGTAGAACACACACCTATTTTACATAGTATATGTGCGAAATATACAGTGATAAATGGAAACCAGTACAGTGCAGGCGCGTGCTTTACTAAACTGAGGTCCTTACTGTTATGTCTACAGCACGTAAAAGATAAATCCATTACATTGGCTAATGTAGCACAGACCATACAATAACCTTTATAGTCATAACTAATATATTATACAGCAAAATAGCATAAATAAATTAATAAATAGAAAATGACAAAGTAAATGAAAATCCCTTTCCAAATATTTTGACACTGGGACTACAATATTAAATGTACGAATGCATTTATATATCTTGGCTAATGCCTTTTAAAAAGCTTTGTTAATTTGTTAATTTTCAAAGTAGCCTAATAAAAACATAGAAAATAAATCTTACCTTAAAAAATTTAATACCCCAGTTTACTGTAAAACTACTTGAGTAACTAACTCCTCACTAGGTCTACTGCAGCGTATGAAGCTTTTAATTTCTTGTTTACATTTCCATTCCACCTTAACAGTTTCCCGGCATTAAAACACTTTTTTTCCTACGTTAAAACACAGTTACCTTTTTAGACTGTAGTAGATGATAAAAGTGTTTTATCACACACAGTCCATATAAAACAGAACATGGATTCCCATTTGAATGTTCTGCATCACATTAAAAGCGCCAAAAGTAGTAACCACAACCTGAAGCCTGAGTGCCGCCACATCAGCTTTTAAGGCAGAATGCTAAATTAGCAGCATTTCAGGCGGAATGGTAAATTAGCAGCATTTAAGGCGGAATGGTAAATTAGCAGCATTTAAGGTGGGATAGCAAATTCATGAGTTATTTATGTAAGGAAAAGTGTGTTTAAAGTGCATATTTAAGAAAGCTAAGTAGATAGAAAGCTACCTACACGTAATGCTGTAGCTTGCGCAGTCTGCTTACCTTAACTTAAACCAAAACATGCCAACCACCTGACCAATAAAGAGCCAGCAGCCAGGTAAACAAGAGGAATGATTATCATCATGGAATGGTATGATCCACGTTAGGGGTGCTCAAAATAGTTTCACAATATTCTTCCAGGCATAGTTACTGCATTGTTTTTGTAGTATTTAACATTATATGTAAGAAGTATATTTAAATGTTTGACCCCCCCCCTCCCCAAACTATTGTTAATACCCCTTTAGGGGGGTTGAAATCTTGCAGAATAGATCTATGGCCTATACAATGTTCATGAAACTCTTTACACAAAATCACTCTCACATTTAGAATGAGCCCTTTAGGGCTCTGTCACTTTTATGCAAATAAGCTGTTGATGGCCATGCCGCATAAAACGAACAAACTAGTTCATGCTTAACTGTGATAGAAGCACGTCTCCATCATTGACTTGCCATGGGCAGTAGGTACAGATTCCTACCTAAGACAAAGTCTGTTGGCTAATCCTGCAGTGTACTGTCTCAACTGAATGACAGAAATGGTTTCTTCAACTGATCTAGTGGGAGGGGCTCTGGTGGGGGTTTACGGGTAAGGGTGGTTCTATGTAGGGAGCATCGAAACAGCTCATAGAAGCAAATGATTACTGGCTCCAAACCCTTTCAGCTGATTCACAGAAAATGGATGGATGGATTTTTTTGGAGCTTGGATGGTTTATAATGTTTATAGGGTCAGTCGAGACCCAAGTGGAAATACAAAAGCACGCAAAAAGTGAGTTTTCCATAATATGTACCCTTTAACTTCTAAAAGGTTTAAATCATTCAGATTTTATTAGGATTATCATGTTTAGAAGAAACCTTACACTAAATATTTCCCTTAACAAATCTGATACATTTAAAATATGCATTTTTACTGAAGGAGATGAAGGAGGAGAGACTAGAGGAGGTAGAACAGGGGAGACAGGAGGCGGTAGAACAGGAGAGGCTGGAGGCTCACAGGTGAGAAAGAATAAATATATGTTAGACATGAGATTGAGCATTGTGACAAATGTTGGGGTTATGATAATCTGTATCACAATTATGGATATTTTATTAAATTTCTCCCATTCTCTTGTAAAAATAATTCAATTTCTGCTTTTTTACTTAAATATCAGGTTATGTAATGTTATGTAAATGAGGATGAAAATAAAAGCTTCTAGGTTGTAGTTTAGCTGTAATATTGCTTTGAGATCAATCAGCGAATCAGCGTGGTGTTAACTGGTTGAAATCAACCTAAAAATCTTCCAAATTTTTTTGGAAGATTGCATTTCCAAACAAATAAATAAATAATAATAATAAATAAATACATAAATTTGTTGATTAATGAAATAGATAAAAATATATAATGTACTCAGATAAATAAATAAATAAATAATAATGATTAATCATAAATATTCTATTCATAGTGATTAACGATATTGATAACAACAATGTTGATATATTATAAATAAAAAATAAACATATTCTTTAATAAGGTAAATTTCCTGCACCTGTCTAAGATGTCCCCATGATGTTCAAAAAAGTTACCTAGTATATCATTAAGTAAAAGGCTTATTTACTTTATTCATGACTGGAATTTACTGTATATCCTATATAAAAACCCATCTAGAGGCTAGCTGAAATGTCCGCACAGAAGCAAGCGGTCTCCACACAGGAGGCTCGGCTAGCGGGACGCCACCACAGGGAAATCTGCACACTGTATTATCTACCTGTAACACTAAAGCTTTAATAATCAGCAGGTTAAAAAGGTAGATAACTGTTGGTGATCAGCCCTGTTACCGGTCCTGGGCGGAAAATGCCCCCTTCCCTCCCTCAGTGCTCCGTTCCACGCAGTTACATTTCCCTCATTAATACTACGACTTTATTTTGCTAATATTGCAACTTCAATCTCGAAGTGAACTGGTTTTATTTTTTTAGTAGCCCTAAAACGCCGTCGTAAAAACACGTGCCCTATGCTGGTCAAAAGCTAAGTAACCAGCTAGCCAACCAGCATAGGGTATGTTTTGTATCTTCAGCTAGATTGGTCAGCGCGGGAATTACAAATTACGTTAATAGTACGCGCTTTTTTATGATCTAAACCATTTAAAAAATAACTTCATTGATGTATTCTAAGTGAGTGTAGTATATAAGTATAACATTGCTTATTTCCTTATGGAAATGGAAAAGTTACTAGATGGGCTGAAACATAAAAATAATATTAAAAATATTATGGTTAAACAACAACAACAAAACTATAACATTATTCATAGTAAATTAAGAATAATTTACATCTAATAATAATAATAATGAGAAAAAGAAGAATCAGCTTTCTAATATAATTTGTAACTAAGGTTTTTACTCACCTGTACTTATGTGATGTGACAATAAACCTGATTTTATTTTATTTAAATTATAATACTCTTAATGTTTACAATATCTCCCAGCACTATTATAACTTTATTTGATCAGATCTACAGTCTAGATTCTGCAGTTCTTATCTGATCTCATCCAGCTCTTCTATTTGTTCTGAATGTTCATCTATTTTGCTGAAAGTAAAAGATTAACTGATGAGTCGATGTTTAACCAAAACCCAGCGTAGAGCGGCTGAGTGAAGGTGGTCTGGACTCTGTGGATGAGGGTCATGGTATCAGAGATGCTGTAGAAGAACAGAGTTCCTGCCCTGTGATCCACATACACTCCTATTCTAGAGGAGACGGGCACTCCAGAGATTTCAGTAGCTTCATTATTGTATCTGAATGTGTATCTGGAGAAATAACAGAACAATCTCCAAGACTGATCATTATCACCCCCAAACCTACACTCCCCGCCGTATCCCTTCCTGGAGATGCTTTTATAAGACACTGCTATACCAACCCCTCCATCTCCTCTCCACCCAACCTCCCAGTAGCAGCGTCCACTCACACTCTCTCTACACAGAACCTGAGGAAATACATCAAATCTGTCTGGATGGTCAGGATATGGCTGGACTGTGGTGCTGCGGGTCACCATTGTGTTCCTCTCAGACAGGAAGAGGTGTTTAAAGGCTGTGTTTGGATCCAGTGTGAGCTGACAGGAATCTGAAAGAGAGAGAAAACTCATCAGCTTTTAGAAAATTATCTAAAAACAGCCCCTAAAACTGAAATAACCAGAGAACATACTGGAAGTATCTATAAGAATTCTATATTCCTAATTCGTTGTGGGTAAAATTAATAGAAAAGGTTATTTCTCCCCATAAACTTTATTTTAGTGGTAAGCACGATGATATCTGAAATGTATCTATTTTTACAAGTGATTGCAAAACATATAGTGCTGAGTAAACTGTAGACTTTCAGAAGCTTCTGGAACTGTGAGAACTATTAAAAAGTTTTCAGAACTGTCCAGAATTGTATAGAACTCGCTAGAACTTTACAGGACTGACCAGAACTTCACAGTTCATTTTGATTTAGACATCAACAGGTTGGAGACGTCTAGCAGATGCATTTTATTACATCTTTGGCCAATTTATGAAGACAAAAGTGAAAAACTCTGTACTCTGTGATCTCCATCTCAGTAAATGTACAGAGATCATGAAGATTATTTAGAGGAGCAAGGCGAGAACTTTCACCAGGACATAATAAATTCTGAACACCGTTACCAAGGACAGTGTAGCGAGAAGATAATGGGAGACTATATTTGGGGAAAGATTGGTGAAAGTGATTTGCAGTT
Organism: Astyanax mexicanus; assembly: GCF_023375975.1. Classification (NCBI taxonomy): domain Eukaryota; kingdom Metazoa; phylum Chordata; class Actinopteri; order Characiformes; family Acestrorhamphidae; genus Astyanax; species Astyanax mexicanus. Next base: position 6,814,130 of record NC_064415.1, read on the forward strand.
TAGTCGTAAATCTCAGAAAAACACACTACTGTTCTTTGTTGATAGGAAGTGATTGGGGTATTTTTTATATTTTTTTACATGTGCTCACTATTGCATAAAGAAGTGATATGCAGTACAACTGAGATACCCCTCGCTGCAGAACCACAAGTCCAGGGGGTGGGGCTGGATCTGATCCAACTCTTCCTACGTTGTGTTTTCATTGGTCTGAAGCAGATCGGACTCTTCCCCATCCGGTTTTACTCACTCGCCTTTCGGAGTCCTAACCCTACCCCTAACCCTAACCCTAACCCTAACCTAAAAGAAGATATGGGTGGTCAGGAGGTCAGGCTCCACCCCTTGGATCAGATCCAGCCCCACCCCCTGGACTTGTGGTTCTGCAGCGAGGGGTACTTGGTACAACTGCAAATTCATAAAATATACGTATATTTGATCTATTATACGCAGCATTAATTAAGTTTCATAATAATTGTATAACTGTAGTGAAATAAAACACAAAGACAAGTAACAATTTTGTACGTAAGCAGTTGAAATATAACCGTTAATTATATAATACAGGTATAAATGTCAGTTTAAACTTTGTGTATTTGAACATTGTGGTGTTATTTCTGAGAGTGTGTGAGAATGAAAGGATTAAACAAAGAGAGAGAGAGAGAGAGAGAGAGAGAGAGAGAGAAAGAGCTGGACTTACACTCCAGAAACTCTTCTCTGCTTTTGGGTTCAGGAGGAAGAAGGATCTGCACTTTCTTCACTACAGGAAAATGTAAAACATGTTTTAAATTAATCTAATACTGGATTTTCTCTCAATGTAGAATCTACAATACTTTGGACTTTCTTTAGAATTTGGATTAAACTGGTTTTAATTTTAAATAAAATAAGTTTGTTAAATTAGAAAATCTGAAGGTATAACACTGTAAATTAAGGTCTCGGCTGTTTAGAAATGTACAGGTGCAACCTTCTCACATTTTTCATATAAAATATGTCTTTTTCCAGATAGAAAACCTGACACTGGTGACAAAAACCTAGACTTTCACATGATATGCAGGAGCTGTTCATATGAGTCACCCTAAATAAATTGGTGTTTAAGGTTCGTTGCTGCCTCAGTGAGGGCAGGTAGTTGATTAGTTAGTTGTTAGTTGATTATTTGGGTCAGGTGTTGTAATTAGTATAAACTAATGACCGTAATTAAATACTAAACCCTTCTGGGAAGCGCTGCTGAACTGAGAGCCACTTTCTCTTATTATCTGCCTCTTAAAGCTCTAACACAGATTACACTGCTCAACATCACACTGCTCAACATTACTGAAAGAGTTTTTACCTGCAGCTGAAGTCTTCTCAAATTCCTCTTTCCAGAATTCGTCTAGTTTTCCTCTCAGCTGAGAAACAGACTTTTTGACAACTTCAAACGTGTTGAGACGACTGAGAGTAAAAGCAGGTGATGCTGAAGATCCAGGAGGGGCTGAGAGAGACTTAAAACTCTATTTAAAAACACAAATAAGACGAACAAAGACAAACACAATTTAGAGCAGTTTTATCTTCAACAATTCCTAAATCATATTTATATTGACTTAAAGCAGGAAAATTCAGCTTAATCTTGTTTGTCATTTGTTATACAGATTTGTTATGTGTTTGAAAGTGTATATAGGGAAAATTCAGATTTAAGAGTTTTCTTATGTGATACTGAAATATTGAAATCTGATATATCAGATCCGAAACAGCAAAGTGACTCAGTGTGAACAGCCAGATCAGAATTCATGCAATATTTAAATTAAAACATTAATCGAGCAGAAGGGAAACTGGACGACAGCAGTGAGGGAGGGTTTCAGTGGTGGGATAGAGAGGTTACAGTCCTCATAAACATAAAAGGTACATATCAAAACTGCTCTGACTTTACATATATTTCCAATAAAATTGTTGAACACAGCCAATAGATGGCGCTGCTGCAGCATCAAAGTAAAATAAAAAGCTTAGAATTGTTTAAACAAAATAAATGGAGGACAGAACAGTCTGCCCGTTTTTACAGTGAGCTAGAACGCATTCTCTGATAAGCTCAACTTTAAGTCACTGGTGAAACAGAAACTTTATGTGAAGCTCTGCTCTTTAGCACATGAGCTTCAGTTTAAGAACTGTTCAGACTAATGTCAGATATACAGACATCCCAAGTTGCAAAATTTGAAAAAGTCTGTGGCCTGTGTGCGCGTTTATGTGCAGTGCGCTCTTGGGGCACTCGTTCTGAATTTCCGGGAGATTATATGTGACTCGCGGGCATCAGGGAGCCACTACTGAAATGCGGGAGACTCCCACAGCTTCAGGGAGACTTGGTTTGTCTGGATATACACTACCGCTCAAAAGTTTAAGATCACTTGCAAATTTCCCTCTTTTTGAAAGAAAAACACATTTTCTTGCAATTCACAAACAATATTGTCCATTTTACAATTAATTTAGGTGCATTACATGATTTTAAATAATACAAATGTTTGTATTAAAGCCTATTTTTGTACAGAGGCTTATTTTGCATATTAAGAATGTTATTTGGCTAGTTGGTTGTTAGGACACCCTTTCTCAACTGTGATGCACAGCTGAAAAACATTATACTAATAAATGAGCATAAATGGGAGCACAACATTCAAGGTTAGTTTAGTATCTGAAGCATCAGCAGTTGTTGGCTTGCTTACAGGCTCAAAATGGCCATAAAGAGAGAACTTTCTTAATAGGCCCGTCAGTCCTTTGTTGTATTAAGAAAGGAAGGCTACTCAATACAAGATATTGCCAAGATACTAAAAATATCTTACCATGCTGGTAACTACTCCCTTCGAAGAGTGACACAAACTGGCTCTAACAAGGACAGAAAAAGGAGTGGGAGGCCCTGATGCACAACTGTGCAAAAAAGATAAATATCTTAGAGTGTGCTCTCCTAGACTGTCAACTAACAGCTGCACTAAATGGGACCCGTCAAACACCATTGTCAGCATCAACAGTCAAGAGGCGGCTTCAGGATGCTGGACTTTAGGCAGAATTGGCAAGAAAAAGCCATACCTCACAATGGCTAATAAAAAGAAAAAACTGGCCAAAGAGAAAAGACATTGGACACTGGAAGATTGGAAGAAGGATGTTGTTTGAGGTCTTTGGATCAAACAGAAGAACAATTGTGAGGCGCGGGACCAATGAAAAGATGCATGACCAATGCTTAATGTCATCTGTCAAGCATGGTGGAGGTAGCGTGATGGTCTGAGGATGCTTTGGAGGTGGTAAAATAGGAGATTTATACAGAGAGGAAGGAATCTTAAAGAAAAGACGACTACCACACTATTTTGCAACAGGATAACGACTCCAAACACACCTTCAAACTGTGTCGGCAATATTTAAGAAATAAGGAGTCGGGATTTTGACTGTAATGGAGTGGATCAGCACAGTCTCCGGGTCTGAACCCTATTAAACTGTTGTGGAGCAGCTTGATCGTATGGTACGGAGGAAGACTGCATCAAGCCAATCCATGTTGTGGGAGATGCTACAGGAAGCACGGGGTGAAATCACATCAGATTACCTCTAAAAGTTGACAGCTAGAATGCCTAAAGTCTGCCAGGCTGTAATTGCTGCAAAAGGTGGCTTCTTTGATGAAGGCAAAATTTGAAGTACACAGTCATCATTTTCATTCAAATCAATATTTCTTACTCTGAAAATGTCTGCTTGTCCTGTTTATTTGCTTTATTTCATAATCTTAAGTGTGTTTCCATTGAAAGCAAGAAAATTTCACTGTGATCTCTGTGAGCAGTAGTGTAGATCACACTAAAAAAATAAACGTTGTATTTGGGGAGAAAAACAGAGTCTGTTACCTGGAGGAAATGGATGTGATCCTCTGTGAATGAAAGCTTCTCTAGATCAGCATCTCTCCTCTTCAGCTCTGTGATCTCCTGCTCCAGTCTCTTCAGACGTTCTTCAGCTTCACTCACTGCAGCTTTCTCCTGATCTCTGATCATCTGCCTCACCTCAGAGCGTCTTCTCTCAATGAAGAGGATCATCTCAGTGAAGATCTTCTCACTGTCCTCCACTGCTGTCTGAGCAGAGCGCTGGTAGTGGAACAGAGACAGGTATCTGTTAGAAACAGCCCATTAACATCAGTAAAAATTACTGTAAAACTATTTCAGATCACAAATTAGATTAGATTTAAGCAAGAAGTATGTTTAATATAATTAAAACATGTACAGGAATTCCTTGTCCACCCTATCATCTTGGGAGAACAGATAACCCTGTTTCTTTAAGAAAGTAACTTTTGACATCCATGACAATCTTTACACTTTTCACCTAATATTTATCATATCATCTCCATACTGAGGTGAAGATTGAGCTTTAGTCCAAAAAATTCAGAAAGTAAAAATGCATCTTTGAGACAGAACAAGAACGTCTCCATAAACAGTTCAACACAATTGCAGCTCTAGATCAACCGCATTCCCATCAAATGCCAATGTTCACTATAACTACTCCATTGTCATTGTTCACCTAGTCATGAAGCTTGCCATAACCGAGTGGATGAATGCATTAGAAATAATGAAAAGTGAAAATAAAAAGTGATGTTCCTCAAAGAGTTTTTTTAAAAATCTGATCTTTATACTTCGTTATTTTAAAAATCACCTTGTGAGTCTCCACAGCCTCTATTAACTCCTGAAGCTCCTTCTCTCTCTCCTGGATTCTCTCCTTGTATTTCCTCTGTGTTTCCACCAACTGCTTCTGCAAATAAACCAGACAACAAAACACAATAATTAAACATTTACATGCCACATGTAATGGGACAGGTGCTGGTATTGGGTTCCATAATTTTGGCTTCTCCCATGAAAGCTAAAGAACGCTGCACTGATCTGTAGGATATGTGTGTGTGTTTTCCTGCATTGAAAGTGAATGCGAATTCTAAGTCAGTGATTGGATTCACAATTATAGCCAGATACCACCGGTCACAATCATTACCACTAGGTACGTAAAGGTTCTCTGTATTTCATCAAACCGTTCGGTTCGGCCTGTTCTGTTTGATACACCCGGATGAACGCGATATTTCGGTACGCACACTAACAGAGCGAGCGAATGCTCTCCCGCTGTACATGGTGCTGAATGCACAGATCCGCAGTTAAGCAGCACTGTTTAGGAAAGCAGACTATGCAACATGACCAGGTGGAGGGGCTGAGAGCGTGCTGCTGATAAACGCACATGAAGACACTCACTCAGCACAGGGCAGTGAGTTTTTTTGCTCCATGAGACAGACACATCAACGCTGTGTATTTTTTTTGCCCTGCTCCTCTGTCTCCACCCCACAAACCCACCCCCAACCCAACTGCTGTCTTTCCCTTCTACAGAAGAATTAACACTTTCATTTGAGTTTGCTAATTCCCTGTTAAGAAAATAAAAAGTTTGACTTTTTAGTCCAGCTGTCTCTTTCTGGTTCTGGTCCTTATTTGGTTCGCTGGTGATAAAACTTTATTTTTTTATTTGTGGTTATTGATTGGACACTGTATTCTGTGTATTGGGCGATAGACAGGACTGCTTAGGACCCGGGGAAGACTTCTTTATAAACTTCTCTAGGCGTGTCTCTCCACCATGCAACAACCAATCATAATCATAGACTGTATATAAAGATGGACGCCGTGTCGCCGTTCCCATTCATTCAATGAAAATGAAGCCAAAATCTTCCGCCATTTTGGCGATTCAGAGACCAGAGTCTGCGCAGTAGAGACCAGAGGAGGGAGAAAGGCTGTGGAGAGCTCCTACTCATTTAAATAACTCCGCCCCTGAGGGCTGCCTCGCGGTCACAGACTGCAGAGCGAAGTGGAGCGGAGCTGACGGTCTGTTATTGGTCCCGCCCATAAGCAGCCCTTTTACCATAACCACACCTTTTTTGAATAGAGCTGAATAACGTTTTAAAAAACGAACTCTGTGAGAATATAAAAAATTGACAATATAAGCAGAGGTTACACTAGCTGCTGCATTTAAATAATGGAGGTAGAATTACAGCATATTAGAAAAAAACGTGATTAAAAGATGTCTGTTTTGCCATTGAAACCTATGGGGATGGGTGGAGTTACACAGCTTTCTGCAGCCGAACAGCAGGGGGCGCCCGACCTGTGGTGGCTTCACTTTTGAGAGACGATGCTCTGTCCAGCTATATACAGTCTATGATCATAATGTTTTCTGAATTTCCCAGGAGCCAATCAGCGCTCTGAAGGCAGACTCTGAAGATTTAAGTGCTAATTAAACAAAACTTTCTCAGCTGCGTGATCATGCAAAACGGAGAAAATGAAAGTTGAACAGGCGCTTTCAGCTTATAAATCTGCTATTTGGGACCGTTTTGGCTTCAGCGTTGAGTATGATGAACAAGGAAAAAACACAGTCAGCAGACATATAAATAAAAATACATTTTGTGATTTGAATTAATCTGTGCCTTTTTTCTATTTAATATTGGCTCTGCGAGTGTGAGTAGGAGCACCTTGTTGATTTGAAATAGAAAGGGCTAAAAACGTACTGCATGTTGGAGCTAGATAATATTGATAATTGTGATACAAACCGAACGGTGGCCACACTGTACCGTTGCATCCCTAATCCCTGTGCTGTCCACTGTGGGTGGTAATGCCTTCTGTAGACCTATTTGTAAAGGATTAATTTTACATGACTAAGATGACTAAGGTGGGAGTAGCTACTCCATTTACACACTTACCTGTTTCTCAGATCTTTCTGCTTTAAGTGACACTGTATCATGTCCTCTATGGTCATCCATGGTACACAGCACGCAGATACACTGCTGGTCGGTGCGACAGTAAACCTCCAGCAGTTTATCGTGCTGAGAGCAGATCTGCTCCTGGAGTCGTCTGGAGGCTTTGACCAGCTTGTGCTTCTTAAAGGCTGGAGATTGGTAGTGAGGCTGGAGGTGAGCTTCACAGTAAGAGGCCAGACACACCAGGCAGGACTGGACGGCTTTGTGTTTTCTCCCAGTACAGAAATCACACTCCACATCTTCAGGATCAGCAGAAGAGTGATCAGGAGGAGCAGCCTGGAGTCTCGTCTTCTTCAGTTTCTCCACCACCTCAGCCAGCATGGTGTTTTTACTCACGACAGGTCTTGAGGTGAAGGTGTGTCTGCAGTGAGGGCAGCTGTAGATCTTCTTCTGATCCTCCTCATCCCAGCAATCATTAACACACACCATACAGAAACTGTGTCCACAGGGAATAGTAACTGGATTCTTCAGGAGATCCAGGCAGACTGAACAGCTGAACTCATCCTGAAACACTAAAATACCAGCTTCTGCCATTTTACAGTGAATTATTAGCCAAGATAACAATACTCACAATGACACAAACAGGAACTATTGTAGAGACTCAGGAAAAATTACATTAATGACAAAACAGTAGATCCAGACACGATACGCACTGATGCACACCCTGCAGGGAAAACCAGAAAGGATCAGATTTTACTTTCACTCTCACTTAAAGAGACAGACTGCACGTTTCTGAGATTCTGAGATCAGTGTTACTGCAGTCCTCTGGGGTCCTGAGCATTGAAGAACGAGAAACAGAGACAGGACTAAAGTCTGTTCAGCTACTAATCCTGCGTTCACAGTCGCTTGCATCGCCCCGCGTTTGTCGCTTGGGGGTGTGTCAAAGCTAAACGCGCACGTGTATCATGGTCCAGCTTCCGACAAGAAAAAAGGCTCAAACAATTGTATTGCTTCAACCGCCTTAGAAAAATATTTTTATTAAATGTGTTTGTATTAAATTTGTATTTGTTAACTAAATTAAGATCACTAAAATGGTTAAAAATAAACTGATTGGACCCCAAATAGCAAGACAGGATACAAGGTGTCGACGAGCCATCAGCCCATCCGAACGCCTTGCTATTTGCCTTCGGTAAGTAATATATTTTATATAAATGTTTTATATAAAAGTTCATATTTTTAATGTATTTCTCTATTTACCGGAAGCATATTGTAAGATGAAAGATTTAAGTTTCATATAAACAGAGCATTCACCATTTTAAATAATCTGTATCGTTTTTTTTATATTAAAATCACAATTTTCTTTATTATTCACAATTTATTTATTGCATACTTTAATTGTACGTTCATAATTAATTAGGCCATCCTTTTAAAACAATAATTCAGAGACATATAAAATAATTCAATCCTTTTTATAGTTAAAAAAATTCTCTCCCTTTTTCTAGGTACCTTGCAACTGGGGACTCCTTCCGTTCTCTTGCCTTCAGTTACCGTGTTGGGGTTTCCACTGTGGCTGGCATAGTTTCCCAAGTGACACGGTCCATATGGGATTGCCTGGTCACAGAATACATGCCAGTGCCCACCAAGGAGGACTGGAGAACCATTGCGGCTGGGTTCCATGAGCGATGGAATTTCCCAAACTGCTTGGGATCCATAGATGGGAAGCACATAGTCATCCAGGCTCCAAACAACTCTGGATCTATGTACCACAACTACAAGGGAACCCTTTCTATAGTTCTCCTGGCATTTGTGGATGCTTCCTACTGTTTTCGGGTTGTGGATGTAGGTGCATATGGAAAAACAAGTGATGGTGGAACAATAGCAAACTCCATCTTTGGCCAAGCTCTCAGAAATGGGTCACTTGATCTTCCAGAAGACTCACTACTTACAGGAGCAGAGCATTTGGGACCTCAACCTCATATGTTTGTGGCAGATGAAGCTTTCCCTCTCAGGCGAAATCTTCTGCGACCTTTCCCTGGATCCAGGAGTTCCCACAGAAACAGGATCTACAACTACCGGCCTTCACGGGCACGCATGGTAGTAGAGAATACTTTTGGTATTCTGGCAGCACAGTGGCGCATGTACAGATGGGTCATTGGTACTAACCCTGACAATGCTGGAGCATGTGTGAAAGCCACATGTATTCTACACAACTTCATGCAAATAACTGATAGGAATCCATCTACTGTCGCAGTGTCTGAGGGAGAGGCAGCATCTGCCCTACAGAATGCCCCAAGAGCTGGAAGCAACTATGCTGCTAGGGAGGCAATTCGAGTGAGGGAAAATTTTGCCAACTATTTTTCTGCAGAAGGTGCTGTTGCCTGGCAAGACCAGATGGCCTGAGTTAGAAGAAAAACCAAAGGCTTTTATAAAAGCCATCAACAACGCAACGGCTCTTTTAAGAGCCAAACAATTATTTTACCAAAGATCACAGTTCCTTCTTGTAATGCACAAGCACAAGACCTCCCTGTTCAGATATCTTACAAATAAATAATACAGTAATTTACATACTTACAATTGTATTACATCTTATTATCCATCATACAACATGTTTCCCAATGATTAAAGAATTTAAAATACAATACAATCTGATTATATTAAAAAGATGACAAAATACACTATGTTAAATTCTGAAATGTTATTCACTTAACATACAAAATATTATATAAAGGGGAAAACGGATGTAAATAAACTTTCAATACCCCTACATTGACAAAAAATGTCAGGGGTTGACCCAGGCAGAGAGACGAGGAGGCGGACGTAAACACAGGTAGGGCGAATTTATTAAATAAATATAAACAAATAAACAAGTAAACAAGAAACAAAGAAAAACAAGAAACAGAGGCGAGCTAAAACTAACAAACAAACAAGAGGTACTAAAGATAAACAAACGGGGAGACTATAAAACTAGGCAGGATAAACTAAAACAGGGCAAGGGAATAAACTAGGGAAAACACATGAAACTAGAAAATAACAGAATAAACAGGAAAATAAATATAAACTACAAACAAATAGGGAGGCTGACAAAAACAAACGAGGAAAACAATAAGGAACTAAACTAGATAGATAATAACTAACAAACAAAGCGGGAGTAGATAAACAAAGCAATAAACGAGGAACTGAATAAATACAAAACTAAACAAGGCAGAGATGTATAAATATAGGGAATAAACTACTAAAAGACTAAACACTAGGGGACTAGGGAACACAGAAATAAACTAATAACTAAAGCTAGACAGGGCAAGGGAGTAGACAAGAAACTAAACAGAGCTAAGAACTTAAACAGGGAACAACTACTAAACTAGGAACAAAATAACAAGTGAAGAGAGCTAAAGGCTACGAGGAACAAGGAAACACTAAGAATCTAAGAAACGCAGAGAAAGAGACAAACAACAGGAGACAGTGCAAAGACCGACAGAGGACAAGTGACAGAGGAAGTCTATTTAACTAAACAGGAAACACACTGGGAGTGGAAACACCTGGGGAAGGGGTGGAGCTACAAATGAGACATGAGGTAATGGAAAATCACAGGCAGAACACAGGGGCATGGGTCACGTGGGACAACACAGGCACGAGGACAGACAGGAAGCAGGGCCATGCGTGACAAAAAACTTAAACTCAAACAAAACTATATACATATAAATAACTATGTGACACCCTGATATGCCCACCTTAAAACCCCTTAACAGGCCAGGATTTTTGTCAATTGTCTTCCTGACATTACAGCACTAAATCTTGAGGATTTCTATTCAAGCATTACATTAAAATCTTTGATGTTTACTAAGGAACATTACTAAAAAGTGTAACTGTAATTGTAATAGAAAATCTAAAAAGAATAGTCAAGTAAATCTGCTAATGTCAAAATATAATGAATAAAATCATGAAATTGAAAAAACTTAATTTTCAAAATCAATATTTTCCTGAATACAAATCAAACATTTAATTTCCTCCAGACCTATAGTTCCGTTATAATTTTCTAGTTTTTATGTCTATTTTTAAACCTGCAGAACTCGGGTTGATTTATGTCACTGATCTGGAATTATTAAGTGGAGCAGAGAAAAAACAGGCAGCTTCTCCAAGTTTCCTGTAGGAGATTTACATTTCAGAATGTAAATAACTTATTTTACTGCAGAGAAAAATATTTTTTTATCACCTACACCCTGTATACAGAACAAAGGTTAACACAATGTGTCTGGTTATTCAAGGTGCAGCTGACAAGACTGCAAGGGAAATAAGCTTACTGACACCCCTCACCATCTTGTCAGCTGTACCCTGGTAACTAACTATTCAGAGAACTCCATCTCAAACATGATCTGATGGATCCTGAGTTTGGCTTCAGCCCTTTTTGCTAAAGTGAGCCATTTCAGAGATGGTAAAAGACTTCATAAGAACAACTGATCTTCATCAGATGATGATGAGCCCTGCCCAGCAGTTGATGCTGTCTCTACTGCTTGAATGAGTCTTTTTTCAAACAGGCTCATCTGGGATCCTGTTGACCGTCTCTTCCCTGGCTGCACTGTACCTGGCTCTGGCTCTGGCTGCGTCTCTGCTACTAAAACCTCCCTTTCTTCCTCCACCTCAAAATGTATCTCACAGTCAATCATCTGGCTCATCTGACCCTCAGAAGACTGGCTAGATGAGGGCAGAGACAAGTTGCTAGACGTCAGTCTGCTTTCCAAAAATGGATTTAAAAAAGACATAATCTGGGAGTATCGCCATGGCTTTTGGACGGCACCCCCAGAACCACTCTTGCTCCCCTCTCTCTCCCTGTTTCTCTCTCGCCTGTACTGGTCCCTGAGGTTCTTCCATTTTTTCCTGCACTCCTCCTCTAAGAAAATACCAAATATAAACATTTTATTATTTAGTATTTCTGTGTGAATACAGCATTATGTACAGCTCTGGTAAAAATTAAGAGACCATTGCAAAATGATCAGTTTCTCTGATTTTACCATTTATAGGTTTATGTTTGAGTACAAAGAAACATAGTTGTTTTATTCTATAAACCACTGGCAAGATTTTTTCAGAATTCTAAATAAAAATATATTAATTTAAAGCATTAATTAGCTTATTTATGATAATTGATCAAATTAACAAAAACAACGCAGTGCTTTCAGATCTCAAATTATGCAAAGAACAATGCAAATAAGTTCATATTCTTTTAGAAACAACAATACCAATGTGTTAGGAGTTTAGAAATCAATATTTAGTGAAATAACCCTGATTTTTAATCCCATTTCAGATTTCATTCTGCAAATAAATGCTCTAAATGACAATATTTTTATTTGGAATTTATGAGATGTTGTCAAACGTTTATAGAATAAAACAACAATGTTTATTATACTCAAACATAAACCTATAAATAGTAAAATCAAAGAAACTGATTTATTTTGAAGTGGTCTCTTAATTTTTTCCATAACTGTATGTGTCCCTATTAATTGAAATAACCTAAATAAAAACCAAATACATTATGCAGCGTACACACACACACACACACACACACCCCAATAGGTTATAATATAGTTTGCTAATATAATCCAAGCATTTCATATTTGACATCAAACTATATACGTTTTAAAACATACATTGCTCAGCGAGAGAATTCTCGCCAGCCCAAATTCGGGCATCGCGTCAGTCAGGCTGGCATTCAGGCTCGGGTTCAGGCTCGGGTTCGGGTAGACAATCTAAACTCTATATTATTATTGTTGTTAATTTTCCATTTTTTAAATAGCAGGATACTTTGACTTTTATTTCTCTGCCTGGACTGATTTCCCATCACTTTCCTCGGGCCGGGTCGGGCTCCAGGAAATAGCCTGTGATGTAGTCATCTGTTTTTTAATACTATTTTTGTTTTATATAAAGCTATGGCATGAAAATCACCATATAGCTGAGTAACCAGGTATTATTGTTAACGAAAAGAACAAAATAACGAAAACTAAAAGTGAAAGTTCTCCTTAACTGAAACTAATAAAAATGTGATTAAAAAAAACGAAAACAAACTGAAATTACAGATTGAATACCCTCATTTTCGTGTTTGTTAATTTATTTATAAGTGCTGTTTCCACTACAGCAGTTTAAATAAATACCGTCAAAATACCGCCCAACCCTATTATTTACAGCTATTTAAACTAGCATAGCTAACCAGCTTTCACACACAAAACACAGATAAAAGATAGGAGTGCTGTGCAGAGCTACTTCACCAGCTAGCTAACTTATTCCCACTGCGATTTAGAGTTATTAAATTGGCTTGGAAAAGACTTATTGTTCTTTGTAATCTTCTTCTTATTATTATTATTCTATTTGTGTTTTTCTATATATTACTCCTCCCACAGCTTTTACGTTACAACCACAAAACTGAATTATGTTGCTTGTGCTTTTTGGAACAATACTTCATACGGTTTTCTAACAGCGGGCATTTATTTATTTTTTTTTTTTAATGGCCGATGACGATACCGATATTTAGAGATCACAAATGGCCGAAGGCCAATATTTAAAGCCAATATTTCGTTTTTGTCACAACTGATTTTTAGCTTGTACTTTTCCCATGTATTTATAATAATAATGATACACATTTAAGCTATCTGGAAATACACTATTAAAAAAAAATTGTACTCTAAACTTCCTTAAATTCTAATCTCAAACATTGAATGTTTGAGACACTTTAACATTTGGAAAGTTTGCAGTGTAAGAAAAGTCTAGGCAATGGAATCTCTTTTACAGATTATTTAAAACACACACAGAATATGTGTGAAATCCTGACACATAAAATTACTCTGACACACTAATAAACGCTGAATCCGGTAACAACAGTGGGTAAATTAACCAATTAACTGATATTTAGAGCTTCTTATTACCGCAGTATTTACTCAATCAGTGAAATCAATGAAGGAGTTAGAAAGGCTAGCTAACTATTTTTGTGTAAATAACTATTAAGATTGGTACATTTCACATTTTTTTCGAGTCCTAATTAATAATGCCTTCAAAACATGCAGTATATTATATTTACGAGATGAACACATAATGTAATATAAATGCAAAGACTATATTTACTAGTTAGGGAGCTGGATTTCCCCACTGTTTAATTGTTTGGCTGTATTGCGTGTTTGGCTTCAGCACACACTGTTCTATAGTTTAAATCATAAACAGGAGTTTCTCTCCTGTAGGTTAACTGAGTTAGCTGAGCTGAGCTAAAGCAAACGGTTAGCATTAGCTAGCCGGTTAGCATTAGCTAGTTTCTTAGCGTTAGCTAGTCTGTTAGCGTTAGCTTGCCGGTTAGCATTAGCTAGTCTGTTAGCGTTAGCTTGCCGGTTAGCATTAGCTAGCCTGTTAGCGTTAGCTAGTCTGTTAGCGTTAGCTAGCACAGAGGCTACTAGACAGTAAAACTCCGTCTAACACAGAAGCTCCACTGCTCTTTACTAAAGTCAGTCAGATAGATTCACTTATCTGTCCAGTTTGGATCCAGTTGAAGCTGAAGTGAAGCCGTTCTCTGCAGCTGTGTCTGAAGCTCTGCAGGTTCTGGGGAACTGAGCTCCTCAGCTCCTCTGCTGTGTGTCAGTTTATAACCAGTTAATGTTCTGCTATTTAGCCTAATTTCTCTCTCACTTTCTCTCTCCTTCTTTCTCTCTCCTTCTCGCTCTCTCTTTTATATAATATAGTCAGTTAGCTAGCTAGTGTCAGAGCCGTATAGAGAGAGAGTCGCTACAGCGGAAGTCCTGAATGCTTGGTGTTCTCGAGACCCATGAGGAACTCCAATAGTTCCAGAAAGTTAATATCAGCAATTTAAACACTGAGACAGAACTGCAGTTTTAGGCATTAGCAGCTAAAGAATGCAGTAATTTACAATATTTATTTAGCAAACCTTTCTGTACATGTAATTCCATTGATAGGCTTTGTTTAAATGTAAAAACTTCTTTTTTATGAGCTTTGAGTTTTGATTATCGTATTGTAATGAAAAGCATTTATATCCTAATGTTAACTGATATAATTAAACTGATGGGGGTTTGGGGATGTTTTTAAATCAGATTCCGACTTACTAACAACAACACATTTATTTCATGAGAAGTCTGTATAATTTTAACTTTTTAAACTGAGAAATTTTAAATATGTACAATGACAAACTCAACAGTCATTAACAATAAAATGTAATATAAAATAAAAACAGAATAAAAAACAAAAACACAGAGTTAGTAAAAATGATTAATCCATGAGCGCATAGTTTTTTTTTGTTTATTTATTTTTTGTTTGCCTTATTATGCATTCTTTATACATTCTCTATACATTTCTTCACATAAATAAGTTTCATAAGTTCAGACCTTATGATATTATTTATTTATCCAAAATTAATAGTCTTATCTTAAAATTAATTTTAATTAATAATTAACATTCAGTAACAAGAATCCAAAACCTACAAACACAGACAGGATTATTTATCTAGCTCTGTCTAATTAACCCTAATCTGTTCTGTTAACGATCTTAACGATGGTAATTTAGTGGGGATCATGCTGTACTCTACATGTGAATTAGATTCAGGTGTGCTGACAGTATTAAATCAGGTTATTTAATGATTTTATCTTGTAAAAGTGCAGCACTAACGCTGTACTCTGCTGCAGCTCTGTGGGGCTGCTAGTATTAGTCGCTAAATTACAGGAACTATTGAGAAGCTCCACGAGTCGACATTGCTGTTAAAAAGTGAAGATTGGAGTAAACGGAGCTGAAGCGACTCTCTCTCTCTGTACGGCTCTGGCTGGTGTAAAACAGAACCATTTCACTCATTTCTTATGTATATAATAAAACACTGAGATAATGAGAAGCTGTAAATATTTATTAATAATCTAACTAGCTAATTTACCAGCTCCTCTTCTGTTTAAGGTGGAGGATATAAGTTAAATGGAGCTCCTCAAGACCCCATATTTCTGCGTTGTGTCTGTTTAAAACTCTGTTGTTGAAGCTAAATTCTCCTTTTCTTCTAATTACTGTTCTTCTAATTACCTGAGTTTATTATATTACTTATTCTATACGTTTATTATCACTGTGGGTGTAAATCTATATCAGTGCAGCACAGGATCTAACACAAAGTAAACAAACATGCCCCCTCCTTCATCATTATTAGCATTAGTATTAGTATTAGCCTCAACTCCTTTAAAAACCCCAAGTTAAAATAGAGTCTAACTACTTGTTTTGAATATTCTTCTGATTTTACAAATCAAAATGATTCATTTTACTAAAACTGCAAATAAAGTTTACCTTTAAATATACATTTTTCTACATCAAACAGGTTCTAGAGAAGAGAGGAGCTAGTTAGCATTGATGCTAATGTGTGCTGAGTGGTTAGAGAGCTAACTGGAGTTTAAAAGCTTTAGAAACTGTTTCTGCAGTGCTGAATCATGTGATATTATTATCCTTAAACATTCATAAACTCAGATTTATTGCTTAAATCCTCCATAAAACCGCATTAATTTCAGTCACTTAGAAGCAATCTGAAAAAACACGAAAGACACTCTCCAGAGCTAATTCTTCTCTCTTCTTTTTAACTTTTTTAATTGTTAATATTATTTTATGTAATAGAACATATCTGTTAAGGGCTTTAAAGAGAAAAAAAATGTCTTTTAGTCTTTTGAAATCAGTAGGTGAAGTAAAATAGAACAGTTTTCATAGCTTTGTGGGTTTTATGCTACAGAAAAAACGCTAGTTACGTATGTAACTGTGGTTATGTGAATAGTGGATGACCGCCAGGGCGGTGCTAATGTGAATGTATTCCCTGCCGTGCCCACGGCGAACCGAGAGTTGTATACCAACGAAGTCACTACACGTGACACAGCGTGTGACGCAAGCGGGGTATAAATGCCCCCTGGCACTCGCTGCTCCTCCTCAAAACTTGGTTCTTCTCGCAATCCGAGTGACCAAGAACCCTGGCGGTCATCCACTATTCACATAACCACAGTTACATACGTAACTAGCGTTATGTTTCATAGTTACTGACCGCCAGGGCGGTGCTAATGTGGATGATGCATACCAGCGATGTCACAAGGAGATTCCAGACAGAACCGCCGTAGATAAGCCCTCGGCGGCTGCCACGTTCACACTGTAGTAACGAGAGAAGGTGCATGGTGACGACCATGTGGCCGCAGCACAAATCTCTAGTAGAGACACTCCTTGAAGCGCAGCCCAAGATGTGGCGATGCCTCTAACAGAATGTCCTGTAGTCGGGGCAGGCAAAGGGCGATCTGCAGCCCTGTAGGCCCCCTGAATAACCTCCACAAGCCAGTGGGATAGCCGCTGCTTCGAAAGTGGTTTCCCCAACTTCGCAGCAGAAAAACATACAAACAGCTGGTCCGTTTGACGAACAGCCATCGTAGCTGAAACATATGCCCGTAGAGCTCTTACAGGGCATAACTTTAGCCTCCTGGTATCAGAATCGTCCACATAGGCTGGAAGATCAATGGTTTGGTTCACAAAAGCAGGATTCAACACCTTAGGCAGAAACGCAGCTTTCGGCCTCAGTTTCACACTGCAATCATCCAAGCCCCACTGTAAACACAGGGGGCTGATAGACAGCGCATGCAGCTCACAGCTCCGCTTTGCTGTGCAAACAGCCAACAGGAAAGCAGCCTTTAGAGAAATCCATTTCAGCTCTGCCCGCTCTAGCGGTTCAAAAAGAGCCTTGCAGAGAGCGTTCAAGACTAGCGGAAGATCCCAGGGGGGATACCACGGCTTACGAGGGGGAGCCAGTCTCTTAGCTCCCTTCAAAAAAGCAGTCACAAGCTTATGAGAGCCCAAGGAAGTACCGTCCGCCGGCATCACGTGACAGGCTAAGGCCGCCACGTATACCCTGAGCGTCGAAGCGGCCCTGCCTTCCTCCAGTAGCGTCTGGAGAAAGGACAAGACAGTCTGTAGTGTGCAGAGGTGTGGTACCACACCCTGGTTAATACACCAAGCTTCAAAAGCCTTCCACCTGCCCTCGTATAGAGCCCGCGTAGAAGGAGCTCTAGCATTATCGATCGTGCGTCTGACCTGGGCCGTGCACGAATCTAATGTGCTGGTGGGCCTAAGGGCCACAGCCATAGCCGGAGTTGCTCCGGACGTGGGTGCCACACCTGTCCGTTCAGCTGTGAAAGCAGGTCTGCTTCCATCGTCCTGGGTGAAGAGAACGGCGAGATAGCGCATCCGCCGTGACATTGGTGGCGCCTGTCACATGAGATGCACTCAGAGATAACACTCTGGGGTGAGCCCACGTCCAGAGTTCTTGTGCCAGCATTAATAGCCTGCGGGACCGTGTTCCGCCGAAGTGGTTTACATGATAGACTGCTGACACATTGTCCGATCTCACCAAGACATGTCTGCCGTGGAGCACCGGGAGAAAATGTCTCAGGGTGAGCACTATGGCACGTAACTCCAGGATGTTGATGTGGTCTCGCGCCTGCCGCATGGACCAAACACCCTGCACTGCGCTGTGGTTCCAGACAGCCCTCCAGCCTGTGGCTGACGCGTCTGTAGTGATCACTTCTCTGCGAGAAGGAATCTGGCCCATCGTTACCCCTGACAGCAGGAAGGGTGCAGAGTTCCAGACATCGAGGGCAGCCAAGCACTCGCTGGTAATGCGAACGCGTGTGTGCCTGTGCCGTGCCGCATCCAGTTTCAGACTGATGAGCCACATCTGAAATGGTCGGATGTGGAGCTTCCCCAGTGCCACCACCTGCGCAGCGGCGGTGAGAAGACCTTGTAGTCGCAAAAGCCTCACATACTGCACCTTGGCGCCCCACCTGAGGCTGTGAATGGCCGATAGTATAGCCGCAGCGCGAGCTGAAGGCAGGGTGGCCAACATGCGACGAGAATCCAAGACCATGCCTAAAAAGGTTATGGACTGAGCAGGAATTAAAACACTCTTGTTCCAGTTCACCGCGAGCCCCAGCGCTTGCCTGTGCTGCAGTAATCTGAGTGTGTCTGTGTGAGCCCTCTGCTCCGAGGGGGCACACAGCAGCCAGTCGTCTAGATAGGGCAAGATTTTCAGCCCCTGAGCCATAAGGGGGGACAGGGCCGCCCGCATACATCTCGTGAACACCCTTGGTGCCAGTGAAAGGCCGAACGGTAGCACTCTGAACTGGAATACCCTGTCTCGGAAGGCGAACCTGAGAAACCGTCTGTGTTCTGGAACGATTGGAACGTGAAAGTAGGCGTCTTTGAGATCCACTAGAGTGAACCACTCCGCTTCGGAAACCGCGTGGAGAACAGTTGCGGTGTGTAACATCCGGAACGGAAGAACTTTCAAAAATTTGTTCAGGCGACGGAGATCTAAGATCGGTCTCAAACCGCCGTCTTTCTTCGGAACAACAAAATAAATTGAGTAGAACCCCTCGGGGTGAACTTGAGGGTCTACTAACTCTATGGCTCCTCTGGCCAGCAGGAAGCCTATCTCCTGGGAGAGGCTTGCAGCCCGAACGGGATCCCGAACTTTGGTCACCGTAGGGCGAGAACATACTGGTGGCCGGCGGCGAAACTGCAGTCTGTAACCCACTGTCATGGTGCTCAGAGCCCACGGGTCTGAGATCATCTTTGTCCAGTAGGCCAAATGTGATGGTGAGAGCAACAGCGTCACCGGCCGTAGCATGTCAGCGGCGGTCAGCAGCGGCAGCTGCGCGCGGCTTGGAAGGGTGGGGAGGACGCCTAGGCGCTCTAGGCGGGACCGTGGGGCCTGCGGGGCGCGGCGGCGGAGCTGCGGCTCCGAAGCGTCTCTCTCTATCGTGTCCTCGAGCCCGCTGTAGTGGGCGACGAAAACTCTGTGGTTGCCCGGTATTATGCAGCTTTCGAGCCTCCGTCAGGGAGGATCGCCGTTCCAGGGCTTCCTTGGCTGCTGGTCCGAAGAGAGACCCGGGTTTGAGAGGCACGGACCGCAGTGTAGCTCGGCAAGGTTCGGGCAGAGAGGATTGGGCCAGCCACACCTGGCGTCGAGCATGCAGGCTCGTAGCGACGAGCCGACCAGTATCGTGGGTCATGTAACCCGCGGTCAAGAGGGCTAGATTCAGAAGCTCCTCCGAGCTATTTGAGTCCTCTGTGGATGCGGGGGAATTCTGCAGCGCAATGAGCAGGATGCAGAGGGAATTCCCCATCCGCGTCGCTGAGTTGTGCATTTTAACAACCAGCTCGTCCGTGCGCCTACACTCCGCGCTCGGGCAGCGAGGTTCCGGCCGTAGCGCTTCGTCTGGCGAAACCACCGTGGAAGCCACACAGGGGTCGATCGCAGGCATGGTGGCCAGTCCATAGTCAGCCGCTCCGGCCATGGATGCTAGCAAGCGCGCCGTCTCCGTCGGCCGACCTGCTTTTTCGCTCTGAAAGGCAGCCGAGAATTCAGACACGAAGTCCTGACAAGGCGGCACCGCGAAAGCACCCGCTTCCAGGCGTTTAAACAGCGCGTTAGAGCGTACGCTCCCTGCTGCTGGTGTATCCAGGCCTAGCCTAGCTAAGGCTAACTTAAGCGTCTCTTCCACTGAAGCCCTGCGAGAGGCTGCGGGGTGTGTGTCCTCACTTTCCTTGGCTCCATCCGAAGACAGGGAGTGTGGGGGTGCAGGAGAGCTATCGGTCGGAAAAGATCCGAACCCCATCTCGTGCTCGAGAGTTCGCGTTGGAGGCAGCCGTTGAGAGAACGTCAAACTCAGCCTCCCGCCTTGGCGAAACAGACTCCTTAAACTCGACCGAGGGGCTCTCACCTGCTCGGTCCTGTGTCTGGCTGTTCATAGCTAAGATCAGGTTCTTTAGCTGGTGTAACTCCGATACAACCGAGTCCACACGGTTAGAGAGAGCTCCATAGCCTTTCTTTTTTTGCGGTGGCTCTAACGAGCTATCCGCGCTCCGTTTTCCCCGAGCCTTGGGCGTTGTCGCGGGGAGGGATGCCTCGCTTCGTGCTTCCAGGCCCGCTAGCCACTCGTGGCGGATAGCCATGGGAATCATCGCGCAGTCGATGCATGGGTCTGTGAGCGCTTCGCGCAGATGGTCCAAGCCCAGGCACGACGGGCACAGTCGGTGTCCGTCGTCGGGCTCCAGGACGGCCTGGCAGTGCATGCAGCTAATCGAGGATAGCATAGCAGCGCTAGGTAGGCCGCGGCTCCGGGGGGGGTCTGACAGCCGCTCGCGGTGGCCGCTGGCTCGCTTCGGGCGTCGAAAGCCTCGCTGCCCACTAAGTCACTCGGTGTACCGAGCACCAGCTAGCTGAAGCAGATAGCTCACGAGGAGTTTGCGCTAGTTAGAGCTACGGTTGAGAGTACTCACCGTGTCAGGCTCCGGCAAAAAAACACAGCAGTGCTGACAGCCGCTCGGCTGATAGCTACTCGTGGGGCCGCTAGCCTCTGGTTAACCCCGGCGTCGAGCGATTCGTAGCCGGCTAAATGAACTCAGTGTACCGAGCACTAGCTAGCTAGGGCAGATAGCTCGCGAGGCGTAACACTAGTAGAGCTAAGGAGAGAGTACTCACCGTGTCAGCTCCAGCGAAGACACCACAGTGTAGATAGCCGCTCGTGGGGGCGTTAGCTGAGGCTAATCCCGGCGCCTAGCGCTTCGCTGCGGTTAAAGTGAACTCGGTGTACAGAGCGCACGATAACTGAGGCAGCGGACAGGTACTGAAGCTAGGTTAGAACTACGGTGGGAGTCCTCACTGGTTTCGAGCTTCGACGGGAAATGCACAGTAACCCCAAGCCCCAAGCTTCGTGTGGGTACTGGCGACGAGTAATCCAAAATAGGAGAAGAAAAAAGGAGAAGAAAAGGATGATGAAAAAACAGCTCTAGAGGTCGGAATCCGAGCTCTGAAGCGAGCTGCACTCAATCGGTTCTGGGCGAGAAGAAAAAGAGGAGGAGCAGCGAGTGCCAGGGGGCATTTATACCCCGCTTGCGTCACACGCTGTGTCACGTGTAGTGACTTCGTTGGTATACAACTCTCGGTTCGCCGTGGGCACGGCAGGGAATACATTCACATTAGCACCGCCCTGGCGGTCAGTAACTATGAAACATAACTCCAGACAAACTAAGCTTCTTTAATATATTTACATTCTACTAAAATACATTCATTTATAATGAGAATATATGCAGCTAAAACAGGGAACACCCTAGTGCGAAATCCCAAATTATATTATCAACATTAACATTTTAATAGAACATTATAGTAATTATATAGCTTATTAAAAAATGTGTTTTGGGAGGGGGGTAGTGCACTGTAGGACTCTGTGGGCGTGGCCTATGCTTTTGTTCTTATAATTTTTTTTTTCTAATTTTTCCCATTTTCTCCCCAATTTACACGGCCAATTACCCAACCCATTCATTAGGACTCCCCCTATCACTAATGATACCTCAACACACCAGGAGGGTGAAGACTAGCACATGCTTCCTCCGATACATGTGAAGTCAGCCACCGCTTCTTTTCGAGCTGCTGCTGATGCAGCATTGCCGAGCAGCCAGCGCGCTCGGAGGAAAGCACAGCGGCTCGGCTCTGGTACATCAGCTCACAGACGCCCTGTGCTCCAGACATCACCATAGGAGTGATGTGGGGAGAGAGCGCCATCTACCCACCCAGAGGGAGCAGGGCCAATTTTGCTCCCTCTAACGCCGGCAGCTTGATGGCAAAGCTGCATGAGCTGGGGTTCGAACCAGCGACCTCCTGCTCATAGTGGCAGCGCTTTAGACCGCTGGACCACTCGGCGCCCTATGCTTTTGTTCTTAATGGCTTTATTATTTTCCACTTACATTACTTTTACTTTTATACATTAAGTAGTTTTGAAACCAGTACTTTTACACTTTTACTTAAAGAGTAAAAAGCTTGAGTTGATACTTCAACTACTACTGAAGTATTTTAACCCCTAGTATCTATACTTCTACCTACAGAGTAATGAATGGAGATACTTTTCACACCTTTGACAGGGATTAGTTTAGTGATGTTGATTAATCAAAAACCTGAATATGCCGATACTGGTCAGTACATTTTAAAACAGTGTAATTATGTTGTAGAGTGAAGAGTTAAAGTTAATGTATTTATTATATTTTTATTTTATTTCTATATATTGTGTTTCCATTGTTGTGATAATAAACCTGATTGGATCTGTTCTAGTTCTAGCGTAGTCTAAGAATGCTAGGTTCAATGCTGCAAAAGAAACCAATGAGAAAATCAGAACTAATAGTAATAATTAGACAAATTAGATCCTCTGTTCCACTTTATTATTTATAAGATATATCCCACAACATTACAAGATTACAGGAATACAATCTGAGTACATTACAAATAAAATCAAATTAATACAGAGAACTGTGTAGAGTTAAATGATAAAATGCTCAAATAAATCAACTCAACATGGAATCACATATATTAGATTAATTAGTTTAAAACTGCTGTAACACAAACACCTTATGTCTACTGTATCTTATGTTTATACTTTATCTTCATACTGTGTCAATATTTCCTGATTAAAGGGCAAATAGAAATGTAAAGTTGCTACTTTAGAGATATAACGTTTTTATGTGACAGCGATGATAAATATAATAAATTTAAGCAACAGTGCAATATTGTAAAACTGTGTTTCATAGTGTAAGTTAATGTGTGTAGTGTACAGTAAGTTAAATGTATATTTTCTATTATATTTGACTATATGTTGTATATATTCTGTTCTTTCCTTTTGATATTACATTAATTGTAAAATTAAAGTTAAAGCATTAACACACAAATTTCCTCTCTCTTTGTTTAAATACAAAAATGTTGAGGATAAAACAACAGTACAATAATTTAAACATTTTATTGTGATCTTTCATTCAGTTTATAATAAATGATAATGTGTTAAAATTAATAAAATTCTGTAATATGAAGTTTAAAATATGAACTCTGTTACTGTGAGCTCTGTTAATGATATAAACAGTTTAAACTATTTAACGCTAAATCTGAATAAATCTTTCCATACAGTAAATGTACCTGCAGTTCTAATCTGGGACAGACGTAATTACCGTTCAGAATTATGATTATTTATATTAACAATATCTCCCAGCACTATTATAACTTTATTTAATCAGCTCTACAGTCTAGATTCTGCAGTTCTTATCTGATCTCATCCAGCTCTTCTCATTGTTCTGCATGTTCATCTATTTTGCTGAAAGTAAAAGATTTACTGATGAGTGAAGGTTTAACACAAACCCAGCGTAGAGCGGCTGAGTGAAGGTGGTCTGGACTCTGTGGATGAGGGTCATGGTATCAGAGATGCTGTAGAAGGACAGAGTTCCTGCCCTGTGATCCACATACACTCCTATTCTAGAGGAGACGGGCACTCCGGAGATTACAGTATCTCTGTTATTGTATCTGAATTTGTATCTGGAGGAATAACAGAACAATCTCCAAGACTGATCATTATTACCCCCAAACCCACACTCCCTGCCTCCTCCCTTCCTGCAGATGCTTTTATAAGACACTGCTATACCAACCCCTCCAGCTCCTCTCCACTCAACCTCCCAGTAGCAGCGTCCACTCACACTCTCTCTACACAGAACCTGAGGCCATACATCAAATCTGTCTAGATGGTCAGGATATGGCTGGACTGTGGTGCAGCGGGTCACCACTGTGTTCCTCTCAGACAGGAGGAGGAGTTTATGGGCTGTGTTTGGATCCAGTGTGAGCTGACAGGAATCTGAAAGAGAGAGAAAACCCATCAGCTTTTAGAAAATGATCTAAAAACAGCCCCTAAAACTGAAATAACCAGAGAACATACTGGAAGCATCTATGAAAAGTGTTTGATTATGTTAAAAAAAGATTTATTTTCATTATTATTCAATTACACAACATAACAATTTTATGTATATTTTTGTTCTCAGGTGTTAAGTGTGTTTTCCTCATTCTTAAAAAAATAAAAAGGTTTTTATTCCCCAGAAAATGTCAAGGATTCAAGGAGATTTTATTGTCATTCGCATCACATGTGGTACATGAGGTGGAACGAAATTGTGATCTCATGATCCAGTTTACAACCAAGAGCTGTTATTAAAATAGATATATAGATAAAATAAGATAAAATAAAAGAAAACAATAAAATTAGAATATACAAAATAGATAAAGATAAATAGCTGAGTATACTAAAGACTTCCAGAAGCTTCTGGAACTGTGAGAACTATCAAGAAGTTTTTGTGTAGAACTTTACAGTATAAATAAAGAAGTTTATCAGTATAAATAAAGAAGATGATCAGAGACTATATTTGGGGAAAGATTGGTGAAAATTATTTGCAGTTTAATACCAGAAAACAATACATTTCTGAACGTTTTGGTTATGCTTGTAGATGCACTTCAAAATTACTGTTCTTTGTTGTTTGGTGTTTGGTTGGGGCATTTAGAATTTTTCCATGTTCACTTTGCCTCTGAAACAGCCTGGATACAAGTGCTCACTATTACACAGAGATTCAGTACAGTCGCTAATTCAGAAAATATACTATTTTTTTAAACTATTATACAGAGAATCGATTGAGTTGTATAATAATTGCAGATTTGTAGTAAAATGTTCATTGTTTTTATTATAAAACACAAATTTTGTGTTTTATCTAAATAAATACAAAACTATGATAGGCCATTATCACTAAATCAAAGTTCATGAGGAATGTTGGTGTTTTTTTTATCAAGTTTATACGTAAGCAGTTGAAATGTAACAGTTTATTATTTAATATAGACGTATAAATGTCAGATTAAACTTTGTGTATTTGTAGATTGTGGTGTTATTTCTGAGAGTCTGTGAGAATGAAAGGGGGAGAGAGAGAGAGAGAGAGAAAGGGCTGGACTTACACTCCAGAAACTCTTCTCTGCTTTTGGGTTCAGGAGGAAGAATGATCTGCACTTCCTTCACTACAGGAAAATGTACACAGTTACTACACAGCATCACTGAGCTTCTGTTCCCTCTGTACATTTACTACAACATTAAAATAATCTAATACTGGATTTTCTCTCCATGTAGATGTAGAGTCTTAATCTACCCTACCTGGACTTTCAATCACAATAAAGTCACACCTTATATACAGTCTCAACCACTTCAGTCCAGAAACTACTGACCACTTCATCAGGATTTAGAGAAGAACCTACAGTGCATTCTGACACTCTTCACACTCTTTTACTTTTTAAAAAATCCTAAATTGTTTTTACTTTATCATTATGAGGTACTGAGTGCAGAATGACTATTTATGGACTTATCATTTCATATATTTACTTTATTTAATTTTTATTTAATATACCTGCAGCTGATGTCTTCTCAAATTCCTCTTTCCAGAATTCGTCTAGTTTTCCTCTCAGCTGAGAAACAGACTTCATAACAACTTCAAAAGTGTTGAGAGGACTGAGAATAAAAGCAGGTGATGCTGAAGATCCAGGAGGAGCTGAGAGAGTCTGAAAACTCTACATGTAGAAAAAAACAAACACATAACACCTTCAACAATTTCTAAATCATATTTATATTGAATTAAATCAGGTAAAATCTGGCCTAAATCTGATCTTATTAGTCATTCATGATTCAGATTAATTATGTATGAGACAGTGTGAAAGGCAAAAAGGATCTATTTTTGAAATCTGATACATATCCAATATCCAAGACAGATCAGAATTCATGCAACATTTACGTCAAAACTTACATTGAGCATAAGGGAAAATGGCGACAGCAGTTAATGAGGGATTCATTGGTGTGATAGAGAGATAACAGACCTCATAAACATTTGGATTGATTTCTCTGTTCATACTGAATTAAATAGTACACATCACAACCGCTCTGTCTTTAAAGCTCACCTTCCGTCGTTTTTTCTTTCATTTTAAAATGTCTAGTTGTGGTCTCTAGTATGAATGAATGACATGTGAGCCGTTTTTGTAAAAAAAAAAGTGCTCAGGTGTCTCTGTATAGCTCTTTTTTAATGGACTGTTTTAGGGGTGTGTCCAAAATGACCGGATTCCAGCTTTGCTCATGAATATTCATACATGCAAACAGCATGCAAATATCTCTCCTCTGATTGGCTAGGAGCACTGCGACGCCCCTCCACCGCTCTGCCGCTCACTGCCTCCCACCTCCTAACTGTTGAGCGGTGATGTTGCGTCGCTTCAGCTCCGCCTCTGGGAGTTTCTCGAGCCAAGGTGGGCTGGTCTGTGAGTTTCTGCCTACGTAGGCAGAAAGATAATTCAAAATTCACCCGTTTTTCGGAGGGGGGATTTCTTTGCTTAGCTCCTGCAGACAATGGGGGCTGCAAAACAGTTTAATGTGCAGGTGTACACATTCAACTCAGAGAGACCTACTGTATTCCACAAAAAACAAGAAAAATCGGATTTTCGCGGAAGGTGAGCTTTAAAGATATATCCAATCAAATTGCTGAACACAGCCAATAGATGGCGCTGCTGCAGCATCAAAATAAAAAAAAAAAAAATTAAATTGTTTAAACAAAAAAGATAAAGGACAGACATTAAAGGGGAGGGTGTGGCCAAACAACATGCCCTTTTTTACAGTGAGCTGGAACTCATTCTCTGTTAAGATCAGCTTTCAGTCACTGGTGAAACTGAAACTTCATGTGAAGCTCTGCTCTTTAGTGCACAAGCTTCAGTTTAAGAACTGTTCAGACTAATATCAGATATAGATCACATTAAAAAGATGGTGTAAACAGTCTAAAATAAACTTTGTATTTGGGGTGAAAAACAGAGTCTGTTACCTGGAGGAAATGGATGTGATCCTCTGTGAATGAAAGCTTCTCCAGATCAGCATCTCTCCTCTTCAGCTCTGTGATCTCCTGCTCCAGTCTCTTCAGACGTTCTTCAGCTCGACTCACTGCAGCTTTCTCCTGATCTCTGATCATCTGCCTCACCTCAGAGCGTCTTCTCTCAATGGAGAGGATCATCTCAGTGAAGATCTTCTCACTGTCCTCCACTGCTGTCTGAGCAGAGCGCTGGTAGTGGAATCACAGAGAGAGGAGAATGTTAGGAGCAGTTCATTCACATCAATAAGTGGATTTACATGCACTTCATAATCTGATTACTGAGGAACATCAGAGTTTATCAGTAATCAGATTTTTTATTTGCAACCAGCCAATAATTTCACAGAATAAGACGTGACATAAATATTGCATAAACCCAAACTTCATGCTGTGGCTTCTCTTAACTCATGAAGCTGTAAAGATTATTTAATTTTGATAATTGATGACTAAAACTGAAAAAAAATGCGACTTTAAATGACATTTTAAAAATGAGCACACCTTTAGTTAAGTAATTAAATAATTACCCTTAATGGGAGAAATCAGATCTTTATTCTTCTACTTATTTTAAAAATCACCTTGTGATTCTCCACTGCTTCTATTAACTCCTGAAGCTCCTTCTCTCTCTCCTGGATTCTCTCCTTGTATTTCCTCTGTGTTTCCACCACCTGCTTCTGCAAATAATCCAACCAACAAAACACAATAATTAAAAATTAAAATGCCACATGTCATGGGACAGGTGAAGGTATTAGGTCCTATAATCTGGAGCAGCTACTCCATTTACACACTGACCTGTTTCTCAGATCTTTCTGCTGCAAGTGACACTGTATCATGTGCTTTATGGTCATCCAGCATACACAGCATGCAGATACACTGCTGGTCGGTGCGACAGTAAACCTCCAGCAGTTTATCGTGCTGAGAGCAGATCTGCTCCTGGAGTCGTCTGGAGGCTTTGACCAGCTTGTGCTTCTTAAAGGCTGGAGATTGGTAGTGAGGCTGGAGGTGAGTTTCACAGAAAGAGGCCAGACACACCAGGCAGGACTGGACGGCTTTGTGTTTTCTCCCAGTACAGAAATCACACTCCACATCTTCAGGATCAGCAGAAGAGTGATCAGGAGGAGCAGCCTGGAGTCTCGTCTTCTTCAGTTTCTCCACCACCTCAGCCAGCATGGTGTTTTTACTCACGACAGGTCTTGAGGTGAAGGTGTGTCTGCAGTGAGGGCAGCTGTAGATCTTCTTCTGATCCTCCTCATCCCAGCACTTGTTAATACACGCCATACAGAAACTGTGTCCACAGGGAATTGTAACTGGATTCTTCAGGAGATCCAGGCAGACTGAACAGCTGAACTCATCCTGAGCCAGTGAAACATTGGCTTCTGCCATTTTACAGTGTGAAGATTTTGTTTCCTGGTTCTCTGTTGGAGAGAAGTGAACATAACTATCCTGTAATTCTACTTATTAGCCAAGATAACAATACTCACACTGTCTGACTCAAACAGGAATTATTGTAGAGACTCAGGAAAACTTACATTAATGACAAAACTGTAGCTCCAGACACGACACACACCGATTCACACACTCACACACCTGCAGGGAAAACCGGAAAGGATCAGATTTTACTTTCACTATCACTTAAAGAGACAGACTGCACGTTTGTGAGATTTGGGGATTTGGAGACCTCTCTGGTGAGAATGTGTAATTGCACCAAATATTCAGAAGAGTAGACAAGATAAGACACAACAATCAGATGGAATTTGGCCTCAACAAAGGTGTTCAATAACCCAACATTGGCAGCTTGAACCTCTCAAACACCCAAATAATCAGCTCATTAACAAGCCCTTTCAGAGCTGCAGGAGTGTGTTTAAAAACTCCAGCAGCACTGCTGTGTCTGATCCACTCGTACCAGCACAACACACACTAACACCTCATACACCATCTCCATGCTAATCAGTGTTACTGCAGTCCTGTGGGGTCCTGAGCATTAAAGAAAGAGAAACAGAGACAGTACTAAAGTCTGTTCAGCTACTCAAGTCTCTTAAAGCTGAGTTTTAAACAATACTGATTCGATATTTATGTTATTAGAAATAATACAGCCCTTCAGTTTAGATTATTACTAAGTAGTAAAATATATATTTTTAATATATAACACAACATTCTGAACTGATTTATATGGTTTAGTAGTGACTTTCTGTTTTCACAGAAGGACTGTTTTATAGCGGGTTTAATATCTTATAATCCAGATATGACTGACCTCTCTAATCATCCAGCTCCCAGTTCCTTTAAAACACTGCGGTCAACTCACTTTGTGTGTGTGTGTGTTTGTAGTAGTAGTAGTAGTAGTAGTAGTAGTAGTAGTATGAGCAGTTCATATTAAGTGGTTTCTGATCGTATCGTATTTAAAGTAAATGCAGTCTAAAGTAGCTACTGCTCTGAACACTGATCATAAAGTAGCTAGATATGCTAACCCAGCATTCCAACAGCCTATTTAACCTTATTTACACTAGCATAGCTAACCAGCTTTCACACACAAAACAGAGATAGTTCACCAGCTAGGCAACTTATATCCACTGTGATTGAGAATTATTAAGTTGGCTTGGAAAAAATCTTATTATTATTATTATTATTATATCTGCGTTTTTCTATATGCTTCTCCTCCTACTGCTTTCATGTTACAACCACTGAATTACGTTGCTTGTGCTTTTTGGAACAATACTTTGTACGGTTTTCTTACAGAGGACATTTTTCAGCTAAACATTTTCCCATAGGAATACATTTAAAAGTTTTGGACAAAAAAATTAAAAGGCTCTGCAGGTCACAGTTTTTTAGCTAGAAGCTTGAAAATCAGTAGACTCGAAGAACTTACGACATGTGATGATATGCTGTGTGAATCAATCTGATTTACGCTTTTTTTTTTTAATTTCCAACATCTCATCACACACCCCCAGCACAGCCACACATGGCACAGCTCCCTCTGAACCACTCCTTAGTGCTGTGTGTATATAGAGGAACGTATAGACTAGTGATCGACCTTTATTGTTTTTTTTTTTTATTGCTGATGACGATGCCGATATTTAAAAATCACAAGTGGCAGATGACCGATATTTAAAGCCAATATTTCGTCACAACTGATTTTAAGCTTGTACTCTCCCCATGTACTCACAATAATAATGTTACACAGTTAAGCTATCTGGAATTACACTATTTAAAAAGTTTAATACTCTAAACTCACGTAAATTCTAATGGCTCAAACATTTGGAAAGTGTGCAGTGGAAGAAAAAAAGAGGCAAAGAAAACTCTTTTACAGATTATTTAAAACACACACAGAATATGGGTAAAATCCTGACACATAAAATTACAACAATTTTATCTTACCTCAGTCAGTGACATTACAGAGTAATAAGATAATCTAGTCTGTAGGAAAGTAGTTCTTTCCAGTGTAAATTGTCCAGGTTATTCCTTGAGTGGGCTACCAGAGCATCCTCTGAAAAGTACATTTTAAAGATATCCAGGGGAGTGTGGCTGTCACTTTTAATAATAATAAATAATACAATGTAAATAAAGTTCCTAACTACAGAATTTGCATTTACTCATTATAGCGGCCACACCTGACACCAGCATTACAATAGCCCACACCAACCTAATCACTTTATATTTACACACTACACACACATTTTAGCACAAAGACACACATTTAATAATATCTATCATTTACACCTGATTCAGTACCACACCCACATTAATAATGGGCTCGGTAAAACGCTGAATCCGGTCACAACAGTGGGTAACTTAACCAATTAACTGATATTTAGAGCTTCTTATTTCAGCAGTATTTACTCAATCAGTGAAATCAATCAAGGAGTTGGAAAAGGTTAGCTAGCTATTTTTTCTGTTAGTCTGTTAGCGTTAGCTAGCACAGAGGCTACTAGACAGTAAAACTCTGTCTAACACAGAAGCTCCACTGCTCTTTACTAAAGTCAGTCAGATAGATTCACTTATCTGTCCAGTTTGGATCCAGTTGAAGCTGAAGTGAAGCCGTTCTCTGCAGCTGTGTCTGAAGCTCTGCAGGTTCTGGGGAACTGAGCTCCTCAGCTCCTCTGCTGTGTGTCAGTTTATAACCAGCTTATGTTCTGCTATTAAGCCTAATTTCTCTCTCCTTCTTTCTCCCTCCTTCTCACTCTCTCTTTTATATAATATAGTCAGTTAGCTAGCTAGTGTCAGAGCCGTATAGAGAGAGAGTCGCTACAGCGGAAGTCCTAAATGCTTTGTGTTCTCGAGACCCATGAGGAGCTCCAATAGTTCCAGAAAGTTAATATCAGCAATTTAAACACTGAGACAGAACTGCAGTTTTAGTCATTAGCAGTTAAAGAATGCAGTAATTTACAATATTTATTTAGCAAACCTTTCTGTACATGTAATTCCATTGATAGGCTTTGTTTAAATGTAAAAACTTATTTTTTATGAGCTTTGAGTTTTTATTATCTTATTGTAATGAAAAGCATTTATATCCTAATGTTAACTGATATAATTACATTGATGGGGGTTTGGGGATGTTTTAAAATCAGATTATGACTTACTAACAACAACACATTTATTTCATGAGAAGTCTTTATAATTTTAACTTTTTAAACTGAGAAATTTTAAATATGTACAATGACAAACTCAACTTTGTAAACAGTCATTAACAATAAAATGTAATATAAAATAAAAACAGAATAAAAAACAAAAACACAGAGTTAGTAAAAATGATTAATCCATAAGCGCATAGTATTTTTTTTGTTTATTTTTTTTTGTTTGCCTTGGGCATTATTTATACATTCTCTATACATTTCTTCATATAAATGAGTTTCATAAGTTCAGACCTTATGATATTATTTATTTATTCAGAATTAATAGTCTTATCTTAAAATTAATAGAGTAGTTACATTCAGTAACAAGAATACAAAACCTACAAACACAGACAGGAGTATTTATCTAGCTCTGTCTAATTTACCCTAATCTGTTCTGTTAACGATCTTAACGATGGTAATTTAGTGGGGAACATGCTGTACTCTACATGTGAATTAGATTCAGGTGTGCTGACAGTATTAAATCAGGATATTTAATGATTTTACCCTGTAAAAGTGCAGCACTAATGCTGTACTCTGCTGCAGCTCTGTGGGGCTGCTAGTATTAGTCTCTAAATTACAGGAACTATTGAGAAGCTCCACGAGTCGCCATTGCTGTTAAAAAGTGAAGATTGGAGTAAACGGAGCTGAAGCGACTCTCTCTCTCTCTCTATACGGCTCTGGCTGGTGTAACAGAACCATTTCACTCGTTTCTTATGTATATAATAAAACACTGAGATAATGAGAAGCTGTAAATATTTATTAATAATCTAACTAGCTTATTTACCAGCTCCTCTTCTGTTTAAGGTGGAGGATATAAGTTAAATGGAGCTCCTCAAGACCGCCATATTTCTGTGTTGTGTCTGTTTAAAACTCTGTTGTTGAAGCTAAATTCTCCTTTTCTTCTAATTACTGTTCTTCTAATTAACTGAGTTTATTATATTACTTATTCTATACGTTTATTATCACTGTGGGTGTAAATCTATATCAGTGCAGCACAGGATCTAACACAAAGTAAACAAACATGCCCCCTCCTTCATCATTATTAGCATTAGCATTAGCCTCAACTCCTTTAAAAACCCCAAGTTAAAATAAAGTCTAACTACTTGTTTTGAATATTCTTCTGATTTTACAAAGCAAAATGATTAATTTTACTAAAACAGCAAAGAAAGTTTACCTTTAAATGTACAGTTTTCTACATCAAACAGGTTCTAGAGAAGAGAGGAGCTAGTTAGCATTGATGCTAATGTGTGCTGAGTGGTTAGAGAGCTAACTGGAGTTTAAAAGGTTTATAACTGGAGTTTAAAAGCTTTAGAAAATGTTTCTGCAGTGCTGAATCATGTGATATAGTTCTGTTTTTATTTTTATTATTCTAAAACATTTATAAACTCAGATTTATTGGTCAAATCCTCCATAATTTCAGAGTCACTAAGGAGCATCTGATAAACACGGAAGACACTCTCTAGAGCTAATTCTCCTCTCTTCTTATTAATTGTTAACATTATTTTACACAAATACCAAATATACACACATCATTTCATGTAATAGAACTTATTAATTTTAGTCTTTTGAAATCAGTAGGTGGAGTAAAGTAGCCCAGCTTTCATAGCTTTGAGGGTTTTATGCTACATAAAAATCATTTTCTTGAATAGCAAACTGTCTTATATACAAATTGTCTTACATTTCTAACATTTAAACCTGGACTACATAACGTATTAGCTGTATAAACACAAATAAAAGCCAGCTTAATTATTTTAAATGCAGCGTCTTTACATTGTTCAATAAATCCCCTATCCAGATTAATCTCTCCATCCAGATAGAGTGAATCTGACTGTGGTTGGATGAGAAGTATAAACATATACCATTCTGACACCCTATTGGTTTATACAGTGATCCATCACACCTGCACGAAACCCCTGGTATTTAGTTAGAGCCTCTTTAATATATTTACATTCTACTAAAATACATTTATTTACAATCAGCATATATGCAGCTGAAACAGGGAGGAGCCTAGTGCATCCCACATTATGTTATCAACATTAACATTGTAATAGCACCATATAGTCATTATAGCTTATAGAAAAATGTGTTTTGGGGAGGGGGGTAGTGCACTATAGGACTCTGTGGGCGTGGCCTAAGCTTTTATTCTTATTGGCTTCATTTTTTCCCTTACAGTACTTTTACTTTTATACTTTAAGTAGTTTTGAAACCAGTACTTTTACACTTTTACTTAAAGAGTAAAAAGCTTGAGTTGATACTTCAACTTCTACTGAAGTATTTCAAATCTATACTTCTACCTACAGAGTAATGAACGGAGATACTTTTCACACCTTTGACAGGGATTAGTTTAGTGATGTTGATTAATCAAAAATCTGAATACGCCAATACTGGTCAGTACATTTTAAAACAGTGTAAAGTTGTAGAGTAAAGAATGCAAGTTATTGTGTTTATTATATTTTTATTTTGATTGTTGTGATAATAAACCAGATTGGATCTGTGATAGTTCTAGTGTAGCCTAAGAATGCTGCAAAAGAAAAGAAGAAAAAAAAACAGCAATCTTCAGCCATTCATCTGCTCCTAGTGCTCTGAAAACCAGAAATAATAGTAATAATTTGACAAATTAGACCCTCTGTGCTAAGCTGTTGGCTCACACTTTATTAAAAATAAGATATAACCCACAACGTGACAGATAATCGGGAATACAATCTGAGAACATTACAAATAAAATGTAATTAATACAGAACGGGTGTAGAGCTAAATGATAAAATGCTCAAACAAATCAACTAAACATAGAAGAATATATCTATTAGATGAATTAGTAAAAACAGCTGTCACACAAAAACCTTGTATCTACTGTGTCTTATGTTTATACTTTTACAGCTGTTGATCTTCATACTGTGTCAATATTTCCTGATTAAAGGGCAAATAGAAATGTTTCCAAAATTGCATTTTGCTGTAAAGTTGCTACTTTAGAGATATAAAGTTTTTATGTGACAGCGATGATAAATATATTAAATTTAAGCTACAATCAACAGTGCAATATTGTAAAACTGTGTGTTCTTAGTGTAAGTTAATGTGTGTACTGTACAGTAAGTTAAATGTATATTTTATATTATATTTGACTATATGTTGTATATATTCTGTTCTTTCCTTTTGATATTACATTAATTGTAAAATTAAAGTTAAAGCATTAACACACAGATTTCCTCTCTCTTTGGTTTAATATAAAAATGTTGAGGATAAAACAACAGTATAATAATTTAAACATTTTATTGTGATCTTTCATTCAGTTTATAATAAATGATAATGTGTTAAAAATGAAAAAAAATCTGTAATATAAAGTTTAAAATATGATCTTAACACAGGGTGGGCCCTAACTCAAGCTGCACGGTGCACAGTTGATGCTTCGCCTATAGATTACTAAAATATCGTTTTTTTTTCTCGCTCTTGTAACTCTTATTAACTCTCTATTGCTTGTGCTAAAAAAAAGGATTTCTGGGATATTGTATATAATTTGCAGGCATTGGTGAGAAGTAGGAGAATAAAGCGAGAAAAGATGAGAATTCAGATGGTGCGCACCAGAAAAAGAAATCAAAACACTATCTTTATAAAACATACTAACAGTAATGTAACCTCGCGGTGTTACTTGGAGGAATTAAAGAGAAACAACCGAGACAAGAGTGCAAAATATTCCACTTTACTCCACCTGATCAGAACTCAAAACTACGGCAGCCCCCAGAGGACAAAAAGCATTGGCAACTTCCCCCATCAGTTTTACCCACAACATAATAAAGTCTGATACAGTAATAATATTAAATAAAATAAAACTGCTGTTTTTAAAAAAAGCTGATATTTTGGCCAAGTTCAGCAAACATTTCTCCATACACTGTATGATTTGTCATTCGGGTAATTATCATGACAGGCCTAAATCTAATATAAATAAAATTAAATAGAATAAAAATAGCCTTTTGAAACAAAGTTAACATACAGATTCACATTAATAGACTCGATAAGTTAAATTATTGAGGGTGTTTCCATTTATTTTATGATAGGTTGATAATGTACTTATTGTGACAGGCCAATTTAAAACAATACATATTGTTGAAATATACTAGTATGTGTAATTTGTTTTGTCTTTCAGGCGTTGATGACATAAAACACTGACCGAACTACTATAGGCTTCTTCAGAATACAGTATCTAATACTGAATCATAACACAAGTTAAAAATGGTGGCGGTATGGTATTCTAATTAAATACCCCTGCTTTAATGGTTCAGAGCTTATATGTGCTTATACAGGTATATGATATTCTACACTGCCTATTACTGTGCCAACATGCACCTTTTTGAGGTACAGTACAGGTCAAAACTTTGGACACACCTTCTCTTTTTCATTGCGTTTTCTTTATTTTCATGACTATTTACATTGTAGATTCTCACTGAAGCATCAAAACTATGAATGAACACATGTGGAGTTTTATGTACTTAACAAAAAATGAGCTGTCCTCCACAGTCACCGGACCTGAACCCAATCCAGATGGTTTGGGGTGAGCTGGAGCACAGAGTGAAGAGGGCAAAGGAGCAGCAAGTGCTAATAAACACCTCTGGGAACTCCTTCCTTCAAGTCTGTTGGAAAACTTTTCATTTCAGGTGGCCACCTCTTTGAGAAGCTCATTGAGAGAATGATGCCAAGAGTGTGCAAAGCAGTAATCAGAGCAAAGGGGGATATTTTGAAGAAACTAGAATATAAAACATGTTTTTAGTTATTTCACCTTTTTTTGTTAAGTATAAAACTCCACGTGTTCATTCATAGTTTTGATGCTTCAGTGAGAATCTTCAATGTAAATAGTCATGAAAATAAAGAAAACGCACTGAAAAAGAGAAGGTGTCCAAACTTTTGGCCTGTACTGTACTTTGGTCATAAATTTGAACACAAAGTTGCTGAAACTCTTCTCTTTGGTTTATCAAATAAATATGACTAAAACAAATACATTATATGGACAAAAGTATTGTCAATACTGCTCATTCACTGTTAATTCCTAAATCAAGTTTATCAAAAAGATATAATTTTGCTTTTGTTGGAGAAACACTTCGAATATCCATATAAGGACTCAACTCCTTCCATATTCACAATATCTGCTTTAGGGGGTCCTGTTTTAGCAGTTCTGCTCTACAGGGAACAGCTTTTGCACTGTCTTGTTGAAAAATGCATGGATGTCCCTAAAAACAATGCCGTCTTACATTTCATCTGAAAAATATCTGGAAGATTGATTCATCTGACCACATTACACATTGCCACGGTGTGGTGGTCCATCTTATATCCATCCAAGCCCAGTAGAGAAGTGTACACGGCTTCTGGACATGGTTAACATAAGGCTTCTGTTCTGCACAGTAAAGTTTGAAGTGGTATTGATGAATGCACCTCATGTATTGTAGAGCCAAGTATGAAGATGATCCGTGCAGAGACTCAAGATACTCCAGACAAACTCCAGTCCAACTAAGCTTCTTTAATATATTTACATTCTACTAAAATACATTCATTTACAATCAGCATATATGCAGCATATATGCAGCTGAAACAGGGAACAGCCTAGAGCAAAATCCCAAATTATATTATCAACATTAACATTTTAATAATAGAACATTATAGTCATTATAGCTTATAGTAAAATGTGTTTTGGGAGGGGTGTAGTGCACTATAGGACTCTGTGGGCGTGGCTTAAGCTTTTGTTCTTAATGGCTTTATTATTTTCCTCTTACATTACATTTACTTTTATACTTTAAGTAGTTTTGAAACCAGTACTTTTACACTTTTACTTAAAGAGTAAAAAGCTTGAGTTGATACTTCAACTACTACTGAAGTATTTTAAACTCTAGTATCTATACTTCTACCTACAGAGTAATGAATGGAGATACTTTTCTCACCTTTAACAGGAATCAGCTTAGTGATGTGGATCATGCTTGTAGAACAGCTTAGTAAAGTTTGATTATATTGATGGTCTATCTTGGTCAAGTTGATCATGCTTGTAGAACAGCAGGATTAATAGTAATAATTAAACAAATTAGATCCTCTTTTCTGAGCTTTCAGCTTCCACTTTATTATTTATAAGATATATCCCACAACATTACAAGATTACAGGAATACAATCTGAGTACATTACAAATAAAATCAAATTAATACAGAGAACTGTTTAGAGTTAAATGATAAAATGCTCAAACAGATCAACTCAACATAGAAGCACATATATTAGATTAATTAGTATAAAACTATTTTAACACAAAAACCTTTTATCTACTGTATCTTACCTTTATTATTTTACAGCTGTTGATCTTCATACTGTGTCAATATTTCCTAATTAAAGACAAATAAAAATGTTCCCAAAATTTTATTTTGCTGTAAAGTTGCTACTGGTTTTATATGACAACAATAATAGGTATATTACATTTAATTGTTTCAATATTAATCAATGAATGTGTTTCCTTTATCTGTGGATTCGTGGTTATTCAATAGGGATTAATCAACTGTAGCTTGACATGCCACAGGTACAGATCCCTCCCACAGACGAAGTCTGCTGGCTAATCCTGCTGTGTACTGTCTCAACTGAGGTTCTCAACCAAAATGATCAAAATGTTTTTTTCTTAAACTGATCTAGTGTGTGGGACTCTGGTGGCGGTTGACGTGTGAGGGGTGGAGCCAGGGTGGTTCTATGCAGGTTTCCTTATTGTCAGGGTTGACCCAGGCAGAGAGACGTGGAAGCGGACGTATTCACAGGTAGGGCGAATTTATTAAATAAACATACATAAATATAAAAACAAATAAACAAGTAAACAAGAAACAAAGAAAACAAGAAACAGAGGGGAGCTAAAACTAACAAACAAACAAGAGATACTAAAGATAAACAAACGGGGAGACTATAAAACTAGGCAGGATAAACTAAAACAGGGCAAGGGAATAAACTAGGGAAAACACAGGGAACTAGAAAATAACAGAATAAACAGGAAGATAAATATATACTACAAACAAATAGGGAGGCTGACAAAAACAAACGAGGAAAACAATAAGGAACTAAACTAGATAGATAATAACTAACAAACAAAGCGGGAGTAGATAAACAAAGAAATAAACTAATAACTAAAGCTAGACAGGGCAAGGGAGTAGACAAGAATCTAAACAGAGCTAAGAACTTAAACAGGGAATAACTACTAAACTAGGAACAAAATAACAAGGGAAGAGAGCTAAAGGCTACGAGGAACAAGGAAACACTAAGAATCTAAGAAACGCAGAGAAAGAGACAAACAACAGGAGACAGTGCAAAGACCGACCAGGACAAGTGACAGAGGAAAGCTATTTAACTAAACAGGAAACACACTGGGAGTGGAAACACCTGGGGAAGGGGTGGAGCTACAAATGAGACACAGGTAATGGAAAATCACAGGCAGAACACAGGGGCACGGGTCACGTGGGACAACACAGGCACGAGGACAGACAGGAAACAGGGTCAGGCGTGACACTTATTGTTATGTTACAATAAGGAAGTATCCAAACAGTTCATAGAAACAAATAATTCCTTACTCCAAACTCTTTCAGCTGATTCATAGAAAATGGATGGATAGATTTTTTGGAGCTTGGATTGTTTATAACATTTATAGGGTCAGTTGAGACCCAAGCGGAAATACAAAAGCTAAAAGCGAGTTTTACATAATATGTCCCCTTTAACTTCTAAAAGGTTAAAATCATGTTTTGACTCTGGAAAATAAATGTGATTAAAATATTAGTTTGCAAATTTGATAGCTCTGAACTGAATCTATTTTTTATCTAATTTATTTAAAGAACTGAAGAATTGAGCTACAATCAACAAGTTAATGTGTGTAGTGTACAGTAATTTAAGTGTTTTTCTATTGTATTTTGTATTTATATGTTGTATATATTGTGTTCTTTCTGCATACTAAGTAGGGTCATGCACCCAGGTTTTTACACACCTGTACTTATGTACCTGATTTATTTCATTTTAATTTTGATTTTTTAAGTTTACAATATCTCCCAGCACTATTATAACTTTATTTAATCAGCTCTACAGTCTAGATTCTGCAGTTCTTATCTGATCTCATCCAGCTCTTCTCTTTGTTCTGCATGTTCATCTATTTTGCTGAAAGTAAAAGATTTACTGATGAGTTGGAGCTCAACCCAAACCCAGCGTAGAGCGGCTGAGTGAAGGTGGTCTGGACTCTGTGGATGAGGGTCATGGTATCAGAGATGCTGTAGAAGGACAGAGTTCCTGCCCTGTGATCCACATACACTCCTATTCTAGAGGAGACGGGCACTCCGGAGATTTCAGTTTCTCTGTTATTGTAACTGAATGTGTATCTGGAGGAATTAGAGAACAATTTCCAAGACTGATCATTATTACATCCAAACCCACACTCCCTGCCTCCCTTCCTGGAGATGCTTTTATAAGACACTGCTAAATCAACCCCTCCATCTCCTCTCCACTCAACCTCCCAGTAGCAGCATCCACTCACACTCTCTCTACACAGAACCTGAGCCCATCCATCAAATCTGTCTGGATGACCAGGATATGGCTGGACTGTGTAGCTGCAGGTCACCACTGTGTTCCTCTCAGACAGGAGGAGGTATTTAAAAGCTGTGTTTGGATCCAGTGTGAGCTGACAGGAATCTGAAAGAGAGAGAAAACCCATCAGCTTTTAGAAAATTATCTAAAAACAGCCCCTAAAACTGAAATAACCAGAGAACATACTGGAAGCATCTATGAAAAATGATTATGTTAAAAAAAAGATTTATTTTCATTATTATTCAATTACACAACATAACAATTTTATGTATATTTTTAATCTCTGGTGTTAAGTGTGTTTTCCTAATTCTTAAAAAAAATAAAAAGGTTTTTATTCCCCAGACATTTTCAAGGATTCAAGGAGATTTTAAAAAATATAAAGTGCTGAGTATACTAAAGACTTCCAGAAGCTTCTGGAACTGTGAGAACTATCAAGAAGTTTTCAGAACCGTCCAGAATTGTGTAGAACTTTACAGTATAAATAAAGAAGTTTATCAGTATAAATAAAGAAGATGATCAGAGACTATATTTGGGGAAAGATTGGTGAAAGTGATTTGCAGTTTAGTCACAAATCTCAGAAAACAATACATTTCTGAACATTTTTGGTTATGCTTGTAGATGCACTTTAAAATTACTGTTCTTTGTTGTTTGGTGTTTGATTGGGGCATTTTAAAATTTTCCATGTTCACTTTGCCTCTGAAACAGCCTGGATACAAGTGCTCACTATTGCACAGAGATTCAGTACAGTCACTAATTCAGAAAATATACTCATTTTTTAATCTATTATACAGAGAATCGATTGAGTTGTATAATAATTGCAGATTTGTAGTAAAATGTTCATTGATTTTATCATAAAAAAATAATTTTGTGTTTCATCTAAATAAATACAAAACTATGATAGGCCATTATCACTAAATTAAAGTTCATGAGGAATATTGGTGGGTCTTTTTTCTTTATATGTAAGCAGTTGAAATATAACAGTTAATTATTTAATATAGTCGTATAAATGTCAGATTAAACTTTGTGTATTTGGACATTGTGGTGTTATTTCTGAGAGTGTGTGAGAATGAAAGGGTTAAAGAGAGAGAGAGAGAGAGAGAGAGAGAGAGAGAGAGAGAGAAAGAGAGACTTACACTCCAGGAAGTCTTCTCTGCTTTTGGGTTCAGGAGGAAGAATGATCTGCACTTCCTTCACTACAGGAAAATGTACACAGTTACTACACAGCATCACTGAGCTTCTGTTCCCTCTGTACATTTACTACAACATTAAAATAATCTAATACTGGATTTTCTCTCCATGTAGATGTAGAGTCTTAATCTACCCTACCTGGACTTTCAATCACAATAAAGTCACACCTTATATACAGTCTCAACCACTTCAGTCCAGAAACTACTGACCACTTCATCAGGATTTAGAGAAGAACCTACAGTGCATTCTGAAACTCTTCACACTCTTTTACTTTTAAAAAAAATCCAAAATTGTTTTTACTTTGTCATTATGAGGTACTGAGTGCAGAATGACTATTTATGGACTTATCATTTCATATATTTACATAGAAAATGTGATGAGATTTATTTAATATACCTGCAGCTGATGTCTTCTCAAATTCCTCTTTCCAGAATTCGTCTAGTTTTCCTCTCAGCTGAGAAACAGACTTCATAACAACTTCAAAAGTGTTGAGAGGACTGAGAGTAAAAGCAGGTGATGCTGAAGATCCAGGAGGAGCTGAGAGAGTCTGAAAACTCTACATGTAGACAAAAAAAACATAATTCCTTCAACAATTTTTTAATCATATTTATATTGAATTAAATCAGGTAAAATCTGGCCTAAATCTGATCTTATTAGTCATTCATGGTTCAGATTAATTATGTATGAGACAGTGTGAAAGGAAAAAAAAAAGTCTGTGTTATTGAAATCTGATACATATCCAATATCCAAGACCGATCAGAATTCATGCAACATTTACATCAAAACTTACATTGAGCATAAGGGAAAATGGCGACAGCAGTTAATGAAAGATTAATTGGTGTGATAGAGAGATAACAGACCTCATAAACATTTGGACTGATGTCTCTGTTCATACTGAATTAAATAGTACACATCACAACCGCTCTGTCTTTAAAGATATATCCAATCAAATTTCTGAACACAGCCAATAGATGGTGCTGCTGCAGCACTAAGTAAAATAAAAAAAATTAAAATTGTTTAAACAAAAAAGATAAAGGACAGACATTAAAGAGGAGGGTGTGGCCAAATTACTTGCCCTTCTTTAAAGTGAGCTGGAACTCATTCTCTGTTAAGCTCAGCTTTCAGTCACTGGTGAAACTGAAACTTCA
Source organism: Astyanax mexicanus (assembly GCF_023375975.1). NCBI lineage: Eukaryota > Metazoa > Chordata > Actinopteri > Characiformes > Acestrorhamphidae > Astyanax > Astyanax mexicanus. The sequence goes on from NC_064415.1 coordinate 6,857,093, forward strand.
TGTGAAGCTCTGCTCTTTAGTGCATGAGCTTCAGTTTAAAAACTGTTCAGACTAATGTCAGATATAGATCACATTAAAAAGATGGTGTAAACAGTCTAAAATAAACTTTGTATTTGGGGAGAAAAACAGAGTCTGTTACCTGGAGGAAATGGATGTGATCCTCTGTGAATGAAAGCTTCTCCAGATCAGCATCTCTCCTCTTCAGCTCTGTGATCTCCTGCTTCAGTCTCTTCAGACGTTCTTCAGCTCGACTCACTGCAGATTTCTCCTGATCTCTGATCATCTGCCTCACCTCAGAGCGTCTTCTCTCAATGGAGAGGATCATCTCAGTGAAGATCTTCTCACTGTCCTCCACTGCTGTCTGAGCAGAGCGCTGGTAGTGGAATCACAGAGAGAGGAGAATGTTAGGAGCAGTTCATTCACATCAATAAGTGGATTTACATGCACTTCATAATCTGATTACTGAGGAACATCAGAGTTTATCAGTAATCCATTTAACAATATAATCAGACTTTTTATTTGCAACCAACCAATAATCTCACAGTATAAGATGTGACTTAAATATCGCATAAACCCAAACTTCATGCTGCAGCTTTTCTAATCTCATGAACCTGTAAATATTGTTTAATTTTGATAACTGATGACTAAAACTAAAAATATAATATAATAAAAATAATTGTATGAACTAATACTAACGAAAAGTACTAAATATTGCTAACCTTTTTTTAAATAAAATTTGACTTTAAATAGCATTTAAAAAATGAGGACACCTTTAGTTAAATAATTAAATAATTACCCTGAATTGGAGAAATCAGATCTTTATTCTTCAACTTATTTTAAAAATCACCTTGTGAGTCTCCACAGCCTCTGTTAACTCCTGAAGCTCCTTCTCTCTCTCCTGGATTCTCTTCTTGTATTTCCTCTGTGTTTCCACCACCTGCTTCTGCAAATAAACCAGACAACAAAACACAATAATTAAAAATTAAAATGCCACATGTCATGGGACAGGTGCTGGTTTTGGGTCCCATAATTTTGTTGTCTCCCATGTAAGCTTACAGAATGTAAGGAAAAAATATGATTTGCATGAGATAAGGACTATCAGTGTAAATGACCAAGATGGGAGTAGCTACTCCATTTACACACTTACCTGTTTCTCAGATCTTTCTGCTCCAAGTGACACTGTATCATGTCCTTTATGGTCATCCATGGTACACAGCATGCAGATACACTGCTGGTCTGAGCGACAGTAAACCTCCAGCAGTTTATCGTGCTGAGAGCAGATCTGCTCCTGGAGTCGTCTGGAGGCTTTGACCAGCTTGTGCTTCTTAAAGGCTGGAGATTGGTAGTGAGGCTGGAGGTGAGCTTCACAGAAAGAGGCCAGACACACCAGACAGGACTGGACGGCTTTGTGTTTTCTCCCAGTACAGAAATCACACTCCAAATCTTCAGGATCAGCATTGGCTTCTGCCATTTTACAGTGTGAAGATTTTGTTTCCTGGTTCTCTGTTGGAGAGAAGTGAACAGAACTATCCTGTAATTCTACTTATTAGCCAAGATAACAATACTCACACTGTCTGACTCGAACAGGAACTATTGTAGAGACTCAGGATAACTTACTTTAATAACAAAACTGTAGATCCAGACAGAACACACACCGATTCACACACTCACACACCCTGCAAAAAATCCAGGAAATCATCAAATTTTACTTTCACTATCACATAAAAAGACAGCGTGCAATTTTCTGAGATTTGGGGATTTGGAGACCTTTCTGGTGAGAATGTGTAATTGCACCTTCTCAGCTGACGAGACGCGAGGACGCTGAGAGACCAGTTAAATATAACTTATAATAAATCAATGAGATTAACATTAATGTACCTTAACATAACGACTGCCCTGTGGAGTACTGATTACTAGGAAAACGGTCTAATGTGTGGGTAATAATATAGGCTTTATGTAAACAGTAAACACAGCGCTGAGGAGTTCAGAATATAAACATGTTAAATACATGTTAAAGTTAGCTGTTAACAATATGCTTGATTTCTTGGTTGATATAGGTCAGTGTTTGTCTCTTATTTATTGAATGAAATATTATTGGATAAAATATTAATTACCACTAGTGCCTAATGTGCCCCAATGCACAAACCAAAATGTAAATAAACTAAAAAGCAACATTTTTAATACTTCTGTTGTCACAATTATTCCACAAGTCCTGGTATATTTTGGAGAACCGGCTTGGTGGTAAAAGAATGCAGCGAGCTTATCCTACACTGGCAGACCTGGCAACGTCTCTGCTGTTCAGAAGCTAAGATGCAAAACACAAAGACAATGTTTCCGCCTTTTTTATTGATTAATACCCTATATTTGATACTTACAAGGAATCCTAATTTAAAAGTAATGTAAGTAATTGTATTTTTACTTGTGGTATTTATTTCTTTATTGTGTTTTATTTATTTGTATTTGCAATTTGGAAATGTATGTTGTGAATTTAAATATATAACGTTTCTAAACAAGGAAACCGAATTGGTCATTCATTAATAAGTGAAATGACTTGTTTTCTCTTGTGTCTTTTTAATTGCTCTTTAAGCAAGCAAAAATGTTTTATCCGATTACTCGATTAATCAAATCGATTTTTCAGTAGAGTACTCGATTACAAAATTAATCGATAGCTGGAATTTGAACTCCACAAGGACCCAACATTGGCAGCTTGAACCTCTCAATCCTGGTCCTGCCGCCCCCTGCACTGCACATTTAGTCCTTTCCCTGCTTCCAACTAACTGAAATCAAATAATCAGCACATTAACAAGCCCTTTCAGAGCTGCTGGTGTGTTTAAAAACTCCAGCAGCACTGCTGTGTCTAATCCACTCGTACCAGCACCCACTAACACCTCATTTACCACCACTATGCTAATCAGTGCTACTTCTTCTTATTATTATTCTGTTTGCGCTTTTCTATATGCTACTCCTCCTACAGCTTTCACATTACAACCACATAACTGAATTACGTTGCTTGTGCTTTTTGGAACAATACTTCATACCGTTTTCATACAGCGGGCATTTTTTGGCTCAAAATTTTCCCATAGGAGGAAAGTCAGTGACATTACAGAGTAATAAGAGAATCTGGTCTGTAGGAAAGTAGCTCTTTTCTAGTGTAAATTGTCCAGGTTATTCCTTGAGCAGGCTGCCAGAGCATCCTCTGGAAAGTACATTTTAAAGATATCCAGGGGAGTGTGGCTGTCATCTGTGAGAATAAATAATACAAGTTAGATACAATGTAAGTAAAGTTCCTAACTACAGAATTTGCCATTTAATCATTACAGCAGCCACACATGACACCTGCATTACAATAGCCCACACCAACCTAATCACTTTATATTTACTCACTACACACAAGTTTTAATAATCTCTATCATTTACACCTGATTCAGTACGACACCCACACTTACAATGGGCCCGGTAAAACGCTGAATCCGGTAACAACAGTGGGTAAATTAACCAATTAACTGATATTTAGAGCTTCTTATTACCGCAGTATTTACTAAATCAGTGAAATCAATGAAGGAGTTAGAAAGGTTAGCTAGCTACTTTGTGTGAATAACTATTAAGGTTGGTATATTCTTGCATTTTTTCGAGTCCCAATTAATAATGCCTTTAAAACATGCAGTATATTATATTTACGAGATGAACACATATAAATATAATGTAATATAAATGCGAAGGCTATATTTAACTTACTAGTTAGGGAGCTGGGATTTCCCCACTGTTTAATTGTTTGGCTGTATTGAGCGTTTGGCTTCAGCACACACTGTTCTATAGTTTAAATCATAAACAGGAGTTTCTCTCCTGTAGGTTAACTGAGTTAGCTGAGCTGAGCTAAAGCAAACGGTTAGCATTAGCTAGCTTCTTAGCGTTAGCTAGTCTGTTAGCGTTAGCTTGCCGGTTAGCATTAGCTAGTCTGTTAGCGTTAGCTAGTCTGTTAGCGTTAGCTAGTCTGTTAGCATTAGCTTGCCCGGTTAGCGTTAGCTACCCTGTTAGCGTTACCTAGTCTGTTAGCGTTAGCTAGTTGGTTAGTGTTAGCTAGCCTGTTAGTGTTAGCTAGCACAGAGGCTACTAGACAGTAAAACTCCGTCTAACACAGAAGCTCCACTGCTCTTTACTAAAGCCAGTCAGATAGATTCACTTATCTGTCCAGTTTGGATCCAGTTGAAGCTGAAGTGAAGCCGTTCTCTGCAGCTGTGTCTGAAGCTCTGCAGGTTCTGGGGAACTGAGCTCCTCTGCTGTGTGTCAGTTTATAACCAGTTAATGTTCTGCTATTTAGCCTAATTTCTCTCTCCTTCTTTCTCTCTCCTTCTTTCTCTCTCCTTCTTTCTCTCTCTCTTTTATATAATATAGTCAGTTAGCTAGCTAGTGTCAGAGCCGTATAGAGAGAGAGTCGCTACAGCGGAAGTCCTAAATGCTTGGTGTTCTCGAGACCCATGAGGAGCTCCAATAGTTCCAGAAAGTTAATATCAGCAATTTAAACACTGAGACAGAACTGCAGTTTTAGGCATTAGCAGTTAAAGAATGCAGTAATTTACAATATTTATTTAGCAAACCTTTCTGTACATGTAATTCCATTGATAGGCTTTGTTTAAATGTAAAAACTTATTTTTTATGAGCTTTGAGTTTTGATTATCGTATTGTAATGAAAAGCATTTATATCCTAATGTTAACTGATATAATTACACTGATGGGGGTTTGGGGATGTTTTAAAATCAGATTCTGACGTACTAACAACAACACATTTATTTCATGAGAAGTCTGTATAATTTAACTTTTTAAACTGAGAATTTTTAAATATGTACAATGAAAACTCAACTTTGTAAACAGTCATTAACAATAAAATGTAATCTAAAATAAAAACAGAATAAAAAAACAAAAACAAAGGGTTAGTAAAAATGATTAATCCATAAGCGCATAGTTTTTTTTTTTTTTTTTTTTTTTTTTGCCTTGGGCATTATTTATACATTCTCTATACATTTCTTAATATAAATAAGTTTCATAAGTTCAGACCTTATGATATTATTTATTTATTCAGAATTAATAGTCTTATCTTAAAATTAATGGAGTAGTTACATTCAGTAACAAGAATACAAAACCTACAAACACAGACAGGATCATTTATCTAGCTCTGTCTAATTAACCCTAATCTGTTCTGTTAACGATCTTAACGATGGTAATTTAGTGGGGATCATGCTGTACTCTACATGTGAAATAGATTCAGGTGTGCTGACAGTATTAAATCAGGATATTTAATGATTTTATCCTGTAAAAGTGCAGCACTAACGCTGTACTCTGCTGCAGCTCTGTGGGGCTGCTTGTATTAGTCGCTAAATTACAGGAACTAATGAGAAGCTCCATGAGTCGACATTGCTGTTAAAAAGTGAAGATTGGAGTAAACGGAGCTGAAGCGACTCTCTCTCACTCTGTACGGCTCTGGCTGGTGTAACAGAACCATTTCACTCGTTTTTTATGTATATAATAAAACACTGAGATAATTAGAAGCTGTAAATATTTATTAATAATCTAACTAGCTAATTTACCAGCTCCTCTTCTGTTTAAGGTGGAGGATATAAGTTAAATGGAGCTCCTCAAAACCCCATATTTCTGTGTTGTGTCTGTTTAAAACTCTGTTGTTGCAGCTAAATTCTCCTCTTCTTCTAATTACTGTTCTTCTAATTACCTGAGTTTATTATATTACTTATTCTGTACGTTTATTATCACTGTGGGTGTAAATCTATATCAGTGCAGCACAGGATCTAACACAAAGTAAACAAACATGCCCCCTCCTTCATGGTTATTAGCATTAGCATTAGTATTAGCCTCAACTCCTTTAAAAACCCCAAGTTAAAATAGAGTCTAACTACTTGTTTTGAATATTTTTCTGATTTTACAAAGCAAAATGATTAATTTTACTAAAACAGCAAAGAAAGTTTACCTTTAAATGTACATTTTTCTACATAAAACAGGTTCTAGAGAAGAGAGGAGCTAGTTAGCATTGATGCTAATGTGTGCTGAGTGGTTAGAGAGCTAACTGGAGTTTAAAAGGTTTATAACTGGAGTTTAAAAGCTTTAGAAAATGTTTCTGCAGTGATGAATATCATGTGATATTGTTCTGTTTTTATTTTTATTATCCCAAAACATTTATGAATAGGGTTGCCACCTGTCCCGGTTTTCCCAGGACTGTCCTTCTTTTTAATATTCGGTCCCGGAAAAAAAAATCTCAATGAATGTCCCGGTTTTCACTAGGTTAGTTTAACTGAGTATTTAGGCTTTTTCTGCCTGCATTAAATCTGTCTTTTTTTTCTCGCTGACTTGCACCATTGTGCCTCATTGATCTGAACTGGATCTGATCTGACTCCTCCCATAAGTCCAAGGGGATAGGGTTAGGATTCGAGCCCCGATGTGCTTCAGACCAATGAAAACACGACGTAGGAAGAGTTGGATCAGATCTAGCCCCACCCCCTGGACGTGTGGTTCTGCAGCTACGGCCATCTCAGTACAGGCGGCTGTTACGGGCAGTGAATCAGTGGCATTGCTATAGCGTCGTTTGAGGAGTTTAAGGAATACAGCGGTTGAGATGGGCGGCGAAACGGAGGAGGACGACGAGTCTGTGCCTAGTGAGTCTGATAAGCCAGTCAAAAAGAAAATGAAACGTTCATGTTATTTCAATAATGACTGGATGAAAAATGAAAAGTATGTCGCATGGCTAAAGCCAACCCATGAGGATCCATTTTCGGCCACCTGCACCATGTGCTCAGCTAAAATTGTGATTAAACATGAGGGCAAAACTGCATTGGATGACCATGCTAAAACCAAAAAACATTTAAATCGAATGCAAACCACTCGACAAACCAGAGCAATTTCATCATTTATGATCAAGAAAGACTCTGAGGAGGACAAAATTGCTGTCGCCGAACTAACCTCTACTTATCACGGTGTGCGACATGGCCACAGCTACCTGTCCACTGACTGTGGGAACAAGGTCAGTGCGAAAATATTCAGTGATTCTAATATTGCAACCAAGATGTCATGTGGCAGAACTAAGAGCGAGGCCTTAGTTGAGAATGTGTTAGCACCATTTAGTCAGGAGAGACTAGCAGCAGAGTTGCAGAAAGTGCACTATTTTGCAGTGTGTTCTGATGCTTCCAATTCTGGCCACACAAAGCTGTTCCCATACACAGTCCAGTACTTCTGTCCATCTGAGGGTGTGAAATGTGGATTGCTAGATTTTTATGAAGACCCAGATGAATCCAGTGAAGCTATATTTAAACAGATAGTCTCCATCACTGAAAACAGTGGACTTTCAGTCAACCAGATTAGTGCATATGGTGCAGATAATGCATCAGTTAATTATGGTCGGCACAACTCGGTTTTTCAGAAACTCAGAGAAGTTAATCCACACATTTTGAAGGGCAACTGCAAGTGTCACATGATAAATAATGCTGTAAAAACAGCGAATCGCGTCTTTAGTTCTTCAGGATGTGACGTAGAAGCCTTCGTGCTGAAGGTGTATAGTGAATTTAGCTGTTCTGCTAAAAAGGTAGAATTACTTAAGGAGTTTTGCGAATTCACTTCTACAAAATACAGGGAGATTCTGAGGCATGTCCCCACACGTTGGCTGTCTTTGCTGCCTGCAATCCAGAGAATTTTAGAGTGCTGGCCAGCCTTGAAGTCTTATTTTCTATCCCTTGGAAAGGATGACTGTCCGAGCATTGTCTGGACATTTGTGGGCGGTGCTTCTGACACAGAACATGTGGACCATACTATGGCTGAATGCATCCTGGCATTTATGCACAATGTGATGCAGGAATTTGATTCCTCTATCAGGAAGCTAGAGAGTGACAGTGCTACTGTCATAGACGTTTACTCAGTGATGAACCGATTGCGCAACCAGCTGAACGCAAGGCGCACCGACAGATTCTATGGAAGTAAAGCAAAACAAATAACAAGAAGTCTCTCACCCCAGCAACAAGATCACTTCAGAAGCCTGGTAGACAGATTCTTTGAGAAAGCAGTACTGTATATCGAGGATAAATTTGACTTCAATGACCAGCTTCTTGCACATGCTGGCTGCCTTAGCCTTGATGAGGGTCAGTCACTCCAGTGGTCTCAGCTGAATCATTTACTGGACAAACTAGCCCTGGATGTTGATGAAGACAAGCTGTATGGTGATGTGGTCATCCTGAATGAAGTATCAGGCACCATTCCAAAAGACCTTACCCTTGACAAGAAGTGGGCCTATTTTTTCAGCAAGGCTACTGAATCCACTGAGCTGATGAAAGTAGTTGCTTTTGTTTTTTCTATACCAGTCAGCAATGCCTACACAGAGCGAGTGTTCAGTCACATGGAGGATATTTGCTCAGACAAAAGAAACAGACTGTCGGTTTCAATGGTTAAGTCTGAGCTTCAAGTCCGTCTGAATTTTAACTTGTCATGCACCGAGTTTAAGTCATTCATTGAAGAACAGAGAAAGCTGGTAGCTGCAGCAAAGGGAAATGCCAAATATAAATGGAAAACTAGGTAAGGAAAGGCCTATGATGTGTGTTTCAGGTTTTTTATTTTCAGTTCAATCTCTAAAGATTATACACAGTAAATGTCTATAGAGTTGGTATAAATGTGGTGATGTCAAATCTGATGTGTTCTCCCTCCTTCACCTTTTAGCCAAGAGGGTGCAAAAGCAAGCACAAGCAAAGCTCACTCCAGTACTTAGATAAGCAGGTAAGCAGAAGTTCCTTCTTATACTTAATAAGCAATATTCATTGCTTTGAACAACCCTACTTCTCAAAGCCGTCTCTGATTATGTTACATCAACCGTATATTTTTGGGCAGCTGCCAGTATGACAGTGTCCTTGTTTTTTGTCAGACATAGGTGGCAACCCTATTTATGAACTCAGATTTATTGCTCAAATCCTCCATAAAAACACATTAATTTCAGAGTCACTCAGGAGCGTCTGATAAACTTGAAAGACACTCTCTAGAGCTAATTCTCCTCTCTTCTTTTTAACTTTTTTAAATGTTATCATTATTTTACACAAATACCAAATATACACACACCATTTCATGTAATAGAACTTATTAATTTTAGTCGTTTGAAATCAGTAGGTGGAGTAAACTAGCCCAGCTTTCATAGCTTTGAGGGTTTTATGCTACATAAAAATCATTTTCTTGAATAGCAAAATGTCTTATATACAAATTGTCTTACATTTCTAACATTTAAACCTGGACTACATAACGTATTAGCTGTATAAACACAAATAAAAGCCAGCTTAATTATTTTAAATGTAGCGTCTTTACATTGTTCAATAAATCCCCTATCCAGATAAATCTCTCCATCCAGATAGAGTGAATCTGACTGTGGTTGGATGAGAAGTATAAACATATACCATTCTGACACCCTATTGGTTTATACAGTGATCCATCACACCTGCACGAAACCCCTGGTTTTTAGTTAGAGCCTCTTTAATATATTTACATTCTACTAAAATACATTTATTTACAATCAGCATATATGCAGCTGAAACAGGGAGGAGCCTAGTGCATCCCACATTATATTATCAACATTAACATTGTAATAGCACCATATAGTCATTATAGCTTATAGAAAAATGTGTTTTGGGGAGGGGGGTAGTGCACTATAGGACTCTGTGGGCGTGGCCTAAGCTTTTATTCTTATTGGCTTCATTTTTTCCCTTACAGTACTTTTACTTTTATACTTTAAGTAGTTTTGAAACCAGTACTTTTACACTTTTACTTAAAGAGTAAAAAGCTTGAGTTGATACTTCAACTTCTACTGAAGTATTTTAAACTCTAGTATCTATACTTCTACCTACAGAGTAATGAATAAAGATATTTTTCTCACCTTTGAGAGGGATTAGTTTAGTGATGTTGATTAATCAAAAACCTATAAACGCCAATACTGATCAGTACATTTTAAAACAGTGTAAAGTTGTAGAGTAAAGAATGCAAGTTAATGTGTTTATTATATTTTTATTTCTATATATAGAGTTTTGATTGTTGTGATAATAAACCAGATTGGATCTGTTCAAGTTCTAGCGTAGTCTAAGAATGCTACGTTTAATGCTGCAAAAGAAACCAATGAGAAAACAGCTTCATCTTCAGCCATTTATCCCAGACATCTGCTTGTAAATGACAGCTGAATATTTTATTTATTTATTTATTTTTCTTTGGTAAATGATGCAGTTCTACCACTCTACATTTTGGGCTTTTATTTTGAAGAGCTTCGCTCTTATTCTACTACCTCCTGTTATTACTGACGCTAAACCTTCTGTTCGAGTTCTCACCATAATGCTGTGCACGTTGCTCCAGAAACGGTAAAAAACATGAGAACAAATTAATTATTTATTATTTTCTGTGTTGACACTTTTGAAAGATATTTTATTGTAGTTTGCTCCGTTTTTTGTGTCATTTGTATTGTGGCGTGGAAGAGGAAGGAGGACCCGTGAGACTCATGACAAGTACTCAAAGCTCTTTATTTGAACTGGCTTGCCACTCGCTTACAGCCTTTAACAAGGCTAGGAGAGCGAAACCCAACTGCCACACACAGCACAAACACAGCCAGGTCACTAAACCCCCTACTAAGCTACATTATGGTGAGTGCCCTAACTGGCACTCATCTGCATGGCCCCTCCCCATAACCTAGGCAACGGGGGAGGGACCAACCACGTAGCCTGGCACACAGCACACAAGAGGCCACATACGCACAGAACAGACACACACAGAGGCGGGCACACAGAGACAGGCACACACAGGCATACAGCAGCCACACACACACACACACAGACGCCACATAGCCCCCCCCTCAAGGGTCAGCCGTCCCGGCGACCCCACAAACCCAGCATAACCCCGTGAACAACAAAACACTGTTTTTTTTTTCTTTTACAATTACTCACAGACAAAGTCATTAAGGCGGGCGGGCGGCCTCCTTACTCGCGGCAGCCTGGAGGGGCCGGGCACAGCGCCGCCTGCCAGCGGCTCCGAAGAGCCAGAGTTCGGGCCAGGCTCAGGTGCAGGGCCGGCGGGCTCCGCGCCGCCGTCCCCAGTGTCCATCAGCTTCGGCCTATATGGGGCCAGCCTGTCCCGGTGCACAATCATAGTGCGTCTGCCCCACCGGATCCTATAAACGACCTCCCCAAGTCTGGATAGCACCCGGCATGGACCCACCCAGGCCGACTGAAGTTTCGGGCACAGTCCCTTTTTACGCTGCGGGTTGTACAGCCAAACCCTCGCCCCCGCCTCCAACGGGTCCCCGAAGCAGCGCGTATCATACGCGCGCTTCTGCTTCTGTCCGGCAGCCGACTGGTTCGAGCGTGCAAGCCCGTGCGCTAAGTCCAGCGAAGACAGAAGGCCCGAAACGAAAGCGGGCGTGTCCTTAGCGTCCCCACCCCCGTCAGGAGGCGCCCCGAAGGCCAGAGCCACCGGCGTCCGCAGCTCGCGACCAAACATAAGCAGCGCCGGCGTAAATCCTGTCGTCTCCTGCACGGCCGAGCGGCAGGCCAGCAGCACGACCGGTAGATGTTTGTCCCAGTCGCGCTGGCCTTTGCTCGACACCATGGCCAACTGCGCTGCCAGCGTGCGGTTAAACCGCTCCACCAGCCCGTCACTCTGCGGATGAAGGGGCGTCGTCCTGGTCTTGTGGATGCCCAAAATGCGGCAGACCTCCGCCATGACCTCCGACTCGAAGTTCCTCCCCTGGTCGCTATGCAGCTCCTCCGGAACCCCGAATCTACAAAAGAACTCCCGCACCAGGACATCCGCAGTAGTGACCGCCCCTTGGTCCGGCACCGCGTAGGCCTCCGGCCACTTTGTAAAGTAATCCATCGCCACTAAGACATAGCGGTTCCCAGAGTCCGTCACCGGGAAGGGGCCCAACACATCCACGGCCACCCGCTCCATCGGGCCGCCGCACTGATAGGGGTGAAGTGGGGCGCGGGGCGCCCTCGCGGGGCCTTTCTTGGCGGCGCACACGTCACAGCAGTGCACGAATAGCTCCACATCAGTCCTGCACCCAGGCCAATAAAAGCGTTGTCTCAGGCGCTTCAGGGTTTTGGTAACGCCAAAGTGCCCAGCCCCAGGCGACCCATGGACTCCCCGTAGGACCGAATCCCTAAGCGCCCGCGGTATCACCACCCGAAACACGCGCTGCCCGTTCGCCGGATCCTCCCAGGTATGACACAGCACGCCATCAGACAAGCTAAAGCTAGCCCAGTTGGAGCGTAGCGCTTTAGCGACCGGACCCAACGGCACCACCTCCTCCCACGACGGCGTGACATTCGCCTCGAGCGCGTGTACGGCCCACATTAAGTCGCGATCCGCCCGTTGCGCATCTCGTATCTGTTCCACGGACACCTGCGCCACCACTACACCGCCGGTCACATCCGCTGAGACTGCAGCGCAATGAGCAGTCTCAGCGGATTTCTCCTCCGCACGAGCTCAATGCTTACAGTCCACGGCCACACACGGCCGGCGCGACAAAGCGTCCGCGTTACCATGGCTACGGCCCGGTCGGTGCACAACCTCGAAGCTAAACTCCTGGAGTCTAGATATCCAGCGCGCGAGCTGGCCCTCGGGCTCGCGGAAACGCATGAGCCACTGAAGCGAGGCGTGGTCGGTGCGCAGCAGAAACGGGACCCCATACACATACGGTCGGAAATGCTTAAGGCCCTCGACCACCGCGAGTAGCTCCCGGCGCGTCACGCAATAGTTACGCTCCGCCTTGTCTAGGCGGCGACTATAGTATGCTATTACGCGCTCCGAGCCGTCCTGAACCTGTGATAGAACCGCTCCGAGGCCACGGTCGCTCGCATCAGTATCCACAATGAAGCTTCCCGACATATTCGGATACGCAAGAACGGGAGCATTGCATAGACGGCTTTTTAGCTCCCCGAACGCTCGCTCCGCCTCGTCAGACCAACGGAATGTCACACCCGGTCTAGTTAAATTGTGAAGCGGTGCCGCCACGTCCGCGAACCCCCTGATAAACCGCCTGTAATACGACGCGAGCCCCACAAAACTACGAACCATTTTCGCGTTACGTGGGACAGGCCAGTCACGGACAGCCTCCGTCTTTTTAGGGTCGGTTTCCACACCAGCACCGCTCACTACATGGCCCAGAAAATTCACGCGCTGCCTCAGCAGGTTACACTTTGCCGGGTTGAGCTTCAGGTTAGCCGCCTGAATCGCGCCGAGCACCACCTCGAGGTGAGAGAGCGCGGAGTCGAAGTCGGTCCCGTGCGCCATGACGTCATCCAGGTAAACAACGCAGCACGAACGCGGGATCCCGCTTAACACGCGCTCCATAAGACGCTCGAAAGTAGCCGGCGAGTTACACAACCCAAACGGGAGCACCGTGAAATGCCATAGAGCCGAGCCGAGCGAGAAAGCGGTCTTCTCCCTATCCCCTTCAGCTAGGGGCACCTGCCAATACCCGCTCCTCAAATCTAGCGAGCTGAACCAGGCCGAGCCCGATAGCTGATCTAGCGTATCGTCGATCCTGGGAAGCGGATAAGAGTCGAGCTTCGTGACGGCGTTAAGTCGGCGATAATCAACGCAAAAACGCCAGCTCCCGTCCTTCTTTTTTGCAAGGACCACCGGGGCCGACCACGGGCTGCTCGAAGGCTCAATAACGCCCGCACTCGCCATCTCACGGACTAACTGCTCAGCCGCTACGCGTTTCGCTAATGCCAGACGGTGCGGTCTCAGCCTGATGGGCTGGGCGTCACCTGTGTTTATAGAATGAAATGCAAGGCTAGTCCTAGTACACTCACGCTCAGACACAGCGAAGCTAGCGCGAAAACGCTCAATCAGGTCGCGTAAGCGCAGTTGTTGGGGCTCTGATAAGCCCACACAACTGCGCTCCAGCATCTCTTCAATCGGATCGATAATTAACCCCTCATCTAACGGACCCTCGAACATAACGTGCACCGAATCACACGCATCCCCCCCCAACGGCTCACTTACCCCGCACTCGTCATGTTCCTCTACGGGGAGTCCAGTCACCAGAACCGAGCCCTGTGCACAATCAATGATGGCACCAACGCGTGCGAGCAGGTCCTTGCCCAGAATGCACGGATCGTTGATGTGCCCAACCCAGAACTCCTGCTGAAAGGGGCCCTTGCCAACATCAACAGTCAGCTCCGTTAATCCCAGGAGAGCGATAGGATCTCCGGTGGCCGAAGAGAGAGCGATGCGCCGGCTGCAGTCCATCCCAAGCTCGCCTGCCACATCCATCGCGAGCTCAGGCTTTATCAGCGAGACTGACGAGCCCGTGTCCACCAGCGCGTCCACCGTTACTCCATTCAGCGTGCACTTCAGAAAATAGCCGCCGGGTCCGACAGCTCCGTGATCAGGTCCCGAGGGTAATCCTAGAATCCCTGGGGCCACCGTAACCCTCACTTGGTGGTCCCAGCACCGTTTCCCCGACCGGCCGCACTGCGCTCGCTTGTGGCCACGCCCCCCGCAATGCCAGCACTCCAGTTGTGCCTCAGGCCGGCTCCGCCTCCATCTCGGTGGATCATGGGCTCCGGGCGACGCCCCCCATGGTTCCGGATGGCTGGACAGGATGAGTTCGGACCGCTCAGCCACCTCCACCGCGGCCTCCAGGGTCTGTGGGTCGGCCAGTCTCACATGTTTGCGCAGCTCGCCTGGCTCTAGGGCGCGCAGGAAATTATCCAGCGCGAGACTTCTCTGAGCCGCTCGCGGAAATGCCGGGTACGCTTGGCGGGTTAGCAGAGCCATCTCAGATGCCAGCACGCCCAAAGTCTCTCCCCGCTGCCGGCGCCGGTCCGCCACTAGCATTTTGGCGGCCGCCTCGGAAGGTTGACGGCTGAAACGGGTTCTCAGCGCCCGTGTCAAGTCAGACAGCTCGCAGCGGCACTCCGCGGGGAGCTCGATCAGCACCCTCAGTGCGTCTCCCTGCAGCGCCAGACAGAGGTTGGCCGCCGTCTCAGCATCCGTCCAGTCAGCAGCCGTCCAGTCAGCGCTGCCGTCATAGCATGCCAGGCGGGGATGAGCCGTCAAGCTCGCCGTCAGCGCGCCGTCCATTCTGGGAGCCAGCGCCGCCGTCTCCACGCCATCCGCTCCGCGAGCCGGCGCTGACGTCATCGCGCCGTCCACTCCGTGAGCCGGTGCCGCCGTCCTCGCGCCATCCGCTCCGCGGGCTCGACCTTCGGACAGCCTGCTGGCGCCGTCAGGTCTGGGTCCGCTCCGCTGGTGAGTCTTGCCCCTCGTCCGCTGGTCCGCCGTTATCCTCTTCAGCCGTTCGATTTCCCCTGCCAGCATCTCCATATCATCCAGCAGGGCCGCTTCTGACACCAAATGTGGCGTGGAAGAGGAAGGAGGACCCGTGAGACTCATGACAAGTACTCAAAGCTCTTTATTTGAACTGGCTTGCCACTCGCTTACAGCCTTTAACAAGGCTAGGAGAGCGAAACCCAACTGCCACACACAGCACAAACACAGCCAGGTCACTAAACCCCCTACTAAGCTACATTATGGTGAGTGCCCTAACTGGCACTCATCTGCATGGCCCCTCCCCATAACCTAGGCAACGGGGGAGGGACCAACCACGTAGCCTGGCACACAGCACACAAGAGGCCACATACGCACAGAACAGACACACACAGAGGCGGGCACACAGAGACAGGCACACACAGGCATACAGCAGCCACACACACACACACACAGACGCCACAGTATGTCACGCATAGACTGTCACTGAGAGGTGTGTGGAAGATAGGCTGTTGGCAGACAAAGCTCAAACTTAGCGCCCTTGGAAGCAGAAGGAGGTATGAAGAGACAAATTGTGCATTAATTCAAATGAGTGATTTATTTCATTTAAGACAAAGAGAAATGGTTATTATTATTTTATTTTCAGTAGGAACTGTAACTCATAATAACTTAAAAGGTTAAATTCATGTGGAAGTTTGCTAAGACTTACTCATTTAAAAGTTTAAATACTGTTCTATTCATTATCTGTGAAATATGGTACTATGGCATTTGTGTTTTGTATCTATTATGTAGTTTTCACGGTGTCAAAACGTCTGTGGTGAGAAGAGGAGAGAAATAAAGTTGCACCAGTAGAAGCTCCGAGCATTGTCTTGTGATTAATCCAAGTGGGCCGCTACACTGCTCCTAGTGCTCTGAAAACCAGAACTAATAGTAATAATTAGACAAATTAGATCCTCTGTTCTGAGCTTTCAGCTCCCACTTTATTATTTATAAGATATATCCCACAACATTACAAGATTACAGGAATACAATCTGAGTACATTACAAATAAAATCAAATTAATACAGAGAACTGTGTAGAGTTAAATGATAAAATGCTCAAATAAATCAACTCAACATAGAATCACATATATTAGATTAATTAGTATAAAACTGCTGTAACACAAAAACCTTATATCTACTGTATCTTATGTTTATACTTTTATAGCTGTTGATCTTCATACTGTGTCAATATTTTCTGATAATAGGGCAAATAGAAATGTTTACCTTACCTTTTGCTGTAAAGTTGCTACTTTACACCAAAGAGATATAAAGTTTTTATGTGACAGCAATAATAGAGTATATTAAATTTAAGCTACAATCAACAGTGCAATATTGTAAAACTGTGTTCATAGTGTAAGTTAATGTGTGTAGAGTACAGTAAGTTAAATGTATATTTTCTTTTATATTTTACTATATGTTGTATATATTGTGTTCCTTCTGCATACTAAGTAGGATCATGCACCCAGGTTTTTACTCACCTGTACACCTGTACTTATGTGATGTGACAATAAATCTGATTTTATTTGATTTGAATTATGTTCACAATATCTCCCAGCACTATTATAACTTTATTTGATCAGCTCTACAGTCTAGATTCTGCAGTTCTTATCTGATATCATCCAGCTCTTCTCTTTGTTCTTGCTGATCTATTTAGCTGAAAGTGAAAGATTTACTGATGTGTCGGGGCTCAACAAAAACCCAGCGTAGAGCGGCTGATTGAAGGTGGTCTGGACTCTGTGGATGAGGGTCATGGTATCAGAGATGCTGTAGAAGGACAGAGTTCCTGCCCTGTGATCCAAATACACTCCTACTCTAGAGGAGACGGGGGCTCTGGAGATTACAGTAGCTTCATTATTGTATCCGAAAGTGTAACTGGAGGAATCACAGAGCAATCTCCAAGACTGATTATTAAATCCAAATAAACTCTCCATGCCTGATCCCTTCCTGGAGATGCTTTTATAAGACACTGCTATACCAACCCCTCCATCTCCTCTCCACTCAACCTCCCAGTAGCAGCGTCCACTCACACTCTCTCTACACAGAACCTGAGGCCATCTATCAAATCTGTCTGGATGATCAGGACATGGCTGGACTGTGGTGCTGCGGGTCACCACTGTGTTCCTCTCAGACAGGAGGAGGTATTTATTTGCTGTGTTTGGATCCAGTGTGAGCTGACAGGAATCTGAAAGGGAGAGAAAAACAATCAGCTTTTAGAAAACAATCTAAAAACAGCCCCTAAAACTGGAATAATGAGAGAAGATACTGGAAGCATCTACAAAAAGTGTTTGATTATGTGAATAAAATATTCATTCTTATTATCAATTTTTGTATATCTTTTGTTCGCAGGTGTTAAGTGTGTGTTTTCTAATTCTTTGTGCCTAAATTAATAGAAAAAGGTTATTATTCCCCATAAACTTTACTTTTGTGGTCAGCACAATGACATCTGAAACTGATCTACTTTTTTGTAAAATTTGTAAAATATTAATTTCTGAGTATAATGTTGACTTCCAAAAGCTTCTGGAACTGTGAGAGCTATCAAGAAGTTGCTAGAACTGTCCAAAATTGTAAAGAACTTTCTATAACTTTCTGGGACTGTCCCACTTTTAAATTACACTAAATTACAATTTTACATATATTTGTTGTTCCCAGTTGGTAAGTGTATTTTTTAATTAATTAATAGAAAAGATTATTAATCTGATTATTATTATTTAACTTTTCTTGAGAGGTCAGCACAATAATATCTTAAATGTATCTTTTTTATGAATATTGGTGAAATATATAGAGCTGAGTATAATGAAGACTTCCATAAGCTTCTGTAACTGTGAGAACTATAAAGAAGTTTCTAGAACTGTGCAAAATTGTATAGAACTTTCAAGAGTTTTCTGGGACTGTCCAGAAGTTTACATATCATTATAAATACAGTTTAATATCTTAAATTATCTATTTAATTATATGTTCTGCTGAGTTATTGAACTTGTTTACAGCACAAGTTAATTTGGATTAAGATATCACCAGGTTGCAGATATTTAGCAGACGGATTTCTCTACATCTGTGGCCTGTTTATAAAGACAATTAAAAAGTACTCTGTGATTGCCATCTCAATAAATTCACAGAGAATTTAGAGCTAATTCAGAGGAGCAAGGCGAGAACTTTCAACATGACATATTAAACTCTGAAATACGATAGGCCATTATCACAAAATCAAAGGTCATGTGAAATGTTTTTTTTTTTTTATTACGTTTATACGTAAGCAGTTGAATTATTACAGTTATTTATTGAACAATTATGTTTATCAGTTATTTATTGAACTAAGGAACGGCTTTATTCCAGAAGCTGTAATAAACCTGAAAACCAAGATCTGAACTGAAAAAAAGATTTGAAGCCTAAAAAAAAGGATTGTTTAATTTTTTTTTTAAACTATTCCTGAATTGAATCTTATATTTATATTTATATTGAATCACTTATATTTATTTTGAATATATTTTTGTATTTTTCAAAGTGCAAGCTTAATACTTAAAGTTTTAGTTTCAATTTTTTTTTTTCAAATTGACAAAACTTTTGTCCCTAATTTGGCTCCATAACAGTGTAGTATGCATTGACAGTATATATTAACTGGACCAAGCCATTCCGCTGATTTCAGTGGAGCCAGGTGAGGCCAATCGTGTCACTTCCTTATAGGAGCTGCACAGAACTATTCACTCCTCAGTGAGAAAAGCTCCATTCCGTCCCAGAATGGAGCTTTTATTGAACAGCAGATATAAACTAGAATTACTGATAATATCAATATCAGTCCACGGATTTACTGAAGAATATTCATAGTTTGGCTATATAACAAGCATTTAGAAACTCAGTAATAAGAATAATAAATGTGTAATATAAATTACAGTTATATCTACACATTATAATTCTTACTTCTATTTACTACTATATTTCTATCTACAATGTATTATCACTGTTAGTAGTAGTATTATATTTGCATAATAAGAGGTTACTTTGACCCGGCTCCGTACTTTTGAATTATAAGGAGCAACTTCTCCAAACATTACAGCACGGTATTTTGGGTCGCTGTCTTTTTACATCATCGTTAGCATAGTTGTATTAAAATGTTATTTTCTAAAGCTATGAACAGATTATTAATCTTATGGATCAAATGACAGAAAATTTGTTCTTTGTAAAAAAGAACATGGGCCGTGTCATAATCAAAAACGGCTTGGAAATACATTTATAATTGGTTCAAAGACACCCCGAAATGAATGGAAGTGAATGGACAGCTTCGCTCAAATGGTCCTCTCATCTCTTAGCAGCACACTTCCGGTGGCACGTTTTGGAAGGGAAAAGCTGAATTCTAGATAGACTGATAGCTGTTTAAACCAATTATAATTCAGTTAACATGTAAAAGCCTGTGGTGTTTTTATTTATTTATTTTTACATATACCCAAGTCTAAACTACTTCACATTTTATTAGTTTATCATCAACCAGAAACCAGAAAATAATTTGTAATTAATAATAATAATTAATGAATAATTATTAATAATTTTCTTTGTCCTTGAGCAGTTGATATATAAACTGTGCCTTTTACACTGTGTAAATTTAGTATTAATGGGTGTGTAAGACATTTTAGAAATTTAATTAGTTTAATATTATAACAAACCTGTTTGGGTTATACCCATATTATGGGGGTGGTCTTTGACCAGTTGTAGTATTTCTCAAGCTAACAACGAATTTATGTATATAAAAAAAATATTTTATTCTTAAAATTCACAGCAAATTATTGTAAATAACATGTACAACACATTCATCAAAATATCAGTTTATTTTACTCTCAGCGAAAGCATGAGAGCGAACCCCCATCCATCTCAACACACACACACACACACACTCACTCACTCACTCACTCACTTTCCTTGCCCGTTCCTTTGTTGCAGGATGGCGTGAATGCTGAATTTAATGAAAATGTACTATTTACAGCTCTGTAAATCTTAAAATCCTTAAAAAAACTGTTTGCGACAGTGTGGGCGGAAGTACACCTTGGCATTACCTACCCGTTCTGTTCCCCTGCTGTACCGGTGAGTTCAGAAAGTACCAGATAAAAACAGATTATAAGTAAATCAGTGGGTATTTCTGTTTTGTAAGGAGCTTAAAATGTTAATAAGAGAGTTAAAAGGTTATTAAAACATCCAGAGTGTAAATATGTGAGGTATAAGTTGAGTTAAAGTGTTTGTTTTAACTGCTAAAGCTGTAGGCTAGCAGGCGTAAGCTAGCAGCGATTAGCATTTGCGATTAGCATTAGCGATCGGGTTAAATGTGTAAATATATCATGTTCAGTGTAAAATATGGCCGGTTTTAAGCTCAGTTTGCAGTAAATTGCCCCAAACTGAAATCTACATTTTAGTCTCTGGGGCTTGTAAAAGTGTAACCCCTGGGAGACTAACAGCCAGAGCAACACAAAAAAGAACACTTAAGGATAACCAGGGTAAGACCCAAAAAATGAGAACCCACTCGGATCAGAGTATTTTCTTGAAAATTTATTAGACAATAGAAACCACATTTCCCATTATCTCTTAGTTAGCACTTGGAATCACGTTACATGCAGTCACCGGGCACCAACCGCCGTCCCCACTGTATACTGCCGTCACACATGCCGGCCATCCAGCGCGAGTACTTCTTCTCTCACCCCAAACACACTCACAGCGTTGCCATCCGCAATCCCATGTGTTTCTACCGCTGCTTTCGGGAGGACCCCGGCTCTGCTCCGGAAGGACCCACCGCTGCCCCTTTTAACGCCAGCCCAAATTACAACTCCAGTGAGCATGCGCAAACGTTCCTTCACTGGTCACCCGGGCTACAATCTACCCCCTCCAAATGAATCGGCGACCCGACGATTCAAACTAAATCTCGCCCATTGGCCCAGTCTCTACTTCAGTCCCCCTCTCTTCACCCGGGATGACAGATCTAGGCAGATGGAAAGGATTAGAATGATGTCCTGCAGTAGCCCGAGTAGACCTACGGACTGGCATACCCCTAAAGGTAAGATCTAGTTCCTCCTGCACAGGAGTTGAAGGGAGAGCACCTGTCTCTTCTGTCTCATCCTCCAAAAAACAATACCCCCCCCCCTTCCAACTCCCCCTCTGAATTCTCCTCTTCAGGAGTAGGAACCTCAGCTTCACTGGACCCACCTAATATACCCTCATCTTGCTGACCACAACCCTCAGGTATTGCCCTTAACTCTGTTCGATGGACTTGTCGAACTGGTCCCTCTGCATTAGCTGGGGTAACTGAATAGACTGCACCCTGACCTTTAACCACTTGATATACACGAGGATCCCAGTAGTCCTGTATCTTAGCCCGCCCCTTTGCATGATTTCGCAAATATACCAACTGACCTTCCTCAAGTCCCTGATCATTGGCCCGCTCATTGTGCCTCTGATTACGCTTGACTGCCTGTTCTTCCATTCGCTGCCTCACATGCTCATAAACCACCTGTAAACTGGCTTGATGGTCTTGAACCCAGTCCTCTACTGGTTCCGTCTCCTCCATATTACTCCCAAGCAAAAAGTCCACCGGCAACCGGGGTTCACAGCCAAACATTAAATAATAAGGTGCCATCCCTGTAGTCTGATGGGGGGTTGTATTATAGGCATATGTCAACTGAGATAAGTGACGGGGCCAGTGTCTCTTTTCAGCTGGAGGTAAAGTTCGAAGCAGGTCATGCAAGGTGCGATTGAACCTCTCGCACTGACCATTACCCTGAGGCCGATAGGGGGTGGTTCTACTCTTGTGAATGCCATATATCTTACAAAGTTGCTGAATTAATGAACTTTCAAAATTCCTCCCCTGATCTGAATGTATGCGACTGGGAGGGCCAAAACGATGGAACCACTGCTGAACTAAAACCTGAGCCACAGTGCTAGCCTTCTGATTTCTAGTAGGTATGGCCTGAGAATATTTAGAAAAAACATCCGTTAACACCAACACATTCTCTCGCCCATCACTAGCTGGCTCCAAAACCGTGAAATCTATTGCCAATATCTCATGAGGTCGAGATGCCTGTAATGTGCCCTGGTAAGCTCGTACCTTCGGCTGCACTGCCTTCCCCAGAATACATCTCTCGCACCGTTGGCACCACTGTTCCACGTGTCTGGCCATCCTGGGCCAGAAACAGCGACCTCTAAGCAGCTGAAGTGTCCGATCAATGCCCTGATGCCCATGGTTATCATGCACACTTTGCAAAACCTCTTCTCGTAGACAGGTCGGCACCACCAACTGGTAAATTTCCTTACCACCCCCTGAAAGGTGTGACCTCCGCCATAACACCCTCTCTCTCTCCACCAGTCGCTCCCAATGTCGCAATAGCTCCCTACTCTCCTGTAAAAACTCTCCCCTCTCACCCGCTCCAGGCCACTTACCCCGCCTCAGGAATTCCTTTATGGGCTTAATACTTGGATCCCCATCCTGCAAACAAGCGAGGTCTGCCATAGAACGACCCGGAAGAGCTAAAATTTCCCTGCACTGCACCTCAAAACATTGAAGCAGATCCTCCTGAGGTCTCCCTACCAACCCAACAGGCATCGTCGTACTTAGGCTACACTGGTCCACATACTGTCTAGAAAGGGCATCTGCATTTCCGTTCTTACGGCCAGGACGGTACTTCACCTCAAAATTAAAAGAAGCCAACTGGGACACCCAACGCTGCTCCACTGCCCCCAACTTCGCTGTCTGAATGTAGCATAATGGGTTATTATCGGTGAAAAGGGTAAACGAATTCCCCAATAAATACTCCCTGAACTTTTCTGTGACGGCCCATTTAACTGCAAGTAGCTCAAGTTTCATGGAGCTGTAATTATCCATGTTTTTCTCAGTTGGCCTTAAACTCCTGCTAGCATAGGCAATTGGTTTAACTCTACCCCCTTGCTCTTGCGACAGGACTGCACCCAACCCCCCATGACTAGCATCCACTTCAACAATAAAAGGTTTCTGAAAATCTGCGTATGCTAGTACTGGACTACCAATAAGTCTATGTTTCAGCTCTTGAAAAGCAGACTCACAGGTTCCATCCCATACTGAGGACAAAGGCACAGGGGGAGTCTTACCTCTTTTCTTTGGAGTACATAACTGGCCCACTAGCCGATGTAATGGGGCGGCCAATTTAGCAAAGTTCTCCACAAATCGCCGATAATAACTTGCGAACCCCAAAAAAGAACGCAACTCAGCAAGGTGCACCGGCCGTCTCCAATCCCGTACCACTCCTACCTTGTCTGGATCAGCGGACACACCTTCAGCAGAAACCACATGCCCCAAGTACTTCACCTGACTCTGAAAAAAACGACATTTGGAAAGTTTAACCTTTAGATCTTGACACTGCAACCGGGAAAAAACTTCTCCTAATCTTTCTATATGTTGTTCAATGGTAGAGGAAAAAACAATGACATCATCCAAATATAATAAAACAGACTGATGTCGCTGATCACCAAACATGCGTTCCATCAACCGCTGAAATGTTGCAGGAGCATTACATAACCCGAACGGCATGCGGTTAAACTCAAAAAGGCCAAAGGGAGTACAAAAAGCGGTTTTGGATTTGTCCTTCTCAGACATTGGTACCTGATTATAGCCACTTGCCAGGTCAAGCGTAGAAAACCACCTGGCCCCCGACAAGGCATCTAAAGATTCTTCAATTCGCGGGAGGGGGTAGGCGTCGCAACGTGTCTTAGCATTCAGTTGTCTATAGTCTACACATAGGCGAATACTGCCATCTTTTTTTGGCACAAGCACAATAGGAGAGGAATAAGGACTACAGCTTTCTCTTACTATCCCAGCATCAAGCAGTTGTTTAATATGTGCCCTCACTACTTCATACTGGGAGGGAGGCAAGCGGCGATATGGCTGTCGTACAGGAACATCATCTACCAGCGAAATATCATGTGTAATCAGCTTAGTACAACCCAGATCACTTTCGTGCTGGGAAAAAATAGAACTATATTTACAGAAAAGAGCTTTAGCCTGCACAACCTGAGAGGGTGTAAGTGTTGAAAACTCCACAGCCCCCAATAAATCCTCCCCCCCATTTACAATAGAGGCCTCCTGTACAGACATCATAACTTCCCCATTGCTAGAGAATGTCTCCTGAGACCTGATAAGTGACCCACAAGCAGAACCAAAAATCAATGCCTGCACCACACCCACCACATGTCGTGGGGGCAACCACACATCACTGTTACTTACATTAGTAATAGGAGCAAACAAAGTGCCTAACTCTGCTTGAACCAAACTTGGGGATAATAGCAACCCCTCGGGGAGACAACCATCCTCAGGCCTCATTGGCTCCAACAGAAACTCTTTTAAATACGTCTGAGGGCACGTGACTGGGACCATGGTCAGGGTACCTGCAGAAATACGAATAGGCAACGATCCTTGAACTCGAACACGAAAAGGCTGAGGGGCATTTAGGATCGCCTCAGTCTTCTCACACTGACGAAGGGCACGTTGAAACGCCAAGGGTGCCGATTTCACTGGGGGGGCATAGAAGAGGTTTGCACCAAAACACTCAAATAAGGCACAATAACACGCACTAAGAACATTCATGCCCAATATGCCGGGAACATCTAATTTACGACTACAACTGGGGTCAGCGGGATCCTTCACAACTAACACGCCCTTTTTTGGAATAAATGAGTCCAAAATACTTACATCTACTTCAAAATAGCCCACATATGGTATCCCCAAGCCATTAGCAGCCTTCAGTCCTAACCAATCACATGTTCGAATGGGCACTTGTGAAAAATACTTCGAAAAAAAACTCTCAGTAATGGTGGTAACCATAGACCCAGTATCTATCAAACATGGGACCCACACATTATTCATTTTCACATTTAAAATAGGACAACCTCCCACCAATTGGTCATAGTTTGAGTGAGGAACAGCAGTAGAGCCTAACAAATCATTCCCCAGCGTGTGGCTCTGCACGCTGGGAGCGACTAGTTTCCCGACTGGCTACCAGAAAGAGAGCTACCTGTGGAAGGGGGCGAATTCTCAGGCATAACAGAAACTTGGCAATAGCGAGCTATATGGCCAGGCAAATTACAGCGATTACAAATAGGTTGGCCATCTGGCGCCCTCCTAAACCGACGAGAGCCAATAGAACTAGAGGCTCTCGTAGGTATACCAGGAGGACCCAAGTGTTTTAACAGCAAGTCTAACTGAGCTTGTTGCTTCAGAACCATCTCTTTCAATTCCATCAATTCAGGTGATTGTTTTGTTGTACCTACCGCCCCTTGGCTAGTAAACTGCTGTTCACATACCACTCCAACCTGTGACCTTCGATCCCGACCTGGTTGACCCTCTTCCACCCACTGTAGCGCCTCTTGTCGTACCTCTAAAATAGACAAATCAGGGTTAGTTCGCACCAAGCGTTTTAACTCCCTACGCAATGTAGGGTCTCTAGCATTTTCACAGAATTGATCTCTGATTACCCGGTCGGGATCTGACAAAGAATGACCCTTACAATTTTTTATTTTTTCCATTAATTCCATCAGTGCATGAGAAAATTCATATAAGGATTCACCTTCTTTCTGTTTACGATCAAAGAATTTCTGCTGCCAGTACACATAAGACTTGGTACACCCAAAAACTTCACAAAGCACTTGTATAATCCGTAAAGGATTCTCTCTTACCTCTTGGGCACGATATTTAATTTCATTACGTGCCTGACCTTCTAAATGATCATATAAAAACATTGCCTTATCAAATTCAGACAAGTACCGGGATCGTATGCAACCTTGGGCCTCCTCTATCCACTCCTCCACAGTCAATGCCCCTGCCCCCATTAAACCTGAAAATCTGGGGCATTTACGTTCCCTAGGGAGGTACACAAACTGCTCCCTTCTTGGTACTGACTCCAGTCCACTGCCACCCGCACTGTCTAAAGTAGACAATGGCCTTGGTCCCTCTGCCTCTTCCTCCATCAGGCCTGCAGATTGCTGTGAGGCCGAGGGTTCAGGTTCCATGTTTGTAGTAGTCGATCCTCCGCTGCCAATTGCTGTTCTTATCCTAATATTCAACACCTATACTCAGATCTGGGCTGCTCACCCCCCCAAAAAAAGAGAGAAAAGAAGAGAAAAAAAAACGAAAGAAAATATATACAGACAAAACTATCAGTTTCCAATAATCAACTATACCAATAAAAAATAACTATATTGGTCCACCCTGCCGACTACGCCAAAATGTAACCCCTGGGAGACTAACAGCCAGAGCAACACAAAAAAGAACACTTAAGGATAACCAGGGTAAGACCCAAAAAATGAGAACCCACTCGGATCAGAGTATTTTCTTGAAAATTTATTAGACAATAGAAACCACATTTCCCATTATCTCTTAGTTAGCACTTGGAATCACGTTACATGCAGTCACCGGGCACCAACCGCCGTCCCCACTGTATACTGCCGTCACACATGCCGGCCATCCAGCGCGAGTACTTCTTCTCTCACCCCAAACACACTCACAGCGTTGCCATCCGCAATCCCATGTGTTTCTACCGCTGCTTTCGGGAGGACCCCGGCTCTGCTCCGGAAGGACCCACCGCTGCCCCTTTTAACGCCAGCCCAAATTACAACTCCAGTGAGCATGCGCAAACGTTCCTTCACTGGTCACCCGGGCTACAAAAGCTTTTACTGATACTGTGTTTTTGTTTTAATATTATTTCATGCTGTGCTTGTTTGGTGGTGAGGGCTAACAGTGCTACTCTGTAAACACGCTGTTTTATCAGTTGAAGACACAGAAGAAATGTCTTGTTTTAGTCATGATTACAATAAAATAAACATTTCATGCTAAAAGAGACAAATTGATGATGGTTGTAATTATTTTTGTGTGCTTTTTACTTTGTAATAGAAAAAGTACGACAGTGCTGTATAGATTTATTACACTCTGCAACAAAATCTCAATCCTACCTTGTGGAGCTTTAAGTACAAACATTTTTGAATACTTTAATACTTCTACTTAAGTATAATGCTTAAAGAACACCTCAACTTCTACTCAAGTCACTTTTTGACAGACTACTTGTACTTGTAAGTCTGTATCTCTAGTACTTTATACATATCTGTTCACACCATCATGCAGCTATAGCAACTTTGGACTCATGTTTCTGCTGCCTGTCTACTCCCTCTTTTCCTGTATTTATCTTGGTACCTATTTTATTCTGTTTTATTTTATCTTATATTTTTCTATTTTAACAATTGGTCTTTGTGTGTCAATCCTTGAATTCTATTAAAGTATACATGTTAGTTTAAACTCTGTGTAATTGTACATTGTGGTGTTATTTCTGAGAGTGTGTGAGAATGAAAGGGCTAGAGAGAAAGAGAAAAAGAGAAAGGGTTGGACTTACACTCCAGGAAATCTTTTCAGCTTTGAGGTTCAGGAGGAAGAATGATCTGTACTATAGAAACTACAGAAAAATGTACACAGTTACAACACTGAGCTTCTATTCCCTCTCTACATTTACTACATCTGATACTGGATTTTATTAACCTGTAGAGTCATAATCTACCCTGCAGTGGACTTATTACAATAAAATTACACTTTATCATATAACCTTGTTTTAACCACTCCAGTGCAGAAACTACTGACCACTTCATCATGATATAGGTAAGAACCTACAGTGCATTCTGGACATCTTCATCCCTCCAATAAAAAAAAAAATCTAAAATTGTTTTCACTTTGTCATTATGAGGTACTGAGCGCAGAATATTGGATTTATGGGTTTCTTATTTTAGATATTTACACTTGTAGTAACATTTACAGTATTTAATATACCTGCAGCTGATGCCTTCTCAAATTCCTTTTTCCAGAATTTGTCTAGTTTTCCTCTCAGCTGAGAAACAGACTTCATAACAACTTCAAAAGTGTTGAGAGGACTGAGAGTAAAAGCAGGTGATGCTGAAGGTCCAGGAGGAGCTGAGAGAGTCTGAAAATTCTACATGTAGAAAAACAAACACATAATACCACTTGAACAGTTCCTAAATCATATTTACAATGAATTAAAGCAGGTAAAATGGCCTAAATCTGATATTTTTGACATTCGTGATTCAGATTAATTATGTATGAGACCGTGTGAAAGGC
Source organism: Astyanax mexicanus (assembly GCF_023375975.1). Lineage (NCBI taxonomy): Eukaryota > Metazoa > Chordata > Actinopteri > Characiformes > Acestrorhamphidae > Astyanax > Astyanax mexicanus. The sequence continues at coordinate 6,885,533 of NC_064415.1, forward strand.
AATAAAAAGTCTTATGACTTGGTTTAAACTAAATGAAAAGGTACATATTACACCTGTTCTGATTTAGCTGAATACAGCCAACAGATGGCGCTGCTGCAGCATTAAACAAAAATAAAAAACAACAGAAAAGATGAAGGATAAACATAAAGAGTAGGGCGTGGCCAAATGACATTCCTCTTTTTACAGTAAGCTGAAACGCTTTCCCTGATAAGCTCAGCTTTCAGTCACAAGTGAAACCAAAACTTCACGTGAAGCATTCACATTGCTCTTTAGCGCATGAGCATCAGTTTAAGAACAGTTCAGACTAATATCAGATATAGATCACATTTAAAAGATGGTGTAAACAGTCTAAAATAAACTTTGTATTTGGGGAGAAAAACAGAGTCTGTTACCTGGAGGAAATGGATGTGATCCTCTGTGAATGAAAGCTTCTCCAGATCAGCATCTCTCCTCTTCAGCTCTGTGATCTCCTGCTCCAGTCTCTTCAGACGTTCTTCAGCTCGACTCACTGCAGCTTTCTCCTGATCTCTGATCATCTGCCTCACCTCAGAGCGTCTTCTCTCAATGGAGAGGATCATCTCAGTGAAGATCTTCTCACTGTCCTCCACTGCTGTCTGAGCAGAGCGCTGGTAGTGGAATCACAGAGAGAGGAGAATGTTAGGAGCAGTTTATTCAAATAAGTGGAAAAACTACCTCTGTGTAAAAAAGATATATTTTTGGATTTAGTATAATTAAGCAATAGAACACGAAAGGGAGTGTGTTATCGCGAAATAACATCACGGCCGTAATGTTATTTTGCGATAACACACGACCTCGAGTGTTCTATTGCTTTTATAAAACAGTTTATTTTTTTACTAAATAAATAAAGAAAATAAATCAAAGAACTTTACGAAATTCAGTTTGAATATGCTTTAATATGGACTGAGCCTTCTGCCAAAAAGTAGTTCCACCACAACTTAACTACATACAGTGTATGGTTCAGGCAGACTAACACCACGAAAGTTAGCTTGAAAGCAAAATTGGGAATAGTGAAGATGGTAACGTTAGGAGCGTGAAATAACGCTAATACTCTCCTCTCCTGCTCTGTGGAGTCGTCTTCAGGTGAAAGCCGCGAATTTTAGCATTTCTGCTTATTTTCCTGGATGGTGTTGTTTTTAGCTAGCCGACTGGACTGTGGTTAGGTTAGCGTAGCTTGCTTTAGCTCAGCATTAACTTAGCTTAGCCTAGCCTGGCTGGTTAGCGTTCTGGCTGTAAGACGGCAGTAACCGAGCGATTTTCGCTCCCTTTTTTCCACGAAAGACGAGCCAACGCTGCGGGCGAGCGTGCCGCGGCTGAGCGCTAGTCTGTGCTAAGCTAACGCTGCTGCGGGTGTCCTGTGTATATACGCCGTTACTCGGCAACGCGTCGGCGGAGAGATACAAGTTTAGTGCGAGAAGGCCGTGATGTTATCACGAAATATCATCACGGCTAGATCACTTCTCAACCAATCAGATTGTGAGGTCGGAACTAACTGTTGTATAAATTAACATATTACACACAGAGGAATGTTTCACTTTCACATTAAAATGTTTTAAATAACTTCTTTACTGTTAATTTACATGTATTTGCATGCATGAAATGAAAAGTAAATCACCAGCAGAGAGCACTAATCGTCTTTTGTATTGGCTTATTATTTTGACACTTTAAGCACCGTCCAGGCCCAACACTGAATCACAAACTGTCACTTTGCTATTGATTTTTTTCATTTTGTTTTAATTTTAATTCTGTCAGAAATGCTACCTAATGCAAGGACAAATAAATAAAAACGTTACCATTGCATTTTGATTATAGTTTTGACATTTATTATGCAGTTCATCAAAACTGACACAACAGATTGGATAAATGCCAGAAATTGGAGAAACTGAAGTGAAAATAAAAAGTAATGTTTCTCAAAGAGATCTTTTCTTTTTTCTTTTTCGATTTTATCATTTTACTTATTTTTAAAAAGAACCTTGTGAGTCTCCACAGCTTCTATTAACTCCTGAAGCTCCTTTTCTCTCTCCTGCATTCTCTCCTTGTATTTCCTCTGTGTTTCCACCACCTGCTTCTGCAAATAGACCAGCCAACAAAACACAATAATTAAAAAAATCAAATGCCATATGTCATGGGACAGGTGTTGGAAATGGGTCCTATAATTTTTGCGTCTCCCATGGAAGCTAAAGAACACTGCACTGACCTGTAGAGTATGTGGGTGGGGTCTCCTTTATTGAATGTTAAAGTGAATTTTGAGTCACTTGTATGTTTACATTAGCAAGTATAGCCAGACACTGCCGGTCACAATCATTACCACCCACTCTGCTGTCCCCTGTGGGCGGTAATTCCTTCTGTAGACCTGTTTGTACAGGATAGGTTTTACATGGGGAGTTGAGGAAATGTACAGTTGCAAGAAAAAGTATGTGAACCCTTTGGGATTACTTGGTCATTAAATGTGTTTTGATCTTCATCTAAGTCACAACAATAGACAAACACAGTCTGCTTAAACTAATACCACACAGAAAATTATGTTTGCATGGTTTTATTGAATACAACATCTTAACATTCACAGAGCAGGGTGGAAAAAAGTAAGTGAACCCTTAGGCTAAAGACGTTTCTAAGAACTAATTAGAGCCAGGATGTGATGAGATTGAATGTGTTGGTTAAAGCTGCCCTTCCCTATAAAAACACACATCAGTTTTGAGTTTGCTGTTCTTAAGAAGCATTGCTTGATGTGAATCATGTCTCGCACAAAAGAGCTCTCAGAAGACCTACGCTCAAGAATCGTTGACCTTCATAAAGCTGGAAAGGTTTACAAAAATATTTCTAAAAGCCTTGATGTTCATGTGTTCACAGTGTGCTATTAATTTAAGCAGACTGTGTTTGTCTATTGTTGTGACTTAGATGAAGATCACAACACATTTAATGACCAATTCATGCAAAAATCCAAGTTATACCAAAGGGTTTACATACTTTTTCTTGCAACTGTATGTTAACTATAGATCATCAGGAAAACAAATAAACCATCAGTATAAATGACTGAGATTGGAAGTAACTACTCGATTTACACAAACACCTCACAGCTTTTAAAGGTCTAAATGTTTCCAAGCTGTCAGCTTAGGTATCAGGACAATTTTAAATACTGCTGTACCATGACTTTGGGCATGACAGTATATATCAATATGACCATTTTCATTACATTACATTACATTTGGCAGACACTTTTGTCCAAAGAAATAGTGGTCTCCATCGAGGGGGTTGATGTGGAGACAGTAAAGACCTACAAGTACCTTGGTCTGCAGCTGGACGACAAACTGGACTGGTCAACAAATACAGACACCCTGTACAGGAAGGGACAGAGCCGGCTCTATTTCCTGAGGAGACTGCGGTCCTTTAACATCTGTAAGAAGTTTCTGCAGATGTTCTACCAGTCAATCGTGGCCAGCATTCTCTTCTACACTGTGGTGTGCTGGGGAGGCAACATGAAGAGGCCGGGGCAGTGGTTGGAGTGGAGCTGGACACTCTGGTTACAATAGCTGAGAGGAGGACTTTGGATAAACTGCTTTCTATCATGAACAATGATAGTCACCCACTTCACACCACCATAAAAAGCAGAGGAGTGTGTTCAGTGGCAGTCTGCTGTCACAGAGCTGCACAACAGACAGACTCAGAAAATCTATTTATATTAACACTTCCCCAACCTCACTTACATTCAAGTACACTTTACTTTGGGTATTCACATATTCACATTCTCTTTTTAGAACTACATTTGTGACAGATGCATATTTATATTACATTACTATGTCACATCAGTCACTTTCATAATCAATGTCATTGCACTTTGCTCTGTTAATTACTGAATTATGTAATGACCATTAGCAACATCTACTGCACTGCTCCGTTTACAGATATACCTTTACCTTGTATAGTACGTTTTTTATAGCCTTATATATTTTCTATTCTTCTTTGTTCTTCTTATGTTTGAATATGTTTCTTATTGTATTGTATTGTTGCTGCTGGATGCCTAAATTTCCTTCGGGATAAAAAAGTATCTATCTATCTATCTGTCTGTCTGTCTATCTATCTATCATCTAGTAAAGTACAAAATTAATAGAAGTGAAATTCTGTGTTTATCGCAAAGTGGATGTATAATAACTAAGTTTTGGGAGTGATCCACGCCCTCACTCCTCCCACTTCCTTCCCTATTTAAACTTCCTCTCTACCTGCTCATTGAACAAACCTCGCATGTGGTGTTAGCTCCTGCTCCTTACCTGGTCCACTATGGTTCTGCACCTGTCTGTCTCCTGCGACCAGCTGCTCCCATCCACCCTAGCTCCTCCACTGCCACTGCTCTAGGCTGCCTTCCCTGGTAGTGGTTTTATCTTGTCTCGCCTGCTGTGGCTGTCGTCTCCTCGACCTGGTCTGGCAACTCCCGTGCGGTCTCCTCGACCTGGTCTGGCAACTCCCGTGCGGTCTCCTCGGGCCTTAAGCGGTCTCTCCGCGTTCTCTCTCTCTCTGCCACCTTCCCGACGCTGCTGCTGCTACTAGTCCTCTCTTGCTTCCTTCGTGAGGCCTCCAAGCGACCTTGTCGTCCGCGGCGGTCTCTCTCTCTCAGCGGAATTTCTGCAAATGTGTTTAGCGCCTCTCTCTCTTTCTTTCTCTCTCTGCCGCTACCGGCGCCTCTTTTTCTGTTTCCCCTTCCAACCTGCGTTTTTTTTCCGCCCGACCCGCTGGCCGGGTATGGCTCCGCCTTCCTACAGCCTCACTGGGCGGTTCTCGAGCGTAGCCACACCTCTCTCTCTCTCTCTCCTGAGCGAAATCCATAGTTCAGTGAAATTCCTGCATATGAGTTCAGCGCCTCTCTCTCTCTCTCTCAGCGTCTTCTTTCTCTCTCTGCCTCTACCGGCGCCCACGCCGTTACCGCTGCCGGCGCCCACGCTGCTCCCGCGGCCCATTCTTTCCTGTTTCCCCTTCCAACCTGCGTTTTTTCCACCCGACCCGCTGGCCGGGTGTGGCTCCGCCTCACTGGGCGGTACTCGAGCATGGCCACTGTGACATTCCTGTTGCTGATTTTGGCGCCGCCTGCTGGTCCCATGCTGCTAGTTTCAGTGTAGAAGACTGCATGTCGGGAGACCCCCAGCTGCCCGATATATCCCTGCCATGGGCCGGCTTGCTGATGGCCCGGAACTGACGTTCCTGTGAATGCTGACCTCATTTCGGACTTGTAGACAATTATCCAACGTGGTGTCTATCCTTTGAGCGGGACAGGGTGCGTAGGTCGCATGTGCTCCCTGCTTCCGTCATAATCCTCCTCATCATGATCTTAATCATTTTCGCCATCATTATAATTATCATGCCATCATATTCGTCTTTGCCATCAGCATCTTCACCTTTGTAATCGTTGCCACCATATCTCTGCCACCATCGCTGCTCTGTCTACTATATTGTGCCATTGTCGTCACCACGATCCTTGGCACCCTCATCATCCTCACCTCCATCATCACCATCGCAGTCGTCATCACAATCACACCCTCATCACCTTCATCCCCTTTGTTGTCATGACACAATCTCTGCCTTCATCACTATTACCATTGCCTTCATCATCCCTGCCATCACCAGCATGGCCATCTTCACCATCGTCGTCATCGCCACCGTGTTTGCATCACCTTCATCATCACCACCATAGTCGTCATCTTCGTGGCAGTCTTCATCGTTTGCATCACCTTCATCATCACCACCATAGTAGTCATCTTCATGGCAGTCTTCGTCATCATCACCTCCATCTCTGCCCACATCACCATCATCGCTGCCATCTTCTCACCTGCATCTTCATCACTTTCACCTGCTTCGCCTGCATCGTCGCCTTTGTCATCGCCATTGTCTTGAGCATAATCTCGCTCTCATAATCTGGCCCTCTTTATAGCCATCGTCATCATCACCGCCATCTCCGCCTGCATCACCTTCATCACCGCCGTAGTCTTCATCACCATTGCCATTGTCTCTGCCTACATCACCGCCTTCATCTTCATCGCCGCCATCTTCTCACCTGCATATTCGTTGCTTTCTCCTTCTTCGCTCTCATCAACGCCATGCTGAGCATCATCTCGTCCTCATCGTGGCCATCTTCACCTTTGTCGTCTCCGCCTCCTTCTCTGTCTGCATCGCCTTCATCGTCGCTGCCATAGTTATCATTGTGGCTATCATCGTCATTGTAGTAGCCATCTTCATCCTCATCATTGCCGCAATCTCTGCCTACATCACCATCATCGCCGCGATCTTCTTGCCTACGTCTTCGTCTTCTTCGTCTTCGTCGCCATCGTCTTGGGCATCACCTTGCCCTCGCTATGGCCATCTTCGCCCCCATAGTCATCATCGCCACCATCTCTGCCTGCATCACCTTCATCATCTCTGCCACAGTTGTCATGGCCATCCTCATTGTCGCCGTCTGTCTGTCATCGCCATCGTCATCGCTGCGATCTTCTCGCCTACGTCTTCATCTTCTTCGCCTTCGTTGTCATCGTCTTGGGCATCATCTTGCCCTCACTTTGGCCATCTTCACCACCATCGGCATCATTGCCACCATCTCTGCCTATGTCATCGCCATCATCGCCGCAACTTCATAGCTTTCACTTTCACCACCCGCATAATCGCCAACATCTGGGACATAATCTTGCCCTTTTCATTCCATTCTTTCGCTGCCATCATAACAATCACCCTCACCATACTAACCTTCGTCACCATCGTCGTCACCGCCACCATCGTCTTCGCCTCCTTACCCATCTTTGCTACACCAGTCTGTCTGTCCTCCCTGCCCATCCTCCCTGCTCATCCTCAATCCTCCCTACGCCAGTCCGTCTGTCCTCCCTGCCCATCCTCCATCCTCCCAACGCCAGTCAGTCTGTCCTCCCTGCCCATCCTCCCTACGCCAGTCCGTCTGTCCTCCCTGCCCATCCCCCATTCTTCCAACGCCAGTCCGTCTGCCCTCCCTGCCCATCCTCCATCCTCCCGACGCCAGTCCGTCTGTCCTCCCTGCCCATCCTCCTAACATTGGTCCCGAGGCCCACCCTCCCCTTTTTCCCGTGCAACCCGCGTTTTCCGCCCGGCCCGCTGGCGGGCTGTGGCTCCGCCTCCTTGCAGTCTCATAGGGCATTGCTCAGGCGTGGCCACTCATTTCCTCTCCCATTCCTCAGTCTGTCTGTCCTCCCTACTCTTTTTCCATCTCCCGTTGCTGCCATCTTCCCACTCCTTCTTCCCATTCCATCGCCTCAGTCTTCCCACTCCGTCTTCCCACTCCGCCTTCCCACTCCATCGCCCCCATCTTCCCACTCCGTCTTCCCACTCCGTCTTCCCACTCCATCGCCCAGTCTTCCCACTCCGCCTTCCCACTCCATCGCCCCCATCTTCCCACTCAGTCTTCCCACTCCGTCTTCCCACTTCATCGCCCTGTCTTCCCACTCTCTACCCCAACCCCCCCATCCCCCCCCCCCCCGCTTCTGTTGGACTGCAGGAGCACCCCTTCTACCTTACCCGATCGCTCCTGCTACGCAGGTGGGTCGGTGGCTGCTTTTGGGGCCTTTAAACTACATGTACAACATGTGCATCATTCCACTAAGTCGCTCAACACTACCTTTCCACTTTAACCGATTTCTGCCTCCAAGGACCTCACCCTCCATGCTGTCATTCCAGTACATTCCAATACTCGAATAGGCTGGCAGCACCTTTAAACACCTTACTTAATTATTCCCTACCTTTCTTTCGTTTGACTTCCACACTGCCTTCCCCATGCATCGGTTCATCCTCTGGCTTTCTCAAAGACTACAAGGTCGGACTTCCAACACTCAGTTGCTGGAGTTCCCAAGCCTTTCACAGTCAGACCTCTTCTTAAATCCTTGCTGTGGTCGAAAGTTCTGATTTAATTTTTGGGGCTTAGGCTTCACGCTTTACAGCGAAGGTGCCCCGAACTCCACCCCAATACTCTGAGTTTGCTCCCCCTCTTTTTTTTTTCTCTGCCCAGTCAAGGGCGTGGGTCAATACTAGCAAAGTGGAGTTATGTATCATAACTAAGTTTTGGGAGTGATCCACGCCCTCACTCCTCCCACTTCCTTCCCGCCACTTCCTCTCTACCTGCTCATTGAACAAACCTCACACCCACCTCCTCCCCATCTTCCTCCTTATTTAATTTTATTCTCTTCTCGTGTTTCTTTTCATGTGAGGGGGGGCTTCGGCTTCACGCTTTACAGCGAAGGTGCCCCGAACTCCACCCCAATACTCTGAGTTCACTCCCCGTCTTTTCTTCTTCTCTGCCCAGTCAAGGGCGTGGGTCAATACTAGCAAACCACACCTCACATCTCAACAAGTAGGTAAAGAAGAGTACTTTACTTGTATTTTTTACCTGTTTCTCAGATCTTTCTGCTGCAAGTGACACTGTATTGTGTCCTCTATGGTCATTCATAGTACACAGCTTGCAGATACACTGCTGGTCGGTGCGACAGTAAACCTCCAGCAGTTTATTGTGCTGAAAGCAGATCTGCTCCTGCAGTCGTCTGGAGGCTTTGACCAGCTTGTGCTTCTTAAAGGCTGGAGATTGGTAGTGAGGCTGGAGGTGAGCTTCACAGAAAGAGGCCAGACACACCAGGCAGGACTGGACGGCTTTGTGTTTTCTCCCAGTACAGGAATCACACTCCACATCTTCAGGATCAGCAGAAGAGGGATCAGGAGGAGCAGCCTGGAGTCTCGTCTTCTTCAGTTTCTCCACCACCTCAGCCAGCATGATGTTTTTACTCAAGGCAGGTCTTGAGGTGAAGGTGTGTCTGCAGTTAGGGCAGCTGTAGATCTCCTTCTGATCCTCCTCATCCCAGCACTTGTTAATACACGGCATACAGAAACTGTGTCCACAGGAAATAGTAACTGGATTCTTCAGGAGATCCAGGCAAATTGGACAGCTGAACTCATCCTGAGCCTGCCATTCTGCCATTTTACAGTGTGAAGATCTTGTTTCTCTGTTGGAGATAAGTGAACAGAACTATCCTTTAATTCTTATTAGCCAAGATAACAATACTCACACTGTCTGACTTAAACAGGAATTATTGTAGAGATTTAGAAAAACTTACATTAACGACAAATGACAACTGAAAATCCAGACACAACGCACACTGATTTACACACTCACACACCTGCATGGAAAACTGGAAATGATTAAATTTTACTTTCACTATCACTTAAATAGACAGCCTGCAAGTTTGTGAGATGTGGGGATTTGGAGACCTCTCTGGTGAGAATGTGTAATTGCACTGAATATTCAGAAGAGTAGACAAGATAAGACAGCAATCAGATGGAATTTGGCCTCAACAAAGGTGTTCAATAACCCAACATGCACCTTTTTCACTCCGTGCTCATGTTGAAACAAGTGAGGCTGGGGGTACGCTTCAAAACTGAATGATTCAGAATATCCATAAGTTTCAATGGCAGCATCTGTGTGGTTAACTAACCTCATAAACCAACCTGAATTAATGGTGAAAGTTGTCGAAAAATGAGCAGAAAATAAGTGCAAGATTCCCCAGGCTGTTTTTTAATAAAAGGCTACGGTAACTGGACATGAAACATAGCTAGGTAATCACTTTTGTTTGCTGTAATGAAAACTCGCGTGTTAGCTCGCTTGCTAGCTAGTTAGGTATTAAGTAACTTAGTGACTAGAAAAATACCCTGTAGTACGTCTTACTACAGTCCTCCTTAAAGGCTTTACTCAACTATTTATCCAGGCAAATAATATAGCCACAGCATCCCTATCCTCTCCTGATTTTTTTTCTGGGACTCCCTTCTGGTCTACTCCAACTTCTTCTGCAGAAACACAAAAATATGAATGTTAATACTGCTACTTACAGTAGTACAGTAGTTTTATTTGGCCCTTCTTTTCACAGTTTGGCCTGGATTTGGTTTGGTTTGGGTTTGACCCAGTTTGGCCTGTTTGATGCAGTTTGAGCTGGTTTGATCCAGTTCCCTAAATGGATATTTGTATGGGGTCAGCAATGAGGGATAACAGTATTAAAGAGTGGTAAATGGTTGCAAAGACTTGTTAAACATGTGAGCAAGGTAGAAATGATATTTATAGGGTTTTAGTTTGGAGGAGGGTGCTTCAGGTGTGTTCATCCCCCGAAAAGTTTCGGTCATGTTATATAAACTAAAGTGCCAGAATTCCAATGATTGCAGTATGTAAACTGATGGTTAAGTTTAGACCGGGTGTGGCATGAAAACTTCTTAAACGTTGTGAGGTGTTTATTGTAAGTGAAGTTCAACACTGGCCAGAGGGCTCATGGCTTTCTTTAGGAATGTGGAACATGTAGTCAAACCTGTAGGATCAGATACCAGCAAACACATCTCTACTGGAATTACTGCAGTGGAAAAATAAACGTCATGTGTTTCCTTGATGTGCTTTCTTCTTTTCTTTTCCTTAAAGAAATCTCTCCAGCAAGAACATATCAGACGTATGTAGCCTAGTATGAAGATGATCCGTGCAGAGAGTCAAGAGAACTCCAGACAAACTCCAGTCAAACTAAACTTCTTTAATATATTTACATTCTGCTAAAATACATTCATTTGCAATCAGCATATATGCAGCTGAAACAAGGAACAACCCAGTGCATCCCAAATTATATTATCAACATTAACATTTTAATGTAGCATTATAGTCGTTATGGCTTTTAGAAAAATGTGTTAAAAAATGTGGGGGGCGGGGGGGGGGGGGGGGTGTAGTTGGGGGGTAATACAGCCTGCTCAGCGTATCTGGCCTCACAGATCGAGATTAATAAAAATAATAATCCTAGAGCTCTCTTTAGTGTTATTTCCAAATTGACTAAAAACCAGGCAGGTAGTGAACCTCAGATTCCAGCCACTCAGACCAGCAACGCTTTTATGGACTTCTTCAGATAAATAGCACATCCTCTCTGTCATCTGGTGTGGCTGATATAGAACAAAACTCAGTTACCTAAGCAAGGTTGGAAATCTTTATAACCCACTTCCACAGCTAGAACTAGAGAAAATGATCTCCTCATCAAACAGCACAGCCTCCACACTTGATGCAATTCCAATGATTGCAGAATGTAAACTGATGGTTAAGTTTAGTCAGGGTGTGGCATTAAAACTTCGTAAACGTTGTGAGGTGGTTTATTGTAAGGGAAGTTGAACACTGGCCAGAGGGCTCATGGCTTTCTTTAGGAATGTGGAACATGTAGTCAAACCTGTAGAATAAGATACCAGCAAACACATCTCTACTGAATTCACTGCAGTGGAAAAATAAACATTTTGTTTCCTTGATGTGTTTTTCTTTTTTTTTCTTGTTTCTTTTAAATAACTCTCTGTGAAGATAAAAAAAATGATTTACAGTCATTTCAGCACATCCTAAATCAACTGCATTTATCTCCTTATCTAGTACAGGTTTGTTAGAAAAATATACATAATATTACCTGTTTTTAGCTCTTTCCACGGCAGCTGAAAGTATCTCATAATACTACTATTACTACTACTACTACTACTACCACACACACACACACACACACACACACACACACAAAGTGAGTTGAAAGTCACTACTAAACTAGATAAATCAGTTCAGAATCTTGTGTTATATATTTAACAATGTTATTTTACTACTACTTAGTAATAATCTGAACTGAAGGGCTGTATTATTTATAATAACATAAATATCAGATCAGTTTTGGCTAAAACTCAGCAATAAGAGTCTCTCAGTAGCTGAACAGATTTTGGTCCTGTCTCTGTTTCTCTTTCTTTAATGCTCAGGACCCCACAGGACTGCAGTAACACTGATTAGCATGGTGGTGGTGTATGAGGTGTTAGTGGGTGTTGTGCTGGTAGAAGTGGATCAGACACAGCAGTGCTGCTGGAGTTTTTAAACACACTCCTGCAGCTCTGAAAGGCTTTGTTAATGAGCTGATTATTTGGGTGTTTGAGAGGTTCAAGCTGCCAATGTTGGGTTCTTGAACACCTTTGTTGAGTCCAAATCCCATCTGATTGTTGTGTCTTATCTTGTCTACTCTTCTGAATATTCGGTGCAATTACACATTCTCACCAGAGAGGTCTCCAAATCCCCAAATCTCACAAACTTGCAGGCTGTCTATTTAAGTGAGAGTGAAAGTAAAATCTCATCATTTCCAGTTTTCCCTGCAGGTGTGTGAGTGTGTAAATCAATGTGCGTCGTGTCTGGATTTTCAGTTGTCATTTGTCGTTAATGTAAGTTTTCCTAAATCTCTACAATAATTGCCGGTTGAGTCAGACAATGTGAGTATTGTTATCTTGGTTAATAAGAATTACAGGATAGTTCTGTTCACTTCTCTCCAACAGAGAACCAGGAAACAAAATCTTCACACTGTAAAATGGCAGAAGCTGGTATTTTGGTGGTTCAGGATGAGTTCAGCTGTTCAGTCTGCCTGGATCTCCTGAAGGATCCAGTTACTATTTCCTGTGGACACAGTTTCTGTATGGTGTGTATTAACAAGTGCTGGGATGAGGAGGATCAGAAGAAGATCTACAGCTGCCCTCAGTGCAGACACACCTTCACCTCAAGACCTGTCGTGAGTAAAAACACCATGCTGGCTGAGGTGGTGGAGAAACTGAAGAAGACGAGACTCCAGGCTGCTCCTCCTGATCACTCTTCTGCTGATCCTGAAGATGTGGAGTGTGATTCCTGTACTGGGAGAAAACACAAAGCCGTCCAGTCCTGCCTGGTGTGTCTGGCCTCTTTCTGTGAAGCTCACCTCCAGCCTCACTACCAATCTCCAGCCTTTAAGAAGCACAAGCTGGTCAAAGCCTCCAGACGACTCCAGGAGCAGATCTGCTCTCAGCACGATAAACTGCTGGAGGTTTACTGTCACACTGACCAGCAGTGTATCTGCATGCTGTGTACCATGGATGACCATAAAGGACATGATACAGTGTCACTTAAAGCAGAAAGATCTGAGAAACAGGTAAGTGTGTAAATGGAGTAGCTACTCCCATCTTAGTCATTTACACTGATATTCCTTATCTCATGCAAATCATATTTTTTCCTTACATTCTGTAGTTAAAATATATTACGTGGCTTACATGAGAGACACCAAAATTATGGGACCCAATACCATCACCTGTCCCATGACGTGTGGTATTTGAATTTTTAATTATTGTGTTTTGTTGGTTGGTTTATTTGCAGAATCAGGTGGTGGAAACACAGAGGAAATACAAGGAGAGAATCCAGGAGAGAGAGAAGGAGCTTCAGGAGTTAATAGAAGCTGTGGAGACTCACAAGGTGATTTTTAAAATAAGTAGAAGAATAAAGATCTGATTTTTCCCATTAAGGGTAATTATTTAATTACTTAACTAAAGGTGTCCTCATTTTTATGTCATTTAAAGTCACATTTTATTTTAGTTTTAGTCATCAACTATCAAAATTAAATAATATTTACAGCTTCATGAAGTTCGGATTTACACAATATTTATGTCACGTCTTATTCTGTGAGATTATTGGCTGGTTGCAAATAAAAACTCTGACTACTGATAAACTCTGATGTTCCTCAGTAATCAGATTATGAAGTGCATGTAAATCCACTTATTGATGTGAATGAACTGCTCCTAACATTCTCCTCTCTCTGTGATTCCACTACCAGCGCTCTGCTCAGACAGCAGTGGAGGACAGTGAGAAGATCTTCACTGAGATGATCCTCTCCATTGAGAGAAGACGCTCTGAGGTGAGGCAGATGATCAGAGATCAGGAGAAAGCTGCAGTGAGTGAAGCTGAAGAACGTCTGAAGAGACTGGAGCAGGAGATCACAGAGCTGAAGAGGAGAGATGCTGATCTGGAGAAGCTTTCATTCACAGAGGATCACATCCATTTCCTCCAGGTAACAGACTCTGTTTTTCTCCCCAAATACAAAGTTTATTTTAGACTGTTTACACCATCTTTTTAATGTGATCTATATCTGATATTAGTCTGAACAGTTCTTAAACTGAAGCTCATGCACTAAAGAGCAGAGCTTCACATGAAGTTTCAGTTTCACCAGTGACTGAAAGCTGATCTTAACAGAGAATGAGTTCCAGCTCACTTTAAAAAAGGGCATGTTGTTTGGCCACGCCCTCCTCTTTAATGTCTGTCCTTTATCTTTTTTGTTTAAACAATTTTAAGTTTTTTTATTTTACTTAGTGCTGCAGCAGCACCATCTATTGGCTGTGTTCAGCAATTTGATTGGATATATCTTTAAAGAGAGAGCGGTTGTGATGTGTACTATTTAATTCAGTATGAACAGAGACATCAGTCCAAATGTTTATGGGGTCTGTTATCTCTCTATCACACCAATGAATCCCTCATTAACTGCTGTCGCCATTTTCCCTTATGCTCAATGTAAGTTTTGACGTAAATGTTGCATGAATTCTGATCGGTCTTGGATATTGGATATGTATCAGATTTCAATTACACAGACTTTTATTTTCCTTTCACACTGTCTCATACATAATTAATCTGAATCATGAATGACTAATAAGATCAGATTTAGGCCAGATTTTACCTGATTTAATTCAATATAAATATAATTTAGAAATTGTTGAAGGTATTATGTGTTTGTTCTTTTCTACATGTAGAGTTTTCAGACTCTCTCAGCTCCTCCTGGATCTTCAGCTTCACCTGCTTTTACTCTCAGTCCTCTCAACACTTTTGAAGTTGTTATGAAGTCTGTTTCTCAGCTGAGAGTAAAACTAGACGAATTCTGGAAAGAGGAATTTGAGAAGACATCAGCTGCAGGTATATTAAATAAAAATTAAATAAAGTAAATATATGAAATGAAAAGTCCATAAATAGTCATTCTGCACTCAGTACCTCATAATGACAAAATAAAAACTATTTAGGATTTTTTTTAAGTAAAAGAGTGTGAAGAGTTTCAGAATGCACTGTAGGTTCTTCTCTAAATCCTGATGAAGTGGTCAGTAGTTTCTGGACTGAAGTGGTTGAGACTGTATATAAGGTGTGACTTTATTGTGATTGAAAGTCCAGGTAGGGTAGATTAAGACTCTACATCTACATGGAGAGAAAATCCAGTATTAGATTATTTTAATGTTGTAGTAAATGTACAGAGGGAACAGAAGCTCAGTGATGCTGTGTAGTAACTGTGTACATTTTCCTGTAGTGAAGGAAGTGCAGATCATTCTTCCTCCTGAACTCAAAAGCAGAGAAGAGTTTCTGGAGTGTAAGTCCAGCCCTTTCTCTCTCTCTCTCTCTCTCTCTCTCACTCCCCCTTTCTTTCTCACACACTCTCAGAAATAACACCACAATCTACAAATACACAAAGTTTAATCTGACATTTATACGTCTATATTAAATAATTAACTGTTATATTTCAACTGCTTACGTATAAACTTGATAAAAAAAACACCAACATTCCTTATGAACTTTGATTTTGTGATAATGGCCATATCATAATCATAGTTTTGTATTTATTTAGATAAAAACAATGAACATTTTACTACAAATCTGCAATTATTATACAACTCAATCGATTCTCTGTATAATGGATTAAAAAAATGAGTATGTTTTCTGGATTAGTGACTGTACTGAATCTCTGTGCAATAGTGAGCACTTGTATCCAGGCTGTTTCAGAGGCAAAGTGAACATGGAAAATTTTAAAATGCCCCAATTAAACAACAAACAACAAAGAACAGTAATTTTAAAGTGCATCTACAAGCATAACCAAAAATGTTCAGAAATGTATTGTTTTCTGAGATTTGTGACTAAACTGCAAATCACTTTCACCAATCTTTCCCCAAATATAGTCTCTGATCATTTTCTTTATTTATACTGATAAACTTCTTTATTTATACTGTTAAGTTCTACACAATTCTGGACAGTTCTGAAAACTTCTTGATAGTTATCACAGTTCCAGAAGCTTCTGGAAGTCTTTAGTATACTCAGCACTTTATATTTCACAAATATTCAAAAAAATAGATCAGTTTCAGATATGATTGTGCCACCACTAAAGCAAAGTTTCTGGGGAATAAAACTCTTTTTTTATTATTTTAGCCACAAAGAATTAGGAAAACACACTTAACACCTGAGAACAAAAATATACATAAAATTGTTATGTTGTGTAATTGAATAATAATGAGAATAAATATTTTTTTAACATAATCAAACACTTTTTATATATGCTTCCAGTATGTTCTCTGGTTATTTCAGTTTTAGGGGCTGTTTTTAGATCATTTTCTAAAAGCTGATGGGTTTTCTCTCTCTTTCAGATTCCTGTCAGCTCACACTGGATCCAAACACAGCCCATAAACTCCTCCTCCTGTCTGAGAGGAACACAGTGGTGACCCACAGCAACACAGTCCAGCCATATCCTGACCATCCAGACAGATTTGATGAATGGTGGCAGGTTCTGTGTAGAGAGAGTGTGAGTGGACGCTGCTACTGGGAGGTTGAGTGGAGAGGAGATGAATGGGTTTATATAGCAGTGTCTTATAAAAGCATCTCCAGGAAGGGAGAAGGCTGGGAGTGTGGGTTTGGATGTAATGATCAGTCTTGGAAATTGTTCTGTTATTCCTCCAGATACACATTCAGTTACAATAACAGAGAAACTGAAATCTCCGGAGTGCCCGTCTCCTCTAGAGTAGGAGTGTATGTGGATCACAGGGCAGGAACTCTGTCCTTCTACAGCATCTCTGATACCATGACCCTCATCCACAGAGTCCAGACCACCTTCACTCAGCCGCTCTACGCTGGGTTTTGGTTGGGCTCCGGCTCATCAGTAAATCTTTTACTTTCAGCAAAATAGATGAACATGCAGAACAAAGGGAAGAGCTGGATTAGATCAGATAAGAACTGCAGAATCTAGACTGTAGAACTGATCAAATAAAGTTATAATAGTGCTGGGAGATATTGTTAATATAAATAATCATAATTCTGAACGGTAATTACGTCTGTCCCAGATTAGAACTGCAGGTACATTTCCTGAAAGAACAGAATATATACAACATATAGTCAAATATAATATAAAATATACATTTAACTTACTGTACACTACACACATTAACTTACACTATGAAACACACAGTTTTACAATATTGCACTGTTGATTGTAGCTTAAATTTAATATATTTATCATCGCTGTCACATAAAAACATTATATCTCTAAAGTAGCAACTTTACATTTCTATTTGCCCTTTAATCAGGAAATATTGACACAGTATGAAGATAAAGTATGAACATAAGATACAGTAGACATAAGGTTTTTGTGTTACAGCAGTTTTAAACTAATTAATCTAATATATGTGATTCTATGTTGAGTTAATTTATTTGAGCATTTTATCATTTAACTCTACACAGTTCTCTGTATTAATTTGATTTTATTTGTAATGTACTCAGATTGTATTCCTGTAATCTTGTAATGTTGTGGGATATATCTTATTAATAATAAAGCTGAAGCTGAAAGCTCAGAACAGAGGATCTAATTTGTCTAATTATTACTATTAGTTCTGGTTTTCAGAGCACTAGGAGCAGATGTGGGGTAGGAACTATCACTTCCTGTTGTAGATGTGGCAACGACAGTGTCTCTTTCTACAATCTAATGATTATCTAAGAAATCCTGTATATAATTGCAAGTCTTTTTGTTCTTTATTGAAATAAGAAGAGCTGAAGAAACTTTGTCACCTGAAATTTTGGACATTGCAAGCATTTTTTTGTGTAAATTTAGACCTTTGTTTGGCTGGAACTTTGGGCCTACTAGGCCTTGAAGGCTGAGTGCCAAACCATGCCACCTAAAGCCTCTAACAACACTGAGGAATACGTCACAATGGCTCAAGTGCGTGAATTACTGGATCAGCAGAAGGATTTCTACAGAACCTTGCTTGAACAACAGGAAAGAACCTTCAAAGCTTGTGTACAGATCATAGTTGATTCTTCAAACAGGAGGATTGATGATCTATCAAAGCAAGTTTATGATTTCAAGGTGAGTCTAGAAATGACTCAAAAGGAGTTTGATGATTTTAAAGTTTTGTGTAAGACTTGGTCTAAAAACAGTGATGAAACCAGAGCAGATTTGGATACAGTATGCAAAAGCATGATCTCGCTCTCAGATAAGACAGATTCTTTAGAGGGCCAATCAAAGCAACACAATATTGTTGTCCATGGCATCAAAGAGTCGATTAAAGAGAAGGCATCTGAATCTGAAGAAAAAGTGAGAAAGCTCTTCAGAGAAAAATTACAGTTGGATCAGCTGAAGATAGAACTGGATTGTGCACACAGAACAGGGAAACTACTGTCCTCGTCAGAAAAACCTCGACCTATTATGGTCAGATTCCTGCGGCTGAAGGATAAACTTGCTGTTCTGGATAAAGCAAAGAACTTGAAAGGTTCCAACATCTTTATCAATGAGGATTTTTCTGAAGCTGTTCGACAAAGAAGAAAAGAACTGGTTCCAGAAATGAAGGCAGCTCGAGAAAGAGGTGACATTGCATACTTGAGATATGACAGACTCATTGTCCATCCACCTCAAAATCCATCACAGCAAAAAAGAAGAAATTAGCTTACTGATTCTTCACTAAATATTGACAGAAACTTTTTTAATTTACATATTTATATCATAATTTTTAATTATGAACTGTAAATGTGACTTTGAAAATCAGATCTTTGAACCTTTTGATCATGCTACAACTGATTCTTATACTTTGAATCTTGATCCAGATTTAAATTTTTTTTCATCAGTTGATGTTTCTAATCTCTGCAGTTTTTATAATGAAATACAATTTAATGATTTATGTTTTTCTATGTCCTCTAGGGTATTTTCTACTTTTCATCTGAATATAAGGAGTCTTTCTAGTAACTATGATAATTTTATTCACTACTTATCTTCGCTTAAACACAAATTTTCGGTTATTGCTTTATCAGAAACATGGCTTACTCAGGATCTTAAAGATATTTTTAAATTTCCTAGTTATAATTATATGCATTATATTAGAGATAATAGGTCTGGAGGTGGAGTATCTCTGTTCATTCATGAAAATTATGAATTTAAAATTAGGAATGATCTTAATTTAAAGTCAGATGGGTTTGAGGCGGAATCTGTTTTTTTGGAACTTTTAGATGCTTTTAATGGGAAAAATGTAATTATTGGTGCTATTTATAGACCACCTGATATAGCTATCAAAGATTTCAATGAAAGTTTGTCGAGGTCACTTGACTTGATTAATGTAGAAGGCAAAATTTGTTATATATTAGGGGATTTCAACATAAATCTTTTTAAAAATAAATTAGATACTCAAGTAGAGGATTTTCTTAGTGTTCTCTATTCAAATTATTTTTTTCCTCTTATTTATAAATCCACACGAGTTAGTACTTCTACTAAGAAAAACAGTAATGATTTTAATAAGCCTTGGTTTACTAAAGATTTACTAAGGATGTTGAGGAAAAAAAATGGTTTGTATAGAAAATATGTTGTAAATCCTACTCCTTTAACACATAGTACTTATAAAAACTATAGAAACAAGTATACTCATTTTATTAGATATGCAAAAAAGAAATATTTCAGTAAAAAAATTATGACTAATTCACAAGATACTAAAGCAACATGGAAAGTGATAAATCAGATGTTACAAAGGAAGAAAGCTGCTATAGAGGTACCATCAGTTATGTCAGATGGTGAAAATCATTTCAATAATCCATCTGATATTGCTAATCATTTTAACAGTTTTTTTGCAAATATTGGTTGTGAATTAGTAAATAACATTCCCTATTGTTATGGTAACCCACTGGACTTTATAACCAGAACTTTTCCTGTTATATCTTCTTTTAAATCTGTTGATATCCAAGAAATAAGTGATATAATTGATGAATTAAAGATATCTTCAGCTGGTCATGACAATATTTCTGCATTTCTGGTTAAACAGGTGAAGCATGAAATATTGCAGCCACTAGCTTATATTTTTTCATTATCTTTAAAAACTGGTATTGTGCCATCAGATTTAAAAGTTGCCAAAGTTATTCCAATGTTTAAAGCAGATAACCCATGTTGTTTTAACAATTATAGACCTATATCAATTTTGCCATGTTTTTCAAAAATATTAGAAAAAATAATATATAAAAGGATTATTTTTCATTTAGATTCTAATTCAGTTTTTTACAAACATCAGTATGGTTTTCGGAAACATCATTCTACTTATATGGCTCTGCTTCATCTGACTGACAAAATTACCTCTGCACTAGAAAAAAGTAAATTTGTTTGTAGTATTTTTTTAGACCTTTCAAAGGCATTTGATACAGTTAACCATCATATATTATTAGAAAAGTTACATAAATATGGTTTTCAGGATACTACATATAATCTTTTAAAAAGCTATATCTCAGATAGAAGGCAGTTTGTTTGTGTAAATGGTTGTTATTCTAGTAGAGCTGAATTGCTTTGTGGTGTCCCACAGGGTTCTATTCTAGGACCATTGTTATTTCTTATTTATATTAATGACTTGTCTAATGTTTCATATTTTTCCCCAATAATGTTTGCAGATGATGTAACTCTAATAAATAGCCATTCAAATTTTGATACATTGATTAAGGATGCAAATACTGGTTTAGCTGCTTATGTAACCTGGTTTAAATTAAATAAACTTGTTTTAAATATAAAAAAGTCAAATTATATAATTTTTAGTGGAAGAAAAATGTATTCTAAAAGCTTATCAAAAATTACAATTGAATCTATGGTGTTGCCTAAAGTGTCAAGTTCTAAGTTTTTGGGAATCATTATTGATGAAAACTTAAGTTGGAAAGAGCAAATAGACTGGGTTAGTAGAAAAATAAATAAATCTATTGGTATAATAAGGAGGGTTAGTTATTTGGTTAACACAAAATGTCTTCTTACTCTTTATTATAGTCTTATTTATCCATATCTTTCATATTGTAATATAGTTTGGGGGAGTACATATTCTACTAGTCTTAGTAAAATTCTGGTTCTTCAGAAACGATTTGTCCGTATTGCAACACGATCACATCTAAATACTTCAGCTGCTCCTTTATTTCAGAAACTTCAAATTCTCTCTATTTATAATATTAATATATTCCAAATATGTATCTTTATTTTTAAAATTTATTCGAATCAGGAAAATTTTCCAGAACAATTTATAAATTATTTTATTACAAATGCAGAAATACATAAGTATTCAACCCGTCAGTCTTTAGATCTCCATCTTCCTAAATTTCTTTCTTGTAGAGGTCAGTATTCAATAAGGTATAGGGGGACAAAACTGTGGAATAATTTTAATCATTTGGCAAAAAAATGTACATCTGTAAAACATTATAAAAGATGTTTAAAAGATCATCTGATGAATGTATTGTGAATATATATATTTTTTTTTGTTACATGTTTAAATTGTGATATTTTTTTTTTGTTTTGTTTGTTTGTTTTGATGTTATATTTGTTATAATAGATTTTGATATCATTTAGGTAGAGGCATTTTTTAAGCCCATGTTAGGTTTTTGCCTCTACCTGCACTATTTTGTTTATTGCTATTTCCAGTTTGTGTTTATTGTTTTTATTGGTGCAAATAAATAAATAAATAAATAAATAAATAAATAAATGTCTGGGATAAATGGCTGAAGATGAAGCTGTTTTCTCATTGGTTTCTTTTGCAGCATTGAACCTAGCATTCTTAGACTACGCTAGAACTAGAACTGATCCAATCAGGGTTATTATCACAACAATGGAAACACAATATATAGAAATAAAAATAAAAATATAATAAATGCATTAGCTTGTATTCTTCACTGTACAACATAATTACACTGTTTTAAAATGTACTGACCAGTATCGGCATATTCAGGTTATCCCTGTCAAAGGTGAGAAAAGTATCTCCATTCATTACTCTGTAGGTAGAAGTATAGATACTAGAGGTTAAAATACTTCTGTAGAAGTTGAAGTATCAACTCAAGCTTTTTACTCTTTAAGTAAAAGTTCTGGTTTCAAAACTGCTTAAAGTATAAAGTTAATGTAATGTAAGGGGTTAAATAATAAAGCCATTAAGAACAAAAGCTTAGGCCGCGCCCACATCGTCCTATAGCGCACAAAAAACTATTTTTTTTTATAAGCTATAATGACTTTATTGTGCTATTAAAATGTTAATGTTGATAATATAATTTGGGATTTTGCACTAGGCTGTTCCCTGTTTTAGCTGCATATATTCTCATTGTAAATGAATGTATTTTAGTAGAATGTAAATACATTAAAGAAGCTTAGTTTGTCTGGAGTTTTTTTCTGTAGCATAAAACCCATAAAGCTATAAAAACTGTGCTACTTTATTTCACCTACTGATTTCAAAAGACTAAAAGACATTTTTCTCTCTTTAAAGCTCTTAACAGATATGTTCTATTACATGAAATAAAGTTAACAATTAAAAAGGTTAAAAAGAAGAGAGGAGAATTAGCTCTGGAGAGTGTCTTCCGTGTTTATCAGATTGCTTCTAAGTGACTGAAATTAATGGGGTTTTATGGAGGATTTAAGCTATAAGTCTGAGTTCATAAGTGTTTTAGAATAATTAAAATAAAGACAGAACTATATCACATGATTCAGCACTGCAGAAACATTTTCTAAAGCTTTTAAACTCCAGTTATAAACCTTTTAAACTCCAGTTATAAACCTTTTAAACTCCAGTTAGCTCTCTAACCACTCAGCACACATTAGCATCAATGCTAACTAGCTCCTCTCTTCTCTAGAACCTGTTTGATGTAGAAAAATTTACATTTAAAGGTAAACTTTCTTTGCTGTTTTAGTAAAATGAATCATTTTTCTTTGAAAAATCAGAAGAATATTCAAAACAAGTAGTAAGACTCTATTATAACTTTGAGTTTTTAAAGTAGTTGAGGCTAATACTAATGCTAATAATGATGAAGGAGGGGGCATGTTTGTTTACTTTGTGATCCTGTGCTGCACTGATATAGATTTACACCCACAGTGATAATAAACGTATAGAATAAGTAATATAATAAACTCAGGTAATTAGAAGAACAGTAATTAGAAGAAGAGGAGAATTTAGCTTCAACAACAGAGTTTTAAACAGACACAACACAGAAATATGGGGGTCTTGAGGAGCTCCATTTAAACAGAACAGCTTCACCTTAAACAGAAGAGGAGCTGGTAAATTAGCTAGTTAAATTATTAATAAATATTTACAGCTCCTCTTTATCTCAGTGTTTTATTATATACATAAGAAATGAGTAAAATGGTTCTGTTTATACAGCCAGAGCCGTATAGAGAGAGAGAGAGAGTCGCTTCAGCTCCGTTTACTCCAATCTTCACTTTTTAACAGCAATGGCGACTCGTGGAGCTTCTCAATAGTTCCTGTAATTTAGCGACTAAAACTAGCAGCCCCACAGAACTGCAGCAGAGTACAGCGTTAGTGCTGCACTTTTACAGGATAAAACCATTTAACAACCTGATTTAATACTGTCAGCACACCTGAATCTAATTCACATGTAGAGTACAGCATGATCCCCACTAAATTACCATCGTTAAGATCGTTAACAGAACAGATTAGGGTTAATTAGACAGAGCTAGATAAATAATCCTGTCTGTGTTTGTAGGTTTTGTATTCTTGTTACTGAATGTAACTACTCCATTAATTTTAAGATAAGACTATTCATTCTGAATAAATAAATAATATCATAAGGTCTGAATTTATGGAACTTATTTATATGAAGAAATGTATAGAGAATGTATAAATAAGGCAAACAAAACAAGACAAAACAAAAACTATACACACTTATGGATTAATCATTTTTACTAACCCTTTGTTTTTTTATTCTGTTTTTATTTTATATTACATTTTATTGTTAATGACTGTTTACAATGTTGAGTTTGTCACTGCACATATTTCACATTTCTCAGTTTGAAAAGTTAAAATTATAAAGACTTCTCATGAAATAAATGTGTTGTTGTTAGTAAGTCAGAATCTGATTTTAAAACATCCCCAAACCCCCACCAGTGTAATTATATCAGTGTGGAGATAGTGGTAAAAGTTGGACCCCCCCCCATATGTTTATTTTATGCATTTGATTCATAAACAGCAGTTTGATTCTTTGTTTCTGCACTTTAAACCATCAGTTACATTTTGTATGTAGTGGCACTTTTGCGCCAGTAGATGGCAGTGTGTGTAGTGAGTAGAGAGTGGATGTAGACCAAAAAGGAGAGTGGTAGAAGGAGAGCTCCGTGTGTAATGTGTAGAAGGGAGAATGAGTCAATAAAAACTGCCTGAGAAATGACTGGAAATCCCTCTTCTTCTTGAGAAGTGCAACAAAATTTGGTAGCAGAGGATGGTTCAGCGTGCTGTGGACGGTGGTGAGTCTGTGGAGGAAATTTGAGCATAAAGGGCACAATGGAGGAGCTGGAGCAGCTACAGGACAAGCTAAGTGAAGTTTTGGTGCAGCTACGGCATGACCAGCTACAGGAGGTGTGCTCTGAGGCTAAGGTGGAAACTGTAAAGCCATCTAAAAAGCATACGCTGATACGATTAATAAGTGAGGAGGTTGAGGATGTTATTGAAAAGGAAGAAGAGGAAGTAGCCCGCACGTTTTTGCTAAGGCTAATAGTGAAAGCTAAAGAGGCTAGACAAAGCCAGCAGCAGTCACCGATGGTGGAAGTTAGCACAAGTCAGGATGTAGAGGCACTGGCCAACTTGCAGAGACAGTATGCAGCTCTTCAACAAAGTTTCAAAGACTCAACTAAAAAGCTTGAAGAGGAGATTGCTAAACTAACAACCAAAGTGCCAGGCCAGCCACAAGCCAATGCTACAGTGACACCAAATTGGGTTACCCCGCCGCCAGAAGTGACTATTAAGAGAGAATTCAGAATAAATGGTCAAATTGGGGAAAGGGGACAGCGAGATAAGTTGTCTTTTTCCAACCTCATTCACCAGATTGACATGGGTTTAAAGAAAAATCATAGTGAATCTGAAATTATTGAGGCTGTGGTCAGAGCAGTGAGTCCAGGCCTAAGTCTGCGTGATATGTTGGAGATCAAGTCGGACCTCACCCTGTCACAACTGCGCACAATCTTACGTGGACATTACAAGGAGGACAGTTCGACTGACCTGTACAATCGCCTCATAAATATCACCCAGGACAGCAATGAGTCACCACAGAACTTTCTGTTCAGGGCCATTGAGTTAAAAGAACGACTCCTGGTGGCATCCAGAGAGCCAGGTTCTGAGGAGCAGTACAGCTCTGAACTTATCCAAAGAAAGTTTCTGAGGGCGGTGGAGACAGGACTCCTTAGCGATGGTGTGAAATATCAACTGAAGAAATTCTTGGATGATCCCACCGTCACTGATGATGTGCTTATAGCAAAAATAAACGCAGCAGCCAGTCTTGAGTGGGAACGGCATCAGAAGTTAAAAAAACAGACAAAGGAACCCAAAATCAGGGAACTCCAGGTCGAAGCCCAGTCAGTCCCTAAGCCAACAGTGGGTGCGGTAGGGGGTCAAGAACATCCAGCTACAAAAGGCAAAACAACTAAAACCCCAACCACAGTTAATCAAGTTGAATCGGAGTTGCTGGATGTTGTCACACAATTAAAAAGTGAAATGGAGGAGATAAAGAAAGTGATCCGGGAGTCACCTAGGGCCTTCTACAACCCACGAGCAAGCAGAAGGCGGGGCTGCCGGAACTGTCGGGAAGACGAAAAAGGTGAGCAGTGTGACCACTGTTTCCGATGTGGGTTGAGTGGTCACTTGTCTCGTGAATGCCGGACAGGAAGACGGCCAGGTAAAGGAAATGGACAGGTGGACATGGCCGCCAGTACTGTCAGCACCACAAGTCTAGCACCACCTACAGACACCAAATCCAAAGAGGGGCAGTGTCAAGACATGTACAAATTAATCACCGACAGTATCCAACGGTTAGAGGAAAAACTAACCGCTCAGACTGATTTGACCTCCCAGGGAAGAGAGACAGTCAGTGTTAGTCTCCTGTCCCCTACACGCAGCGCACAGTTGCTCAGTCTAATTGGAAAAAAATACATCATTAATTGCTTTCTGAATGATGTAGAGACAAAGGCATTATGGGACACAGGGTCACAGGTATGTCTCATTAACGAAAATTGGAGACAGGAGAACATTCCATACACCACTGTCAGAAATCTAGCTGAGTTGGTAGGAACAGACGTACTGGATGGTAGAGCCGTCAATCAGACACAGATTCCATTCTCAGGGTGGGTGGAGGTGACCTTCAGGCTGCCTACCGATAGGTCCCAACCCATAGAACTCCTCGTCCCAGTGTTATTGGTGAATGGGGATGGGGTGGCGGATCAGCCTATCATTGGGTTCAACGTGATTGAACAGGTCCTTAAGATGGGTATTGAACCCCCTTATGCCATTAGTGAGGCAGTGAGTGCCGCTTTCTCTTTTGATTGTCAGAAAACAGAGGTTTTTCTGAAAGTTATGCAGAGCCGAGATGATGTGCTGGGGGAAGGCTGTGTTAAAGCAGGCCGTGAGACATTGACTATCCCAGCTGGACAAACAAAAGCCGTGAAGTGTAGTGTTAGAGCAGTCACACTCCCAGACATTGAGGGGGTATTATTTGAGCCAAGCCCACGTACCCAGCTACCTGACGGGTTACAAATCAGAAGTGGAGTGGTATCACTGAAAAGTGGAGGTCGTTCTATGGTCACCATTCGAGTAATGAACAGTACTACACGTGACATCCAGTTACCAGCCAGAACCATCCTTGGGGAAACACAGAGAGTTAAGACCATCTATCCCGCAGATCTAAGACCTGCTAATGGCAGCCAAGGAGACATCTCTAGTTTGAACAGTATAGACCAGGAAAAAATAACAATTGGGGAGAAAAGTGGTAAATTGGAGGACAGTTGGGAGCCCCCAGTTCCTCTTGACCACCTCCCTCCAATGCAACGAGAGAAAGTGAAACAGCTCCTAAAAGAGGAAAAACAAGTTTTTGCTCGTGATGAATATGACGTCGGGAACATTCCAACTCTCAAACTAAAAATCAGACTGAATGACCCCACTCCTGTTAAAAAAACATACATCTCAGTCCCTCGGCCACTCCATAAAGAGGTAAAGGAATATTTGGAGGACTTGTTAAATAGGGGCTGGATCGCAAAGTCCAAGTCGTCATACTCCAGTCCCATTGTCTGTGTGCGGAAAAAGGATGGAGGCCTGCGGCTGTGCTGCGATTATCGAGAGTTGAATAGGAAGTCAATCCCAGATCGACACCCAATACCCCGCATTCAAGATATGCTGAACAGTCTGAAAGGGAGCGCCTGGTTTTCAGTACTCGACCAGGGTAAGGCATATCACCAGGGCTTCCTGGAAGAGTCCAGCCGTCCCCTAACGGCATTTATTACACCCTGGGGCCTATTTGAATGGGTGAGGATTCCTTTCGGCCTGTCCTCATCACCGGCAGTGTTCCAGAGGTCAATGGAGGAGTGTTTGTGGGGGTTGAGGGATGACATTTGTCTGCCTTACCTCGATGATAATCTTGTGCATTCACAGACGTTCGAGGACCACCTTCATCACTTGAGAGAAGTTCTGCGCCGCTACCACAACCACGGGGTGAAGTTGACTCCCAGGAAATGTGAGTTATTCAAGAATCAGGTGCGTTTCCTGGGAAAATTAGTCACCCAAGAAGGTTACACTATGGACCCCGCTGACATTGCCCCAGTGCAGGCTCTAAAACAGCAAAAGCCGTCCACTGTTGGCGAGTTAAGGAAGTTGCTAGGATTCATCTCCTATTACCGCAGCTACATTCCAAACTTTTCACAGATAGCAAAGCCCCTCTATGACCTGTTGGCCAATGACAATAAAGGAAAAGAGAAACAGAAACAAACACAACAGAAAAAAAAGAAAACAAGGGAAGGAGGCCAACTCTCATCCTCCCATGGAATCATGTGGTTGGCAGAGCACCAGCTTGTCCTTACCCAGCTCATTGACTTTCTCTCACAGCCCCCGGTGTTAGGTTATCCTGATTTTGAAGAGCCTTTTATAATGCACTGTGATGCTTCACAGGAGGGGCGTGGAGCGGTCCTATATCAGCGACAACAGGGAAAGTTGGTGGTTATTGCGTATGGCTCCAGAACACTGTCCAACCCTGAAAAGAATTACCACCTCCACTCAGGCAAGTTAGAGTTTCTTGCCCTGAAGTGGGCCATATGTGAGAGGTTTCGGGACTATCTATACTACTCCCCAACATTTACTGTCTATACTGACAACAACCCTCTGACATATGTGCTCACCACAGCTAAGTTGAACGCAACAACACAGAGGTGGGTGGCTGAATTGGGCGACTTTCAGTTTGTGATTAAGTACCGCCCGGGAAGAGCCAATAGGGATGCGGATGGCCTCTCGCGTATGCCTCTAGATATGGAGGAGTACATGACCAACTGTACCCAGGATGTACTTCCTGAAGTCATGCACAGTGTGACCCAGTTAGTCACTGTAAAGTCCCAGAAGGATGAGCCGTGGCTTTGCCCAGTGATCATGAATACCCTCATTGAGGAGGCGGGTCGGGAAGTCAGTTCGGTGGCAGAGATACCAAAAACAGTCCTTCAAGAAGCTCAAGAAGAGGACGCAGTAATAGGAGAGGTGCTCCATTATGTGAGATCCAAACAATGGCCTAAAGGGGGAAAACGGCTCAGCAGCAAAATTGTAACACTGGGCAGGGAGAGACATAAATTGCACATTGGGGCTGATGGACTGCTGTACCGGAAAACAACCAAACGAAACCAATTGCTCTTGCCTCAAAAGTTCCACAAATTGGTCTATAAAGAGCTGCATGAAGAGATGGGCCATTTGGGTGTGGAGAGAGTGATGCATCTGATAAGGGACCGGTTTTATTGGCCGCATATGCAGAGAGATGTGGAGCACTATTTCACTCGGGTGTGTAGCTGTTTGAAAAATAAACGTCCTAACAGGCCGACCAGGGCACCTCTCACTAATATCATTACCACCTACCCGTTCGAACTAGTGTCCATCGACTTCTTGCACCTTGAAAGATGTAAAGGGGGATATGAGTATATTTTGGTAGTGATGGACCACTTTACACGCTTCGCCCAGGCTTACCCGTGTCGCAACAAAGCTGCCCACACTGCTGCACAGAAAATATTTGGTGACTTTGTCCTGCGATTTGGATTCCCCACCCGCCTCCATCATGACCAGGGTAGAGAATTCCAGAATAAGCTGTTTGAAAAGCTTCAGGAGTACAGTGGTGTTAAAGGGTCCCACACAACACCGTACCACCCACAAGGGAATGGTCAGGTGGAACGATTTAATCGTACCCTATTGTCAATGCTCAGAAATTTACCGGAAGCTGCAAAGGCAGACTGGAAGTCATCCCTGGCAAAGGTGGTCCACTCATACAACTGCACACGCAGTGAAGCAACAGGGTTTGCACCCTATTTTCTGCTATTTGGCCGTAGTCCAAAGCTCCCCATCGATCTTATGTTTGGCCTCAAAACAAGAGAACAGAGTACATCCCACAGAGACTATGCTGAAAGGTGGAGGGCCAACATGACAGAAGCATATAAACTGGCTTCTCGAACAGCCTACAAAGAGGGCTTGAGAGGTAAAGTGCTCTATGACAAAAAAATCTATGGTGCTGAGTTGCTTCCTGGATCACGAGTTCTAGTCAGAAACTTAACCGAAAAGGGTGGACCAGGGAAGCTAAGATCATTCTGGGAGGATCGGGTCTATGTGGTGGCCCAAAGAAAGCACCCAGACGTTCCAGTGTATGAGATAAAGCCGGAATCAGGAAAGGGCCGTGTTCGAATCATGCACAGAAACCTGCTGTTGCCGTGTGATTTTCTCCCAGTGGAACCAGTGGAGCATTCTCGGAGAGGGCCTACACAGGAAAAACACAGACGAAAAGAACGGATTGTGGACACCCAAAACAGCACAGCAGATGAAGATGAAGAGGATTGGAGGGCTATCGTGGGACTACAAGCTGGGAAGGACCTACCACAGGACATTCGACTGAGGGCTGATGCACCTGAGTTTTATCCAGATGGGGACCAAGCCCAGGTTGAGGAAGAGTCTGCTGAGTCGACATCCAGTGAGGAGGAGGATCCTGTCCAGGTCACAGTTAAAAAGTATCCTTTGAGAACAAGAAGGCCGAGAATGATACTTACATATGACCAGTTAGGTCAGCCCACTACATCACATGTTTAAGCGCAAGGGTAGGGGTTAAATAGTGTTGGTAACATAGGAAAACAAGTAGTTCAGCTTATTGTATTCATTAGTTTGGTTCTTGTAACAGGTTGTTAGAGTTGATAGGTAACACGAGATTGTATATAAAAAAAAAAAGGGGAAGATGTCCAGTAGGTGTGTTAGGCACATTCATTACATATTGGTCTGTCTAGTAGGTGTTGGCTATATGGAGTACCTTACTCTCACAAAAGATGCAGATCCCCACAATGTGGATGGAGCAGTTGATTGTCATCGTGCACAAAGGCATCTTCTGCAGACATATGGCATGGAAGGAGGAGATACATGCTGTACTGTGGATTATATCCAGTTTTGCATTTTAATGGACTGACAAGACCTGTGATTCCTCTTTAGCTATAGCCTACTAACATGTTCTGCATAGGTACCAAATATGTACAGGCACACAATGTTTTCAGTTGCATAATGTCGGGTCGACATTACATTTTTGTGGGGAGAGTGTGGAGACAGTGGTAAAAGTTGGACCCCCCCCATATGTTTATTTTATGCATTTGATTCATAAACAGCAGTTTGATTCTTTGTTTCTGCACTTTAAACCATCAGTTACATTTTGTATGTAGTGGCACTTTTGCGCCAGTAGATGGCAGTGTGTGTAGTGAGTAGAGAGTGGATGTAGACCAAAAAGGAGAGTGGTAGAAGGAGAGCTCCGTGTGTAATGTGTAGAAGGGAGAATGAGTCAATAAAAACTGCCTGAGAAATGACTGGAAATCCCTCTTCTTCTTGAGAAGTGCAACATCAGTTAACATTATGATATGAATGCTTTTGACTGCAATACGATAGTCAAAACTCAAAGCTCATAAAAAAATAAGTTTTTACATTTAAACAAAGCTTATCAATGGAATTACATGTACAGAAAGGATTTCTAAATAAATATTGTAAATTACTGCATTCTTTAGCTGCTAATGACTAAAACTGCAGTTCTGTCTCAGTGTTTAAATTGCTGATATTAACTTTCTGGAACTATTGGAGCTCGTCATGGGTCTCGAGAACACCAAGCATTTAGGACTTCCGCTGTAGCGACTCTCTCTCTATACGGCTCTGACACTAGCTAGCTAACTGACTATATTATATAAAAGAGAGAGCGAGAAGGAGAGAGAAAGTGAGAGAGAAATTAGGCTAAATAGCAGAACATAAGCTGGTTATAAACTGACACACAGCAGAGGAGCTGAGGAGCTCAGTTCCCCAGAACCTGCAGAGCTTCAAACACAGCTGCAGAGAACGGCTTCACTTCAGCTTCAACTGGAACCAAACTGGACAGATAAGTGAATCTATCTGACTGACTTTAGTAAAGAGCAGTGGAGCTTCTGTGTTAGATGGAGTTTTACTGTCTAGTAGCCTCTGTGCTAGCTAACGCTAACAGGCTAGCTAACGCTAACAGACTAGCTAACGCTAACAGGCTCAAGTAACGTTACGTAGATACTGCTAAAATGCAAGCTAACGCTAACCGGCAAGCTAATGCTAACAGACTAGCTAACGCTAACAGGCTCAAGTAACATTACGTAGATACTGCTAAAATGCAAGCTAACGCTAACTGGCAAGCTAACGCTAAGCAACTAGCTAATGCTAACCAGCTAGCTAATGCTAACCGTTTGCTTTGGCTCAGTTAACTCAGTTAACCTACAGGAGAGAAACTCCTATTTATGATTTAAACTATAGAACAGTGTGTGCTGAAGCCAAACGCTCAATACAGCCAAACAATTAAACAGTGGGGAAATCCCAGCTCCCTAACTAGTAAATATAGCCTTCGTATTTATATTACATTATGTGTTCATCTCGTAAATATAATATACTGCATGTTTTGAAGGCATTATTAATTGGGACTCGATAAAATGCAGAATGTAAGTTTTTATTATTTACAAAAAAAAAGCTAGCTAACCTTTCTAACTCCTTCATTGATTTCACTGATTGAGTAAATACTGCAGTAATAAGAAGCTCTAAATATCAGTTAATTGGTTAAGTTACCCACTGTTGTTACCGGATTCAGCGTTTTACCGGGCCCATTATTAGTGTGGGTGTCGTACTGAATCAGGTGTAAATGATAGAGATTATTAAATGTGTGTCTTTGTGCTAAAATGTGTGTGTACTGTGTAAATAAAAAGTTATTAGGTTGGTGTGGGCTATTGTAATGCAGGTGTCATGTGTGACCGCTGTAATGAGTAAATGGCAAATTCTGTAGTTAGGAACTTTACTTACATTACTTGTATTATTTATTATTATTACAGATGACAGCCACACTCCCCTGGATATCTTTAAAATTTACTTTTCAGAGCTCTGGCAGGAAGGAATAACCTGGACAATTTACACTGGAAAGAACTACTTTCCCACAGACCAGATTCTCTTATTACTCTGTAATGTCACTGACTGACTGAGGTAAGATAAAATTGTTGTAGTTTTATGTGTCAGGATTTTACCCATATTCTGTGTGTGTTTTAAATAATCTGTAAAAGAGTTTTCATTGCCTCTTTTTTTCTTACACTGCACACTTTCCAAAGGTAAAAGTGTCTCAAACATTCATTGTTTGAGCCATTAGAATTCAAGTGAGGTTTAGAGTACTAAAACTTTTTAAAT
Organism: Astyanax mexicanus; assembly: GCF_023375975.1. Taxonomy (NCBI): domain Eukaryota; kingdom Metazoa; phylum Chordata; class Actinopteri; order Characiformes; family Acestrorhamphidae; genus Astyanax; species Astyanax mexicanus. Next base: position 6,918,350 of record NC_064415.1, read on the forward strand.
AGTGTAATTCCAGATAGCTTAACTGTGTAATCATTATTATTGTGAATACATGGGGAGAGTACAAGCTAAAAATCAGTTGTGACGAAATATTGGCTTTAAATATCGGTCATCTGCCACTTGTGATCTTTAAATATCGGCATCGTCATCGGCAATTAAAAAAAAACAATAAAGGTAGGTCACTAGTCTATACGTTCCTCTATATACACACAGCACTAAGGAGTGGTTCAGAGGGAGCCGTGCCGTGAGTGGCTGTGCGGGGGGTGTGTGATGAGATGTTGGGAATTTTAAAGAAAAGCGTAAATCAGATTGATTCACACAACATATCATTTAAAATGTCGTAAGTTCTTTGAGTCTACTGATTTTCACGATTCTAGCTAAAAACTGTGATCTGCAGAGCCTTTCTATTTTTTTGTCCAAAACTTTTAAATGGATTCCTATGGGGAAAATGTTTAGCTGAAAAATGCCCGCTGTAAGAAAACCGTACGAAGTATTGTTCCAAAAAGCACAAGCAACGTAATTCAGTGGTTGTAACATGAAAGCAGTAGGAGGAGAAGCATATAGAAAAACGCAAATAGAATAATAATAATAAGATTTTTTCCAAGCCAACTTAATAATTCTCAATCACAGTGGATATAAGTTGCCTAGCTGGTGAACTATCTCTGTTTTGTGTGTGAAAGCTGGTTAGCTATGCTAGTGTAAATAGCTGTAAATAAGATTAAATAGGCTGTTGGAATGCTAGGTTAGCATATCTAGCTACTTTATGATCAGTGTTCACAGCAGTAGCTACTTCAGACTGCATTTACTTTAAATACAATACGACCAGAAACCATTTAATATGAACTGCTAATACTACTACTACTACTACTACTACTACTACACACACACAGACACAGAGTGAGTTGACCGCAGTGTTTTAAAGGAACTGGGAGCTGAATGATCAGGGAGGTCAGTCAGATCTGGATTATAAGATATTAAACATATTAAACTATATAAATCAGTTTAGAATGTTGTGTTATATTTTTAAAAAACTATATTTTACTACTTAGTAATAATCTCAACTGAAGGGCTGTATTATTTATAATAACATAAATATCAGATCAGTATTGTCTAAAACTCAGCAATAAGAGTCTCTTAGTAGCTGAACAGATTTTAGTCCTGTCTCTGTTTCTCTTTCTTTAATGCTCAGGACCCCACAGGACTGCAGTAACACTGATTAGCATGGTGGTGGTGTATGAGGTGTTAGTGGGTGTTGTGCTGGTACGAGTGGATCAGACACAGCAGTGCTGCTGGAGTTTTTAAACACACTCCTGCAGCTCTGAAAGGCTTTGTTAATGAGCTGATTATTTGGGTGTTTGAGAGGTTCAAGCTGCCAATGTTGGGTTATTGAACAACTTTGTTTAGTCCAAATTCCATCTGATTGTTGTGTCTTATCTTGTCTACTCTTCTGAATATTCGGTGCAATTACACATTCTCACCAGAGAGGTCTCCAAATCCCCAAATCTCACAAACGTGCAGTCTGTCTCTTTAAGTGAGAGTGAAAGTAAAATCTGATCATTTCCTGGATTACCTGCAGGGTGTGTGAGTGTGTGAATCGGTGTGTCATGTCTGGATCTACAGTTTTGTCATTAAAGTAAGTTTTCCTGAGTCTCTACAATAATTCCTGTTTGAGTCCTACAGTGTAAGCATTGTTTTCTTGGCTAATAAGTAGAATTACAGAATAGTTCTGTTCACTTCTCTCCAACAGAGAACCAGGAAACAAAATCTTCACACTGTAAAATGGCAGAAGCCAATGTTTCACTGGCTCAGGGTGAGTTCAGCTGTTCAGTTTGTCTGGATCTCCTGAAGAATCCAGTGACTATTAACTGTGGACACAGTTTCTGTATGGTGTGTATTAATAAGTGCTGGGATGAGGAGGATCAGAAGGAGATCTACAGCTGCCCTCACTGCAGACACACCTTCACCTCAAGACCTGTCGTGAGTAAAAACACCATGCTGGCTGAGGTGGTGGAGAAACTGAAGAAGACGAGACTCCAGGCTGCTCCTCCTGATCACTCTTCTGCTGATCCTGAAGATGTGGAGTGTGATTCCTGTACTGGGAGAAAATACAAAGCCGTCCAGTCCTGCCTGGTGTGTCTGGCCTCTTTCTGTGAAGCTCACCTCCAGCCTCACTACCAATCTCCAGCCTTTAAGAAGCACAAGCTGGTCATAGCCTCCAGACGACTCCAGGAGCAGATCTGCTCTCAGCACGATAAACTGCTGGAGGTTTACTGTCGCACCGACCAGCAGTGTATCTGCATGCTGTGTACCATGGATGACCATAGAGGACATGATACAGTGTCACTTAAAGCAGAAAGATCTGAGAAACAGGTCAGTGTGTAAATGGAGTAGCTGCTCCAGATTATAGGACCTAATACCTTCACCTGTCCCATGACATGGCATTTTAATTTTTAATTAATGTGTTTTGTTGGTTGGTTTATTTGCAAACACAGAGGAAATACAAGGAGAGAATCCAGGAGAGAGAGAAGGAGCTTCAGGAGTTAATAGAAGCTGTGGAGACTCACAAGGTGATTTTTTAAATAAGTAGAAGAATAAAGATCTGATTTTTCCCATTAAGTGTAATTATTTAATTACTTAACTAAAGGTGTCCTCATTTTTAAAATGTCATTTAAAGTCACATTGTATTTTAATTTTAGTCATCAATTATCAAAATTAAATAATATTTACAGCTTCATGAAGTTTGGATTTACACAATATTTATGTCACGCCTTATTCTGTGAGATTATTGGCTGGTTGCAAATAAAAACTCTGACTACTGATAAACTCTGATGTTCCTCAGTAATCAGATTATGAAGTGCATGTAAATCCACTTATTGATGTGAATGAACTGCTCCTAACATTCTCCTCTCTCTGTGATTCCACTACCAGCGCTCTGCTCAGACAGCAGTGGAGGACAGTGAGAAGATCTTCACTGAGATGATCCTCTCCATTGAGAGAAGACGCTCTGAGGTGAGGCAGATGATCAGAGATCAGGAGAAAGCTGCAGTGAGTCGAGCTGAAGAACGTCTGAAGAGACTGGAGCAGGAGATCACAGAGCTGAAGAGGAGAGATGCTGATCTGGAGAAGCTTTCATTCACAGAGGATCACATCCATTTCCTCCAGGTAACAGACTCTGTTTTTCTCCCCAAATGCAAAGTTTATTTTAGACTGTTTACACCAACTTTTTAATGTGATCTATATCTGATATTAGTCTGAACAGTTCATAAACTGAAGCTCATGCACTAAAGAGCAGAGCTTCACATGAAGGTTCGGTTTCACCAGTGACTGAAAGCTGATCTTAACAGAGAATGAGTTCCAGCTCACTGTAAAAAAGGGCATGTTGTTTGGCCACGCCCTCCTCTTTAATGTCTGTCCTTTATCTTTTTTGTTTAAACAATTTTAAGTTTTTTTATTTTACTTAGTGCTGCAGCAGCGCCATCTATTGGCTGTGTTCAGCAATTTGATTGGATATATCTTTAAAGAGAGAGCGGTTGTGATGTGTACTATTTAATTCAGTATGAACAGAGACATCAGTCCAAATGTTTATGGGGTCTGTTATCTCTCTATCACACCAATGAATCCCTCATTAACTGCTGTCGCCATTTTCCCTTATGCTCAATGTAAGTTTTGACGTAAATGAATTCTGATCGGTCTTGGATATTGGATATGTATCAGATTTCAATAACACAGATTTTTTATTTCCTTTCACACTGTCTCATATATAATTAATCTGAATCATGAATGACTAATAAGATCAGATTGAGGCCAGATTTTACCTGGTTTAATTCAATATAAATATAATTTAGAAATTGTTGAAGGTGTTATGTGTTTGTGTTTTTCTACATGTAGAGTTTTCAGACTCTCTCAGCTCCTCCTGGATCTTCAGCATCACTTGCTTTTACTCTCAGTCCTCTCAACACTTTTGAATTTGTTATGAAGTCTGTTTCTCAGCTGAGAGGAAAACTAGACGAATTCTGGAAAGAGGAATTTGAGAAGACATCAGCTGCAGGTATATTAAATAAAAATTAAATAAAGTAAATATATGAAATGATAAGTCCATAAATAGTCATTCTGCACTCAGTACCTCATAATGACAAAGTAAAAACAATTTAGGATTTTTTAAAAAGTAAAAGAGTGTGAAGAGTTTCAGAATGCACTGTAGGTTCTTCTCTAAATCCTGATGAAGTGGTCAGTAGTTTCTGGACTGAAGTGGTTGAGACTGTATATAAGGTGTGACTTTATTGTGATTGAAAGTCCAGGTAGGGTAGATTAAGACTCTACATCTACATGGAGAGAAAATCCAGTATTAGATTATTTTAATGTTGTAGTAAATGTACAGAGGGAACAGAAGCTCAGTGATACTGTGTAGTAACTGTGTACATTTTCCTGTAGTGAAGAAAGTGCAGATCATTCTTCCTCCTGAACCCAAAAGCAGAGAAGAGTTTCTGGAGTGTAAGTCCAGCCCTTTCTCTCTCTCTCTCTCTCTCTCACTTTCTCTAACCCTTTAATTCTCACAGACTCTCAGAAATAACACCACAATGTACAAATACACAAAGTTTAATCTGACATTTATATGTCTATATTAAATAATTAACTGTTATATTTCAACTGCTTACGTATAAACGTTTTAAAAAAACACCAACATTCCTCATGAACTTTGATTTTGTGATAATGGCCTATCATAGTTTTGTATTTATTTAGATAAAACACAACATTTGTGTTTTATGATAAAAACAATGAACATTTTACTACAAATCTGCAATTATTATACAACTCAATCGATTCTCTGTATAATGGATTAAAAAATTAGTATATTTTCCGAATTAGCGACTGTACTGAATCTCTGTGCAATAGTGAGCACTTGTATCCAGGCTGTTTCAGAGGCAAAGTGAACATGGAAAATTTTAAAATGCCCCAATCAAACACCAAACAACAAAGAACAGTAATTTTGAAGTGCATCTACAAGCACAAACAAAAACGTTCAGAAATGTATTGTTTTCTGAGATTTGTGACTAAACTGCAAATCACTTTCACCAATCTTTCCCCAAATATAGTCTCTGATCATCTTCTTTATTTATACTGATAAACTTCTTTATTTATACTGTAAAGTTCTACACAATTCTGGACAGTTCTGAAAACTTCTTGATAGTTCTCACAGTTCCAGAAGCTTCTGGAAGTCTTTAGTATACTCAGCACTTTATATTTCACAAATATTCAAAAAAAAAAAAAAATCAGTTTCAGATATGATTGTGCCACCACTAAAGCAAAACCTATATTTTGTATATTCTATTTTTATTGTATTCTTTTATTTTATCTTATTTTATCTATATATCTATTTTAATAACAGCTCTTGGGTGTAAACTGGATCATGAGATCACAATTTCGTTCCACCTCATGTACCACATGTGATGCGAATGACAATAAAATCTTCTTGAATCCTTGAAATTTTCTGGGGAATAAAAACCTTTTTTATTTTTTAAAGAATTAGGAAAACACACTTAACACCTGAGAACAAAAATATACATAAAATTGTTATGTTGTGTAATTGAATAATAATGAGAATAAATCTTTCTTTAACATAATCAAACACTTTTCATAGATACTTCCAGTATGTTCTCTGGTTATTTCAGTTTTAGGGGCTGTTTTTAGATCATTTTCTAAAAGCTGATGGGTTTTCTCTCTCTTTCAGATTCCTGTCAGCTCACACTGGATCCAAACACAGCCCATAAACTCCTCCTCCTGTCTGAGAGGAACACAGTGGTGACCTGCAGCAACACAGTCCAGCCATATCCTGACCATCCAGACAGATTTGATGTATGGGCTCAGGTTCTGTGTAGAGAGAGTGTGAGTGGACGCTGCTACTGGGAGGTTGAGAGGAGAGGAGATGAATGGGTTGATATAGCAGTGTCTTATAAAAGCGTCTCCAGGAAGGGAACAGGCTGGGAGTGTGTGTTTGGATTTAATGATCAGTCTTGGAGATTGTTCTGTGATTCCTCCAGATACACATTCAGATACAATAACAGAGATACTGTAATCTCCGGAGTGCCCGTCTCCTCTAGAATAGGAGTGTATGTGGATCACAGGGCAGGAACTCTGTCCTTCTACAGCATCTCTGATACCATGACCCTCATCCACAGAGTCCAGACCACCTTCACTCAGCCGCTCTACGCTGGGTTTGGGTTAAACATCGACTCATCAGTAAATCTTTTACTTTCAGCAAAATAGATGAACATGCAGAACAAAGGGAAGAGCTGGATGAGATCAGATAAGAACTGCAGAATCTAGACTGTAGAGCTGATCAAATAAAGTTATAATAGTGCTGGGAGATATTGTTAATATAAATAATCATAATTCTGAACGGTAATTACGTCTGTCCCAGATTAGAACTGCAGGTACATTTCCTGTATGGAAAGATTTATTCAGATTTAGCGTTAAATACTTTAAACTGTTTATATTATTAACAGAGCTCACAGTAACAGAGTTCATATTTGAAACTTCATATTACAGAATTTTATTAATTTTTAACACATTATCATTTATTATAAACTGAATGAAAGATCACAATAAACTGTTTACATTTTTTATTATTATTATACTGTTGTTTTATCCTCAACATTTTTATATTTAAACAAAGAGAGAGGAAATCTGTGTGTTAATGCTTTAACTTTAATTTTACAATTAATGTAATATCAAAAGGAAAGAACAAATTATACACAACATATTGTAAAATATAATAGAAAATATACATTTAACTTACTGTACACTACACACATTAACTTACACTATGAAACAGTTTTACAATATTGCATTGTTGCTTAAATTTAATATATTTATCATCGCTGTCACATAAAAACGTTATATCTCTAAAGTATCAACTTTACATTTCTGTTTGCCCTTTCATCAGGAAATATTGACACAGTATGAAGATAAAGTATGAACATAAGATACAGTAAACATAAGGTTTTTGTGTTACAGCAGTTTTAAACTAATTAATCTAATATATGTGATTCTATGTTGAGTAAATTTATTTGAGCATTTTATCATTTAACTCTACACAGTTCTCTGTATTAACTTGATTTTATTTGTAATGTACTCAGATTGTATTCCTGTAATCTTGTAATGTTGTGGGGTATATCTTATAAATAATAAAGTGGAAGCTGAAAGCTCAGAACAGAGGATCTAATTTGTCTAATTATTACTATTAGTTCTGGTTTTCAGAGCACTAGGAGCAGATGTCTGGGATAAATGGCTGAAGATGAAGCTGTTTTCTCATTGGTTTATTTTGCAGCATTGAACCTAGAATTCTTAGACTACACTAGAACTAGAACAGATCCAATCAGGTTTATTATCACAACAATGGAAACACAATATATAGAAATAAAAATAAAAATTTAATAAATACATTAACTTTAACTCTTCACTGTACAACATAATTACACTGTTTTAAAATGTACTGACCAGTATCGGCGTATATAGATTTTTGATTAATCAACATCACTAAACTAATCCCTGTCAAAGGTGAGAAAAGTATCTCCATTCATTACTCTGTAGGTAGAAGTATAGATACTAGAGTTTAAAATACTTCAGTAGAAGTTGAAGTATCAACTCAAGCTTTTTACTCTTTAAGTAAAAGTATAAAAGTACTGGTTTAAAGCCATTAAGAACAAAAGCATAGGCCACGCCCACAGAGTCCTATAGTGCAGTGTTTCTCAACCAGGGTGCCGTCTGGCTTCATCGGGGGGGGCCGTCAAAATATTGCGCATCACCTGCATATTTCCTTTCCAGAGTCAGCTCGTGTCGGGGTGTGTCCCAATTCACAGGCAGCATACTCTGGAGGATGCGACCCACAGAGATAGGCGGTGTATTACTGCGCAGCTGTGACGCAATCTGTCTTCGAATACAGCCTACGAAGGATGCGGCCCCTAAATTGGGACACACTGTAAAGTTTTTTCCCCCCCACGCGATGCACTGCGAGAGTAGTGTGAAGCGCTCAAGCTCGCATGGAACGTTTTTTTTTAAAAGAAGACTGCAGGTTCAGATAACTCTGAATCGGAGCCATTAACTTCTTCATCCAGTGGTAGTTCAGCAGTGAGTGTAGCAGAGTATTTCACTCGTTTGAAAAGTCTGCAGGTTTCGCGCTAATTGTAAATAACCCCCCCACCCCCCCTTCTCACCTGAAATAAAATATTCCGCCAGCAACTCTCCTCGTTCTCACCTGAAGTATTGCGCCCCCCCTTTTTGAACTGGGGTGCCTTGAGATTTTGCATACTTTTAAAGGGTGTCGTGATAGAAAAAAGGTTGAAAAACGCTGCTATAGTGCACTACACCCCCCCCCCCCCCCCCTCCTTTTCCCAAAAACGCATTTTTTTATAAGCTATAATGACTATATTGTGCTATTAAAATGTTAATGTTGAAAATATAATTTGGGATTTTGCACTAGGGTGTTCCCTGTTTCAGCTGCATCTATGCTGATTGTAAATGAATGTATTTTAGTAGAATGTAAATATATTAAAGAAGTTTAGTTTGTCTGGAGTTTTTTTCTGTAGCATAAAACCTGCTGCACTGTTTCACTAAAAACTGGACTTTGCAATAGGATCTGGCTGCAGAGCTCCACTGTGACCCACCTCACGCGTGGGGACGGAAATGACGTGGTATGTGTATGGAGGACAAAAAATGACATAAGTATAAATAAATAAATGTGCATACAAATAAACAAATAAACATACACATAAATAATTGTATAGCTAAATAAATACATTACTAAATCAGTTTTTATTTATTGATTGATTGATGTATTTCTACATTTATTTATTTATATATTTCTGCATTTATTTATTTATTTCAACATTTGCCAGCTTATGTCCCTTTTTTGACCTCATTTAATAACAGTAATTATCAGACTGGCTCCAGTGGCTGGATCACCTGTCAGGTACCAAGAGTTTTTACTGAACTGAGAAAATCTGCTTTTAGCTACAGAGCAGCACCAGCGAGCTGGAATTCACTACAGGAAACGCTGAAGCTCAGCTCACTAGATCACTGAATCCTTTTGATATTAGTTTCTAATCACCATCAGAAAGCCTGATATTGTTTTAAATAAGTTTTTTTATTAGTTTTACTTTTTCTTATTATCATTTTTTTTTACTTAATTTAATTTGTTTAAATTTATTTGATCATTTCTTATCATTTTTCTTTACTTTTACTATTAGTTTTTATACTTAATTGTTGATTGTTTATTTTATTCTGTGAGGAATGACCCAGGCAGGGAGACGGGGAGGCGGACACAAGTGCAGGTAGGGATGAAACAAATAATTTAATAAATATATATATATATATATATATATATATATAAATAACAAAGATAAACAAATAACAAAGAACACGTAATAATAAAGTAAACCAAAATAAACGAGAGGAACTAGTGAACATAAACTAAACAAACAAGAAGTACTAAATATATATATATATACAAACAGGGAGTAAATAAACAAAGAAACAAACAAAGCTAAGAACATAAACAAGGAATAAACAAGAAACTAGAAACTATCAAAAATAACCAAGAAATAACCAAAACTAAACAGGGCAGGGATATAAATATATACAAGGAATATACTAGAAACAAAACACTAAGCAGAGGACTGGGAAACGAGGAAATAAACAAGAAACTAGAAAACATACACAAGAGATAAACTGAGGTAAACACGGGCAATGACTAGAGCTATGAAACACGGAAGAACACGGAGAGACAAAACAACAGGGGAAGGTGCAAAGACCGACGGAGACAAAGTGGTAGACGAGGGCTATATAAGGAAACAGGAAACACTATAATTAGAAACACCTGGGGCAGGGGCGGAGCTACAAATGAGAAACACATGGAAAAGTACTGAGACACAGGGGCACAGGTCACGTGGGACACACACAGAGACATGAGACAGGGCTAAGACATGACAGAAGCCTCCCCCTAAACGCGCAGCTCCCGAGGCGCGTAAAAACGAACCCCGGGGGCTGGCGGCGGGGAGAGGCCGGGGAAAACAAGAGACGAAACCGGGGACTGAAACGGAGACAGGACAGAGGACAGAGACTGGACGGGAGACTGAACGGGGAACTTGACAGGAGACGGAGACTGGACAGAAGACGGAGACAGAACAGGACACTGGACAGGGGACGGAGACTGGACAGGGAACTGGACGAAGGGTTGGACAGGTGACGGGACCGAAGACTGGACACTAGACTGGACAGGGGACGGAGACAGGACAGGAGACTGGACGAAGGGTTGGACAGGTGACGGGACCAAAGACTGGACACTAGACTGGACAGGGGACGGAGACTGGACGGGACCTGACATAGGAACAGGGACGAGAACATCAACAGGGACAGAAACAAACACGGTGACTGGGACAGGAACGGAGAAACCACCAGGGACAGGAACTGGAACAAACACAGACACGGGGACCAAGACAGGGAGAGACACAGGGACCAAAAACATGGGTGGGTGCCCAGGACTGGCAAAAGTCTGTGGGGAAGTCCAAGGAGCCAGCCTGGGCACAGTTCTGGAGTGAAAGTCCGGGGGCCTCTGTGCCTGCCTGGGTCCATGGGCCCTGGGGCCAAACAAAGTTCTGGGAGCAGGAACCAGCGGCGCGGCGACACTGGCAGCGGGAGCTGGTGCTGGCGGCGCGGCGACTCTGGCAGCGGGAGCTGGTGCTGGCGGCGCGGCGACTCTGGCAGCGGGAGCTGGTGCTGGCGGCGCGGCGACTCTGGCAGCGGGAGCTGGTGCTGGCGGCGCGGCGACTCTGGCGGCGCGGCGACTCTGGCAGCGGGAGCTGGTGCTGGCGGCGCGGCGACTCTGGCAGCGGGAGCTGGTGCTGGCGGCGCGGCGACTCTGGCAGCGGGAGCTGGTGCTGGCGCTTGAACAGCTGGAGCAGACACGGAGGCTTGAACAGCTGGAGCAGACACGGAGGCTTGAACAGCTGGAGCAGACACGGAGGCTTGAACAGCTGGAGCAGACACGGAGGCTTGAACAGCTGGAGCAGACACGGAGGCTTGAACAGCTGGAGCAGACACAGAGGCTTGAACAGCTTCAGCAGAGACGGAGGCTGGAGCAGCTTCAGCAGAGATGGAGGCTTGAGCAGCTTCTGCAGAGACGGAGGCTGGAGCAGCTTCTGCAGACACGGAGGCTTGAACAGCTTCTGCAGACACGGAGGCTTGTGCAGCACGCACGTCAGCATGTGCAGAGTCTGAGACGGCAGGAGTCCGGGGGCGTGGCTCAGCAGCCGAAGACACCTCGGAGATGGGCGTGGCCGGCGAGAGAATTTCGGAGCTGGGTGTGTGCAGATCCAGCGGAGCAGCAGCAGGGCTTGAGACAGCGGGTGGAACAAAAACCCGGACTGGATCTGCAGCCTCGCCGGTAAAGTCCATTGCAAGCAGCGCGGGGCCGCCGGTAGAAACCGGCGCGGGAAACGACTCTAAAATAGTCCCGGAGCACGGATGGGTTGCCGCGGAGATAGTCCCAGAGAGCGGCTGGATCGCAGCGGCGGAATCCAGCTCTGCAGCCGCCATGAAAGCCAGCTCCTCAGCCTGAGGTGCTGGCGCTGCAGCTGTGGGGCTTGAGAGTGCGGTTGCCGCAAAATCCCGGACTGGATTTGTACTCTCTCCGGCTGAGTCAAGCGCGGGGAAAGTCTCTGCTCGCGGCTGGCTCGCTGGGTAGGAGGTCCTGTAGCGCGGCTCGGCTGCTACCGCGGAAATCACGGGGCACGGTTCGGCAGCTACCGCAAGGAGCACGGGGCGAGGTTCGGCTGCTACCGCGGGGATCTCGGGGCGCGGTTTCACAGCCGTCACAGAAGTCACGGAGCGTGGCTTAGCCGCTGAAGACGCTAGCTTGAGAGGCGCCGGGGATGCTAGCGCCTTAGCCACTGGAGAAGCTAGCTCTGGAAGCGCCAGTGAGGACAGAGTCTTGGCCGCCGGAGGAGCTAGCTTTGGAGGCGCCGGGACGGAGCGCGCCTTGGGAGGCGGACGGACGGGAGTCGGCGTCTGGAGAACCGGTGCTGCTGTAGTTCTCCCCGGGGTGGATGCCGCTTCCTCCAGGAACCAGGGTGGACACGTGTGCTGGAGGCAGAACAGCCCCTGGAGGCAGCGGCAGACGAGCTGGTGTAGGGAGAAAGTCCTCCTCCTCCTCAGAGCTGCTGGGAGCGCACCCGAGAAAGCCTCGGGTACTCGGAGGCACCGAGGCTCATAACACCAACCCTCATCGCCCCCCCAAGAAAATCCTCCCCAGAAAAGGGGTCTTTTTCCGGCTGGTGGGACCCCTTAGAGCGCCTACCCCGAGGCCTGCGGCGTCCTTGAGGCCTCGAGGTGTCCTGCGCCGGGGTCCCGCAAGGAGCACGGCGAATCGCCATCCTGGTGCCAGTCCACGCAGAACCTGCTGTGTCCATGTTTTGGTCGGTCTTTATGTCAGGAATGACCCAGGCAGGGAGACGGGGAGGCGGACACAAGTGCAGGTAGGGATGAAACGAATAATTTAATAAATATATATATATATAAATAACAAAGATAAACAAATAACAAAGAACACGTAATAATAAAGTAAACCAAAATAAACGAGAGGAACTAGTGAACATAAACTAAACAAACAAGAAGTACTAAATATATATATATATACAAACAGGGAGTAAATAAACAAAGAAACAAACAAAGCTAAGAACATAAACAAGGAATAAACAAGAAACTAGAAACTATCAAAAATAACCAAGAAATAACCAAAACTAAACAGGGCAGGGATATAAATATATACAAGGAATATACTAGAAACAAAACACTAAGCAGAGGACTGGGAAACGAGGAAATAAACAAGAAACTAGAAAACATACACAAGAGATAAACTGAGGTAAACACGGGCAATGACTAGAGCTATGAAACACGGAAGAACACGGAGAGACAAAACAACAGGGGAAGGTGCAAAGACCGACGGAGACAAAGTGGTAGACGAGGGCTATATAAGGAAACAGGAAACACTATAAGCTGCGGTCCAATCTGAAGGGAGCTGCCCAACTAGGCAGCATTTTCAGGCAGCATAGGCGCGCTCCCGAGAAAAGGACTGTCCCATTCGGAAGGTGGCATGTGCTGCCTACCTGGGCAGCTGCCTTATTTTACCCCGATTCTGAAGGCAGCGTGAGATGTATCCTTCACGGCGAAGGCAATCCCATGATGCATTTCACCAGCTCAGAGTTCCAGCGCTCAGATTTAAAAACATGGCGGACGGAGCCGGCACTGCGAGGGAGTTTCTGTACAAATGTAAGTAAATTCCTCCTGTATTTCCACTCACCGCTGCGTGGGTTTATCAAACTAGCATATTTTAGACTGTTTTAAGTTGTTTTCCATCGTTGTTTTCGCCTGTACTTCATTTAATGTAAGACCTGACCGGCGGAAGCTACCGTTAGCTTATCGCGCTAATTTACCGGGTAAGCTAACACGCATCTAGCCGACTTACAGAGTACCAAACGCGGCTGCAGCGCTGAGGAAACCCCCGCTAGGAAACAAAGACACCCTGGCCGTCCAGTGTAAAAAGTTTTAACTGTTTTAAGTCACTGTTACGTATAACTAAGTGATTTACTGTGTAAATAGTGTAACACTGTAGAATAACCTGTAATTCAGTGATTTAATGTGTAAATAGTTTAATTGTTAGAGGGAATAACTAGAGTTACCTGTAACTGAGTGATTTACTGTGTAAATAGTGTAATTATGAGCGTGTTCTCCATAAACCGCTGTTACTAATTCAGATTTATTTTTTCCACAGGGATGAACGTGGGCCGGGGAAGGTGAACTCTGGTCAGACCGGCTGGAGGCAGCGTTAGCTCCCTTTATGAATATATATATTTTTTCTTTGAATGTAATAAAGTTTTCTCTCTTAACATTATTATTTTTGCTTACTGTGTGTTTATTGTCACTATGCTTATTGTAGTATCACATCTCAACTAGTGGGTATGGGTAAATAAAAAAAAAAATAAAGTTTATGAATCATGTGTTTTATGCAACTAAAAGATAAAGATATAATAAAAATTAGCTGACTGTGTATGAATGTACTATTGTGTGAAACGTAGCTTAGTTTGATAATTTAGCTCTGGCTCATACAAAATATTTATTATATTATGGTTTCATTACTCATGCATTTCTACAAAGCATCTAATCAAAAATAAAATAAATGCATACATAAAACTGACCATACTCTGAGAATGAAGTGAGGAAAGGTGTATAATTAAAGTAAATCATGAATATTTAAATATCTGTAATATTTGGATGAGTAAAAGAGAAATAGCTGCCGCTGCATTGAGATTTATCCCGAGGTAAGTGATCATTAACTTTAGTTATTTATAAACAAGCTCACGGGCACAGCGCGCTAGACGTGATGACGTATGCTGACTCCAGAGCGTGTCCCGAACGCGCTGCCTTATAAGATCCCTTATGGGTGAAAATGCTGCCGAACGAGGATGCTGCCTTTGAAGGCAATGACTACCTAGGCAGCTCCCTTCAGATTGGACCGCAGCTTATAATTAGAAACACCTGGGGCAGGGGCGGAGCTACAAATGAGAAACACATGGAAAAGTACTGAGACACAGGGGCACAGGTCACGTGGGACACACACAGAGACATGAGACAGGGCTAAGACATGACATATTCGTCATTTATTATTATTTTATCTACTGTTTTATTCCTTATTATTTAAAAATTCTTATTAAATGTTTTCAATACCTTTAAACTGTAAATGCTCGACAACGTCACCCTCAATTTATTCCCGAGTCATTTATTTCCACATTTCTTAATTTCTTCATGTATTTATTTATTTATTTCCACATTTTTTAATTTATTTATTTTCACATTTCATTTCTTCATGTATTTATTTATTTATTTATTTCCACATTTCTTCATTCATTTATTTCTGTATTTGTGCATTTGTAAGTTAACCTTAACGGTTGCTTTTTTCTGATTTACCAGTTGACCAATCCTGCTTTAGAGCCAGGATAGGACCACCTACCTAATTAACATACAAATGCAGAATAAAGAAGTAAATAAAGAAATGTAAAAAAAAATACATCAAGAAATGTTTAAATAAATATATAAATGATGTTAAAATAAATAAATGAATAAATAATTTATTTAATAATAAATAATTATATATATATATATATATATATATATATATATATATATATATATATATATATATATATAGAAACAGACCCAAATAAATGTATATGTGCATTTATTTATTTACACTTATGTCATTTTTGTCCTCCATAGAGCTACAGTTGTTTTACATTGAAAAATAGTCATGATGACTTGGCCTGTTTATGTTTTTAAATCCATAAGCTTTACTTACCAGGGTAGACAGCTGAAGCTTTAGCTTTACCTCAGTTTAGTATAAAGACAATACAAGAAATTCTACGTGAAATTTATAGTGAAGTCATCCAAACTATGCAGTAAATAAAAGTAAAATTTTACTCATAATAAATTATATATGTTCTTCAGTCATGTAAGAGTTTTTTTATAAAGTTGTAATATTTGTACACATACAGAATAAAAAATATATATTATATTAATAAATAATTTATTTATAAAAAAATGTGGGCGTGTGCTCTGTGGGCGTGGCCACAGTGACGTCACTCCAAAATCCAAAGTCTTCCTGGGTAGGATACTCTGGTGTATCCTAAACTGGGAGAAACTTAAAGGGGTGGGTGTGAGATGAAGAAATGAGAACACGATGCATATACTGTATTAAAATATGGAATTATATTTATTAAATATAATGCAAATAGTTTGATTATACACCAACCATCCATAATATTATGACCACTTCCTTATTTCCACACCCATTTCCAGTTTTTCAGCTGGTATGAGCTGGTATGGTGAAAGAAGGATAATTTTAATAAAGTATGTAGAGAAACAGATACAGGACTATAGTCAGTAATTATTATAGAAACTACAGAATAGCCTGTATAATGAGAATTAATAATAATGAATAATGAGTGCATAAACAAGGAAGTGGACATATTGTTATTGCATTTGCCTATGTATGTTTGTAACCCATTTGTAAACCAATGCACACATTTCTTTTCTACTCATCAGAAATATAAAATATACTGATTTTAATGTTATCTAGGAATAAATCACTTTATATTTATATTATATTAATATTTCAGCACATCATTTACATTCATTGTCTAGAAATAACAATCACATCCGGTATAAACATTTAGTTTTGCAAAAAAGGAAATACCAGTGTAAACCATGTGTCTTATAGTAGTTTTATCACTTCTGTCCTGATGCACATTTGCAAAAAGTCAATATATATATATATGTCACTCAGAGGTGGTCTTTGCATAGAGGCATTGCTAGGCAACTGCCTTGGGCCCCTCCCACTGCAGCCCACTGTTGGGGCCCCCTGACTAGCTGCAAACTTCCCATATGCCTAAAGCTGGTAATTGGGACCCTTTGGACAGTAATTCACAGATAGTGCGTTCAGAAATGGTGATTCTTGTGTGTTTAAAATGGAAACAAAGACAACACAATAAATTACAAAGAAATACAGTTCCGTCCACAACCCCTCTCTTTCCCGTTAAAATGGAATATTCCAGTCATGCCATGTGGCCATGCCGGTGAACGGCGGACACGCTGCTTGTGAAAGACGGAATTAAGGTGAAATTAAGTGTACAAGTGGGTTGTGAGCGAAGCCATGAAAAGAAAAAAGAAGGAAGAGGCGAAACTAAAAACAGATGCTCTTCCAAAACAGATTAGCTTTTTTAGTGTGTCAACACCACCGGACCCGAATGTTTTGGTGGAGGAGGAGGAGGTGCTGTTCTAGGGTTTATGACCCAACATCGGGATGGATGGTAACCAAGGCGGTGCCACGCCCACTTTTTTGTTTTTCCCGAAACATGCCCTGACCTTCTTTAGGTCTCCTTCACCTAAAACTTTAGCAGGGATTGTACGGAAAAAGATCAAATCAGGTATTTAACTGATATGAATTAGAGTCAGGGATGAAAATTAAAATACCCCACTGCTATAAATATGCCTAATTGGCATATTATTATATTATTTATTATTATTCTATTATTATTAGGATATTATTATTTATATCTAGGTTACAGCTTGTCTTCGTTTTTTTTCTACACGTCTGTATTAATTTTAAACATTTCATGTTATTCATGCAAATAGAATAAGCCTGCTGGTTGTGTGCGTTGGGAAACTTGCTCATTGTCAACCAGTGTTGGGCACCTTACTTTGAAAAAGTAATCAGTTATATTTACTAGTTACTAACGGTGTTACCCCCCTATAAAAGTTACTAGTCACCAGTAAAAGTAACTATTGACTTACTTTAAATTATGTAAATTTTATTGTTATTAGAAAAATAACAAAAGAAAATAAACCCAAAATGTTGACAAAAATATAATCTAACGAATTTCAAAACATAGAAACGAAAAACGTTAAAATGGTATTAATATAACATAATATAATATAACAGCTGGATCAAACAGTTTACTGTCAGTCACAAGGAAAGCGCGCGTCAGTAATAAGGAAAGCGCGCGCGGCATTGCGATTAAAAAAAAACTTTTTAATAAATAAGGTCCTATCAAGTGAAATAAAATATATGGTATTAAAAGATATTAAATTCACATATTTATTGATGAGAGAAATCAGGCAAAATGCTCCGCGAGTCACTGCGCTGCGCTCTCTCTCTCTCTCTTTTTCAGCGCGGAGCTGAATTCAGCGCGAGGCTAGAAATAATTTGAAAACTCAGTTTAGTTAAATAAATTAAGATGAGTGAGGACCTGTAAAGTTAATTAAATATTGTCAAATATAAAGGATAGGTTGAGGTTTTGGGGAGCTGTTTCAATTATTTGAAACTGAATCTAACTGAAACTGATATTATTCTGCACACTATTAGATAGCTTTTGATTGTGTTTTAAATTAGTTTTTATTTTATATTATTTTTTTATTCATTGTAAATATTTTTAGTATTTTATTGATCAAACAGTAAAAAGTACAATTAGCATTGAAAGCTTCAATTTTTTAAAACTTTTTTTTTAAATAAATGTTTTCCTTTTTGCCATACAATGGTGTTCTATCGGAAACTTATTTCTCGCATATTAATGTTGATGGGCCCCCTAGCTAAATTCGCCTTGAGCCCCGAAATTGCTAAGTCCGCCACTGATGTCACTGAAATACAGATTTCATATTAAAAGTCAGCTCCCATATACTGATTAAAGAGCTCATTGTAATAATATCTAGGATAAAATCAATTTATATTTACATCAGCACATCATTAACATTTATTGTCTAGAAACAACAATCAGATGATACAAACATTTAGGTTTGTATAAAATAGAAAATACCAGTGTAAACTATGCATCTGAGGGTAGTTTTATCACATTTGTCCTGATGGACATTTGCAAGAAATAATTACATATATATCTGTAGATCTATAGGCGAGCTGTCAATTGTGCACCATGCAGCTTGACTTTGGGCGTTTCAATGTGTCTTTGCTATTGTAACAACAGGAAAAGTACACCTTGCATGTCTCAACATGCACAAAAAGCATGATTCTCTAATTCACGAATTATCTTAATTAGTTATGGGAGTGTTTTGGACGTTATATTTAATAAACCTATCAGTGTATCACTTGCCATTCCCTTTAAGAGCCAGGTGCACTCAGACTTTGGCACATTGCTATCTTAATGTCGCATCTAAAACCTGGACTTTTGATCATTTCAGTTCTTCGTCTGCGCTGCACATTTTAACGACTGATCCCGAACAAATCACAAACCCAGCGTAGAGCGGCTGAGTGAAGGTGGTCTGGACTCTGTGGATGAGGGTCATGGTATCAGAGATGCTGTAGAAGGACAGAGTTCCTGCCCTGTGATCCACATACACTCCTACTCTAGAGGAGACGGGCAGCGCCAGGATCTCGGCTTCTGATTTACCGTGTCTGAACGAGTAACCGGAGGGAGAGCAGAACAGCCGCCATGACTGATCGCTTTGTCCCAACAGACACTCGATACTTTTCCCCTTCCTGCTGATGCTTTTATACGCCACAGCTACCGAAACCCCTGTAGATCCTCTCCAGTCCACCTCCCAGTAGCAGCGTCCGCTCACGCTCTCTCTACACAGAACCTGCAGGTAATAGCTGAACCTCTTAGGATGGTACGGAAGTGTCTGTGCTTTATCACTGCAGATCACCACTCTGTTCTTCTCAGACAGGTGGAGGTGCTGATTTGCTGTCATGGGATCCAGTGTGAGCCTGTAGTAATCTGGTAAAAAAAATATATATAATATAATAATCCTCTGTATTTCCTTTGGTGCATTGTCCCTCTCACAGAAGATATACACACAATATACACTGACAGGATCTAGCATAGTGCTAAGTGCTAGCTCTTTCTCCACTCAGAGGTGAGTATTATCGGCCTGTGGCCTGCTGCTTACCCGGGCTAGCACTGCTGGAGCAGCATTAGCTGCTAACCACGCTTTCAGACTGTAGTCTGTGCATTTACAGTGTTAAAACAAGCTACTGGTTCCTCAGTGTAGTGCTTTCAGGTGGCATTAGCTGCTAACCACAGCTAGAGCTAGCGGTTAATTTCTAATGCTGCTGCACCCAGCCTTAGTGGAAATCTGGAAATCTAAATCTAAGCTTACTGTAAATAAACAGAAGTGCTTTACTCACCCAAATAAACAGATTTCAGGAGAGAAATCACCTGAATTAGAAGGGAAACATGGCAACACCCCTGTTCCTTTCTAGTGTCAGATAATGTGCCTTACAATCGGGTGTGCCTTATGTCTGAAATTAGCCCAGAATATATAGAGTTTATTGATAGTGCGCCTTATAATGCAAAAAATATGGTATCATTACCCTTTTATGATGTAGTCCTGATTCACACATCACACTGTGGATCAAGGAATACATTCTAACTACCCACTCCTCACTCACAAGATAACACCTCACAACTTATAGAGATGTGGGCATTCCCAAGCTATCCCCAGGGAAAATACTACAGGATTAATTTATTTACTGTTGTCCCATGATTTTTGACATGTCAGTTTTAAAAGAAAAAATAAAGTACAAACATTATGTACTTTTACATGCAATATTGCACTGTTCTGAAATACCGCTATTATTAAATTATGAAATATGCAGATGCGCACATTGCTTTTGACATATAAGGTATACAGAAGGTACCCTTTGATTTACATTTGTTACAAATGTTTTACAATAATTCCATGCATTTCCTGAATATGTTTATATGAAGTGAAGAGAAGCTTACATTGTAGAAAGTCCTTTCTGCTTTGAGGTTCAGGAAGAGGAATAATCTGGATTTCCTTCACTGTGGAAACAGTTTAACAGTTGTTTTAACTCAGCAAGACTCAGTGTTTGCTTTTGTAAATGTGTTTCAGATGTATACAGTTTGTTACATGTTGTATATTAAATTCACATCTTTAGTCTATTCAATTTCACATGTAGGACTTTATGAACAGAGCAGTATCATAAGACAATTCCCCGCAGAATGTTAAGAATAATTTAGATCACTTTATCATGCTGTGCTTCTTAGAGAATCTTCGATTGCAGTGTATAATATGGAAATCAGCCTCAGCCACATGTGCCAACACCCCGGTTGCTGAGTATAATATTGTGGCGCAGAAGAGGAAGGATGACCCGTGAGACTCATGGTAAATGCTCACTAGCTCATTTTATTAAACTGGCTTGCCACTCACTTACAGTCTTTAACAAGACTAGGAGAGCTAAACCAACTCTACCCAAATAGGCTACCAACAGAACCAAGTGACTAAACTCACTACTCACTTACTTTATGGTGAGTGCCCTAACCGGCACCCATCTGCATGGCCCCTCCCCATACCCTA
The DNA here is from genome assembly GCF_023375975.1 of Astyanax mexicanus. Lineage (NCBI taxonomy): Eukaryota > Metazoa > Chordata > Actinopteri > Characiformes > Acestrorhamphidae > Astyanax > Astyanax mexicanus. The sequence goes on from NC_064415.1 coordinate 6,939,284, forward strand.
GGTTACGGGGGAGATACCAACTACGTAGGCTAGAGCAACACAGCACACATAGCACAACAGAACACATAAGGCCACACACACAGAAGAACAGAACATGCCTACAGGCAGCCACACACACAACCCAGAGCCGCCACAATATGGCAATCAGCCTCAGCCACATGTGCCAATACCCCGGTTGCTGGGTATAATATGGGAATCAGCCTCAGCCACATGTGCCAATACCCCAGTTGCTGAGTATAACATGGGAATCAGCCTCAGCCTCAGCTAGGTATAATTTGGCATTTAGCCTGAGCCACATGTGCCAATATCCCGGTTGCTGAGTATAATATGGGAATCAGCCTCAGCCACATGTGCCTACACCTCAGTTGCTGAGTATAATATGGTATTCAGCTTGAGCCATATGTGCCAATACCCCAGTTGCTGAGTATAATATGGCAATCTGTGTGCTAATATGGAAATCAGTGTGCCAACACCTAGTTGCTGAGTATAATATGGTTTATAAGTTGCAGAGCAATCGCCAAGTGGTGCTAAATCTCATCATGTTATCTGTGTTCTTTTAGCAATAGTCATGTAACTGATTGATTGAATTGATTTAAATGAGTAAACACCGTGCAGTAGTCTACCTCTATTTGCTGTCTTCTCAAACTCCTCGCAACAGAAGTCTTCTACTTTGTCCCTCAGCCGAGACACAGACTCCACAACCTCCTCAAATGAGAGGAGAGGACTGATAGTGACTGTGGGTAAATCTGATGATACTGGCTGTGCCAAAAGAGACTGGAAACTCTGCAAAGAGACAAGGAGATTTAAAGACATCAAAGACAAAGAGAAAAGATGCATTATCTGGCCGTGTCATCAGGGAAGGAAAAAAATCCATTGATGGAATAACCTGGTCTATATTCAGTACATTCAGGTATTCAGGTCAGCTGACCTCATTCTTTCAGCACATACTGTTGCTGAACCTAAACCAGACCAGCTGCAGCATCAACACCAAATCATTTGGAATTACATAAAATCTGACTTTACCAGGGACTTAAACACAGCTTACCTGAACAAAATGAATGGTGTCATCGGTCTGTGAAAGCTTCTCCAGATCAGCATCTCTCCTCTTCAGCTCTGTGATCTCCTGCTCCAGTCTCTTCAGACGTTCTTCAGCTCGACTCACTGCAGCTTTCACCTGATCTCTGATCATCTGCCTTACCTCAGAGCGTCTTCTCTCAATGGAGAGGATCATCTCAGTGAAGATCTTCTCACTGTCCTCCACTGCTGTCTGAGCAGAGCGCTGGTAGTGGAATCACAGAGAGAGGAGAATGTTAGGAGCAGCAGCCAGTCCTAGCTCAGCTGCTGTGTCTGTTAGAACTGTAGCTCTAATCTCGTTGATGCTGACTGTTAGCATCAAGGCTAACCAGCTACAACCTGGCCAAGACTGGTTGCTGTGTCTGTTACATAGACTGTGTATAGCTGGACAGAGCATCGTTTCTTAAAAGTGAAGCCACCACAGGTCGGGCGCCCCCTGCTGTTCGGTTGCAGAAAGCTGTGTAACCCCACCCATCCCCATAGGTTTCAATGGCAAAACTTTCAATCGCGTTTTTTTCCAATATACTGTAATTCTTCTTTCATTATGTAAAAGCAACAGCTAGTGTAACCTCTGTTTATATTATCACATTTTTATATTCCCACAGAATTCATTTTTTTTAAATGTTATTCAGCGCTATTCAAAAAGGTGTGGTTATTGTAAAAGGGCTGGTTATGGGCGGGACCAATAACAAACCGTCAGCTCCGCTCCGCACCGCTCTGCTGCCTGTGACCTCGAGGCAGCCCTCAGGGGCGGGGTTATTTAAATGAGTAGGCTGTCTCTCCACAGGCTTTCTCCCTCCTCTGGTCTCTACTGCGCAGACTCGGGTTTCAGGATCGCCAACATGGAGGAAGATTTTGGCTTCGTTTTCATTGAATGAATGGCAACAGCGACACGGCGTCCATCTTTTTTTACAGTCTCTGGTCTGTTAGAATTGTAGCTCTAATCCCATTGATGCTGACTGTCAGCATCATGGCTAACCTGCTACATCATTGCCACACCTAGTTTGCTGTGTCTGTTAGAATTGTAGCTGGTATTCCATTAATGCTGGTTGTTAGCATCATGGCTAACCCACTACCAGACATCACAAGTTGCAAAAATTTATTTCACCGTATTTTTCTTCATAGTATTCTACTAAATCTGCAATTCACTGAAACCAAACTCACTTTGTGAGACTCTACAGCCTTCCTCAGTTCCTGAAGCTCCTGCTCCCTCTCCTGGATCCTCTCCTGGAATTTGTTCTGCATTTCCACCAACTGTTCCTTTAAAAAAAAAAAAAGAATTAAAAAACATCATTCACCAAGACTAAACTGTAGGAGGAGCAGTTGTTTATAACAAGTGTTGAGAATTCTAATGGCAAACATTTGATAAAAGCATAATGTTAATGTGCTTTTAATATATTTTAAGTAAGTACATCAATCTGTTAGTATATTTACAGCACACTTAGACATTTCTCAATATGTTTTAAGTACAATTAAGTATATATATTTTTTTCACCAGGCTGTATAGAATCATAGCATCGTATTTTACCTGTTTCTTAGATCTTTCTGCTGCGATTGATACAGCATCATGTGCTTTATGATTATCCAGCATACACAGCATGCAGATACACTGCTGGTCGGTGCGACAGTAAACCTCCAGCAGTTTATCGTGCTGAGAGCAGATCTGCTCCTGGAGTCGTCTGGAGGCTTTGACCAGCTTGTGCTTCTTAAAGGCTGGAGATTGGTAGTGAGGCTGGAGGTGAGCTTCACAGTAAGAGGCCAGACACACCAGGCAGGACTGGACGGCTTTGTGTTTTCTCCCAGTACAGAAATCACACTCCACATCTTCAGGATCAGCAGAAGAGTGATCAGGAGGAGCAGCCTGGAGTCTCGTCTTCTTCAGTTTCTCCACCACCTCAGCCAGCATGGTGTTTTTACTCACGACAGGTCTTGAGGTGAAGGTGTGTCTGCAGTGAGGGCAGCTGTAGATCTTCTTCTGATCCTCCTGATCCCAGAACCCATTAATACACACCATACAGAAACTGTGTCCACAGGGAAAAGTCACTGGATCCTTCAGGAGATCCAGGCAGACTGAACAGCTGAACTCATCCTGAATCAATGAAATGCTGCATTCTGTCATTTTGTAAAAAAAATATAAATATATATATAAAAAGCAATACTATCAGACTGTAACAATCCTAAACCCCCACATCAACGAGTGTTTTTCCTGGTTCGCAGATCCAGTAAACACACACCTATATATCCACAGCATTAAACAAAGGGATCAGTTTCAGTTTCATTTCTGCTGAAAGTAGAGGAGGAGTGGCTGATACCAGGAAAAGAGAAGGAGTGGGAGAACCTGTTTAGGCCTCATTCACCAACATAAATCAATCAAATAAAAAATATTCTTCATGTTCTTTGTGGTTCTACATGTATGACGATTTTAGCGGTTCTAGCTAAACAAACTGGGACTGGTAGGAGTTTGTACTCCTTGAATGGAACCATATAAAGCCATAAGTTCTACCATCCTGTAAAATTTGTGGTAGTGGTGGGCGATACTGGAAATTTTGGTGTCGATCCGATGCCAAGTAAATGCAGTGCCAGTATTGCCGATATCGATACTTTTTAATATTTAAGCTTCATAGATTCAAAGAATCCAAAAGACCTAAGATAGAATTTCAATCAACATTTTTGTTTAGAAACAATGGAACAATAACAAAACAGTTTGCCTTAACATTAGGAAAAAAATCGTTTTTGAGGTAGAAAATAAAAATTCTCCCCTCACTAAACATCTTTTCTAGTTCTTTCTAGGTGCTAAATAAATGTAATAAAACATAGGATCCATTTTTTTGTATTCATAAAAAAACCTTACCTACTGTGTGTTAGGTAAGTGTGATAAACACTATATGCTTTGCATTGTCTGCTTGCAGAATACTAGGAAATTTGAAAATTCATACATTGTATGACTGAATAAATATACATATATACAGCTCTGAAAAGAATGAAGAGACCACTTCAGTTTCTGAATCAGTTTCTCTGATTTTGCTATTTATAGGTTTATGTTTGAGTAAAATGAACATTGTTGTTTTATTCTATAAACTACAGACAACATTTCTCCCAAATTCCAAAAAAATAAAATATTGTAATTTTGCAGAAAATGAGAAATGGCTGAAATAACAAAAAAGATGCAGAGCTTTCAGACCTCAAATAATGCAAAAAACAAAAATAAACAGAGTTCATATTCATAAAGCGCCGCCATTACTCCTGGTGCCGGCTGCTACGCTATGTCTGTCTATGTGTATACTTGTCTGTTATTTTCAGATCAGTAATGGTGGCACTCAGAGCTGAAGCTAGCATTATGGGATGTAAACAGTGTTTTTTAATAAGCTTCTTGTGCACTTTTTAAGTTATTAATGCCTCGTTTTAAATGTCAGGGCTCTCCGGATTCTAGCAAGGAGGTGTGGAGCTACTTTGAGCTGGATAATGGTGGAAAAAGTGATTTATCGAGGCAAATTATGCCCCGTATCACCCAGTCTGAAGGGTGTTTGGACAAACTGTTACAATTTCTGGATCTCAGAACGCTGTGGGAGAGAGGAGTGAGCTATTCATCAAAGGTAAGAACTTTTTATCATGTTTTACTACAACAAAAGAACATTTAACATCAGAGTTCTCCTTTAAGACCCCAGATTCATAAGTATTCATAATTACGAAATGGATATATATACAAATAGTACAGTACAGGCCAAAAGTTTGGACACACTTTCTCTTTTTCAATGCATTTTCTTGATTTTCATGACTGTGTCCATTGTAGATTCTCACTGAAGCATCAAAACTATGAATGAACACACAGTTTTATGTACTTAACAAAAAATGAGCTGTCCTCCACAGTCACCGGACCTGAACCCTTTATTTTACTTTAATCCCTGATATATGGAGATATTTGGAGTGCATTATTATTAGTATCATTTCATTCTGGATCATTAATTTCTGTTACAAATCTGATCAAATTCTTGTATTTTTTTATATCTCAGTTAGGGGTGTGCCATATCATATCGTATGCAATAATATCATTTTAAACTTTATTTTGTTGCAGTAGTGTATTCTTCAAATATATATATATTTTTTAATTACGTGTTTTGACATATCGCCAAGAGTATCGTAATCGCAAAAAAAAAAAAAAATTGATATGATATTATTTTAGGGCCATATCGCCCGCCCCTAATTCACACACAAGTTGAGAGAGAATGAAATTCACACAACAACTGTACAGGTCATCAAATATCAGTAATGTAGATTTTATTGTAGCTTAAAAGATGGTAATGATTCCATTCAGAGACATTCAGACAGACACTTCACTATAGGGTGGTGCCATGTCATTTATGACCCAACATCGGGATGGATGGTAACCAAGGCGGTGCCACGCCCACTTTTTTGTTTTTCCAGAAACATGCCCTGACCTTCTTTAGGTCTCCTTCACCTAAAACTTTAGCAGGGATTGTACGGAAAAAGATCAAATCAGGTATTTAACTGATATGAATTAGAGTCAGGGATGAAAATTAAAATACCCCACTGCTATAAATATGCCTAATTGGCATATTATTATATTATTTATTATTATTATATTATTATTATATTATTATTAGGATATTATTATTTATATCTAGGTTACAGCTTGTCTTCGTTTTTCTCTGTCTGTATTAATATTAAACATTTCATGTTATTCATGCAAATAGAATAAGCCTGCTCGTTGTGTGTCGGGAAACTTGCTTATTGTCAACCAGTGTTGGAGACCTTACTTTGAAAAAGTAATTTGTTATATTTACTAGTTACTTCTCCAAAAAAGTAACTAAGTTACTAACGGAGTTACCCCACTATAAAAGTAACTAGTTACCAGTAAAAGTAACTATTGCCTTACTTTTGTTCACCCCTTAAAAAATGTACAAAAGAAAATAAATTATGTAATTTCTGTTATTATTAGAAAAATAACAAATGAAAATAAACCCAAAATGTTGACAAAAATATAATCTTTCAAAACATATTTCAAAACATAGAAACGAAAAACGTTAAAATGGTATTAATACAACATAATATAATATAACAGCTGGATCAAACAGTTTACTGTCAGTCACAAGGAAAGCGCGCGGCATTGCAAAAAAAAAAAAAAAATGTTTTAATAAATAAGGTCCTATCAAGTGAAGTAAAATATATGGTATTAAAAGATATTAAATCCACATATTTATTGATATTTAATCAAGAGAAATCAGGCAAAATGCGCTGCGCAGCACTGCGCTCTCTCTCTCTCTCGCAGCACAGAGCTGAATTCAGCACGAGGCTAAAAATAATATAACAACTCAGTTTAGTTAAATAAATTAAGATGAGTGAGGACCTGTAAAGTTAATCAAATATTGTCAAATATAAAGGATAGGTTGAGGTTTCGGGGAGCTGTTTCAGTTATTTGAAACTGAAACTAACTGAAACTGATATTATTCTGCGCACTATTAGATAGCCTCTGATTGTGTTTTAAATGAGTTTTTATTTTATATTAATTATTTTTTATTCATTTTAAATATTTTTAGTATTTTATTGATCAAACTCCACCATCGCCCAACCCTACACTACACTGATCAACATGCTCTCATCCTGATCTATCATGAATGTGAATGTGAAAGATTCAGCAGTGTTTGGGTCTAAATCACACACAGTATTCACTGATCCCAGAGCATGAGAAAACTTTTTTTTTTGAGAAAACTCTACAGATATGAAACTTGGATATAGTTTAGAGTATTTAGTGTACAGCTTGTATATGTAGCAGGATTAACATTGTTTCACTGAAGTTTTGCTATTATTTTATAGCAGTTAAAAGGGTACACTGGGTAATTTTAGTATAAAGCGGGAGTGCACTGCAGCAGTAAATACTCCTCTTTTCCCTCCACCCTGCTTACATTTTTTATAATAGTTAATGTCTACATTTTTAATTGGTTTAAGCGCAGTTTAGTACATATATAAGTAATATACCTCTGTGATGTGTTTATTTTATGAAATTTTATGTCCAGTATTTTGTACAAATATTAAGCTATTGTAAGTTCTACACTAGAAGCTAGGCTGCCTTAACTGGATAATTAACTAATGCATGTGGTCTAACTATCCCCTCGTGCTCAAAAGACCAATGTATTTATTTTATATAATTTCATTTTACACTATAAATACTGTTATACAGCACCCGTACCCATTACATTTATTTATTTTATTTTGCATAGAGAATGCATGTAGAGCTGAATTACTGATTTAAATCAACAGGCGGAGCTGTGGGGCTAGTGCTGCTACATTGAATGTCACTTTTTGTTCACTATGAGGTGTAGTCACTTATTTTGCCAGCTATTTAGACATTAATGTCTGTGTGTTGAGTTATTTTCAGAAGACACTGAATATTTACTTAGATCCAAGTTTAATTTTTAATTTTGGACACCCCGCACGGCCAGAGGAACTTAGCGTCCATAGCAACGGCATGTGTTTGCATGTTTTACACAATATAACCCGATTTATGCAAGTATGTTATTTAGCAACCACCTAGCAATCACTTAACACCAGAGCAACAACCACGGATACCATAGCAATGCCTTGGCAAACACCTAGCAACACCTTAGCAACTGCTCAGCAACATCATAGCAACCACCATGGATACCATAGCAACGCTCTAGCAACCACCTAGCAACTGCTTAGCAACATCATAGCAACCACCATGGATACCATAGCAACGCTCTAGCAACCACCTAGCAACTGCTTAGCAACATCATAGCAACCACCATGGATACCATAGCAACCACCTAGCAACACCTTAGCAACCACCTGGCAACTGCTTAGCAACACCATGGCAACCAGCATGGATACCATAGCAACACCTCAGCAACCACCTAGCAACACCTTAGCAACCACCAAGCAACCGCTTAGCAACACCTTAGCAACCACCACAGAAACTATAGCAAGCCCATAGCAACATCATAGCAACGACCATAGCGATCGGTGGGAGTCATTTTAGCTGCAGTTTTTAGTGCATTCCCAACACGTTGTCACAATTTACAGCACAGAAGATGGTAACTTGCTCTTATAGCCTACAACACATCGGCTAGGCAAACAACCATTAAATAAAATATAGTGAAATACCCAATTAAAGGAAGCTCTAGTGGGCGAGACTACACACTGATTGTTTAATTCAATCTCTGTGGCGTTGAACTGTATTCACTGGGTTTATTTGGGTTAACACTGAAAAATTCAACTGTGTCAAATAACTCCAACACTGAACACCATTTAAATGTGAATAAGTTAAAATTACACTTTGAGAGGGAAAATCAACTCTGCTGTTTAACTCTTCAACTCACCAGTTTTTGCTGTGTTCTCTCTCACTATTATTGCCTGTGTTGCCTGTGTCGCTTAAATAACAACGGTGCTAGTGAATATACCTACGCCAATGGGCATTTGGTCTGGAAATGAGGTGTGTTCGGGTAAATTTATTACCAGGTGTATCACTATTTTGGCAAGGGAAATCACAGGTACGCCACTGACTGATTAGAACCTAGACAGACATCCACAGTCAGATGTTTATTGCAATCTTAGCGCCGCATATTTCACACACAAATGGACACACAGTAGCACAAGCCCAACTTTTACATCAACAATAAACAGAATACAGAATAAAATAACATTGCTGTTTCCATAAATGAGCTGCTTGTGCATCTTCAGAAGTGCTGCACCATTAATATACCAATGCGCAAAAGTCAGAGTGCACCTGGCATTTAAAGGGAATGAAGGCAAGTGACACTATGATTTATTTCCCCTTACAGCCAAAACACACCTATGATTTATTAACATGACTAGTACATGCATTTTGTGCGTTGCCAGCCACATAAGGTATACTTTTCCTGTCAATACGATAATAAAGACACGCCCTAACTCAAGCTGCACGGTGCACAGTTGATGCTTCACCTATAGATTACTAAAATATTTTTTTTCTCTCACTCTTTTAGCTCTCATTAACTCTTTATTGCTTGTGCTAAAAATATATATGTATTTCTGGGATATTGTATATAATTTGCAGGCATTTGCAGGAGACCCTATTAAAATGTGGTAGACTTACGGAACATCCAGGAAAGGTGGGATGTATGGCAATGTTGTTCTGTTAGGAGTGGATCAGATGCAGCAGTGCTGCTGGAGTTTTTAAACACACAGGCTTCACAGTGTTAGTGCTGTTCATTTCTCTAAAATTCTTTGTATCCATTTCTTTTCCATGTTGATGCAGAAGAAGCTGCGATCTGAAGATGTGAAGATATTTCAGCAGCTAGAGGCTCTCAATGAAGGCATGGAATGTATGCGATGGCTATGGGAGGAGAACATCCCTCAGACCAGTCTCTCCACCAATCAGAGCAGCCAGAACCCAACATTCATCGCAACCAACCAAACCATTTCAGACCTAGATCAAGACAACCTCCAACCACCAAGTCTTACAACAGCAGAACATGATAAAGGTCATGGATAAGAGACTGTAGTGGGCCAAAGAAGCTCCAGCCAATCAGTGGTGAAACCAGAGACCCAGAGAATGGTATTAGGTCAAGTGGAGAGTCTTGGTGCACACTGCATTGAGACTCCAAGGCTTGTGACATTTCAGAACAAGGACCAAGACCAAGATCCAGGTCTGCTCAGGGCTGGGCAGCTCCTGGGTTATGATATCCATTGGCGCTGGGTGGAGCATGAGGATGATGTGATGTTCCTTTAATGGATCAGAGCTTATATGTTTTAATGACTATTTACATTGTAGATTCTCCTTGAAGGCATCAAAACTATGAATGAACACATGTGGAGTTTTATGTACTTAACAAAAAATGAGCTGTCCTCCACAGTCACCGGACCTGAACCCAATCCAGATGGTTTGGGGTGAGCTGGAGCACAGAGTGAAGAAGGCAAAGGAGCAGCAAGTGCTAATAAACACCTCTGGGAACTCCTTCCTTCAAGACTGTTGGAAAACAATCACCGTTTCAGGTGACCACCTCTTGAAGCTCATTGAGAGAATGATGCCAAGAGTGTGCAAAGCAGTAATCAGAGCAAAGGGGGATATTTTGAAGAAACTAGAAAATAAAACATGTTTTTAGTTATTTCACCTTTTTTTGTTAAGTATAAAACTCCACGTGTTCATTCATAGTTTTGATGCTTCAATCTACAATATAAATAGTCATGAAAATAAAGAAAACACACTGAAAAACAGAAGGTGTGTCCAAACTTTCGGCCTGTACTGTACGTTGGTCATAAATTTGAACACAAAGTTGCTGAAACTCTTCTCTTTGGTTTATCAAATAAATATGACTAAAACAAATACATTATATGGACAAAAGTATTGTCAATCCTGCTCATTCACTGTTAATTCTAAAATTGAGTTTATTAAAAAAGATATAATTTTGCTTTTGTTGGAGAAACACCTCGAATGTCCATATAAGGACATGTCAACTCCTTCCATATTCACAATATCTGCTTTAGGGGGTCCTGTTTTAGCAGTTCTGCTCTACAGGGAACAGCTTTTGCACTGTCTTGTTGAAAAATGCATGGATGTCCCTAAAAACAATGCCGTCTTACATTTCATCTGAAAAATATCTGGAAGATTGATTCATCTGACCACATTACACATTGCCACTGTGTGGTGGTCCATCTTATATCCATCCAAGCCCAGTAGAGAAGTGTACACGGCTTCTGCACATGGTTAACATAAGGCTTCTGTTCTGCACAGTAAAGTTTGAAGTGGTATTGATGAATGCATCTCATGTATTGTAGAGACTAGTATGAAGATGATCCGTGCAGAGACTCAAGAGAACTCCAGACAAACTCCAGTCCAACTAAACTACTTTAATATATTTACATTCTACTAAAATACATTCATTTACAATCAGCATATATGCAGCTGAAACAGGGAACAGCCTAGTGCAAAATCCCAAATTATATTATCAACATTAACATTTTAATAATATAACATTATAGCTCATTATAGCTTATAGTAAAATGTGTTTTGGGAGGGGTGTAGTGCACTATAGGACTCTGTGGGCGTGGCCTAAGCTTTTGTTCTTAATGGCTTTATTATTTTCCTCTTACATTACATTTACTTTAATACTTTAAGTAGTTTTGAAACCAGTACTTTTATACTTTTACTTAAAGAGTAAAAAGCTTGAGTTGATACTTCAACTACTACTGAAGTATTTTAAACTCTAGTATCTATACTTCTACCTACACAGTAATGAATGGAGATACTTTTCTCACCTTTAACAGGAATCAGCTTAGTGATGTGGATCATGCTTGTAGAACAGCTTAGTAAAGTTTGATTATATTGATGGTCTATCTTGGTCAAGTTGATCATGCTTGTAGAACAGCAGGATTAATAGTAATGATTAGACAAATTAGATCCTCTGTTCTGAGCTTTCAGCTTCCACTTTATTATTTATAAGATATACCCCACAACATTACAAGATTACAGGAATACAATCTGAGTACATTACAAATAAAATCTAATTAATACAGAGAACTGTGTAGAGTTAAATGATAAAATGCTCAAACAAATCAACTCAACATAGAAGCACATATATTAGATTAATTAGTTTAAAACTGCTTTAACACAAAAACCTTGTATCTACTGTATCTTACCTTTATACATTTACAGCTGTTGATCTTCATACTGTGTCAATATTTCCTGATTAAAGACAAGTATTTTCAAAATTTCATTTTGCTGTAAAGTTGCTACTTTGGAGATATAACTGTTTTATGTGACAGCGATGATAAGTATATGACATTAAATTGTTTCAATATTAATTAACGAATGTGTTTCCTTTATCTGTGGATTATTCATTAGGGATTAATCAACTGTAGCTTGACTTGCCACGAACAGTAGGTACAGATCCCTCCCTCAGACAAAGTCTGCCTGCTGTGTACTGTCTCAACTGAGGTTCTTAACCAAAATGATCAAAATGTTTTTTCTTAAACTGATCTAGTGTGAGGGGTGGAGCCAGGGTGGTTCTATGCAGGTTTCCTTATTGTTACGTTACAATTAGAAGGCATCCAAACAGTTCATAGAAACAAATGATTCCTGACACCAAACTCTCTCAGCTGATTTATATAAAATTGATGGATAGATTTTGGAGCTTGGATTGTTTATAACATTTATATGGTCAGTCGAGACCCAAGCGGAAATACAAAAGCTAAAAGCGAGTTTTACATAATATGTCCCCTTTAACTTCTAAAAGGTTAAAATCATGTTTTGACTCTCTGGAAAATAAATGTGATTAAAATATTAGTTTGCAAATTTGATAGCTCTGAACGGAATCTATTTTTTTAATCTAATTTATTTAAAGAACTGAAGAATTGAGCTACAATCAACAAGTTAATGAGTATAGTGTACAGTAATTTAAGTGTTTTTCTATTATATTTTATATTTATATGTTGTATATATTGTGTTCATTCTGCATACTAAGTAGGGTCATGCACCCAGGTTTTTACACACATGCACTTATGTACCTGATTTATTTGATTTTAATTTTGATTTTTTAAGTTTACAATATCTCCCAGCACTATTATAACTTTATTTGATCAGTTCTACAGTCTAGATTCTGCAGTTCTTATCTGATCTCATCCAGCTCTTCCCTTTGTTCTGCATGTTCATCTATTTTGCTGAAAGTAAAAGATTTACTGATGAGTTGAAGCTCAACCCAAACCCAGCGTAGAGCGGCTGAGTGAAGGTGGTCTGGACTCTGTGGATGAGGGTCATGGTATCAGAGATGCTGTAGAAGGACAGAGTTCCTGCCCTGTGATCCACATACACTCCTACTCTAGAGGAGACGGGCACTCCAGAGATTTCAGTATCTCTGTTATTGTATCTGAATATGTATCTGGAGGAATCACAGAACAATCTCCAAGACTGATCATTACATCCAAACCCACACTCCCAGCCTCCTCCCTCCCTGGAGATGCTTTTATAAGACACTGCTATATCAACCCCTCCATCTCCTCTCCACTCAACCTCCCAGTAGCAGCGTCCACTCACACTCTCTCTACACAGAACCTGAGACCACATAAAAATTAGATGGAATGTTTTGCTGCGGGTCACCACTGTGTTCCTCTCAGACAGGAGGAGGCGTTTATGGGCTGTGTTTGGATCCAGTGTGAGCTGACAGGAATCTGAAAGAGAGAGAAAACCCATCAGCTTTTAGAAAACAATCTAAAAACAGCCCCTAAAACTGAACTATGTTTTAAAAATTTAATTATCATAAAATTTATTATTCTAGACTTATATCGTGTTTAATTTGTTTAATTATATTTAGGGGACTTCTTTAAATCCCCCCTAACTTAATTTTTAGCTTTACAGCTTGCAGTGGTTGAATATACAAAAATTATAATAAAACTGTAAGATTAGATGTGATTGGGTTGTTTTGTAGTTAGTAAACTGTAGAATGGTTATTTTGGTATTGGAGATGAATTATAGCTAAAACTTTTTTATTTTCCATTTTTATTTTCAGTTTTATGTTTCTACTCTGTTAACAGTAATATTAGAGCTGGGCGATATGGCCCAAAAAAAATTCTTCAATTTTTAAAAAAAATAATCAGATTTTCGATTTAAATCGATTTTTTTCCCCTACTAAAAATCAAACTAAAGATGATAAAGAAATGGTTAAAAACTAGTTCTTATTTAATTTGTTTTCACTTAAAATGTTCCCATTGTAGTTAAAGTGCAACCAGAAACAAGCAAAATAACAATTGTAAACAGTGAGAACATCCAGTAACTTTTAGAAAGCTTTCTCCAACATATTTTAGGTACTGACACAATGCACCCTCAAACTTAAAAAATAAATAAATAAAAAAACACACATTTTAAAAAACAAGTAGAAAGAAATAAAATGGTGCCCTTTTTGATAAAACTTAAAGTAGAAAATAGAAAACAAGTACAATTTAATATGCTATTAAGTAAATACTTTTCCCCGTTGGGCTAGAATTGCCCAATGAGATGATCTTTTCTCATGAATATGCAAAGTGCATACAGAACCTGATACACGGTTGGAAGATGTGTCAGGGACAGTTGCTTGTTTAATGTTGAATGGTGCACTGGTGCTGCTGCTGCGTTCATTCCGCTGGGAGCAGCACTTCTCCCACTCTGCTGCATTTTTCAGGTGTAGAGATAAATTTGTCGCGCTGCTTCGTTTAGAAGCAATCGGTTTAAACACACCTTACAGCGAGAACTTGTTCGGTCTACGTCCGACGCCGCAAAAACCGAACCAATTCAGATCACGGAGCTAGTAGCTCAAGCTCCGCCGTCATGTGTTGTGTTGTGTGTGTGTGTGTGTGTGTGTGTGTGTGTGTGTGTGGAGGGGTACGCGCGCGGGAGAGAAGGAGGGAGGAGAAACTCATAAAAACACATCGTCCTTAACTGTAAATTCGAATTAATCGATTAAAATCGATTAATCACCCAGCTCTAAGTAATATAATAAAATATAAAATGCCAATAACTAAACAATATGTATTTTATGTCTGTCCCAGTGTTCTGGTTGGCTGTGCAACTTTTTTATATTAAACTGATGAAAAAATTTTCAAAACAGTTAAAACATTAACACTTAATTTTTTTCTCTCTTTGTTTTAACGTAAAATGTTGAGGATAAATAAACAGTAAAATAATTTAAACATTTTATTGTGATCTTTCAGGAAATCTTCCATTCAGTTTTAAATAAACGATAATGTGTTAAAAATGAATAAAATTCTGTATTTAGACGTGCTGTATAATATAGTTTAAGGTTATAATATGAAGTTGAAATGTAAAAAAATTCTGTTCTGTTAATGATATAAATGGTTTAAACTATTTAACGCTGAATCGGAATGAATTGGTCCATTCAGGAAATGTACCTGCACTTCTAGACTGGGACAGACGTAATCTCTGTTCAGCCCATCTGGTGTTTTTAATGGAGAGGTATACTTATCAGATTAAACTTTGTGTATTTGTAGATTGTGGTGTTATTTCTGAGAGTGTGTGAGAATGAAAAGGTTAAAGAGAGAGAGAGAGAGAGAGAGAGAGAGAGAGAGAGAAAGGGCTGGACTTACACTCCAGAAACTCTTCTCTGCTTTTGGGTTCGGGAGGAAGAATGATCTGCACTTCCTTCACTACAGGAAAATGTACACAGTTACTACACAGCATCACTGAGCTTCTGTTCCCTCTGTACATTTACTACAACATTAAAATAATCTAATACTGGATTTTCTCTCCATGTAGATGTAGAGTCTTAATCTACCCTACCTGGACTTTCAATCACAATAAAGTCACACCTTATATACAGTCTCAACCACTTCAGTCCAGAAACTACTGACCACTTCATCAGGATTTAGAGAAGAACCTACAGTGCATTCTGAAACTCTTCACACTCTTTTACTTTTTAAAAAATCCTAAATTGTTTTTACTTTGTCATTATGAGGTACTGAGTGTAGAATGATTATTTATGGACTTATCATTTCATATATTTACATAGAAAATGTGATGAGATTTATTTAATATACCTGCAGCTGATGTCTTCTCAAATTCCTCTTTCCAGAATTTGTCTAGTTTTCCTCTCAGCTGAGAAACAGACTTCATAACAACTTCAAAAGTGTTGAGAGGACTGAGAGTAAAAGCAGGTGATGCTGAAGATCCAGGAGGAGCTGAGAGAGTCTGAAAACTCTACATGTAGACAAAAACAAACACATAAAACTAATATTAAATCAAACCAGGTTAAAGTGGCCTCAATCTGATCTTTTTTGTCATTCGTGATTCAGATTAATTGTGTATGAGACTGTGTAAAAGGCAAAAAAAAGTCTATGGTATTAAAATCTAAGACTTATCCAATACACAGCAAAGTGACAGACACATTAGAATTCCTACAACATTTAATATTTGGACTATATTTGGATTTAAACTAAATTAAAAGGTACACATTACAAGTGCTCTGTCTTTCAAGAAATTTCCAATAAATTAGCTGAACACAACCAACAGATGGCGCTGCTGCAGCATCAAAGAAAAGTAAAAAGTTTAGAATTGTTTGAACAAAAGAAATGAATGACAGAAAGAGGCCATTTTACATGCCCTTTTTTTTACAGTGAGCTGGAACTCATTCTCTGTTAAGATCAGCTTTCAGTCACTGGTGAAACTGAAACTTCATGTGAAGCTCTGCTCTTTAGTGCATGAGCTTCAGTTTAAGAACTGTTCAGACTAATATCAGATATAGATCACATTAAAAAGATGGTGTAAACAGTCTAAAATAAACTTTGTATTTGTTACCTGGAGGAAATGGATGTGATCCTCTGTGAATGAAAGCTTCTCCAGATCAGCATCTCTCCTCTTCAGCTCTGTGATCTCCTGCTCCAGTCTCTTCAGACGTTCTTCAGCTCGACTCACTGCAGCTTTCTCCTGATCTCTGATCATCTGCCTCACCTCAGAGCGTCTTCTCTCAATGGAGAGGATCATCTCAGTGAAGATCTTCTCACTGTCCTCCACTGCTGTCTGAGCAGAGCGCTGGTAGTGGAATCACAGAGAGAGGAGAATGTTAGGAGCAGTTCATTCACATCAATAAGTGGATTTACATGCACTTCATAATCTGATTACTGAGGAACATCAGAGTTTATCAGTAGTCAGATTTTTTATTTGCAACCAGCCAATAATTTCACAGAATAAGACGTGACATAAATATTGCGTAAATCCAAACTTCATGCTGTGGCTTCTCTTAACTCATGAAGCTGTAAAGAACAAAATAAAAAAAAAATTGATAGTTGATGACTAAAACTAAAATAAAATGTGACTTTAAATGACATTTAAAAAATGAGGACACCTTTAGTTAAGTAATTAAATAATTACCCTTAATGGGAAAAATCAGATCTTTATTCTTCCACTTATTTTAAAAATCACCTTGTGAGTCTCCACAGCTTCTATTAACTCCTGAAGCTCCTTCTCTCTCTGCTGGATTTTCTCCTTGTATTTCCTCTGTGTTTCCACCACCTGCTTCTGAATATAAACCAGCCAACAAAACACATTAATTAAAAATTAAAATGCCACATGTCATGGGACAGGTGATGGTATTAGGTCCTATAATCTGGAGCAGCTACTCCATTTACACACTGACCTGTTTCTCAGATTTTTCTGCTGCAAGTGACACTGTATCATGTCCTCTATGGTCATCCATGGTGCACTGCATGCAGATACACTGCTGGTCGGTGCGACAGTAAACCTCCAGCAGTTTATCGTGCTGAGAGCAGATCTGCTCCTGGAGTCGTCTGGAGGCTTTGACCAGCTTGTGCTTCTTAAAGGCTGGAGATTGGTAGTGAGGCTGGAGGTGAGCTTCACAGTAAGAGGCCAGACACACCAGGCAGGACTGGACGGCTTTGTGTTTTCTCCCAGTACAGGAATCACACTCCACATCTTCAGGATCAGCAGAAGAGTGATCAGGAGGAGCAGCCTGGAGTCTCGTCTTCTTCAGTTTCTCCACCACCTCAGCCAGCATGGTGTTTTTACTCACGACAGGTCTTGAGGTGAAGGTGTGTCTGCAGTTAGGGCAGCTGTAGATCTTCTTCTGATCCTCCTGATCCCAGCAATCATTAATACACACCATACAGAAACTGTGTCCACAGTGAATAGTCACTGGATTCTTCAGGAGATCCAGGCAGACTGAACAGCTGAACTCATCCTGAGCCAGTGAAACATTGGGTTCTGCCATTTTACAGTGTGAAGATCTTGTTTTCTGGTTCTCTGTTGGAGAGAAGTGAACAGAACTATCCTGTAATTCTACTTATTAGCCAAGATTACAATACTCACACTGTCTGACTCAAACATGAATTATTGTACAGACTCAGGAAAACTTACATAAATGACAAAACTGTAGCTCCAGACACGACACACACCGATTCACGCACTCACTCACCTGCAGGTAATCCAGGAAATGATTAGATTTTGCTTTCAATCTCACTTAAAAAGACAGACTGCACGTTTGTGAGATTTGGGGATTTGGAGACCTCTCTGGTGAGAATGTGTAATTGCACCGAATATTCAGAAGAGTAGACAAGATAAGACACAACAATCAGATGGAATTTGGCCTCAACAAAGGTGTTCAAGAACCAAACATGCACCTTTTTCACTCCGTGCTCATGTTGAAACAAGTGAGGCTGGGGGTACGCTTCAAAACTGAATGATTCAGAATATCCATACGTTTCAATGGCAGCATCTGTGTGGTTAACTAACCTCATACACCAACCTGAATTAATGGTGAAAGTTGTCGAAAAATGAGCAGAAAATAAGTGCAAGATTCCCCAGGCTGTTTTTTAATAAAAGGCTACAGTAACTGGACATGAAACATAGCTAGGTAATCACTTTTGTTTGCTGTAATGAAAACTCACATGTTAGCTTGCTTGCTAGCTAGTTAGGTATTAAGTAACTTAGTGACTAGAAAAATACCCTGTAGTTCGTCTTACTACAGTCCTCCTTAAAGGCTTCACTCAACTATTTATCCAGGCAAATAATATAGCCACAGCATCCCTATCCTCTCCTGATTTTTATCTGGTACTCCCTTCTGGTCCACTCCAACTTCTTCTGCAGAAACACAAGAAAATGAATGTTAATACTGCTACTTACAGTAGAGTTTAGATTATCTGCCTGAGCCCGAGCCGAACCAGAACTCGGGCCCGGTTTGGTCCAGCTTTGCTTATTTTGGCTCAGTTTGATTTGGCCCTTCTTTTCGCAGTTTGGCCTGGATTTGGTTTGGGTCAGTTTGGTCCAAGTTGACACAGTTAAACCTGGGTTTGACCCAGTTTGGCCTGTTTAATGCAGTTCGGCCTGGTTTGATCCAGTTCCCTAAATGGATATTTGTATGGGGTCAGCAATGAGGGATAACAGTATTAAAGAATGCTAATGGTTGCAAAGACATGTCATAAACATGTGAGCAAGGTAGAAATAATATTTATATGTTAGTTTGGAGGAGGGTGCTTCAGGTGTGTTCATCCCCCCAAAAGTTTCGGTCATGTTCGGTTATACAAACTAAAGAGCCAGAATTCCAATGATTGCAGTATGTAAACTGATGGTTAAGTTTAGTCAGGGTGTGGCATGAAAACTTCTTAAACGTTGTGAGGTGTTTATTGTAAGTGAAGTTCAACACTGGCCAGAGGGCTCATGGCTTTCTTTAGGAATGTGGAACATGTAGTCAAACCTGTAGGATAAGATACCAGCAAACACATCTCTACTGGATTCACTGCAGTGGAAAAATAAACTTCATGTGTTTCCTTGATGTGCTTTCTTCTTTTCTTTTGCTTAAAGAAATCTCTGTAAAGATAATAGAAAATTATTTACAGTAATTTCCACACGTCCCCCCCTCCCCCCACACTCCAGCAAGAACCTAGCAGACGTATGTAGCCTAGTATGAAGATGATCCGTGCAGAGACTCAAGAGAACTCCAGATAAACTCCAGTCCAACTAAAGCTTAAAATCTTTAATATATTTTCATTCTACTAAAATACATTCATTTACAATCAGCATATATGCAGCTGAAACAGGGAACAACCCAGTGCATCCCAAATTGTATTATCAACATTAACATTTTAATGTAGCATTATAGTCATTATGGCTTTTAGAAAAATGTGTTTTGGGGAGGGGGGGTAGTTGGGGGGTAGTAAAGCCTGCTCAGCGTATCTGGCCTCACAGATAGAGATTAATATAAAAAAATAATCCTAGAGCTCTCTTTAGTGTTATTTCCACTCAGACCAGCAACGCTTTTATGGACTTCTTCGATAAGAAAACTGAAAACATTCAGGTTAAAAATCAACAGATAAATAGCACATCCTCTCTGTCATCTGGTGTGGCTGATATAGAACAAAACTCAGTTACCGAAGTTAGGTTGGAAGTCTTTATAACCCACTTCCACAGCTAGAACTAGAAAAAATGATCTCCTCATCAAACAGCACAGCCTCCACACTTGATGCAGTCCCCGCAAAATTACTAAAACAGGTACTACCAGATATAATTAAACCTCTGTTAATGATAGTAAACTCATCACTCACCCTGGGGCATGTACCCAAAGCCTTTAAAACAGCTGTAATTAAACCTCTGATCAAGAAACCAAATCTTGATCCTAGTGTAGTGTCTAACTATAGACCTATTTCAAACCTACCCTTTATTTCTAATATTCTAGAAAAAGCTGTAGCCCAACACTTTTACTCTTACCTGCAAAGAAACCAGATCTATGAAAAATTCCAATCTGGATTTAGGCCTCATCAGTTGTAAAAGACACTATATAAATACATTTGGTTTGATATGATTTGATGTGATCAAGTGTGTTCCTCACCCCTAAAGTTAGTTATTTTAATAACATCACTAAATTCTGTCATGTTATATAAACTAACGTGCCAGAATTCCAATGATTGCAGAATGTAAACTGATCATGAAGTTTAGTCAGGGTGTGGCATGAAAACATTCACACCTGTAAACGAAGTGAAGTTGAACACTGGCCAGAGGGCTCACGGCTTTCTTTAGGAATGTGGAACATGTAGTCAGACCTGTAGGATAAGATACCAGCAAACACATCTCTACTGGATTCACTGCAGTGGAAAAATAATCTTCATGTGTTTCTTTGATGTGTTTCCTTCTTTTCTTTTGCTTAAAGAAATCTCTGTAAAGATAAAAAAAAATGATTTACAGTAATTTCCACACATCCTAAATCAACTGTCCACATGCCATACTGATATTTATCTCCTTATCAGGTCTGGTAGAAAACATAATTTTACCTGTTTCTCAGCTCTTTCCACTGCAGCTGAAAGTATCTCATGACCTTTGTGCTCATCCGTGGTGCAGAGCATGCAGATACACTGCTGATCGGTGTGACAGTAAATCTCCAGTAGTTTAAGAAGAAATGTTGGTTATCTATACTTTACTGTAGTAATTATGTATCAGATGACTTTTTACTTCTACTTCTTACATTTTCATCCAATTATCTGAACTTTCTACTCCTTACATTTTAAAAATAGCCTCGTTACTCCTGTTTCAATTCAGCTTGTTTTTATTCCGGCTTCTCATCGTTCAATAAAACCCCTATCCAGATAAATCTCTCCATCCAGATAGAGTGAATCTGTTTGTGACTGGATGTAGAGAAGTATAAACATATACCATTCCGACACCCTATTGGTTTATACTGTGATCCATCACACCTGCACACGCATTTGACACTTTAGATCACAGAATACTATTGGACAGGTTGGAGAACTGTGCAGGACTTTCTGGAACTGTCCTTAATTGGTTAAGGTTATACTCAGAGAACAGGAATTACTTTGTCACTATTGGCAGCTTTGAATTAGACAGGATAGCACTGACATATGGAATCCCCCAGGGGTCAGTTCTCGGACCTCCCCTTAGGCCAGATGTTACAGACCAATAACATTAACTATCATAGTTATGCAGATGATACACAGATATCTCTGGCTGTCTCTCCTGATGATTTTTAGCCCTGTGGACTCATTATGCCAGTGTCTGGACCACATAAACAATTGGATGAGCCAACATTTCCTGCAGTTAAATAAAGATAAGACAGTGTTCAAAGGGTTTGGTTGCAAAGAAAAGAGGACTTGTGTTACTGAACATCTCCGCACTCGGGGGATAAAAACTAAAGACCAAGTATGAAGCCTTGGTGTTGTAATGGAGTCAGATCTCTCCTTCACTAGTCATATTAAAACCATCACAAAAACAGATATTTATCATCTGTATAGCCAGAGTCAGGGGTTTGCAAGATCTAGAGAAGCTCATCCATGCTTTTATTTCAAGTAGAGTTAATTATTGTAATGGCTTAAAAAGACCATTAAACAGCTACAGCACATTCAAAATGCTGCTGCCAGAGTTTTAACCAGGACTAAGAGAAAGGAGCACATCACACCAGTTCTGAAATCTCTACACTGGCTTCCAGTTAGTAACAGGAATCAGGATAGACTTTAAAGTGCTGCTGATAGTCTATAAATCACTAAACAGTTGTTGTGCGGAATACATTGCAGGTGTTTTTAGAGAATATTGACCCAATCGATCTCTTAGATCCATGGACTCGGGTCAGTTAGTTGAACCCAGAGTCCAGTTCAAACATGGAGAAGCAGATTTTAGTTATTATGCTGCATATAACAGGAACAGACTACCAGAAAATATTATAAATTACCCAAATGAAGGAGTGTTCAAATCCAGGTTAAAAACTTTTAACTAAAGCACTTTATTTCACTCTTTTACCTTATCTTATAATCTTACTTTATTTATATTTTTATTAATGTTTTACATTTTAGTTTTTCTTTTTAATGCACCTTACTTTTAATTTTATTTTAACAACTGTCCTCTTAACAATGCTTTAACAACAGATGTCGCCCAAGACATCTGCTCCTAGTGTTTTGAAAATCAATATGTAAATGTAATGTAAAATGTAATAATTAAACAAAATTAGACACTCTGTGCTGAGCTTTTAGCTCCCACTTTATTATTTATAAGATATACCCACAACATGACAAGATAACAGCAATACAATCTGAATACATTACAAATAAAATCAAATTAATACAGAGAACTGTGTAGAGTTTGGTATTCGGATATTTGTTTTTTTCCTTTCCTTAGCTCCACCTCACTCTAACATCACACTTCCATTCAGGTTAATGAAGGCATAAGAGATGCAAAATTCCGAGAAGCTCAGCTGTTTGACAACATTTTAAATTGAAAGTAGACAAGACAAAGGCAATGTGCCAAATATGTGATATTCAACTAGCATATCATGGCGGCACATCAAGCTTGAGGAACCATCTAAATGCGGTAAGTATTATTTCTTGACGGTGTAAAAAAACAAGATTATTCCTACTAGCAAACTTATCTTAAATAGTATCTGCCATGTACTGCCATGATGAAGCTGTGTCTGTCTGACATTAAAAACTGGGGTGAAAACACAAAATAATCCGGGTTGAAAACACAAAAAAGTACAGATATAATCTGTCTCTAGTAGATATTTAATGAGAAATAAGAAGAGTGTGAATTTAAAAAACAGATGCCTATCACAGACCATTTTTTGTTGGAAAGGGGGTCCATGGAAAATTTTGCGGTGGATTAAGGGGGCTGTGAGTTGCAATTTTTTTGTACTTTAATCCATTTTTACTCCGTTTTTTAAAACAAATTTTCGAACATTCGCTATTAATCAGTGCCGAATATCCAGAGCTCAAAAAAATGCTATTGGCGCCAGCCCTAGTAGAGTTAAACGATAAAAAGCTCAAATAAATCAACTACATATCACATATATTAGATTAATTTGTATAAACTGCTGTCACACAAAAACATTGTATCTACTGTATCATATGTGTACAGCTGTTTTTCTTCATATTGTGTCAATATTTCCTGATGAAAGGGCAAATAAAAATGCTCCCAAAATGTCTTTTTGCTGTAAAGTTGCTACTTTGGAGATATAAAAGATCTCACCAGCTTCCCACCATTTTCATTCTCTTTCAGTATAAGCCATTTAAAGGCACTGTCACCTTTATGCAAATAAGCTATTGCTGTATTTTTTTTTTAACTTGGAGTGTTTATAATGTTTACAGGGTCTGTCGAGCCCAAAGTGGAAATACAAAAGCATGCAAAAAGTATGTTTGACATAATATGTCCCCTTTAACTTCTAAAAGGTTACTGAATAATTAAGTTACAATCAACAGTTCAATATTGTAAAACTGTGTGTTTGTAGTGTAAGTTAATGTGTGAAGCTTTTTTAACCTTTAATTTAACCAGGCAAGTCATTAAGAACATATTCTTATTGACAATAACAGCCTGGGAAGTAGGAGAAGCTACCTGAGAGAAGGGTACATCAAAAACTGTCCGAAGAAAAATGAAACGAAGACAGAGAAAGAGCAAGAGGGGAAAGAGAGGAAAAAACAGATAAAACACTTAGGAAATAGCATAACAGTGCAAGTATTAGTAAAAATATTCTCAGCAATTGGAATCAATATCTCTAATTGTAATGTTTTCTGAAGTATGTTCCAGTCTTTGGCAGCAGATTCCTGAAAGGATAAGAAGCCAAGAGCGGAGTGTGTTTTGTGTATCTGCCTTTCTGTAGACTACGTCACCGTAATCAAACAGAAGGAGTAAAGTCATCTGAACCCTGAAAGTGATCTGAAGTGAGTTGTGCACCACGAGAGAAACATGAACAATTTCTATACAAAAAACAAGTTTCATTTGTAAATTTGTGATATGAGGTCAGAATGAGAGTGAACTATCCAATCAGACAGACCATGCTAAAAAATGTCACTGAATCCTATATTGCCAAGCCTTTACGTTAGCAGTATTTTTTCTATTATATTTTACTATACGTTGTGTATATTCTTTTCTTTCTGCATACTAAGTAGGGCCATGTACCCAGGTTTTTCTTTCACCTGTACACCTGTACTTATGTGATGTGACAACAAGCCTGATTTTATTTGATTTGAATTACGATTTCTTAGGATCACAATATCTCCCAGCACTATTATAACTTTATTTGATCAGCTCTACAGTCTAGATTCTGCAGTTCTTATCTGATTTCATCCAGCTCTTCTCTTTGTTCTGCATGTTCATCTATTTTGCTAAAAGTAAAAGATTTACTGATGAGTTGGGGCTCATCGCAAACCCAGCATAGAGCGGCTCAGTGAAGGTGGTCTGGACTCTGTGGATGAGAGTCATGGTATCAGAGATGCTGTAGAAGGACAGAGTTTCTGCCCTGTGATCCACATACACTCCTACTCTAGAGGAGACGGGTACTCCAGAGATTTCAGTATCTGTTTTATCGTATCTGAATTTGTATCTGGAGGAGTAACAGAACAATCTCCAAGACTGATCATTACATCCAAACCCACACTCCCAGCCTCCTCCCTGCCTGGAGATGCTTTTATAAGACACTGCTATACCAACCCCTCCATCTCCTCTCCACTCAACCTCCCAGTAGCAGCGTCCACTCACACTCTCTCTACACAGAACCTGAGGCCATACATCAAATCTGTCTGGATGGTCAGGATATGGCTGGACTGTGTTGCTGCGGGTCACCACTGTGTTCCTCTCAGACAGGAGGAGGCGTTTATAAGCTGTGTTTGGATCCAGTGTAAGCTGACATGAATCTGAAAGAGAGAGAAAACCCATCAGCTTTTAGAAAATGATCTAAAAACAGCCCCTAAAACTGAAATAACCAGAGAACATACTGGAAGCATCTATGCAAAGTGTTTGATTATGTGAATAAAATATGAATTCTCATTATTATTAAATTACACTACATAACATTTATTACATATATTTTTTGGTCACAGGTGTTAGGTGTGCTTTGTTCACAGGTACACACCTGTTCACAGATGTTAGGTGTGCTTTCCTAATTCTTTGTGCCTAAAATGAATACACAAAAATTACTATTCCCCATAAACTTTGCTTTTGTGGTCAGCACAATGATATCTGAAATGTATCTATTTTTACAAATATTTGTAAAATATATATAGTGCTGAGTATACTGTAGACTTCCAGACGCTTCAGGAACAGTAACAACTATCAAGAAGTTTCCAGAACTGTACAGAATCATCTAGAACTTTCTAGAGCTTTAAAGGACTGTCCAGAAGTGTACATACCAGTGTAAATACAGTTTACAGTTTAATCACTTCATGTTGGCGGTGCAAGCAGTCACAGCAGCCACTCCGGGAACAAAACCCGATGCAAGCGTTGCGCAAGTAACCGGAAGTGTGGTAAAAAGCAAAGCACAACTATGCAGAGAAGATCCTTAACCACTTCCAGGACACTGTTGATACTTGGCAGATGTGGCAGGGCATCCAGGCCATCACCAACTACAACTACAAATACAAGACACCTCCACCTGCTTGCAACAGTGATGCCTCCCTTCCAGATGCGCTGGAAGGTTCAAAACACCCTCTATGCAACGTTCAAAACACAAAAATGCACAAAGGCAAGGAAGACCACACCTCCTCCAAATGACCAGGTACTGTTTTGACATGCTTCAAGTCGACCACCATTGTTTCTGTGCCAAAAAGCCCCAAGTGTCCTGCCTCGATGACTACCATCCCATTGCATTCACTCCCATTATCATGAAGTGCTTAGAGAAGCTGGTCATGAGGCACATCAAAAACCTGAGCTTGCTGGGCCTGAACTCCTCCTCTGCAACTGGGTTTTGGACTTCCTGACTGAGTAACCACAATCAGTCAGGATCGGAAACACCGCCACCATACTGAGCACCGGTGCCCCCCAGGGCTGTGTGCTCAGCCCACCACTGTTCATGCTGCCGACCCAGCAGCGCCTCTACTTTAGAAGAATCACCAGAAACATTTTACAGTAGTGTTTTGTCTTAGTTAGCTAGTTATAACTTACGAATTAAAGCTAGGTTAGCTAGTTACAACTTATAAATTAAAACTAGGTTAAGTAGTTACAACTTATAAATTGAAGCTAGGTTGGCTATCATAACTTATAAATTAAAGATAGGTTGGCTGTTTATTCATAACTTATACATTAAAGCTAGGCTAGCTAGTTATTTATAACTTAAAAATTAAAGCTAGGCTAGCTATTTCTTCATAACTTATAAATTAAAGCTAGGTTAGCTACTTATTCATAACTTATAAATTAAAGCTAGGCTAGCTTGTCATAACATATAAATCAAAGCTAGGTTAGCTAGTTATTCATAATTTATACATTAAAGTTAGGTTAGCTAGTCATAACTTATATATTAAAGCTAGGTTAGTTAGTCATAACCTAAAAAATAAAGCTAGGTTGGCTAGTTATTTATAACTTATAAATTAAAGCTAGGCTAGCTAGTTATTCATAACTTATAAATTAAAGCTAGGTTAACTAGTTATTCATAATTTATACATTAAAGATAGGTTAGCTAGTTATTTATAACTTATAAATTAAGGATAGGTTAAGTAGTTACGACTTATAAATTAAAGATAGGTTAGCTAGTTATTCATAACTTATAAATTAAAGCTATGTTAGCTAGTCTTTAACTTATAAATTAAAGCTATGTTAGCTAGTATTTAACTTATAAAGTAAAGCTGGGTTAGCTAGTCTTTAACTTATAAATTAAAGCTAGGTTAGCTAGTCATAAATTATAAATTAAAGCTAGGCTAACTAGTTATATATTATAAATTAAAGCTAGGTTAGGTAGTTATAGAGTATACATTTAAGCTAGGTAGCTAATTATTTATAAATTATAAATTAAAGCTAGGTTGGCTAGTTATTTATAACTTAAAAATTAAAGCTAGGCTAGCTAGTTATTCATAATTTATACATTAAAGCTAGGTTAGCTAGTTAGTCATAACTTATAAATTAAAGGTAGGCTAGCTAGAAATAAATTATAAATTAAAGCTAGACTAACTAGTTATAGATTATAAATTAAAGCTAGTTTAGCTAGTTATTAGCTAGCTATGTTAGCTAGTCTTTAACTTATAAATTAAAGCTATGTTAGCTAGTATTTAACTTATAAAGTAAAGCTGGGTTAGCTAGTCTTTAACTTATAAATTAAAGCTAGGTTAGCTAGTCATAAATTATAAATTAAAGCTAGGCTAACTAGTTATAGATTATAAATTAAAGCTAGGTTAGGTAGTTATAGAGTATACATTTAAGCTAGGTAGCTAATTATTTATAAATTATAAATTAAAGCTAGGTTGGCTAGTTATTTATAACTTAAAAATTAAAGCTAGGCTAGCTAGTTATTCATAATTTATACATTAAAGCTAGGTTAGCTAGTTATTCATAACTTATACATTAAAGGTAGGCTAGCTAGAAATAAATTATAAATTAAAGCTAGACTAACTAGTTATAGATTATAAATTAAAGCTAGTTTAGCTAGTTATTAGCTAGCTATGTTAGCTAGTCTTTAACTTATAAATTAAAGCTAGGTTAGCTAGTCTTTAACTTATAAATTAAAGCTATGTTAGCTAGTCTTTAACTTATAAATTAAAGCTATGTTAGCTAGTCTTTAACTTATAAATTAAAGCTAGGTTAGCTAGTCTTTAACTTATAAATTAAAGCTAGGTTAGCTAGTCTTTAACTTATAAAGTAAAGCTAGGTTAGCTAGTATTTAACTTATAAATTAAAGCTAGGTTAGCTAGTCATAAATTATAAATTAAAGCTAGGCTAACTAGTTATTTATAACGTATACATTAAAGATAGGTTAGCTAGTTATTCATAACTTATAAATTAAAGCTATGTTAGCTAGTCTTTAACTTATAAATTAAAGCTATGTTAGCTAGTCTTTAACTTATAAAGTAAAGCTAGGTTAGCTAGTCTTTAACTTATACATTAAAGCTAGATTAGCTAGTCTTTAATTTATACATTAAAGCTAGGTTAGCTAGTCATAAATTATAAATTAAAGCTAGGCTAACTAGTTATTCATAATTTATCATAGACTGTGTATAGCTGGACAGAGCATCGTCTCTTAAAAGTGAAGCCACCACAGGTCGGGCGCCCCCTGCTGTTCGGCTGCAGAAAGCTGTGTAACTCCACCCATCCCCATAGGTTTCAATGGCAAAACAGAACAACATTCAATCACGTTTTTTTCTAATATACTGTAATTCTACCTCCATTATTTAAATGCAACAGCTAGTGTAACCTCTGCTTATATAAATTTTATATAATATAATATAATATAATATAAATTTTTATATTCCCACAGAATTCGGTTTTTAAAACTTTATTCGGCTCTATTCAAAAAAGGTGTGGTTATGGTAAAAGGGCTGCTTATGGGCGGGACCAATAACAGACCGTCAGCTCCGCTCCGCCCCGCTCTGCAGTCTGTGACCGCGAGGCAGCCCTCAGGGGCGGGGTTATTTAAATGAGTAGGCGGTCTCTCCACAGCCTTTCTCCCTCCTCTGGTCTCTACTGCGCAGACTCTGGTTTCTGAATCGCCAAAATGGCGGTGTCAGGTCTGGTGCTGAAGATCTTCAGTCTCCCAACTACACTTCCCAGAACACACCACACTCTGACATCACGCACTCACCTGATCACCTGCCACCATCCGGAAGCCCTGAATATTGATTATCCACACTATAAAAACCCCCTTCACTTACACTCTGTGCCGAGTAATTGATTGGTTAGCCCTCATTACAAAGTGTATCTCTATATTTCCTATATTTGATCTCCTGGTTTTTGACTCTCTGTACTGTTCTACCTCGATTCTGATTTTTGCCTTCTCTCCGCTGTTTGGATCTCTGTTTACTACTTGGACTGTTACCGTTTCTGATTTTTGGATTACCTCTGTTTCTCGCCTCCCCGTGTATGAACTCTGGACTGTCCCTCTATCTGGTTTGTGCTATTTCTCTCTGGTTGTTGTTTGCTCCCGCTGACCTTATTCTTCAGTCTGACTACCCTGCTAGCTGGTTATTCATAACTTATACATTAAAGCTAGGTTAACTAGTTATTCATAATTTATACATTAAAGCTAGGTTAGCTAGTTATTCATAACTTATAAATTAAAGCTAGGTTAACTGGTTATTTATGATGTATACATTAAAGATAGGTTAGCTAGTTATTTATAACTTATAAATTAAGGATAGGTTAAGTAGTTACGACTTATAAATTAAAGATAGGTTAGCTAGTTATTCATAACTTATAAATTAAAGCTATGTTAGCTAGTATTTAACTTATAAATTAAAGATAGGTTAGCTAGTTATTCATAACTTATAAATTAAAGCTATGTTAGCTAGTATTTAACTTATAAATTAAAGCTATGTTAGCTAGTCTTTAACTTATAAATTAAAGCTAGGTTAGCTAGTCTTTAACTTCTAAAGTAAAGCTAGGTTAGCTAGTCATAAATTATAAATTAAAGCTAGGCTAACTAGTTATAGATTATACATTAAAGCTAGGTTAGGTAGTTATAGAGTATACATTTAAGCTAGGTTACCTAATTATTTATAAATTATAAATTAAAGCTAGGTTGGCTAGTTATTTATAACTTAAAAATTAAAGCTAGGCTAGCTAGTTATTCATAATTTATACATTAAAGCTAGGTTAGCTAGTTATTCATAACTTATAAATTAAAGCTAGGCTAGCTAGTCATAAATTATAAATTAAAGCTAGACTAACTAGTTATAGATTATAAATTAAAGCTAGTTTAACTAGTTATTAGCTAGCTATGTTAGCTAGTCTTTAACTTATAAATTAAAGCTAGGTTAGCTAGTCTTTACTTATAAATTAAAGCTAGGTTCGCTAGTTATTAATAACTTATAAATTAAAACTATAGGCTAGCTAATCATAACTTATAAATTAAAGCTAGGTTAGCTAGTCATAATTTATAAATTAAAGCTATAGGCTAGCTAGTTATTCATAACTTATAAATTAAAGCTAGGCTAGCTAGTCATTCATAATTTATAAATTAAAGCTAGGTGGCTAGTTATATATAACTTATAAATTAAAGCTAGGTTAGCTAGTTATTCATAATGTATACATTAAAGCTAGGTTAGCTAGTCATAACTTATATATTAAAGCCAGGTTAGTTAGTCATAACCTAAAAAATAAAGCTAGGTTGGCTAGTTATTCATAACTTATAAATTAAAGCTAGGTTAACTAGTTATTTATAACGTTTACATTAAAGATAGGTTAGCTAGTTATTTATAACTTATAAATTAAGGATAGGTTAAGTAGTTACAACTTATAAATTAAAGATAGGTTAGCTAGTTATTCATAACTTATAAATTAAAGCTAGGCTAGCTAATCATAACTTATAAATTAAAGCTAGGTTAGCTAGTATTTAACTTATAAAGTAAAGCTGGGTTAGCTAGTCTTTAACTTATAAATTAAAGCTAGGTTAGCTAGTCATAAATTATAAATTAAAGTTAGGCTAACTAGTTATAGATTATAAATTAAAGCTAGTTTAGCTAGTTATTCATAATTTATACATTAAAGCTAGGCTAGCTAGTAATTATAAATTAAAGCTATGTTAGCTAGTCTTTAACTTATAAATTAAAGCTAGGTTAGCTAGTCTTTAACTTATAAATTAAAGCTAGGTTAGCTACTTTACTTATAAATTAAAGCTAGGTTAGCTAGTTATTAATAACTTATAAATTAAAGCTGTAGGCTAGCTAATCATAACTTATAAATTAAAGCTAGGTTAGCTAGTCATAATTTATAAATTAAAGCTATAGGCTAGCTAGTTATTCATAACTTATAAATTAAAGCTAGGCTAGCTAGTCATTCATAATTTATAAATTAAAGCTAGGTGGCTAGTTATTTATAACTTATACATTTAAGCTAGGTTAGCTGGTTATTCATAACTTATAAATTCAAGCTAGGTAAGCTATTTCTTCATAACTTAGAAATTAAAGCTGGGTTAGCTAGTTATTCACAACTTATAAATTAAAGCTAGGCTAGTTATTCATAACTTATAAATTAAAGCTAGGCTAGTTATTCATAACTTATAAATTAAAGCTTATGGAACAGCCTGGATACAATAAAACACAAAGACAAGAAACAAGTTTGCGGTTTATCTAAATAAATAAAGATCTTTGACAGGCCATTATCACAAAATCAAAGTTCATGAGGAATGTTTGTGTTTTTATATCAAGTTTATACATAATTACTTATTTAATATAGACGTATAAATGTCAATTTAAACTTTGTGAATTTGGATATTGTGTTGTTATTTCTGAGAGGGTGTGAGAATGAAAGGGATAAAGAGAATGAGAGAGAGAGAGAGAGAGAGAGAGAGAGAGAAAGGGCTGGACTTACACTCCAGGAAGTCTTCTCTGCTTTTGGGTTCAGGAATGATCCGCACTTCCTTCACTACAGGAAAATGTACACAATTACTACACAACATCACTGAGCTTCTGTTCCCTCTGTATTTACTACAACAAGCTTCAAATAACCTTATACTGGATTTTCTCTCAAAATCCACCCTACCTGGACTTTCAATCATACTTTATGAACAGTCTAAACCACTCCAGTCCAGAAACTACTGACCACTTTATCAGGATTTAGAGAAGAACCTACAGACCATTTTGAAAGACTTCATCACTTTTACTTTATATTGCAGTTTTGTGCTAAAATAAAATTTTCATTATGAGGTACTGAGTGATGGGTTTCTGTATATTCCATTTTATATATTAACACAAAAATGTGATGACATTTATGTATATACCAGCGACTGATGTCTTCTCAAATTCCTCTTTCCAGAATGTGTATAGTTTTTCTTTCAGCTGAGAAACAGACTTTATGACAACTTCAAAAGTGTTGAGAGGACTGAGAGTAAAAGCAGGTAATTCTGAAGATCCAGGAGGAGCTGAGAGAGTCTGAAAACTCTACATAAAGAAACAAACAAACACATAATAACACATTTATTAATTTATAAATCATATCTACATTGCATTAAAGGCAGAAAGGAGCCTAAATCTAATCTTATTTGTCATTTGCCATACAGCTTGATTACGTGTGAATGGTAAAAAAAAATCTGATACATATTTGGGAAAGTGACTCTCCAAACGCATTCTCTGATAAGCTAAGCTTTCAGTCACTGGTGAAACCGAAACTTTATGTGAAGATCTGCTCTTTGGTGCACAAGCTTCAGTTTAAGAACTGTTCAGACTACTGTCAGATATAGATCACATTAAAAAGATGGTGTAAACAGTCCAAGTAAAAACTGTATTTGTTACCTGGAGGAAATGGATGTGATCCTCTGTGAATAAAAGCTTCTCCAGATCAGCATCTCTCCTCTTCAGCTCTGTGATCTCCTGCTCCAGTCTCTTCAGACGTTCTTCAGCTTCACTCACTGCAGCTTTCTCCTGATCTCTGATCATCTGCCTCACCTCAGAGCGTCTTCTCTCAATGGAGAGGATCATCTCAGTGAAGATCTTCTCACTGTCCTCCACTGCTGTCTGAGCAGAGCGCTGGTAGTGGAATCACAGAGAGAGGAGAATGTTATTTAACATCAATAAGTGGAAATACTAATACTAATGAAAAGTACTTTAAATTGCATTGTAAAAACAAGGACACCTTTAGTTAAATAATTAAATAATTATCCTGAATGGGAGAAAGTTTTAACTGTTATTGAAAGATTTCTTTTACTGATATTTATTCTTCTATTTATAAAAAAAAATCACCTTGTGATTCTCTACAGCCTCTGTTAACTCCTGAAGCTCCTTCTCTCTCTCCTGGATTCTCTCCTTGTATTTCCACTGTGTTTCCACCACCTGCTTCTGCAAATAAACCAACCAACAAAACACAATAATTAAAAAAATCAAATGCAACATGTACATACTCCTGTCCAATGAGTTTGGGATACCACTGTAAGAAACCAATATCACAATTTACAACAAATCCTGTGTTTGATGCAAACCACACCTACATCCCAACAAGTTTTTAAAGAAGAATACTGTACTTGTATTTTTACTTGGGCTGTCAACGTTAAAGCGTTAACGCATGCTGATATTTTTTAATCAGTAACGCATTACTATTTTTAATAGTATTGCGCTTTTTAATTAAGGCACCAAGTTTGATCCCTACTTCCGCCGTAATCTGCCCCGCCCCCGCTCAACGCACCAATCTGTTTTTTGGCTGAATGATTAAACGGCGCTATCTCTCTCTCTCTCTCTCTCCCCTTCTTTCTTTCTTTCTCACACATGCACGCGCGCACACACACACACACAGACCTCTGCTTTCCTGCCCTGCGAGATTTTTATACGCATCAAATTAAGTTCGAAATCAGAAATCCTCACAACCAAGCTGAGACATTTACAATGCAATTTATCATGCATTCTTTATTCCAGCACCCTATGTTGATTTTATCTCCCCTCAAAATTGTATATACTATAATTTTAATTAACACTGCTAAAACACCAAAATACACCAAAATAAATAAACTAAAATAAAAAATAAAACTTGCCACTAACATAACTTACATATAGTTGCATTTTACATTCATTCTTTTTTACATTTAAATATTCACTATAAAAATTTGCATCTCAAGAAAAACAAATGCAATTAATCGCAGTTAATCACAGAATTTTGTTGTTATTAATCTAATTAAATTTTTTTTATCAATTGACACCACTAATTTTTTACCTGTTTCTCAGATTTTTCTGCTGCAAGTGACACTGTATCATGTCCTCTATGGTTATCCAGCATACACAGCATGCAGATAGACTGCTGGTCGGTGCGACAGTAAGCCTCCAGCAGTTTATCGTGCTGAGAGCAGATCTGCTCCTGGAGTCGTCTGGAGGCTTTGACCAGCTTGTGCTTCTGAAAGGCTTGAGATTGGTAGTGAGGCTGGAGGTGAGCTTCACAGTAAGAGGCCAGACACACCAGGCAGGACTGGACGGCTTTGTGTTTTCTCCCAGTACAGAAATCACACTCCACATCTTCAGGATCAGCAGAAGAGTGATCAGGAGGAGCAGCCTGGAGTCTCGTCTTCTTCAGTTTCTCCACCATCAGCCTGTTTTTTTTACTCATGGCAGGTCTTGAGGTGATCCCAGAACCAGTTAATACATACCATACAGAAACTATGTCCACGGGGAAGAGTCACTGGATCCTTCAGCAGATCTGAACAGCTGAACTCGTCCTATACCACTGACATACTTACTGGCTTTAGTCTTTTACAGTGTGAAGATTTTGTTTCCTGGTTCTCTGTTGGAAAGAAAGTGAACAGATCTGTCCTGTAATTCTACTTATTAGCCAATATAACAATACTCACACTGTCTGACTCAAACAGGAACTATTGTAGAGACTCAGAAAAACTTACATTAATGACAAAACTGTAGATCCAGACACGACACACAGTGATTTACACACTCACACACCTGCAGAGAATCCGAGAAATGATCGTTTTACTTTCAATATCACTTAAAGATACAGCCTGCAAGTTTGTGAGATTTGGAGACCTCTCTGGTGAGAATGTGTAATTGCATGGAACATGCAGAAGAGTAGACAAGATAAGACAAGACAACCATATTCATCATGCTTGTACTAGACACACAGATGTATGGTGAAGAATCCAACAGTGGCAGGTTGATGAACTAGGGTATTACACTACCAACTAGGGGTGGGCGATATGGCTCTAAAATAATATCACGATATTTCAGGGTATTTTTGCGATAACGATATACTTGGCAATATAGGAAAACTAAAATAATTAATTAATTTCAGGAATGTAGTATAATAGTATAACAGAATAATCATAATGTGGCAAAATAAATAATATAGCATACCATAATATAATGCAGCAAATAATATTGCAGAATATTTAGTGCATGCATATAAACTGCAAACTAAAACAATTATACAATAAATACACCTAAAGCTTCACAGTAAATAATAGACTACTTTTAAGACAGAACAGCCCTATTATCACGATATGGATTTTTAATATCATGATATTTCTGTATCACGATATATTGTATACGATATAATATTGCCCACCCCTACTACCAACCCTGCCATCAATAACCCAGTGTCCTAACTCAGTATTTCTCATACTTGCTGGCACCCCATGCCCTGCACATTTAGTGCTTTCTCTGCTCCCAACACACCTGAGTTAAGAAATCAGCTCTTCTACAAGCAATTTCAGAGTTGCAGTGGTTTGTTAAAGCAGGGGATCCTCTAAAATAAAAAAAACACTGAAAACACTGCTCTAACTGCTGAGTCAACACAGCAAACACAGCAAATATTGGACTACTTTAAAAGGCATTACTGTATTCATTTTAGAACTGTACATTCTAAACAGTTAAGTTATTGTGTACTGTAGAATAATGGTGAATATCATTGATTGTTTTATGTTAAAACATTAAATATTCATGTACTAATCTGTATTAAATACAAAATTATAAAAATAATATTTTGATTTAGTATTAGTCCTCTGACTAAAATGTGTAATAGTTTTAGTCACATTTTAGTCAAATTTATATAAAAATATATTTTTTATGGTTTTATTATTATTAAGACTTTAGAAGACTATTTTAGTGTTTTTTATTTTTTGTTATAGTTTATTAAAACAAATAGCCTTTAAGTTTCGTTACATTTAACAAGTGAGACAAATAAAGCCGAGTTTCTGAAATGATACACTTCTACTGCAGTGCAGATTTATACTAACATAACTGGCTTTTAGTAGACTAGCCTTTTATTACAAATATATTTCTGAAACTCATCCAGTCCAGTAACAGCAGAGTTTATTTGGTGTATAAAGTCATCAGTAGCTGTGGGTGTACAGTAATTTACAAAGACATCAATCTCTGTTCATATGCTGCTACGCAGCTTATATAATCTTCTGTACTTAGTACAATATCCAGTACAGCAAACCCTCTAACTATTAAACACTTTAAACCCCAAACAATCTCTGTATTAACAGAAACAGGGGAGAATTCTGCCTTTGTGTCTTGCGTAGAAGTTTCTGAACTAACTTTCTAAATGCCTTGGTGGTGTGGGAAATATCCCATCAGTGGTGAGACATAGAGTTTGCTGTGTTTTTGGCTGAATTTATTCTATATTTTTCACTTTGCATTTTGAGCTGAGCTGAACTTATCCCAATAATGTTAATGTAACCCGTATGTCAGTTCTCATACTATGGAAGCCCATTTCCGCCACCTGAAGAAAAAAAAACGTCCTCAACTAAGTCATAATTATGAGATAGTAAGTCATAATTATGAGATAGTAAGTCATAATTATGAGATAAAAAAGTCATAATTATGAGATAGTAAGTCATATTTATGAGATAAAAAGTCATAATTATGAGATACTAAGTCATAATTATGAGATAGAAAGTCATAATTATGAGATACTAAGTCATAATTATGAGATAGAAAGTCATAATTATGAGATAGAAAGTCATAATTATGAGATAACTTTTTATCTCATAAATATGACTTACTATCTCATAATTATGACTTTTTTATCTCATAATTATGACTTACTATCTCATAATTATGACTTACTATCCCATAATTCTGTGGGGATATAAAAATTTGACAATGTAAGCAGAGGTTACACTAGCTGCTGCATTTAAATAATGGAGGTAGAATTACAGTATATTAGAAAAAAACGTGATTGTTCTGTTTTGCCATTGAAACCTATGGGGATGGGTGGAGTTACACAGCTTTCTGCAACCGAACAGCAGGGGGCGCCCGACCTGTGGTGGCTTCACTTTTGAGAGACGATGCTCTGTCCAGCTATATACAGTCTATGGTACCCATAGTTTTTTTTTTTGTGCGTGCTTATTTTTTTTCCTTGGAGAGACAATTTTTTTTGAGAGAGAGAGACATTTTTTTTTCTTCTTCTTCTCTGAACTAAATGGACAAGCTCCATACCTACTAGAATACATACTCATTAAAGGACTGAAACGGTGCTAATTTGATTTTAAATGTGACTGAAGTGTTCTCTGGACCATTTCAATAGAGTGAATTTCAAGAGTTGAAGTTTATTTACACTCTAATTCAAGAGAACATTTGTGGTGTATCAAAGATATATATATATATATTTTTTTTTAATACTGAAGTGAGGTGTATAAGGAATTATTTTTTTATTTCTATTTATTTTTCATAACAGCAGAAAAGTACGTTCCAGTTCAAGAAATTTTGAATATATATATATATATATATATATGTGTGTGTGTATGTATATATTTTTTTCTTCTTTTGAACATACGATAGTATACAGCTATCGTAACTCTGAAATAAACATTCCTTCTTTCAAGTATTTCACATTATTTGGTATTTCATTACTTGGTTACATTTAGTCCAGTATTATTTCAACACTGAAGTCCTGCACATACAAAAAAAGAAGGTAAAGAACAATAATTTATATAAACTGGAGTAAAGAAGAAAAGTGGCAAACTTTAGCAAATGGAGCTAACTAGTTAACTAGCGATATACTCAAGCACACACACACACACATTTGTCCAGTAATGTTACTCTACAACAGACTGAAGACATTATCAACTAAATGTCACCAAATAACAAAATCTATTTTAGTTTAATGTAGAAATAGTTTATTTAGGTAATAGAACAAGTTCCTCACCAGCGTTTCTCTCTCCCAGTACAGTGTAGCTAGCGTTAGCTGTAGCTAGCAGAGTAGTACCACAGAATGGTAGCAAGAAGCTGAAAAACAGCAAGTTGTTTAATAAACTACTCTAATAAACTAAATAAATTAAAGCTTTTATCTCCATTTTTGCACTTTTCACACTCGCAATCTTCACACAGACAGACAGACTGTTTACCACCAGAAAGATACCAGCTGAAAAAACAACTGTTATGAGGGTATATAGATGATCTAACCTGCTGTAGATTTCTGTGTTTATATACAGTTTTAGAGGATATATAGATGATCTAACCTACTGTAGATTTCTGTGTTTATATACAGTTATGGAGGATATATAGATGATCTAACCTGCTGTAGGTTTCTGAGTTTATATACAGTTTTGGAGGATATATAGATGATCTAACCTGCTGTAGATTTCTGTGTTTATATACAGTTATGGAGGATATATAGATTATCTAACCTGCTGTAGATTTCTGTGTTTATATACAGTTTTGGAGGATATATAGATGATCTAACCTGCTGTAGATTTCTGTGTTTACATACAGTTATGGAGGATATATAGATTATCTAACCTGCTGTAGATTTCTGTGTTTATATACAGTTTTGGAGTATATATAGATGATCTAACCTGCTGTATATTTGTGTTTATATACAGTTATGGAGGATATATAGATGATCTAACCTGCTGTAAATTTCTGTGTTTATATACAGTTTATTAAATATTGCAAATACTGTTGAGTAATGCACCCTTATTTTAAAGTGTTACTTGTTTTGTGGGACTGTTCCTTTAGATACCATCAACCTGCCAAGTGACTACAGGTGCAGATTTGGGTAAATCTGGAACATTAACATTTTGAAATAAAGATGTTAAATAATGTGCCTAATTAATAGTGTCTCTATTAATGAAATAAAAGACAAGTGAAAGTAAAAGTAGTGCTGTGAAAGGCCGGACTTTTATTTTTTAATTTTTAATCACAATTGCTGGTTTACATGCTACACCCCACAATATGACAGGATGACAGGAACACAATCTGAATACATTAGAAATAAAAGAGAACTGTGTAAAGTTCAAGATAAAAAATGCTAAAAAATTAATGATGAACTAAGCAATAGTTAAATTAATTATTACACTGACTTTCATTAAAATTTCGACCTTCTGCTAAAATGCTTTGTTGCCACAGCTAAAAACATCCAAAGGAAATCTGGAGTCAAACTCCACTTACCAAACAGTAGCAATATTAACAATAACATAAGAAATTATTGTTACAATTAAACAATTATTGTAACAAATAAACAATTACGGTTACAATTAAACAATTACTGTTACATTTAAACAATTACTGTTACAAATAAACAATTACTGTTACAAATAAACAATTACTGTAACATTCCAACAATTACTGTTACAAATAAACAATTACTGTTACATTTAAACAATTACTGTTACAAATAAACAATTACTGTTACAATTAAACAATTACTGTTACAAATAAACAATTACTGTTACAAATAAACAATTACTGTTACAAATACACAATTACTGTAACATTCCAACAATTACTGTTACAAATAAACAATTACTGTTACATTTAAACAATTACTGTTACAAATAAACAATTACTGTTACAATTAAACAATTACTGTTACAAATAAACAATTACTGTTACAAATAAACAATTACTGTTACAAATACACAATTACTATTAAACAATTATCACATTCAAACCATTACTGTTACATTTAAACACAATTACTGTTACATTCAAACAATTACTGTTACAATGATCAATTACTGTTAGATTCAAAGGGTTTCCATTACATTAAAACTTTTACTGTTACACTGAAACAGTTACTATTACACTTGAAACGATTACTGTAACTGTTAAATAATTAATCAAACAGCAGTTACAGAAACCAGCTGAGAACAGGCCAGTTGTGTAGCATCACACTAAAGAACTGTTACTTAGCCAGCGCTTCCATTTACTAGTAAAAAAACTACAGTGTTACCTCAATTACTTAATTCAAAAACATTTTGTTACATTACACATTTGTTACTTATTGAACTTTCCAGTCAGATCATGGCTATAGTTCCCTCAAGCCTTTAGTTATTGACGTCAGAACACCAGAACATACCCAGCAGCTCAATGCTATCTAACAGCTCAACTCAACATTAAGGATAGGCTGTGGGCATCATCTTGTTGAAAAATGCATTAATATCCTTAAAATTATCTTAACATTCATGTTGGCAGGTAATTATTGACAAAGTAGCATATCTTCACCATCCACTTCATCCAAAAAAAAGACTTGGGATGCTTAGATAATAAGTAATACAAATCTTAGATATCTTTAAGTCCAAAGACGTTAGTCCTGCTTCTGGACTTAAAATACAGCTTAAAACGATCTGAAAACTAAAAAAAATAAATAATCTGAAGGCATATAGAACATAACAAATCTAAGGCCATATGGAAAATAAAAATATGGAATATGGAGCATAAATAATCTGATGGCATGCAACATAAAAATCTGTAGGCACATGCAATATAAAAAATTTGAAGGCATATGGATTTGGTTATTTGGTTTACCATAATAAGAATAAGAAGCTTTAAATAAAATACAATCCCTAAATAAAGCTTCACTATAACATTTTTGCAGCTCTACTATAACATTTTGCAGCTCTCTGGTTTCTGTACCTCTTATGCAGTCTCATAGAGGTGTAAACTTTGTTCTGTTCTTTGTTAAAAGATGTACTGATGACTGTAAGCTAAACCCAAACCCAGCGTAGAGCGGCTGAGTGAAGGTGGTCTGGACTCTGTGGATGAGGGTCATGGTATCAGAGATGCTGTAGAAGGACAGAGTTCCTGCCCTGTGATCCACATACACTCCTACTCTAGAGGAGATGGGGGCTCTGGAGATTACAGTTTCTCTGTTATTGTAACTAAATATGTATCTGGAGGAATTACAGTCCAATTTCCAAGACTGATTATTACATCCAAACAAACACTCCTCGCCTGATCCCTTCCTGGAGATGCTTTTATAAGACACTGCTATA
Organism: Astyanax mexicanus; assembly: GCF_023375975.1. Lineage (NCBI taxonomy): Eukaryota > Metazoa > Chordata > Actinopteri > Characiformes > Acestrorhamphidae > Astyanax > Astyanax mexicanus. Next base: position 6,980,428 of record NC_064415.1, read on the forward strand.
TTAACCCCTCCATCTCCTCTCCACTCAACCTCCCAGTAGCAGCGTCCACTCACACTCTCTCTACACAGAACCTGAGCCAGTCCATTAAATCTGTCTGGATGGTCAGGATATGGCTGGACTGTGTTGCTGCAGGTCACCACTGTGTTCCTCTCAGACAGGAGGAGGAGTTTATTGGCTGTGTTTGGATCCAGTGTGAGCTGACAGGAATCTGAAAGAGAGAGAAAACCCACCTAAAACAGCCCCTAAAACTGGAATAACGAGAGTACATTTTAACACTGGTGTTACGACCCTCATCATATTTTTCTTCATGAGTGCCTACCTATGCTCTGTTGTCTTTGGTTTTTCTGCAGGTGCAGTCCTGCAATTGATAAGCTGCCCTAATAAACTGTATCTCTAAGCACCTATTAAGTTATTTCTAAGAGTGTGAAAGAATTAAAGGGTTAAAGAGAAAGAGAGAAAGGGCTGGACTTACACTCCAGGAAGTCTTCTATGCTTTGGGGTTGAGGAAGAGAAAATATATGCAATTTTTTCACTACAAAAAACAAACAAACAAACAAACAGTTAAAAACAGCCCCACTACGTTTCTGTTGCTTCTTTACGTTTGCTTAGGGTGTGGAAAAGATCAGAAACTAATCTCAGTTTCATCATTTGATACACATATGCAAGAAAATGATGGTCTTCATGAATCATACCTGCATTTGATGTCTTTCTAAATTCCTCTTTCCAGGATTTCTCTAATTTTCCTCTCAACCGAGAAACAGACTTTTTAACAACTTCAAAAGTGTTGAGAGGACTGAGAGTAATATCGGATAAGCATGAAGATCCAGGAGCAGCAGAGAGAGACTGAAAACTCTGCATTTACACAAAAACAAACAAAAAATACAGCTTCAATGGGGCAATCTGCGGGTTTAAGCACAAAATGGAACAATGATGCCTACTAGAGACATAGATTGGTCATGTGTAAGAAGTGCTAATACAGCTTGTCACATTTAGAGATTATTAAAAGGCTTTCATGTTATACAGTCATATGAACAAGTTTGGGCACCCCTATTAATCTTAATCCTTTTTAGTAAATAACTTGACTGTTCTCACCATTCTTCTTCTCTGCCTTTCTGATATTTTTCTTGGCCTGCCACTTCTGGGCTTGACAAGAACTGTCCCTGTGGTCTTCCATTTCCTTACTATGTTCCTCACAGTGGAAACTGACAGGTTAAATCTCTGAGACAACTTTTTGTCTCCTTCCCCTGAACAACTATGTTGAACAATCTTTGTTTTTAGATCATTTGAGAGTTGTTTTGAGGAGCCCATGATGCCACTCTTCAGAGGAGATTCAAATAGGAGAACAACTTGCAATTGGCCACCTTAAATACCTTTTCTCATGATTGGATACACCTGGCTATGAAGTTCAAAGCTCAATGTTTTGAAAAAATTTTGTCAGTAAAAGGTAGTAAAAGTCAGTAAAAAGTAGTTAGGAGTATTCAAATCAATAAAATGATAAGGGTGCCCATACTTTTGCACCGGTCAAATTTTGGTTTAATGCATATTGCACATTTTCTGTTATTATTCTGTGCAATAAACCTCATTTCAATCCTTAAATATTACTGTGTCCATCAGTTATTAGATATATCAAACTGAAATGGCTGAAACACCCAAATATTTAGAACTAAAAATGATTAAGATTAATAGGGGTGCCCAAACTTTTTCATATGACTGTAATTGTTGAGCAGAGACCTTTAAAATGATAAGTGCATAATTTCACATATACAAATATATTAAGGCTTGTATTCATTAGGTGAGCTAGAATTTATCCACATGTTAGGGTCACTGAATCATTTTGCAGGGTTGTTACCTGGAGGAAATGGATGTGATCCTCTGTGAATGAAAGCTTCTCCAGATCAGCATCTCTCCTCTTCAGCTCTGTGATCTCCTGCTCCAGTCTCTTCAGACGTTCTTCAGCTCGACTCACTGCAGCTTTCTCCTGATCTCTGATCATCTGCCTCACCTCAGAGCGTCTTCTCTCAATGGAGAGGATCATCTCAGTGAAGATCTTCTCACTGTCCTCCACTGCTGTCTGAGCAGAGCGCTGGTAGTGGAATCACAGAGAGAGATATCTGTTAGAAACTGCCCATTCACATCAGTAGAAAAAAATACCAGTGAAATGCCAGGATAATATATTGATCACATTGAAATAAATCAGAGCTAAGTCAGAAAAAAAATGAGGCAGTAGAAGGAAAAAAAATGAGGGAGCAAGTAAGCAGATACAGTCATGCCATTGTGCCAAACGTGTTGTTGGTTAAGAAAACATTCTCCTAGTCATGTGGGAAAATTAGATTGAGAAGAGATTGAAAGAGAATCCTGATGTATGTACTGAGGTTGTAGTGAGGCACAGATAAGGCTTGCAGGTGAAGTGCATGATTAGGACAAGCTGGTTACATGTGGAGTTTGGGTAAACTGAAGCAGGCTGCTGTCACGTCAGTAAAGCAGTAGTTCTCTCTTAACATGGTGGCATCTTTGGCAGTGACCTTATCCGGCTCCAGCAGCAGAACTGTGCTCCAGCATGATTCAACCAAACTGTGCTTAATGTGAGTACACCCTAAGTGTGACAGTGCCCCTGGGGATAGGGATGTGGCCACCGCAACCTGGTAAACGGTGTGCACATGTGTCTGTGCCGGAGCTTCTCTGAGCTCAAACCAGACTCTGTAAGTTTTCCGAGGCGGCCGCGACCAACGCTCGCGAGAACTGCGACCTGCTTTCCGACCTTTAGTTCTAACAGTTCTACAAGGACTACTGGTTCATTCTTTACAAACTAACATACAGACACTCTGGCAGAAGCTGGAAAGAGACCGAATATATCTGTGAAAGCCAGAAAACGAGAAAGAGAAACTAATCCGCCTGAAACATTTATTACACTCTGCAACTGTAGGGGGAGCCCACGAGCACAAAATCTCAATCCTACCTAGTGGGGCTTTAATGGGTTTTTGGATGTTACGATAGACTGCATGTACCATTCATTCTGTGTGAACGGCGTGAACCGACTCCCAGACCGTGAAGGTTAATGATAAATACCTGTTCCCTTGATTTATCTAGGGCATTAAGTGGATTAAGTGGAATTTAAATTGTTGCTGAAGTATGTATTTTAGAAATCAGATCTTATACGTCTACTTATTTACAAACTCACCTTATAAGAATCCACAGCTTCTGCCAACTTCTGAACCTCCATCTCTTTCTTTTGGATTCTCTCCTTGTATTTCCTCTGTGTTTCCACCACCTGCTTCTACAAATAAACCAGCCAACAAAACACACTAATTTAAAATCAAATTCAATAGTACTCCCCTTTAGTATATTCCCTGATGTCCTGACCATTCCTGCTTTTACTCATATTTGAAAGAAACCTGGGCTTTATACAACCACATTTACTTGTTATAGACTTCCCTTTCTTAACTTAGGTAATGGAAAAGATAGAAGACAGTATTTTCTTTTAACTCTGATAGTCTGTAGAAGCACCATCTTTTTAAATTGTTTCAATTTCATCGAAAACATTTTAAATTATACTTGTTGAAATGTCTATATACACTGTTCAAAGTGTATATCGTCACTCATCCACATATCCATTTTGATGATTTTTAGTTTACTACATAATTTGAACAGACAGACTGTCCTTAACACTGTGCCAGAATTTATTGATGAATGCACCAATAGAAACTCTTCAAAATGACCTGAAATAAACTCTTTTTACATTGACTTCCATTGAAAACGTTTTGGAGATAAATGTTTTTCATTGGACAGCGACAATATAGGGAACACTTAACCATTATAGTATAACACAAGACAGGGCTTCAGGGATATCAATCTGCCCAGTTAGGGAGACCCATACTCTCTCTTTATTCTTCCTGACTGACACTTCTCCAGTTTTTTATATTGTTATATATGAGATGCTACAATGTCTGCTCAAATATTCCTGTAGCCATTCGTAGCGACATAGGATCAGCAATATAACCATAAATAGGAGATATGGTATTGTAGTTTTTTAAGCTGTGATGTCTTGTAGACGTATGAAATCAAAGTCTTCGCTGATTCTGTACTTCTGTATATAAGAAAATGTATTACAGAAAAGACTAATTAGTATTAAAAAGTGCATCATAACAAGAACCTGGGTTTTCTTGTGAGAGAGCATTGTTGCTTATCTGATCCTGAGCCCTCCTAAGGCGGGACTTGAATTCCCAGAGTCCCACCTTATATGCTAAAAAACATCTCACATCTGGAAACACGTAACATGAGCTCATATAGCGCACATACATAGAATATACCCAGTTCATTCTGCCTTCATGCATGTGAAGGGGGGAAAAGGAAAGGGTGAAAATGGAAAAAAAGAAGTCCCTAGAAAATACACAGGCCATTCTGTGTGGAATGAACTGTATATACAGGATAATGGTAAATAACCATGTTTACAAATGTTTATGCTTAAATATACATCACTATATAAATTTCAAATGTTGCGTACATTATTATCAGCCCTCCATGGGTTTCCATGGACTGTTATGTCACCTTGTCCTTATCTAATTACACAATGTATATCATTTTCAACATGAATCTTTAGTTTATCGAGATTTGATGTGATTTAAGTGTTTCTTTTTTTTTTACAGTGTATATTAAAATGATTTATACCAATTTTTTAACCAAAAGCCCCCTAGCATTACTATTTATTTAACAGTAGCTCACCAAAGTTAATGCCTACCCACCTTTTATCAGGTTGCCTCTGCCATAGTTTATTACAGTGCAATTATCATGGTCAAAGTACATGAAACTCAGACTACACAAATCCAACCACACCTCACATCCTAACAAGTAGTTAAAGTAGAGTATTGTAGTTTTGTCTTTCTTACCTGTTTCTCAGATTTTTCTGCTTTAAGTGACACTGTATAATGTCCTCTATGGTCATCCATGGTGCACAGCATGCAGATACACTGCTGGTCGGTGCGACAGTAAACCTCCAGCAGTTTATCGTGCTGAGAGCAGATCTGCTCCTGGAGTCGTCTGGAGGCTTTGACCAGCTTGTGCTTCTTAAAGGCTGGAGATTGGTAGTGAGGCTGGAGGTGAGCTTCACAGAAAGAGGCCAGACACACCAGGCAGGACTGGACGGCTTTGTGTTTTCTCCCAGTACAGGAATCACACTCCACATCTTCAGGATCAGCAGAAGAGTGATCAGGAGGAGCAACCTGGAGTCTCGTCTTCTTCAGTTTCTCCACCACCTCAGCCAGCATGGTGTTTTTACTCACGACAGGTCTTGAGGTGAAGGTGTGTCTGCAGTTAGGGCAGCTGTAGATCTTCTTTTGATCCTCCTCATCCCAGAACCCATTAATACACACCATACAGAAACTGTGTCCACAGGGAATAGCCACTGGATCCTTCAGGAGATCCAGGCAGACCGAACAGCTGAACTCATCCTGAGCCAGTGAAACATTAGCTTCTGCCATTTTACTAAACTCACAGCAAGAGAAACACAACTGTTCAACACAGCTGCTTGAACAAATCCAGATCTTATTTCCTGCTTGTTATACCTATCTTTCCTTTTATAGCCCAATAAAACAATACTGACACTGACTCATGATGTATCCACTGCTCTGCATTGCTGCGTTTGTTTATGTAAGGTTTGGAAAGAGCAGCTCGGCCACAGAAACTCTCCATTCCATGAGTCTCTCTACATTCTACTGTTCTTGATCTACATGAAGTTTGGAGGTGTGTAGTGATGAACTCTGACGCTACATGAAGTTTGGAGGTGTGTAGTGATGAACTCTGAAGCTACATGAAGTTTGGAGGTGTGTAGTGATGAACTCTGAAGCTACATGAAGTTTGGAGGTGTGTAGTGATGAACTAATCTGAAGCTACATGAAGTTTGGAGGTGTGTAGTGATGAACTCTGAAGCTACATGAAGTTTGAAGGTGTGTAGTGATGAACTCTGACGCTACATGAAGTTTGGAGGTGTGTAGTGATGAACTCTGAAGCTACATGAAGTTTGGAGGTGTGTAGTGATGAACTCTGAAGCTACATGAAGTTTGGAGGTGTGTAGTGATGTAGTGACTGTGCAGAAAGTTGGTGAACTCTGTGCACTATGCTCCTCAGCATCCGCTGACCCCGCTCTGTTATTTTACACTGACAGAGCACAGAGTCACTGTCGTTCCCAGTCTCTTTCACTGTTACAATATCACTGACAGTTGTCTGTGGAATATTTAAAGAGTAACTGAATCCCATAATTTTAGCTGACTCTACCCTCAGCTCAACTTTGAGAGGGGCACTGGGTGATGTATGGGTTTAGGGGCAGGGTAGAACGCAGAGCTGATTGGGCTGAAAAGTGTGGTTAATCTGTTCAGAGCTGAAGACGGAGTCAGAAATGACCCCAATAAAAGCGTTTTTAAAGTTTAGGAATTGAAGCAGTACTGGTATTTTTTATTACTCCAAAGGAACACATTTCAGCAATTAATGAAAAAAATATGGTTTAGGGTTTAGTGTCTCTTTAATAGTGAGGAAATTTCACGCCTGGACTTAGAGGCGCTTGTTTTTGCAGAACCTAATTTTGAGTAAAATATATGATAATATTCATCTTAGTTCATTTAATTCTAACGTTAACAGGAGAAGAGTGAAGCAGTTTGGTCTGGATTTGGTTTGGCCCAGTTTGGTCCGAGTTGACACAATTTTACCTGGGCTGACTCAATTTGGTGTTTTTGATCCAGTTTGGCCTGGTTTTATCCAGTTTTCTAAATGGACATTTGTATGGGGTCAGCACAATTAAAAAATGGTGAATGGTTGCAAGGACTTGTCCTAAACATGTGAGCAAGGTAGAAATTATATTTATAGGGTGTTAGTTAGGCTTCAGGTGTGTTCATCCCCCAAAAGTTAGTTACAACCCATTTGGTTTGTAAGAGGGGCGTATAACATTGTGGATGGGTTAAAGGAGTGTAAGGGTGTTTGAAACTCTGAGGGAGAAAACCACAGACGAAAGAAATTGCCATTTTAACCATTTACTGAAGCCACAAGTCAATATATACAATGATAAAAGATCCACAACCAAAATGTACAAATATACAAGAGAGTTTTTCTAAAATTCTCAAACTGAAAACAAAAGAAAGGCTGAACTCAATTCGGCACTATAGGAAAGAACATAACAAAACAAACCAAATCTCTAAACTAACTAAAAAAAAGAATAACCCCATATCTAAGAAAAACATGGAAAACAAAAACTAACTACATAAAACCTAATCCACCCAAATGTGTGAGCGTGCTCCTTCTTACCTGTCCAGCACCTAAAAAGCAACTAATAAGAAATTTATACAAATACTGTTAACCATTTAGAACTGGATCTCAGAAAAGGTGAGACTAAACTGTAATGTTAAAGAATGGTTTCTCCCCCACCAAACACCATGGCCACTGCTCCTTCTCCCTCTGTCTGTCTGTCCTCCATTTCTTCTTCTTTTTCTTCTTCTTCTGTGGTTGTTTTTTGGCAAATTGCAATCTACTTGCATTACCGCCATCTACTGGACTGAGATGTGATTATAATGGGATAAAAAAAAATCTAATCTCTTCTTGCAATCTGTGTTTTTTTTATAAGCTCTATGACTGCTTTGACTGTAGGTTCTGTACCACCTAAACTCAATATGTTTTCCAATGTAACAGTTCTTCGTTACCCTCATAAGATGCTCTCTCTCTCTTTAGAGTAATACCTGCTTTACGGTTTCTGCCTTCACACTGCCGTGTAAGTGAAGTGAATACCTCTTGTTGAATACTATATAAATGACTGCCATTTGTCTTGCATGATTTATTGAATACCGTCTTTGATTATTTCTTTGCCCTCCATTTTCCTCTAGACTTAAATAGAAGGGACTCCACCCACTGTGGAACCTCAGCAACAGGACCACACCCCAGGCTGAACCTGACATAAACATATACCCTTCCGACTCCCTATTGGTTTATACTGTGATCCATCACACCTGCACACGCCCCCCAAGACTAATAGTAATAATTAGACAAACTAGATCCTCTGTTCCCAATTTATTATTTATAAGATATATCCCACAACATTACAAGATTACAGGAATACAATCTGAGTACATTACAAATAAAATCTAATTAATACAGAGAACTGTGTAGAGTTAAATGATAAAATGCTCAAATAAATCAACTCAACATAGAAGCACATATATTAGATTAATTAGTTTAAAACTGTTGTAACACAAAAACCTTGTATCTACTATATTGTATTTATACTTTTACAGCTGTTGATCTTCAAACTGTGTCAATATTTCCTGATAAAAGGGCAAATAGAAATGTTCCCTAAATTACCTTTTGCTGTAAAGTTGCTACTTTGGCAATATAAAGTTTTTATGTGACAGCGATGATAAATATAATAAATTTAAGCTACAATCAACAGTGCCTTCCTTTTGTTATTACATTGATTGTAAAATTAAAGTTTTTAATAATAAATGATAATGTGTTAAAAATTAATAAAATTCTGTAATATAAAGTTTAAAATATGAACTCTGTTACTGTGAGCTCTGTTAATGATATAAACGGTTTAAACTATTTAACGCTAAATCTGAATAAATCTTTCCATACAGGAAATGTACCTGCAGTTCTAATCTGAGACAGACGTAATTACTGTTCAGAATTATGATTATTTATATTAACAATATCTCCCAGCACTATTATAACTTTATTTGATCAGTTCTACAGTCTAGATTCTGCAGTTCTTATCTGATCTCATCCAGCTCTTCTCTTTGTTCTGCATGTTCATCTATTTTGCTGAAAGTAAAAGATTAACTGATGAGTCGGAGCCCAACCTAAACCCAGCGTAGAGCGGCTGAGTGAAGGTGGTCTGGACTCTGTGGATGAGGGTCATGGTATCAGAGATGCTGTAGAAGGACAGAGTTCCTGCCCTGTGATCCACATACACTCCTATTCTAGAGGAGAGGGGCACTCCGGAGATTTCAGTATTTCTGTTATCGTATCTGAATGTGTATCTGGAGGATTCACAGAACACACTCCAAGACTGATCATTATTAAATCCAAACCCACACTCCCTGCCTCCTCCCTTCCTGGAGATGCTTTTATAAGACACTGCTATATCAACCCCTCCATCTCCTCTCCACTCAACCTCCCAGTAGCAGCGTCCACTCACACTCTCTCTACACAGAACCTGAGCCCATCTATCAAATCTGTCTGGATGGTCAGGATATGGCTGGACTGTTTTGCTGCGGGTCATCGCTGTGTTCCTCTCAGACAGGAGGAGGTATTTATGGGCTGTGTTTGGATCCAGTGTGAGCTGACAGGAATCTGAAAGAGAGAGAAAACCCATCAGCTTTTAGAAAATGATCTAAAAACAGCCCCTAAAACTGGAATAAAAAATAAAAAACATTATTATTAAAATGTTTTATTCTAGACTTATAACTTATAAAAACATCTATGACTTTCCCTCTAATTCAGTCAATATCTTTACAGCTTGCAGTGGTTCAGCATAAATTATAATAAAACTGTAAGATTAGATCAGATTGAATTGTTCTGTGGTTTGTAAACTGTAGAATGGTGATTCTGGTATTGGAGGTACTTTTCATGAATTCTAGCTAAAGCTTTTTTAAAAAATTACCAGTTTACCATTTTCAGTTTTATTTTCTACTCTATTTAGAGTAATATAATCAAATATAAAATGCCATTAACTAAACAATATGTATTTTATGCCTGTCACAGTGTTCTGGTAGGCTGTATTACTTTTATTATAAAATAGATTGTAAAATTAAAGTTAAAGCATTAACACATAAACCTCTTCTCTCTTTGTTTTAATATAAAATGTTGAGGATAAGTCAACATTATAATAACAAACAATTTATTGTGATCTTTCACGAAATTTTCCATTCAGTTTTTAATAAATGATAATGTGTTAAAAATGAATATAATTCTGTATTTACACGTGCTGTGGAGAACTAAAGGGTTAAAGAGAGAGAGAGAGAGAGAGAGAGAGAGAGAGAGAGAGAGAGAGAGAGAGAGAGAAAGGGCTGGACTTACACTCCAGAAACTCTTCTCTGCTTTTGGGTTCAAGAGGAAGAATGATCTGCACTTTCTTCACTACAGGAAAATGTACACAGTTACTACACAGTATGGGTGGGCAATATTATATCGTATACAATATATCGTGACACAGAAATATCATGATATTAAAAATCCATATCGTGATAATAGGGCTGTTCTGTCTTAAAAGTAGTATATTATTTACTGTGAAGCTTTAGGTGTATTTATTCTATAATTGTTTTAGTTTGCAGTTTATATGCATGCACTAAATATTCTGCAATATTATTTGCTGCATTATATTATTTTATGCTATATTATTTATTTTGCCACATTATGATTATACTGTTATACTATTATACTATATTCCTGAAATGAATGAATTATTTTAGTTTTCCTATATCGCCAAGTATATCATTATCTCAAAAATATCCTGAAATATCGTGATATTATTTTAGAGCCATAAAGCCCACCCCTACTACACAGCATCACTGAGCTTCTGTTCCCTCTGTACATTTACTACAACATTAAAATAATCTAATACTGGATTTTCTCTCCATGTAGATGTAGAGTCTTAATCTACCCTACCTGGACTTTCAATCACAATAAAGTCACACCTTATATACAGTCTCAACCACCAGAAACTACTGACCACTTCATCAGGATTTAGAGAAGAACCTACAGTGCATTCTGAAACTCTTCACACTCTTTTACTTTTAAAAAATCCTAAATTGTTTTTACTTTGTCATTATGAGGTACTGAGTGCAGTATGATTATTTATGGACTTATCATTTCATATATTTACATAGAAAATGTGATGAGATTTATTTAATATACCTGCAGCTGATGTCTTCTCAAATTCCTCTTTCCAGAATTCGTCTAGTTTTCCTCTCAGCTGAGAAACAGACTTCATAACAACTTCAAAAGTGTTGAGAGGACTGAGAGTAAAAGCAGGTGATGCTGAAGATCCAGGAGGAGCTGAGAGAGTCTGAAAACTCTACATGTAGACAAAAACAAACACATAAAACTAATATTAAATCAAACCAGGTTAAAGTGGTCTCAATCTGATTTTTTTGATTCAGATTAATTGTGTATGAGACAGTGTGAAAGGCAAAAAAAAGTCTGTGGTATTGAAATCTGAGACTCATCTAATACACAGCAAAGTGACAGACCAGAATTCCTACAACACTTAATATTTGGACTCTGTTTAAACTCAAATAAAAGGTGCACATCACAACTGCTCTGTCTTTAAAGAAATTTCCAATAAAAACACAGCCAACAGATGGCGCTGCTGCAGCATCAAAGTAAAATAAAAAAGTTTAAAATTGTTTGAACAAAATAAATGAACGACAGAAAGAGGCTAAATTACATGCCTTTATTTAAAGTGAGCTGGAACTCATTCTCTGTTAAGATCAGCTTTCAGTCACTGGTGAAACTGAAACTTCATGTGAAGCTCTGCTCTTTAGTGCATGAGCTTCAGTTTAAGAACTGTTCAGACTAATATCAGATATAGATCACATTAAACAGATGGTGTAAACAGTCTAAAATAAACTTTGTATTTGGGGAGAAAAACAGAGTCTGTTACCTGGAGGAAATGGATGTGATCCTCTGTGAATGAAAGCTTCTCCAGATCAGCATCTCTCCTCTTCAGCTCTGTGATCTCCTGTTCCAGTCTCTTCAGACGTTCTTCAGCTCGACTCACTGCAGCTTTCTCCTAATCTCTGATCATCTGCCTCACCTCAGAGCGTCTTCTCTCAATGGAGAGGATCATCTCAGTGAAGATCTTCTCACTGTCCTCCACTGCTGTCTGAGCAGAGCGCTGGTAGTGGAATCACAGAGAGAGGAGAATGTTAGGAGCAGTTCATTCACATCAATAAGTGGATTTACATGCACTTCATAATCTGATTACTGAGGAACATCAGAGTTTATCAGTAATCAGATTTTTTATTTGCAACCAGCCAATAATTTCACAGAATAAGACGTGACGTAAATATTGCATAAACCCAAACTTCATGCTGCAGCTTTTCTAATCTCATGAACCTGTAAATATTGTTTAATTTTGATAATTGATGACTAAAACTAAAAATATAATATAATAAAAATAATTGTATTAACTAATACTAATGAATAGTACTAAATATTGCTCACCTTTTTTTAAAATAAAATGTGACTTTAAATAGCATTTTAAAAATGAGCACACCGTTAGTTAAATAATTAAATAATTACCCTGAATGGGGGAAATCAGATCTTTATTCTTCTACTTATTTAAAAAATCACCTTGTGATTCTCCACAGCTTCTATTAACTCCTGAAGCTCCTTCTCTCTCTCCTGGATTCTCTTCTTGTATTTCCTCTGTGTTTCCACCACCTTCTTCTGCAAATAAACCAGCCAACAATACACAATAATTAAAAAATCAAAATGCCACATGTCATGGGACAGGTGCTGGTATTGGGTCCCATCATTTTGGTGTCTCCCATGTAAGCTTACAGAATGTAAGGAAAAAATATGATTTGCATGAGAAGGAATATCAGTGTAAATGACCAAGATGGGAGCAGCTACTCCATTTACACACTGACCTGTTTCTCAGATCTTTCTGCTGCAAGTGACATTGTATCATGTCCTCTGTGCTCATCCATGGTGCACTGCATGCAGATACACTGCTGGTCGGTGCGACAGTAAACCTCCAGCAGTTTATCGTGCTGAGAGCAGATCTGCTCCTGGAGTCGTCTGGAGGCTTTGACCAGCTTGTGCTTCTTAAAGGCTGGAGATTGGTAGTGAGGCTGGAGGTGAGCTTCACAGAAAGAGGCCAGACACACCAGGCAGGACTGGACGGCTTTGTGTTTTCTCCCAGTACAGGAATCACACTCCACATCTTCAGGATCAGCAGAAGAGTGATCAGGAGGAGCAGCCTGGAGTCTCGTCTTCTTCAGTTTCTCCACCACCTCAGCCAGCATGGTGTTTTTACTCACGACAGGTCTTGAGGTGAAGGTGTGTCTGCAGTGAGGGCAGCTGTAGATCTTCTTCTGATCCTCCTCATCCCAGAACCCATTAATACACACCATACAGAAACTGTGTCCACAGGGAATAGTCACTGGATTCTTAAGGAGATCCAGGCAGACTGAACAGCTGAACTCATCCTGAGCCAGTGAAACATTGGATTCTGCCATTTTTTTAACTCGCAGCACAGAAAACACAACTGTGTCTCAGAGCCGCTCGAACAAAGTCCAGATCATGTTTCCTGGTTGTTGTACCTATCTTGCCTTTTACAGCCCAATAAAACAATACTGATGCTGACTCATGATGTATTCGCTCCCCTGCATTGCTGCGTTTGATGTAGGGGTGTGCAATATTATATCGTATACAATATATCGTGACACAGAAATATCATGATATTAAAAATCCATGTCGTGATAATAGGCATACCTGTCAAGTTTTGGATTTAAAAATAAGGGAAATATATATATATTAATTTATATGTTTCTTTGTGTCTTACGGTGTTGACAAAATCCCAGGCTTGTCCACCAGATATGATTTTTTTTTTTAATTGTTAAACCTTGGAGATTGTATTTTCAAAGCATCAAAAGGCCAACACCTGAGACAACTATAATATATAAATATATTTTGAAAAAATATATATTTTGAAATTAAAAACCCAGTGTGTCCCTTGTCTAGAGAATCCCTGATATATACATGTTTTAATGGATTTAAAATTGAACAAATGGGTTCACAAATCCTGCAAAATGACCGTTGGTGACCTAAAAATAGTATCATGAGCTATTACAAAAAGGACATGGAACAGATACATTCCATAAATAAATATTAGTCCTAAAGGGCCTACACAAATTATAGTATTTTATTAATACTTCAGTCCAGTCCTGATCAGTTCAGTTAATTTCAGTCCTCTCCACATTTTTTCTCTCTCCAGCTCAACCATCTCTTCTACCCCTTCTAAATAATAAATTACACCAAATTACACTAACAAGCCCTAAAACTAGCCCTAAACTAGTAAAAAAAATAATTTCACAACATTCACAACACATATATACATATAAAGTAACTAGCATTTCTTTTGCAACATTCTTTCTCTTTATACTTTTCTCAAACTTGCTTAAACATTGGCACATTATTGACTAAGTTGCTGTATAGCTGCTCAAAACATATAATTACAGTAAAGAAATTGCAAAAAAAAAATTGGGGATTTGCCTGGAACCCCCCTATTTACTCAGGATATGAGGTCTTCCTGCGGTCTTACTGTGAACTACAAATGAACAGAAGTCACGTTAAATCAGTGTTTCTACACCCTGTTCCTGCATATTCTAATCTAGATAACTAGTTAGCTAACTGAATTTTCGTTCATTATAGCTTACAGTCCTGCAATCCTAAATTAATAAACACAGTTTGAAAATTAAATAGCTATAGGCTGATCTGGTACATCAGGGCAGGTTGAACATTATATATAGATTTTTCTCAAACCCTGACCATCTATCTAGCTAAATTTAAGCTAAAGTTAAGCTAACTGAGTCACAAGCTGTATTTTACTAGCCACACAGTGGGTTTGATCTGTGTGTTTTGATTCAGAGAAGAGTATTTTTAAGCAGCTATCAGAAACAATCTCATCACAGTTTACATGGTTAACTCCGTTACCTTTCTTTTAGAAAAATCTCTGTATATCCAGATTAGTTTTAACGTCAGCTGCTCCGACTAGCTGCCTGAACTCACAGCGACGGAGGGAGGGGGGGGGGGGGGGGGCTCCTCCGCGCTCCTCAAAACCAGCAAGCTCATTGGCTGTTTCTCCTGAAAGGCGGGACTTTCTTCTTGAACCGGCACCATGATTGGTTAAGACACACAGCGGTCAGTCGCCTCAATAATAAAGTTTTTTAATTTTTAGTATAATACGGGGAATTTACGGGAAAATACTAATACGGGAGGACGGCGGGAAAGAGAAGTAAAATATGGTAGTTTC
This sequence comes from Astyanax mexicanus, assembly GCF_023375975.1. NCBI lineage: Eukaryota > Metazoa > Chordata > Actinopteri > Characiformes > Acestrorhamphidae > Astyanax > Astyanax mexicanus. The sequence continues at coordinate 6,995,441 of NC_064415.1, forward strand.
CCGGCCAAAACGGGAGAGTTGACAGGTATGATAATAGGGCTGTTCTGTTTAAAAAATAGTCTATTATTTACTGTGAAGCTTTAGGTGTATTAAGTTTGGAGGTGTGTAGTGATGAATTCTGAAAATACATGAAGTTTGGAGGGGTGTAGTGATGAACTCTGAAGCTGCATGAAGTTTGGAGGTGTGTAGTGATGAACTCTGAAGCTACATGAAGTTTGGAGGTGTGTAGTGATGAACTCTGAAGCTGCATGAAGTTTGGAGGTGTGTAGTGATGAATTCTGAAAATACATGAAGTTTGGAGGTGTGTAGTGATGAATTCTGAAAATACATGAAGTTTGGAGGTGTGTAGTGATGAACTCTGAAGCTGCATGATGTTTGGAGGTGTGTAGTGATGAACTCTGAAGCTACATGAAGTTTGGAGGTGTGTAGTGATGTAGTGACTGGAGAAAGTTGGTGAACAGAAAGCCTGATGCTAACCCCAGCTAGCACTGCTGGAGCAGAATTAGCATTAGCCACTAATGGCAGCGCTAGCTCTTTTGCCGCTCAAAGGTGAGTATACTGGACTGTAGCCTGCATGTTTACTGTGTTAAAAGAAGATATGTGGGATTAACCACTACCTGATATTGCCCTGGCTTACCGGAGCACTCATGGTTCCACAGTGTAGCGCTGTCAGGTCGCATTAGCCACTAACTGCGGGGTAGCGCTAGTGGTTAGCTGCTAATGCTGCTACATCCAGCCCTAGTGGGAATCTGGAGACCTAAACTTACTGTAAATAAATGCTTTACTCGACCAAATAAACTGTTTTCAGGAAACAAATCTGTGTAGATTAACATGCAGCGCTTGTTTGATTTTAAAAGGAGATTTTTTTTAAGAATTACAGTTTTGTTTACTTAGCTTAGCTTCAGCAGACCTGCTAAATTAGATGGAAAACATGGCTAAACCCCTGTTCTTTATTAGTGTCACTTAATGCACTTTATAATCCAGTGCACCCTATAATGTGAAAAATATATAGAAAATGGGTGAAAATGTGGGAAACTTTTTTAAACAAGATGAAGTGAAAAACTGATGAAAATATGATGCAGTGCCTTACACTGGCCCCTTCAAGACGCTGATTTTTTGTATTGTTTAAAACTGCATTTAAAGAGTATTTGTTTGATTTTCTGACCAAGTATTATTATAAAAACAATAGGAAATTGAACAACATTTGGCTTTTATTTTGCACATTTTACACACCACTGTAAATACCTCTAATGCTCTGAATGATCTTTTATGATCATTTTACTCAAGTAATGTAACCTTAGAAATCTGTATTTATTTTTCAGTGCATGCAGTGCACACATTATCCACCAGAGGGAGGAAATGTGTAATAAATGAGAATATAACTGCATATAATTAATCAATCATTGATATTGTACCTCATATTTTCATAGGTAGGTCCTAGAGCAGGGGTGTCCAAACTTTATTTGTTGGGGGCCAGAAGGAGGAATATATTTGAAGTCACGGGCCACAGACTGTAATAAAATAAATAATGAATTATACCACTTTAAATAATACTTTTTTCCTGATTATTTTCATTTACACACCATTTTACTTGACTTACTATCTTTATCTATCTTTGACAGTGTTGTGTAAACTAAGATTTTTCAAATTGATGTTTAATTTCATGATGTCTCTTAATATTAAACTCCTTAACTACGGCAACTTTTAGACTCTTTGGCCAGTTTTTATGCGCTACAACTGCGCACCCTTTCCGCTTTTAGACTCTTTGGCCCGTTTTTCTGCGCAACAACTGCGCACCCTCTCCGCTTTTAGACTCTTTGGCCAGTTTTTCTGTGCAACAACTGCGCACCCTCTCCGCTTTTAGACTCTTTGGCCTGTTTTTCTGTGCAACAACTGTGCACTCTAGAGCTGGGCGATATGGAAAAAAATCTTATCACGATATAGTTTTCCATATCAGTCGATATCGATATGTATCACGATATAAATCAAATCATGTAAAAGACGGATTAAAAACAAATTAATCCACAGCAAAAATTTTCCACGGCAGAAAAAAAAACTTGGGCTATTAGCTCAATATTAAATATTTCGTTTGTTTAGAAATTATTTTATATTCTTAAACCATGTTAAATTATATTAGATTAGTAGGGCAGGCCCGAATAGCGTTTTTTGAGCTCAGAATATTCGGCACTGATTGGCAGCGAATATTCGTTTTTAAAAAGACGGATTAAAAACTGATTAAAGTAAAACAAAAAATGCAACTCACGGCCCCTTTAATTCACCAAAAACTTTTCCAGGACCCGGCCTGAAAAAAATATATTTCCCACCTTTTCCTCAGCTGGGTCGGGCTCAAGAAAATGATATGTGATGGGCTGTTTTTTTTTGTTTGTTTCAAGGATTCAAGGATTCAAGGAGATTTTATTGTCATTCGCATCTTATGTGGTACATGAGGTGGAACGAAATTGTGATCTCACGATCCAGTTTACAGTTTGTTTAAGCACTTAGGCTTTTGTACTGCTGCAGTGCAATATTTCGATTTAATATTTTGAAATTCGTTAGATTTTATTTCTTTTAGCATTTTGAACTTAGATAATTTGTTTTTTTTTTCCAATTTCACATTTATTTTTTCTGTTCGTTATGTTCTATCGGTTATTTACTTTGCGTTTTTTTGTAGTATTATTTTATTTTTTTTACTGCCTGCTGTTCAATATTTCGAATTTATATTATGAAATTCGTTAGATTATATTTCTTATTGCATTTTGAGCTCACTTTAGTTGGTTATTTTCCGAATTCATATCTATTTTTCTGTTATTATTAAATAGTTTATTAGCTTAGCTTGTCATTTTTTACATTACATTACATTACATTTGGCAGACGCTTTTGTCAAGTACAATAGTCAAGTACAATGTAAAATAAGTTTAAAGGTAAAACATCATTGGATAGGGATAAAAGGAGGTAAAAGGGGAATAAATTTTCACTGATTTTTAATGAATGTTGATTTATTAATTTAAAAGCTGTACCTAAGTATTTTAAGCCAGACAGACACTGTGTGATTTTTATTGAGTTCATCTGCACTTTTAAATGGAGGAAATACACGCGATTTATATGCTGACACTGTTGTCTGACTGAGGAGCTGCTTTCCGTCAAATGCAGCCTGTAGGCAGGAAAAAATCCAGCCAGAACCGACCATATCATGAGCCAGTTTTAAAGCCACTAATTTAGTAGAGCATTAAACTACAAATCTGAGATGTAGCTGCTGTACTTCTTAATCTCTGCCCCCAAAACGGTGCATTAACTTGCTTGACAGACGCGTCAAATGCCCCGAGAGCACGCGCAGCGCGCAGCGTACCGATTAATTCATGCGTTGAGCTTTAAACGCGCAGCTGAGCTGTAATTGGGGAAATATCACAAAAATCACAGTGTGATTTGTTACATTAAAAAACAGACCATTTTCTTTCACCTATAACCTGACAGGGCCCAAGGAAAGCGGTGTTCTGGACCAGCCCGAGTTCATGCAGCGCCTGAGTCAGGCTGGCGTTCAAGCTCGGGTTCGGGTTCGCGTTCAGGCAGATAATCTAAATGATAAATGATTTTGTGTTTTTGCACTTGGGCCATAAGCTCAATATTAAAAAGTTCGTTTGTTTAGAAATTATTTTATATCCTTAAACCATGTTAAATTATATTAGATTAGAGGAAAGTAATTTAGACATCATTCTTAAGGTGTTTTTGTCCTGTTACCGCTCCGCAAAAAAACTCTTCTTTTAATCCCGCGCCCGCCACATACACATTTTTGCCGCACCTGCCCCGCGGTCCTAATATAAATTGAATTAATTACATTTAGTGCTTAAAATTTACTTAAAATGTATTTAAAACGCGCTGAACAGTCCGGCCGTTTATTCCCACAGTCCAAACACTATCGTTGTTTGCGTGTGTTGGTCAATACTCCACTTTTCTTTAGGGTTTTTTGTTGCATGCATGAGAATAACTGCGTGATATTACAATTTTCTTAACTATTTATTAATTTGCTCCAGCGTCCTCTGGATTGGTTACACGTTTTGTGTTTTCGTTGGTCAGCTGACTTGGATCAGATCCAGCCCCAGTGGTACTTGGCTGAGCATGCAGTTCAGCGTGATCACGTGCTGCGCCCGTTTGCGGCGCTACTTAGACGGGAAATGGAAATGAATGTTTATCGAATTCTATTGCACAGGCTTATCATCGTCATCGAGGGAAAAATTATCGCGAAACAAATCGATATCGTTATATCGCCCAGCACTAGTGCACTCTCTCCGGTTTTAGACTCTTTGGCCCGTTTTTCTGCGCAACAACTGCACACTCTCTCCGCTTTTACACTCTTTGGCCAGTTTTCCTGCGCAACAAGTGTGCACTCTCTCTGCTTTTAGACTCTTTGGGCAGTTTTTCTGCGCACCAACTGCGCACCGTCTCCGCTTTTAGACTCTTTGGCCAGTTTTTATGCGCTACAACTGTGCACCCACTTGCTTTTAGACTCTTTGGCCCGTTTCTATGTGCTACAACTGCGCACCCTCTCCGCTTTTAGACTCTTTGGCCCGTTCTTCTGCGCTACAACTTCACTCTCGCCGCTTTTAGACTCCTTGGCCCATTTTTCTGCGCAACAACTGCGCACCCTCTCCGCTTTTAGACTCTTTGGCCAGTTTTTATGCGCTACAACTGCGCACCCTCTCTGCTTTTAGACTCTTTGGCCAGTTTTTATGAGCTACAACTGTGCACCCTCTCCGCTTTTAGACTTTTTTCTTTGGCCCGTTTCTGACACCTAGCGTTCAAACTTTGAATCTCACTTTATAAAAAACCTGCTTAACAGCGGGCCAACTTTCATTCTATTTCTAGAATACCTCGCGGCCGTAGTTTGGACACCCCTGTCCTAGAGGGTCTGATTCTCTTCATGTTCTCAAACAGGTTAGAGTTATTTTAGATCCGGGATGAACCAGAAATCCAGCGTAGAGCGGCCGAGTGAAGGTGGTCTGGACTCTGTGGAGGAGGGTCATGATATCAGAGATGCTGTAGAAGGCCAGACTTCCAGCTGCGTGATCCAGGTACACTCCGATTCTGAAGGAGTTGGGTTGTCTGCGGATTCTGGTCTCCTTGTTGTTGTGCCAGAAAGAGTATCTGGCGGGAGAGCAGGACAGTCTCCACGACTGATTATTACAACCAAACACAGCCTCAGCAGCTCTGCCTTCACGACTGATGCTCTCATACGACACCGCCATGAAGACCCCGTCTGATCCCTCCCATTCAACCTCCCAGTAGCAGCGTCCGCAGAACCCTTCTTTACACAGCATCTGAGGCCAGTAGCCAAATCTGAGTGGATGGTCAGGATACGGCTGGACTGTGTTCGTGTTGGTCACCACTGTGTTTCCCTCAGACAGGCAGAGGACTGTATTAACTGTGTTAGGATCCAGTGTGAGCTCACAGGAGTCTGATTAAAGATAAGATGTTAACATTAATTAGTGTAATAAATCAATATTAACATTTAATACCCTGTAGCTTTTTTATGTACTCTTTTAAAAAAAAATGTTTTTCTACATTGTAAATGAATATTGAAGTCATCAAGACTGTTAAGGAACACATAAGGAATCATGTAGTAACTTAAAAGTGTTAAACAAAACATTAAGTTAACTCTGATGAACTCATCCTGTGAACAGATGAAACTCTTAATCTTCCTTTTCTTGGGTGGTCCTGATGAGAGCCAGTTTCATAATCACATTTTTGATGGTCTGACTAGATTAACTGATCTTCATTTTTTTCTTTACTTAGTTGAGTAGTTCTTGTTTCTCATAATCTGGATTAGAACATTACTCAAATATTCACTATTCACTGTATACCTGTAACTCTACCTCTTCACTACTTTACTTTAAGTGATGCTCTCAAACACTTTATTAAGAGACAAGAAATTCAAGTAATTAACTCTTGGTGAGTTCAGCACAGCTGTTAACTGAAAGCCTGGATTCCAGGTGACTCTACCTTTTATAAAGCTGACTGAGAAAATGCAGCCAACATGTGCAATAGTAATAGAGGTCAATGTACAAATATTTTATTCATTGCCATTTTGGAGCTTTCCTATTGGTATATTCCTCATCGAAGTGGAGTATTATATTAAAAAATATATAAAAAAAGTGTATTAAGTGTTTAAAATGTATGTGTGTGTGTCTGTGTGTCTGTCTTACATTCCAGGAAGTCGTTTCTTCTAGTAGGATCAGAAGGAAGGATGATCTTGATTTTGTTTACTGTAGAATTAAACAGTGTGTTAGTGTAAAACATTCACAGCATATAAAACCATTCTCTAACACCATAAAAACACAGCTGTGTATCATATACAGCACCAGTCAAAAGTTTGGACACACTTTAAATTCAGTGTTTTATCATTATTTTAAAATGTTCTGTATTGTAGATTAACACTTAAGTAATCCAAACTGTGAAAAAAACCTATGGGGTTATTTAATAAACAAAAAAGTGTTAAACAAACCAGAATATGTTTTATATTTTAGATTCTTCAAAGTAGCTCCTCTTGCTTAGATGACAGCTTTGCAAATCTTGGCATTAACTCAGTCAGCCTTATAATGTAGAGTCACATGCTTGCTTTTATTTAACAGCTCTCCTAATGTGTTTAAAAGCATCAGTTGTAAAGTTGTGAATACAAAGAGTTGGTATACAGTGAATAACTCTATTTGATTATTGTTCTAATACATGTTATGGCAAGAACTTTTCAAAAACTCTTTAAGAAATGAAGGTCAGCCAATACGAAACATTTTAAGAGCTTAGAAAGTATCCTCAAGTGCAGTCACCGCAAAAACCATCAAAACGTTATGATGATGAAACTGGCACTCATCAGGACCACCCGAGTATAGGAAGAGTGAGAGTTTCCTCTGTTGTTCAGGATAAGTTTATCAGAGTTACCAGCATCAGAAACCACAAGTTAACAGATCCACAGATAAGATCACCTAAATGCTTCTTCACAGAGTATTATGGTTTGTTTAACACTTTTAAGTAACTACATGATTCCTTATGTGTTCCTTCATAGTCTAAAAAATAAAAACACTGATTGAACTTTGATAGGGTATGGTGTGACCAAACTTGTGACTGGTACTGTATATGAAGGGATATATACATATATATATATATATATATATATATATATATATATATATATATATATATATATATATATATATATATATATAGCAATACCAGTTTACCTTCATCAGCTATCTTCTTCAGTTCCTCCTCACAGTGCTCCTCCACTGTCTCTGCCAACTGAGAAACCGACACCACCACACCCTCAAAAGACTGGAACAGACTGAAGCTGATGGTGTTCAATCCTGTAGATCCAGACGTGGTTGAGAGGGACTGCAGATTCTACATAAGGAACCGGTGATAATAAGAAAATGTTCTAGAGATCAGTGCTATAAAATGATGAGCTTAAAACTCTTGCTGAAATAGACAGATAAATATCTCAGTATTAGTATATTACAGACTTAATGAGAAAGATTAATGTGTATAATAATAATGAGTGCAGATTTAGAGCCAAATTATTATTGTATATTCCATCACAGGACATTGTTGCCTTGATGGTTCTGTGTATAGCCAAAGTCCTTATAGATAAGTCAGTTCACTTCGTGACTGAGCATCTTTGTAATGACACCATGCAGTTATATGCACTATATGCACTCATACATTATTAACCCTTGTGTGGTGTTCGGGTCTGTGGGACACGTTTTCATTTTTCATCAAATGAGACAATTTTTTTTTTTTTTCTAACTCAAACTGATTGGCATTGGCTCATTTTTTGTGAAAAACATATCAAAACACATTTTCCATAAACACACACTGTACACCCCCCCTCTAACCATTTATATTACATACAGTATGTTTGGCCAAGGGCTAATAAACATTGCTTCATTTGTAAATTTGAAACTAAACAAATGTTCTACTCATATCTTGAGTTAAATTAATTTTCTTTTACATTTTATTAATAAACTAATAAAAAAAGAGTAGCACTTTTTGAAAGAAATGTAACATAAGAAAGGTAAAGGGCAAATATTCACCATGTAAGCTGTTTATATTGCTTGCAATTTAGGTGAAGCAAGCATGTGTAAAGCATTTTAATGTAAAATTGCTTAATTTTGCTGAATTAAGTACAAGTAACAAAGTAAACGAGTAACAAATATATGAACACCACACAAGGGTTAACATCAGTTTTATTGGTCCTAGAGTAAAACCCTGTTGTTCACTGTATGGCTCTCGTGTAATTTATTTTCATATGTCTAAAACCTTTTCAGAGTCTCAGTAGGATCAAATACTGTATTAACCAAAAACAACAACCAATCAAACCACATACTGCAAAAGCGAGGAAGCTCCACACAACAGGTGAGGAACAATTGGATAAAGATATGATAACATGTATATGTGTGGATTTCACGTCTAGCTTACTGTGTATAAACGTTCCTGTGAAATGGCTTGTAGGTGGTACTTGGAGGTTTCACTTTTTAAAGTTTCAGAACTACTGCTCTAAACTAAAGGTTAGTTTACCATTTTAGCAACATATTTAAAATTTAAGATCTGACATGAACCTCATGAACAATTTGTAGCGTTTACCTCAACAATGCACTAAAAATAGAATTTGTGGGCTTGGTATGTCTGCTGCACTTGCGCAGATCTCCATATTGAGGGAGGGCTTTCCGACTAGCCCACTGGCCCTTCACCACTTGCAGTGTAAGCAGCAAATTGATTGGCTCTTTTATGTTGTAATATGTCTTTTTTTTAACAAACGCTGGATTGAATGTTACAAAAACTTCCTCATATTTTAACCAGTCGTTGTTCTCCTTAATAACGTCTTTGTGTGTAGTTGAGCCACAATAGAGTCACCCAGGCCATTGAAACAAAATGATCGGATGTATTTTTACTTTCTGGACCTGGATTACTCATAAACACAATGACATTTATTCTTCTCACAGCCAGATCAGAGTTCATGTAGCCTTTACATTAAAACATTTACTGACAAAAAAGAGAACTGGACAACAGCAGCGAAAGAAGGGTTTAAATGGTGTTAAAACATCAAAAAGATTTGACTCAGTGTTGATATTAAGGCTTGTATTGCAAGCTCTCCATGTTTCAATATATTTCTAAAGGCACTGCTGTGGTTTCAAAGTAAAAAAAAAACACAGCATAAACATAAACAAAGACGCAAACCAAAGAAGTGGGCATTTTTTACAGCAAGGTCTAACACATTCCTAGTGATCAGTCCAGCTGTAGCCAGAGAGACATTTTTCTGTATGTTAGTTTAGGAGCATAAACTGTTTAGAGGGATATTTTTTGGACCTGCTTTGTGAATGTAGTCAAAGACAATGAAGGTTCTGCTGTAACTACATGAACCAACTATAAACCCAAACACGGAAGCAAAATATGAACTATGGCCTTGGTCTATATTTGTATAACTATATCTGATATAACTATGGTTTTCCATTGATAGTGATTGACACAGTGATTGCTTGGTAAAGTAGTTCTAGGTATATCTGTATAAAAAAGTGCATGCACTTTTAGTTAATTTACTTCAATATTTTGCCTTGAGATCATTGGTTGAGTCCCAAATAGTCTCAGCTGTTACCTGGAGGAAATGGATGTGATCTTCTGTGAAAGAAAGCTGCTCTAAATCAGCACTTCGTTTCTTTAGCTCCATGATCTCCTGCTCCAGTTTCTTCAGATGTTCTTCAGCTCGACTCACTGCAGCTTTCTCCTGATCTCTGATCATCTGCCTCACCTCAGAGCGTCTTCTCTCAATGGAGACGATCAGCTTAGTAAAGATCTCGTCGCTATCTTTCACTGCTTCCTGAGCCGAGCGCTGTTAGTTAGATAGGAGACTGTTAGAAGGTGGTTTTCGAAACACCTAAATTTCAGTTTAGCTAATGCTAAACATACCTTAACACCAAACAATCAATAATATAATAATATGGAAACGCTCAATTTCATTCTGTCTTACGTATAAGATTATGTCTGGTAGTTATTTCCTCTACTTCTGACTGGTCATGAAACGAACGGATCCAGCAGTCTCCTCTTGGTCTTCACTAATCTAAACTCACCTTGTAAGACTCAAGAGACCCTCTCAGCTCCTGAAGCTCCACCTGCCTCTCCTGAATTTTCTTCTGGGACTCCCTTCTGGTCCACTCCAACTTCTTCTGCAGAAACACAAGACAAATACCTCTTAATACTTCTATTTAAAGTAGATTTCAGATTCTCTGAGCCCGAGCCGAACTAGAACTCAGGCCAGGTTTGGCCCTGCTTTGGCCAGCTTGGCCCAAGTTGTTGCAGTTTGGCCTGAATTTAGTTTTGTATCAGTTTGACCTGGTTTGTCCCAGTTTGCCTTGGGTTAACACAATTTAAACTGGTTTGATCCAATACGGCACAGTTTGGCCCAACTTTGCTTAGCTTGCCTCAGTTTGATATGGCCCAAATTGGCATAGTTTGGCTTTGATTTGGTTTGGCACAGTTTGACCTGGTTTGGCACAGTTTGGCTCTGGTTGACCCAGTTTAGCTTGGCATAGTGTGGCCTGGTTTGATTCAGTTTGGCCTAGTTTGACCCATTTTGGCCTGGTTTGGCTTGGTATAGTTTGGCCTGGTTTGACCCAGTTTGGCTTGACATAGTGTGGTATGGTTTAATTCAGTTTGGCCCGGTTTGGCTTGGCATAGTGTTGCCTGATTTTATTTAGTTTAGCCTAGTTTGACCCATTTTGGCCTGGTATGGCTTGGCAAAGTTTGGCCAAAAAAGTCATACTAGTCAACCCCTTACTTCCCCCATCTTCCCTTCTGTGTTGTTGGATGTTGTATACAGTTTTACTTTTGTTTTGTAACCATTATAAACTTCTACCATCTCATTAAATATTCCCTGGAACTCTGTAAATTGTTTTGGCCCAGTCAGGTCCAGGTTCACGTTGAGTAAAATGTAAAACATTATCTGATGATCTGTAAATTAGAACTTTTTAAACTTGTTTGGCCAGGTTTGGCCAAGTTTGGCCAAGTTTACCCTGGGATGAACCAGTTTTCCCTGGGTTGACATAGTTTGGCCTGGTTTGACACAGTTTGGCTCGGGTTGACCCAGGTTGCCTCGGGGTGACACAGTTTGGCCTGGTTTGGCCCAGTTTAGCCTGGGTTGACCCAGTTTGCAATGGATTGGCATAGTTTGGCCTGGTTTGGTTCAGGTTTTTTTTTATTCTAACTTGAAGTTAGTTATTTTAGTAACAACACTAAATTCTGTAATGTAATATATACTAACATGCCACAATTCCAAGGATAGCAGTATGTAAACTGATCGTGAAGTTTTTCCTCAGGGAGCGGCATGGGAACGTCCACACCTGCATATGCTGTGAGCTGTTATCTTGTAAGTGAGCTTGAACAATGGCCAAAGTGCTCATGGCAAGGTGAGATGAATTATGGTAGTTGGTTGCAGATGGATGGGACATTTCACACTTTATTCCACAGTTAAGTGCAGTGTCCTTTATCTTTCATCAGACAAAAATAGCAGTATGTAGACAGTAAACAGGGTTAGGAATGTGGACCATGTAGTCAAACCTGTTAGATAAGATACCAGCAAACACATCTCTACTAGATTCACTGCAGTGGAAAAATAAACTTTATGCGTTTCCTTGATGTGTTTTCTTGTGCTGAAATAAATCTCTGTATTTAAACTAAATCGATTTACAGCAATTTTAATACATACTGAATCAACTGTCCAAATGCCAATGCTGATATTCATCTCCTTATCTATTACAGGTCTGATATAAAACATAATTTTACCTGTTTCTCAGCTCTTTCCACTGAAGCTGAAAGTATATCATGACCTTTATGCTCATCCGTGGTGCACAGCATGCAGATACACTGCTGGTCGGTGCGACAGTAAACCTCCAGCAGTTTATCGTGCTGAGAGCAGATCTGCTCCTGGAGTCGTCTGGAGGCTTTGACCAGCTTGTGCTTCTTAAAGGCTGGAGATTGGTAGTGAGGCTGGAGGTGAGCTTCACAGTAAGAGGCCAGACACACCAGGCAGGACTGGACGGCTTTGTGTTTTCTCCCAGTACAGAAATCACACTCCACATCTTCAGGTCCAGCTAGAGAAGGAACAGGAGGGGCAATCACAGGTTTGGCAGATTTGGCAGGAATGGATACCTTCAGCTTCTCCATCATTTCAGCGATCATCACGTTCTTGTGTAGGACAGGTCTTGGGGTGAAGGTGTGTCTGCACTGAGGGCAGCTGTAGATACCCTTATGGTCCTCCTCATCCCAGCAGCTGGCAATGCAGGCCTGGCAGAAGCTGTGTCCACAGGCGGTGGTCACCGGGTTATTCAGCACATCCAGACAGATTGGACAGCTGAAGTGATCCTGATCCATCGACCTAAAACTGGCCATGTTCCTACAGGAATACTCACTGGTAGAAGACAAACAATCACACAGCAGCAGTGCCAGCAACAGATGGAATGGAATGAAGTCTCTGTTTCCCTGAACTGAAGAATAAAAACAGAACAGTTTCCTCATTCTAATGATGTAAGGGAAAACAGGTGTGTCAAGTTTCATTGTCTTAACCTATGAGTCATCATCAACCATACTTAGCTTTACAGAGCAAGAGGCACATAAACGCAAACTCACACAAGACCTGACAACTTGACAAATGATTGATGTCAAGAACATTCTCCAAAATACTACAGCAGAACCTCCATCAGCACTTTATTGCCAAAAGTATTCTTTCACCCATCCAAATAATTGAATTCAGGTTCCAATCACTTCCATGAGCACAGGTGTATAATAGAAGCAGCAGCTAGGCATGCTGGGACTGCTTCTACAAACATTAGTGAAAGAATGGGTCTCAGGCTCCCAGGAGCTCAGTGAACTCCAGCACTGTGGTACCGTGATAGGATGCAGCACCTGTACAACAAGTCCAGTCGTGAAATTTCACTACTCACTACTAAATATTCCACAGCCAACTGTCAGTGTAATGATAACACAGTGGAAGAGACTGGGAACGACAGCGACTCTGTGCTCTGTCAGTGTAAAATAACAGAGTGGGGTCAGCGGATGCTGAGGAGCATAGTGCACAGAGTTCACCAACTTTCTGCAGAGTCACTACACCAATCACTACACATCTCCAAACTTCATGTAGCTTCAGAGTTCATCACTACACACCCCCAAACTACATGTAGCTTCAGAGTTCATCACTACACACCCCCAAACTACATGTAGCTTCAGAGTTCATCACTACACACCTCCAAACTTCATGTAGCTTCAGAGTTCATCACTACACACCTCCAAACTACATGTAGCTTCAGAGTTCATCACTACACAGCTACAAACTTCATGTAGCTTCAGAGTTCATCACTACACACCTCCAAACTTCATGTAGCTTCAGAGTTCATCACTACACACCTCCAAACTTCATGTAGCTTCAGAGTTCATCACTACACACCTCCAAACTTCATGTAGCTTCAGAGTTCATCACTACACACCTCCAAACTTCATGTAGCTTCAGAGTTCATCACTACACACCTCCAAACTTCATGTAGCTTCAGAGTTCATCACTACACACCTCCAAACTTCATGTAGCTTCAGAGATCATCACTACACACCTCCAAACTTCATGTAGCTTCAGAGTTCATCACTACACACCTCCAAACTTCATTTAGCTTCAGAGTTCAATACTACACACCTCCAAACTTCATGCAGCTTCAGAGTTCATCACTACACACCTCCAAACTTCATGTAGCTTCAGAGTTCATCACTACACACCTCCAAACTTCATTTAGCTTCAGAGTTCAATACTACACACCTCCAAACTTCATGTAGCTTCAGAGTTCATCACTACACACCTCCAAACTCCATGTAGCTTCAGAGTTCATCACTACACACCTCCAAACTTCATGTAGCTTCAGAGTTCATCACTACACACCTCCAAACTTCATGTAGCTTCAGAATTCACACTACACACCCCCAAACTACATGTAGCTTCAGAGTTCATCACTACACACCTCCAAACTTCATGTAGCTTCAGAGTTCATCACTACACACCCCCAAACTACATGTAGCTTCAGAGTTCATCACTACACACCTCCGAACTTCATGTAGCTTCAGAGTTCATCACTACACACCTCCAAACTTCATGTAGCTTCAGAGTTCATCACTACACACCTCCAAACTTCATTTAGCTTCAGAGTTCAATACTACACACCTCCAAACTTCATGCAGCTTCAGAGTTCATCACTACACACCTCCAAACTTCATGTAGCTTCAGAGTTCATCACTACACACCTCCAAACTTCATTTAGCTTCAGAGTTCAATACTACACACCTCCAAACTTCATTTAGCTTCAGAGTTCAATACTACACACCTCCAAACTTCATGTAGCTTCAGAGTTCATCACTACACACCTCCAAACTCCATGTAGCTTCAGAGTTCATCACTACACACCTCCAAACTTCATGTAGCTTCAGAGTTCATCACTACACACCTCCAAACTTCATGTAGCTTCAGAATGCACACTACACACCCCCAAACTACATGTAGCTTCAGAGTTCATCACTACACACCTCCAAACTTCATGTAGCTACAGAGTTCATCACTACACACCCCCAAACTACATGTAGCTTCAGAGTTCATCACTACACACCTCCAAACTTCATGTAGCTTCAGAGTTCATCACTACACACCTCCAAACTTCATGTAGCTTCAGAGTTCATCACTACACACCTCCAAACTAAATGTAGCTTCAGAGTTCATCACTACACACCTCCAAAGTTCATGTAGCTTCAGAGTTCATCACTACACACCTCCAAACTTCATGTAGCTTCAGAGATCATCACTACACACCTCCAAACTTCATGTAGCTTCAGAGTTCATCACTACACACCTCCAAACTTCATGTAGCTTCAGAGTTCATCACTACACACCTCCAAACTTCATTTAGCTTCAGAGTTCATCACTACACACCTCCAAACTTCATGTAGCTTCAGAGTTCAATACTACACACCTCCAAACTTCATGTAGCTTCAGAGTTCATCACTACACACCTCTAAACTTCATGTAGCTTCAGAGTTCATCACTACACACATCTAAACTTCATGTAGCTTCAGAGTTCATCACTACACACCTTCAAACTTCATGTAGCTTCAGAGTTCATCACTACACACCTCCAAACCTCATGTAGCTTCAGAGTTCATCACTACACATCTCCAACCTTCATGTAGCTTCAGATTAGATCATCACTACACACCTCCAAACTTCATGTAGCTTCAGAGTTCATCACTACACACCTCCAAACTTCATGTAGCTTCAGAGTTCATCACTACACACCTCCAAACTACATGTAGCTTCAGAGTTCATCACTACACACCTCCAAACTTCATGTAGCTTCAGAGTTCATCACTACACACCTCCAAACTTCATGTAGCTTCAGAGATCATCACTACACACCTCCAAACTTCATGTAGCTTCAGAGTTCATCACTACACACCTCCAAACTTCATGTAGCTTCAGAGTTCATCACTACACACCTCCAAACTTCATTTAGCTTCAGAGCTCATCACTACACACCTCCAAACTTCATGTAGCTTCAGAGTTCAATACTACACACCTCCAAACTTCATGTAGCTTCAGAGTTCATCACTACACACCTCTAAACTTCATGTAGCTTCAGAGTTCATCACTACACACCTCTAAACTTCATGTAGCTTCAGAGTTCATCACTACACACCTCCGAACTTCATGTAGCTTCAGAGTTCATCACTACACACCTTCAAACTTCATGTAGCTTCAGAGTTCATCACTACACATCTCCAAACTTCATGTAGCTTCAGAGTTCATCACTACACATCTCCAACCTTCATGTAGCTTCAGATTAGATCATCACTACACACCTCCAAACCTCATGTAGCTTCAGAGTTCATCACTACACATCTCCAGGAGTTGGGCTTGGCCACTTAGTTCCAGAACACTTTTTGGATGGCCTCTTCATCAACCAAATCATGCTACTCTATTGTTTATTTAATAAAATGTTTAAATATTAAAAATGTTGCACCATATTAAAAAATGCACCCAGCAGAAATCTAGAAAAAATATTTGGATAGCCCCAATTCACTGTACCAGGGTAATGGTGAAATATTAGAGATTTATGTATATTTTTATATATTTATATAATGTTATATATTTTTATATTTTTATAATTAATTGCAAGTTACACTATTGTAACAATCAATTAAATAATGACAGTTTTTTTTATTATTTTTATAATTAATAATTTTATATACGTATATCTAATTCTAATTTACGTATTTTACTTTATCTGTTGTATGTTCTAAGAAAACAAAATTTGATTGGTTGCCTACACCACAACACCTTTTCATTGGTTACTTCTGCGATAGACCCGCCCACTCTGGGACTGAAGGCTTATAATTGCCTACAGATGTCAAAATCCCGCCCCTTTTTGAGACCGGATCCTCGACTGGCTTTCCTGAAGAGCAGCAGCTTCCTCACTGAGGCTAAACCGAAAGTAAGAGTACCCGGATGGCGGTTCGGAAGAGCAGAAGAGGGGTTTAATACCTGCTGCAGAGCTGCACACCTTCATTCCGCTGCTGTACATCTGCTTGGGGTTAGTGTACACTGTAATTAGACTGTAATTAGACTGTACTGGGAACTGTAATTAACAAGTGCAATGAGCAGTGAACTGGGCAGTGTGAGCAGTGAACTGGGCAGTGTGTGGTTGGCACAGCAGTGCAGCTGGTAGCAGAAGGTGAGTATAAGGTTGTCATTAATAATGAATGGACAGCAGCGCAGAGACTAGAGGTAGAGCATTTGAGTATTATATATTATATAGAGTTGTACAATATAGAGTTATAGAGTTGTAGAGCTATATAGTTATAGAGGGGAATTTACTATCTTATTCTCTACTGAGGATATTATATACAGTACAGCCTGAGAAATACAATAGAATTAGTGTGTGGATTCATTGATCAGTACTGACTGGTTTTAGTTTAAAAAGGGGCAAATTTAGGTAAAATGGGAGAACTCTACAAAAACAAACAAGAGAGAGAAAGAGAGAGAGTTTTATATACATCAGGCCATTATATAACAGACATGTATATAACATATCAGTATATATTAGTGTGTCACCGCCTAAGAGTATTTTAATTGATATTGTTATTCAGTATCGTCACTTATTTTGTAAGTATTTTGTTATTTTATAGTAATTTTGTTATTGTTATTATTGTAATGTTTTAGCAAAGTCATTACAGTCATACTAATAAATCTCCTTTGATCCCTGAGAGAGAAAAGGAGAGAAAGAGCCGAGAGATGGAGAGGGAGAAATGGATAGAGAGAAAGAGAAGTTTTAGAGAGAGATAGCGAAAAAGAGAAAGAGAGAGATAGAGAGAGGGGAACAGAGAAAGTGGGAATGAGAGACATGAATAGAGAGGGTGAGTTAGACAAAAAGAGAAATACTGAAAGAGAGACAAAGAGAGATGGAGATAAAGTAAGAGAGAAAGAGAAATAAAGAAGAATTCTATTTCTACATTACATTTGTTTATACAAACAAACAAACAAACCGATATTTACTCATATAGTTTACTTGATTTTCCACTTAATCTGAACTCACCCTCATTCTTCCTTAGAGAAACATCTCCAGGTGTTTTCTTTATAATGGAGCTGCATAACTCCAGCAGGGATGGAGGAACAGCTGACCCAAAGTAAGTAGATCTGGTTTACTGGATAACAAAAAATGAAGTGATTAGAAATAAGATATGATGCATCTCACAGGTGGTGCAGTCATCTAGGATCTGATTCTGTCATTAGGAGGACACGTGTTTGATCTTATTTGATGTTACAGCCGTCCGTGTCTGGGATTTGTAGATATCAGTTTAACTCAATTAAATAAAATTAAGCTTTATTGTCATAATACTAATACAGGGTTGTACAGTACAGTGAAATACTGAACACTTAACACAAGACATAACTGAGAAAATTTTCTCTATACAGGCCGGTATGAGACATGGGTTAATCTGCATGCTGTCTGTTAAGGATACAACTAATGATTATTTTGGTAGTCGACTAATGTGTTGATTATTTTATTTATTAAATGACATCATTTTCTACTCCTTACATTTTAAAAACAGCCTCGTTACTCCTATTACATTTCAGCTCATTTTTATTCTGGCTTCTCATCGTTCAATAAAACCCCTATCCAGATAAATCTCTCCATCCAGATAGAGTGAAACTCCCTATTGGTTTATACTGTGATCCATCACACCTGCACACACCACACACACACTCACTCCAGCAAGAACATAGCAGACGTATGTAGTCTAGTATGAAGATGATCCGTGCAGAGACTCAAGAGAACTCCAGACAAACTCCAGTCCAACTAAACTTCTTTAATATATTTACTTTATTCTACTAAAATACATTCATTTACAATCAGCATATATGCAGCTGAAACAGGGAACAGCCAAGTGCAAAATCCCAAATTATATTATCAAAAATATTTTAACATTATAGTCATTATAGCTTTTAGTAAAATGTGTTTTGGGGAGGGGGAGGTAGTGCACTATAGGACTTTTATCTATACTTATACCTGAGTAATGAATATTAATACTTTCACACCTTTGTTCAAACAGCACAGTGACTCATGAAGGAGTTTCAGCCATGCTTGGAGAACTGTTGGAAGAGTGTGATACAGATGACATTAACAGCAGGTAACAGGTTCGATATCTACTGTGTGAACAGTGGTGTAACTAATACTGCAGATTTATATCTGGGATTATACTGTCTGCATTTAAGTAAAAGCCTAATTACATGTAAGAGATACTGTATTTATTTATTTTTTTATTTCTGTCCCATGTTCATACTTTTTCTAAAGAGACGTATTTTTGTGTCTGGTCAAATGTGATTGGTTTGATTTTTAGTTTGAAAGTAAATCGTGTATCTGACATTAAATATTAATGTGTTGATGTAACGTCTCAAATTTGTAAGTATTTCAGAATTTTAAGTACTTAGACTTGTATAAAGTAATTTATTAGTATAGTAAAATACATTTTTGCTGTCACACACAAAAAAAGGTATTGTATATCAAATTTTATTTATTTTTCACTTTTTCCCCCATTATTATATTTTTTGATATATAAATAGAAATGCTCCAAAACAGTTCTAGATTATAATTTTCATTGACATGTAGGTATATTCTTCTCTTTACCAATTTCAGAATCATGACTTTTTTTGTTACAGCAGTGGAGTGCATGGTGAAAATATAATAAATAATGCAAAGGCCTTTTTTCAGGAGAAAATAGAACAGGACATTTTCCGTAAATAAACATTTCTGATGTTTTGTGTTTTTCTGTTTACAGCACACTGACTCCCAGAGGCCTGTCAGCCATGTTTACAGACACATTGGATGAGTGTGCTGGAGATGCCATAAGTAACAGGTAATGTGTGGCAGTTTTGTCACCACAAATAAATTATTATATCTATTTAATGTAGAGTGTTCCAGTTTACCCAAGGGTTATAAATGACCTTGTTTTACTCAGATGAGCTTGTAATAAGGTGTGAAGTACTTATAATTACTGTGTTTTTTGCACTATAAGGTGCACTGGATTATAAGGCGCATTATGCGACACTAGTAAGGAACATGTTTCCTTGTAATTCAGCAGATCTCACCGCTGGGTGACAAGATCTGTAAAGCTAAGCTAAGTCAAGTAAACAAAACTTTAATTCTTAAAAAAAAAAAAAATATATATATATATATATATATATTTATTATTTTTTTTTTTTAAGTCAAACAAGTGCTGGATGTTAATCTACACAGATTTCTCTCCTAAAAAAAAAAATATTTGAGTGAGTAAAACGCTTCCGTCTATTTACAGTAAGCTTAGATTTCCAGATTTCCACTAAGGCCGGGTGCAGCATATTATTATTAGCTGATAATTGCTAGCGGTTAGCAGCTAATGCCGACTGACAGCGCTACACTGAGGAACCCTGAGTGTTCTGGTAAGCCAGGTCGATATTAGCTAGCGGTTCGTCCCACAGAGCTTGTTTTGAACGAGTTAGCAATTAGCACAGTTAGGGGCTAATTGCTAATGCTTCTTCAGCAGTGCTAGCCAGGGTTAGCAGCAGGCTACAGGTTGATAATACTCAATAAAAATTACTTACTTACTTGTTCAGTGAGTGGCTTTATTGCTCCTTATTTACTAGTGGTTTGTCCCACTTAGCTTGTTTTAACATGGTAAACATGCAGACTACAGTTCTATATACTCGCCTCTGAATGGTAAAAGAGCTAGCACTTAGCGCGGTTAGCAGCTAATGCTACTCCAGCAGTGCTAGCTGGGGTCAGCAGCAGGCTGCAGGCTGATAATACTCACCTCTGAATGGTGAAAGGGCTAGGGCTTAGTGCAGTTAGCGGCTAATGCTAATACTGCTTCAGTCTTGGCGCTGGAGAACTAAACTGAAATTCCTGTATAACTCTGTACTTAGTGCTTAGTACTTTACTGCTCCTAAATTCCTGACTGGTAGAATCAATTCATAAGAAATTGTACGAATTTGAAGTGTGCCTTATAGTGCAAAATTAATGGTATTTAATAATAGTGTAATTAATTCATTAAAACAATTACCATGCCAAATAAGCACAAAGAATGCCAGTTTACTGACTTTGTTTTGACTTTGCTTTGTTTGTAATGTCTCCAGTCAGCAGACCACAGGAGTGGCATCTCCAGAATCCAGCTGTAAGAGTTTAAACAGTGATCCGTCTATAGCGCCTCCTCCAGAACTCAACAGAGAATCATCCTCAGAACCACAGTGAGTCTTTAACATTTAGTGCTATCTTAAAAATAAGCTTTTTCCACACCTGAGCCTTTCTAAATACATAATTAATTAATTTCTAGGAATTTTCTTTTTTATATCTACAGTTTAATTTATTCTCCTCACTCAGTGGAGCTGATCAAATGGACAGTGAGTGTAGAAACATGGGTTGGTTATAACATTCTGACTGGACTGTGTATATATTACATACATTGTATCATATTAGCAACCACCTAGCAACACCATAGTAACACCATAGCAACACCATTGTGATACTTTATCACCCGTCTTTTAACCACTTAACACCATAGCAACCATCTTGGATATAGCAACCACCTTCTAGCAACAACCTATCAACACTTTACCACTAGTTTTAAATCAATTTAACAACACCCCAGAAACCAACTGTGATACCATAGCAGCCATCTAGCCATTTACATAATTTCCACTAATAAGCAACAACATTTTAGCAACACTTATTTAGTAACAACACCCAAGAAACCACCTTGTATACCATAGGAACCATGCAGCAGCATCAAAGCAAAACATCCTAGCAACACCATAGACACCACTTAGCACTTTTCTATGCTTTTCTATTTTCATTTAATAAAACAATTATAAAAATAGTTCAGCTTGAAAAAGATTAAACTACTGAGCTAAAGTTTACTTGCTTCCATAATAGACAGCTCTAGAAACTTTTCTGAATCAGTTTCCCTGATTTTGCTTTTTATAGGTTTATGTTTGAGGAAAATAAACATTATTGTTTTATTCTATAAACTACAGACAACATTTCTCCCAAATTCTAGATAAATATATTGTCATTTAGAGCATTTATTTACAGAAAATGAGAAATTGCTGAAATAACAAAAAAGATGCAGAGCTTTCAGACCTTAAATAATGCAAAGAAAACAATTTATATGTTTATATTTATAAAGTTTTAAGAGTTCAGAAATCAATATTTGGTGGAATAACCCTGGTTTTTAATTACAGTTTTCATGCATCTTGGCATCGTGTTCTCCTCCACCAGTCTTACACACTGCTTTTGGATAACTTTATGCTACTCCTTGTGATCATCCATCTTCCTCTTGATTATATTCCAGAGGTTTTCTATTTGGTAAAATCAAAGAAACTCATAATTTTTAAGTAGTCTCTTATTTTTTCCAGAGCTGTATTTATGTATGCATGGATGTATAGGTGGATGGGTGGATGGATAGATAGATAAATTACAATTAAACAATACTTTAAGATAGAAAGAGATTCAACTACTGAGCTAAAGTTTACTTACTTTTATAATGTTTTTCTATGTATGTAATTTTCTATGCCTGTAGTTTACAGACCCAGAGAGCAGCATCTTCAGCTCATGGTGTGTCTGTGAAGCGTGATTGGTCCACTGTGGAGTCTTCTGGATATGAGCCCTGTGAACCAAAGTAAGTCATTACCTCACATTATGATAGACTGTATGTACAGGTATCTCATATATATATATAAATATCGTGCAAATAAACTCTGACTCCCTCTGACAGGGATTTTAACCAACAGTACCTGTTGGTTGAGGATAATTAATAATTTGTTTATCCTTTATGATTAAAACAGACAGCTTGTACCTGTTTTACGTAGTCATACTTATTCTTAATTTTATTTCTTATTTTAGTTCTTCTCTTAGTTCTTTATTTCCTTTTTATTCCTTAATTATTTAATTTAATTTATTTTATTTTTTAATTATTATATATTTTTTAATTATTATTTTTTGATTATTATTTTTTAAATTGTTTCATATTATTGCTTTTTACCTTATTTTGATTAATTACTTCTTTTTTCTTTTTTTATTAATATTATTATTAATACATTAATATTTTTATTATTATTGTTTTTTTATTCATTTATTTGTATTATTATTATGCTATGCAAATGTTAGTTTTACCTTAATTTAATTTTTTTTGTATTAATCTTATTATCTTTTGATCTCAATGTCTTAATTAAAGCAAGTTCTTATTTTAAAATGGTTAAATGTAGTTATTATTTTCTTTATTATGTCAATGCCGGTATTTGTAAATGCTTGGCTACATTGAAAATGAGGGTTGCTTTCAATGTACTTCCGAGTTAAAATAAAGGTTGATTGATTGATTGATTGATGGATTGATTGATTAAGTAATAAGAGGAAGGTGACATTTCAGTACCTAAGAGTGTTATAATATATTCCTATAGGTCAAAGAGAAGTTCATCACCCAGCTGTGTGTCTATAAAGAGCAACTCGTCTAAATTGGAGCCTCCTATATTCAGTGACGGTGACGTGTCCTCTGAATTAAGGTGAGTTAACCTTCCCACAGTGTTGAAAAATAGCAGAAAGAAACATCACATGTAAAAATCAACTGATGCTTCTTACCGCTAATATTATAACTAGGGATGCACAAATATTTGTACAAAATTGGTGTAATAAATTATACTGAACAATGACACATTTATGTTAGGTCATATTGCAGTGTTTACTTAATCATTAGGCTTGTTTTCAGCAGCTGTGACACTGGATTTTAAGACAAAAAAAAAAGCAAAAAACAGCCAAACTCATCAATTCAGCAAATAATCCAGCTCGGAAAAACAGGCCTGCAGTGTTACACACTTGCTTTAACTCGGCTGTTAGCTATTGTGGCAAAACTAAACTTCAGGGCAGTGCAGTTCTGCTGCTGTGTCTGCATCACTTGTTTCAAAATAAAAGTCATCTGCAGTATTTTGTAATCACTACAGAAATATAGTAGAAACACTGTATTGTGCTTTGCTGTTTGTTTGTCTGTTGGGATGTTCAGTGGAAAACAAGGCAAAAATACATTTAGGCTGTTTCGTTTATGCAGTGGTATAATGAAATAATGAAAACCTGCAATTAAATGTGCATATTATTTGTTTTCGGTTTGAAAAAAAAAACAATGTTGCTGAATTAATAATAAAAAAATAAAAATCTTTAATTTTATATGTTTCTTTATTTTATATTGCTCCATGCTGTTAATAGTTAACTAGACTGAATTTTCCTGACTTTTACAATCTCTTACCAGATTTTTCAGACCACATTTTTCGTCGTGTTCCTCCTTTTTATGTTTAAATGGTGAACAATAATGATTTTATTTAATATAATAAATATGATATTAAGTTTTCAGACTCAGACAGCTTCTTCAGCAGCCCTAAGCTGTATATCTATGAAGAGCGACCGGTCCATGGAGCATCTTCCTGAATTCAGCAGAGGAGATAAGCCCTTTAACCAAAAGTAAGTTATGCTTTTTTAGATGCACTTATTTAGTATTTTAAGTAGTCTGGTGTATAAATAGTGAGTAAATGACAATATATTAATAGTGTTGCTGTCTTCTAGGCATCCAATTGGCTTTAGCAGACATTGTGTGATAGATATATGCCACCATATATGCCAATATTAATATTATGATATATTAGGACATGGCATCAAATATGGATATTTTCATTAATACATAGACACTCTAAACTCCCTAAGATTCTCCCTGAATTAGACTTACTGAAGTTACTGCTTTATTACTCCAAATGGTGGCACTATAATCAAATGAATAGGGTAAACTTGCAATGAAGAATATTGCTTGTCAAATTCTGTGAAACTGAAACAACAAAAAATGCATAAGTCTTGGTATTTGCTTATCCTTGTCATGTCTGGTGCTGAAAGCACACCTGTGTTCCCCTCACTCAGCTCTACCTGCGATTTCCAAGCTTCCAACTACAATACCCAGAACGCACCTCACCATGACATCACACACACTCCCGATCACAGGAAGTCCTGAGTATTGATTACCATTCAGTATAAATAGACCACGCTCACTCCTCGCCGAGTAATTGTATTGGTTCTACCCTGCATTACAAAGCGTTTCCATTGCCTGATTGTTATTTTCGTGTATGATCCTTTTCCGTGTTTTTCCGACTTTGATTTTTGCCTTGCCCGTGTATTGGATATTCTGTGTATGACCTGGACTGTTTCTCACTTGGATTTCTGCCTACTCTGTGATACTCCCTGCTCGTGTATGAACTCTGGACTGTCTCCCGTTTATGGTATGGTTTCCCCGCTCATTGTTTCTCTGGTATTGACCTGGCTTGTTTTGACTACCCCTGCTGAATCTTTTAATAAAATATTTTTATCATATCTGCACAAGTCTCCTCCTTGTCTGGCCCTGACAATCCTCTTTGTTATCTCTTTGCTTATCCTAATTTATCCTCTTCAGTAACACAGATGGCATCAAATATTGCACGGAATTGTCTCACAATACCGTGATATCAATATCATGGGCAATGTATTGTGGTGATGATATCGTAATAGTTTTATTCATGTCTCCAGTTTTCAGACTTTTCAGAGAGCTTCTTCTGCAGCACCCAGTTGTGTATCTATGAAGAGTGATCAGTCCATGGAGCATCTTCCTGAATTCAGCAAGGGAACTCGTTCCATTAACCCAAAGTGAGCTAAACTCATATTATAAAGTTGTTTGTATATGACTTAGATATTTGCTTAGTAATTGGTTTACAAGCATATTTACCACCCTGTTATTTTACCTCACACTGAAACAGCCCTATCTCCATCTCTAGGGGTTGTCCATTTGGATAGGCCATTTTTATGTTTTCTTTTATTTCAGTAATAATTTTATTTCATAATGACTAAGACTTATTTGGGAACTGTTATGCAATACCTTTGTTTGGTGTCCATCTGTCAGTCTATCCTACCTATCATTATTAGCTGAATATCAGATGAGGGAATGTTTCATAACATCATATAAACAATCCAATTCACAGCACCACTATTGTGTTTGATGTCTCCAGTTTTCAGGCTTTTCAGACAGCATCATCTGCAGCCCCTAGCTGTGTATCTATGAAGAGTGATCAGTCCATGGAGCATCTTCCTGAATTCAGCAAGGGAGCTCTGTCCAATAAACCAAAGTGAGCTAAACTCTTATTATAAAGTTGTTATACATTTTAAGTATGTGACTGATATTTGCTTTGTAATTGGTTTACAAGCTTGTTTACCACCCTGTTATTTTACATCACATTGAAACACACTGAGTTTCCAATTATGGGGCCCCATGGAAAATACTATTCTTATATATCTTATATATATATATATATATTATATATATCCTTATATAATATTGAGTCCTTCTTCTATCTCTAAAGCGTTATCCATTCGAAGAGGCACCATTTATGCTTTCTTTTAGTTTAGTAATAGTTGTATTTTGTAATGACTTTGATTATTTGGGAACTGTTATGCAATACCTTTGTTTGGTGACCATTTATCTGTCTATCCTACTTAGCATTATTAGCTATATATCTGCTGAGGGAATGTTATATAACATCATACTGTTTAAACAATACGATTCACAACACCATTATGAAATACTTGTAGTCATCCTAATTTGGGAATAACTGATTTTAGTATTCAGTAATGATTGTTTTTGATGTCTCCAGTTTTCAGACTTTTCAGAGAGTTTCTTCTGCAGCATCCAGCTGTGTATCTATGAAGAGTGACCATTCCATGGAGCATCTTCCTGAATTCAGCAAGGGAGCTCAGCCTACGTGAGTTAAATGAATTAGTAACTTCTTGTGAGTTGTTTAGTTTTTGTCTGGCTGATAGGCAAACATAATTCACATTTTTACAACACTATAGAAAAACTGTCTTGGTTCCTTCCAATGGTTCTTCCTCTTATTATGAGTTTTTCCTCGGCACTGTTGTGACTATTACTGTGGTGACTGTACCTATATTTCTGTAAAGCTGCTTTGTGACAACATTTGTTGCAAAAAGCTGTATATAAATAAAATTGAATTGACTTAAATTAAAGGAAAAAAACTTGTTTGATGTTCGTTAAAGATAAAACTAGCATTAAACAAAAAATGATAAAGTAATGACTATGTTCAATTTCTCCAGTGTTCAGACCCACAGAGTTTCTTCTGCAGCACCCAGCTGTATATCTATGAAGAGTGACCAGTCCATGGAGCATCTTCCTGAGTTCAGTAGAGGAACCAAACCATTCGACCCAAAGTAAGTTAAACTCATTTAGTATTTCACCATATTATGACTCTATATCTCCTTGTTTCTACACTTACTGTCCATCTTACCAGCTCCACTGAGAACACTTTGTAGCTCTTAAATAATAACAGACTGCAGTCCTGTATATGTTTCTCTGTATACTTTATTATTATCCTCCTTTCACCCTGTTCTTCAATGGTCAGGAGCCCACAGGATAAACCACCGTAGAACAGCTACTGTTATTTGGGTTAGTGGTCATTATTCTTAGCACTGCAGTGATGCTGGAGTTTTTAAACACCTACCTAGCTGTAGATCCACCTAGTAGAAAAAGTCAGAGACAGAAGCTCTGAATCTGTTGCTTCAGTTTGCGTTGGTGATCCTCTAGTCTTTTTGCAATACCGCTTATGGTTTTGTTTGATAGAATGTGAAATATAAGTAAGGTATAGGTATGGAAGAGTGTAATATAGTCTGTATTGGGTAAGGGAAAATATGCACAACAAGCAAATAAGCAAGGTCCAGGACAAAAAGTATATCTTATCTTATCTTATCTTATCTAGTTATTAATCAGTGATCACAAGATGCAATTAATGCCTCTACCATTTCTAATAACTGCTACTAATGTTTATATCACTTTATTTGTTCACTATTAGGCAGCAGTCCACCAAAACTGAGGTACAGCCACCTACAGTGGTGGATGGGATTAGCGGATTCCAGCAGGAGCTCAACCAACCTGAAGAAGATGTCCTGCACAGAGTTTTTGAAAGACACAAACAGCAAATGAAGAAAAAGTGTGAGAGCGTATTCGAGGTTGTCCAAACCCAAAGCAATAAAACCCTCCTGAACAGGATCTACACACAGCTCTACATCATCGAGGGGGAGAGTGAAGGAGTAAACGAGGAGCATGAGGTTCTTCAGATGGAGAAAAGACCAGGAAAGCAGCGCTTACAAGACACTGCAATCAACTGCAATTATGTTTTCAAATCTTCGCTTAATGCAGGTCTTGAGGATGGGATGAAAGAATGCAAGGAAATAAGGACAGTGATGACCAAAGGCATCGCTGGCATTGGGAAAACCGTATCTATTCAGAAGTTCGTACTGGACTGGGCTGAAGGAGAAGCCAATCTGAATGTAGATACCATGTTTGTGCTTCCATTCCGAGAACTGAACTTGATTAAAGATGGCCGATATAACCTTCATACTCTTCTGTGCAACTTCCATCCTGAGCTCAAAGATCTGGACGCAAAGATATACAGCATGTCTAAAGCCGTGTTCATTTTTGATGGCTTGGATGAGAGCAGAATTCCAATGAACTTCTCACAGTGTGAGAAAGTATCTGACGCAACTACAGTATCATCAGTAGGTGTGTTGATGACAAACCTCATCAAAGGTGAGCTGCTTCCTTCTGCTCTTATCTGGATAACCTCTCGGCCAGCAGCGGCCAATCAAATCCCACCTCAGCTTATTGATCGTATGACAGAAATTCAAGGATTCAATGATCCACAGAAGGAGGAGTACTTTCAAAAAAGGATAAGCGATCACGATCAAGCCATCAAAATCATCTCACACATTAAACAAGCAAAGAGCCTCTACATCATGTGCCACATACCAGTTTTCTGCTGGATCTCTGCCACAGTTCTTCAGAAGATCTTAGAAGATACAGATGCAAAAGACATTCCCACAACCTTGACCGAGATGTACATTCACTTTTTGCTCATTCAGACAAGCATGAAAAACCAAAAATATGGAGACTACAAAACCCAAGACCTAAAAGAACAACTCAAACCCAACAGAATCATGATATTGAAACTATCCGAACTTGCTTTCAAACAGCTAACGAAAGGTAATGTCATGTTTTATGAAGAAGACCTAAATGAATGTGGAATCGATGTCACAGAGGCATCGGTTTACTCTGGAATTTGCACTCAGATCTTCAAGGAGGAGTCTGTGCTCTACTCAAGGAAGGTCTACTGCTTCGTTCATCTGAGTTTTCAAGAGTTCCTGGCTGCATTCTACGTGTTCTACTGCTTTTCCATCCAGAACATGGAGACGCTCCGTTTTTTTAAACCTCCATACCAGGACTGGTGCGACAACGTAACCCTGGAAGAGTTGCTTGAAGGAGCGGTCCGTAAAGCCTTAAGGAGTCAGAATGGAGGCCTGGACCTTTTCCTTCGTTTCCTGCTTGGCATCTCGCTGGAGTCCAATCAGAGACTTCTACAAGGCCTACTGACACACACTCAAACCAGCTCAAACAGCATCAACCAGATCATAACTTACATTCACAAGCAAATCAAAGGAGAGGATGAGCTGGAACTGGAGCGGATTTCAGTGATGATGAAGATCCTGAACATGATGATGGAGAAGATGAAGGAAAGGCGGTGTCTTTCAATTGACAGGTCCATCAATCTGTTCCTCTGCCTGACTGAGATGCATGACCAGTCCTTGTCCAGAGAGATCCAGGAGTATCTCAGCTCAGAGAAACACTCAGAGAAGAAGCTCTCTCCTGGACAGTGTGCAGCATTAGCCTGCATGCTACGTATGTCAGAGGAAGTTCTAGAGGAGTTTGACCTGAAGAAATACAACACGACAGAGGAAGGTTATAGGAGACTGATCCCAGCTGTAAGCAACTGCAGAAAGGCTCTGTAAGTGTTTAGTATACATATCAATGCTTAATAGTTAAAGTAAATAAATAAAACACAGTCAGTATGGCCTATCAAATAAATTGATATGCTTGACTTAGGTAAGAATGTTTTGATGCGAAAAACCCTGTTTTAGACCACTTTTTCATCATAGGTTAAACATAACAATTGGTTAAAAATGTCTTACTTAGAATTGCAAAGTGTCAAAATTGCTAATCCACCACTCAGCTTTGTCAGTCATGTGAATGTGCTATGCCAGACCAGTCCTCAAGCTTGAATAATGAATGACATAATATCTGTCAAGCTTACGCTTGCTGGAATATCTCTATATATTAAGGATAAAGGATTTTTACTTAACTTTCTTTGTCATTTTTCTACCGAAAAAAATATTTTTTATAAAGATTGGAGTCCCTGAACTTAAATACTTAAATTTAGATTTTTGACTTTTGATAACAAGCTAATCTTTTGAATCAGGTGTTATAGAGCAAGGAAGCACCCAAAACATGCGAGGTAGTAGGAGAAGGACCAGAGATGAGAACCACTGCTTTATCATAATACATCTAACAAAAGTGGTCTAACTGGACCAGACAATTAATAAAACACTCTTCATTTGAACAGTGATATAAAATGTCATGGTATAGCAATAAATGATGTAAATGTAATCCTAAAGTGTTACCTTATTGAAAAGCTTGATAATGCCCACGCCTGTATAAGTTGCGAGGTGTTACCTTGTCAGTTAGTCTAAACAGTGGCCAGCGAGCTAATGGCAAGATGACATGAATTATGATCCACATTGAAGACATTATCACTCACAGTGGATAGCACAGTGGGTGGTAATGATTTTGTATAGTAGTAATGAGCTGAAATTGTCTTTGTTAACAGACAAGCGATGGCAGAAATTACATCCATATTCAACATGGATAACACCAGTGATGTGCACAGGAATCTTGAAGGGCAGTTGCTCTAACCTGAAGAAAGAGACTTTTACGAAACTTCAATCAAAATTACGAATTATAAAGAAAATCTTGTTGAAATATGAAATCATATTTACCTATGTTATTTTTTTCCCCTCCCTCGGAAGGGCAGTATCAGCCAAGGACGGCAAAAGGGCAATTGCCCAAGCACATTGGGCCATAGCGTCTGCACGTCACTGGATAACACTGTTCTAGAATACAGGTTTTAGGTGAATATTAATGTCTATGCAATTGGTAACATCAGCTTAGTTGATGCTAATACCACATTCTCTGTTTCTGCAGACTGGCTAGCTGTAATCTGTCCACTGACCTTTGTGAAATGCTTACATCAGCTCTTCAATCAGCAAATTGTCCACTAAAAGAACTGGACGTCAGTAACAACATCCTGCAGGACACAGGGGTGGAGCTGCTCTCTGCTGGACTGAAAAGTTCTAACTGTAAACTGCAGATTCTCAGGTGAACTATTCCCAAGTGAATAGTAAAAATGCTACAAATAGTTGAGTATAATGATCATTATTCAATGTTTTTTCCTGTACCTTTGCAGATTGGCAGGCTGTAATCTCACCAAAAACTCCAGTGAAACTCTAAGCTCTGTTTTGAAAACAGCAAACTGCACCCTAAAAGAGCTGGACCTTGGTTACAACCTTCTCCAGGACTCAGGAGTGGAGCTGTTCTCTGATGGACTAAAAAGTTCTAACTGTAAACTGGAGATTCTCAGGTGATCTTACTGTAAATGTATGCATGAATTATCCAAGAGATCCAAGGATTTAATGATCCAAAGAAGTAGGCATTTATAATGAACCTTGTGTAATATAAATGCTGCTTATAAGGTTAAATGGTTCAATTATTATCATTAACAATTATTATTGTAACCATAATATTTGGCACATCTACAAATAAAAAAAGTTTTTTTTAGTTATGTAAAAAATCCAAAACATCTAAACCTCATCTCATATATTTAAAGAGTAAAGTATATTTTTTACACTAATGTCCACTGACTTTTACCTTTGTAGACTGGCTGGCTGCAATCTTACCACAAAGTCATGTGAAATACTAACATCAGCTCTGCAATCAGAAAACTCCAGCCTGAAGATCCTGGACCTCAGTGACAACATTCTGCAGGATGAAGGACTAGAGAAGCTCTCTGCTGGATTGAAAAGTTCAAACTGTAAAATTGAGATTCTCAGGTGAGCTTTTTGTTTATTTCACCTTTTATACACAAGATATCCATAACAAACCCCTTTAGGAAGCAGCAACAAAATGATGGACAGCTAACTTTGGCTGCTGATTGGCTTAAAAAAAGGGACTGACATCAAAAAGCGGTTGTGTGATTTGCTTAATAATTGACATGTCCTCCACCCTTTGCTTACGCCCAATGTTTCTACAGCCTGCACCAGCATAATTCTGATTCATAATTCCTTTGGTGTTCAAACAATGCAACTGCGTGAGATTTCATAGTAACAGAATGTGGAATGTGGATCTGTTCTCGTGATGCACATTGTCAAATGCTAATTAATCAAATGTTGTCAATAGCCTGATTAGCTGGATGTAGTGTTATATGAGCAGCTTAACATAAACACCTAAACACCAGAACAAGGGTTGGAAATCACTGTACAAGAGAAATTAAACCTGAGGTGTTTTGTTCATTTGTCAGGAACAGCAATGGTGTACTAGGTCCAATGTTTAATTATCCAAAAGATGTCTGAAACCAAAAAAGTCCTAACAAGCAGTGTGAATATTTCATTATATTTCATTACATACTCATTGCTAATTACTCTATCAATATTTAGTGCAATGGTGTTTCTATATAAACATATAAAACACAATAGTTTTACATAACGTTGAAACATAACATTGCAATTTTGTTTGAGTTTTTTTTTTTTTGCAGGGGTGGTTGCAAATATGTGGATCATGGTTCATGTTATATCTTGATTACACTTATTAGGGCAAGCAAAAGAAGTTTCATACTGAAAAAATACTTTTAACTATTTTTCCTAGATCTTCAAACTTTAAAATGGGTTGATTAGACCTGTAACATAACAGGAGGGTTAAGGTAACTGTTTCCAAGACAGAGTAAACAGAGTGTAGATCACTGTTACTATGTACTTAAGGACACTTACAAGCCTCTTCCCAACCCTGCCTTTGGCATGTCTGAGTTTGCCTCTTTTCTACTGACTGCATGCAACAACTCAATCTGGAAAAACTGGCAGTTAGAAATATCCCTATAAAGTCACTATTGCAGTCAGTGGAGCATCAGCATGATTGTACCGCTACATAATGTTGCCCTAAATTGCTCACTTTTTGTCACTTTTACTGTGGTATTTGGTCACGTTTGGTTGTTGACATCTAACTGTATTAAGTATTATTCCATTTACTCTTTGCAGGCTAGCTGGCTGCACGCTATCCATCAGCTCCTGTGAAATTCTCTGTTCTTCTCTGAAATCAGCGAACACTCCCCTAAAAGAACTGGATCTTAGTAACAATGAGCTGCTGGATTCAGGAGTGGAGATGCTCTCTGCTGGACTGAAGAGTTCACAGTGTGAACTGGAGACACTCAGGTAAGCTTTCACTTTGAGACTATGTTGTGTCCCCCATTTGTTTTCAGTTGTATATGTGGAAAACAGGCAAAGGAGTGTAAATAAAGCATTAAGCTCAACCCCGAAGATGAGCACACATCCACTGTCTCAGAGTTGAAAAGTGTTTGCCTTTTGTGGTCGTCAGTGGTGTCAACTAGCAAAATTGTGTATTTTGCTAGGGGCTAAAGTGCAGAGAGGAGGTGATTCTGTATAGTGGCTGTTTCAGTGCTTTAGATGTTTACTTTTATTTCCTGTTTTTGTTTGCAAAAAGTGCAAAGAAGCTTTTCACAGTAAGGTGTTCACAGACATACTTCCTGTACACTTTCATTAACCCTTTAATAGGCAGAAACAATGTTGTGAAATATCAAATTGTCAAATGTCTTTAGTTTTTCAATTCAAGCATAACACAAAATGTTTTAATGTTAGAGAAATGTGTGTCAATTCTAATTGTAATTGTAATAGAACGTACGTTACAAATTGTTATGTCTTTTTTAATTTAATAAATTGTGTTTATTACTATTACTGATCTCAAATGATTAAGTGGAGTAGAGAATGGACAGTCAGATTCTTCAAGTGTTCTGGAGTAAAGTCTCAAATTCCAACCATTTTTTTAGAATGTATATAACTTCATTTACTGCAGATAAAAAGGGTTTGTATCACCTATACTTTTAAAGTGTACACTTCATTAACAAATGCTATTTTGTCTCTCTACAACATATCAGTGTTTTGGAAGGCGACCTTGTGGCCTATTCTTTTTTTATTTATTTCTCATAAGCTAATCTTTCTAAAATTACCTTTTTGTCTTTTTCCTGTAGACTGTCTGGTTGTTTGATCACAGAGAAAGGCTGTTCTTCTCTGGCTTCAGCTCTACATTCAAACCCCTCATACTTGAAAGAGCTAGATCTGACCTACAATCAACCAGGAGACTCAGGAGTCAAGCTCCTCTCTTCTCTACTGGAGGATCCACAGTGTAAAATTGAGATATTAAGGTATGCATATGTGTATTTTGCCCTGGACATTCTGCATGTGTGTAGCTGTGTATAAATATATATATATATTACAATACTAAAATTAAGTTTCAGTATTCAGTCTTTAGTCTCTTTTTAGAGAAAAAAGAGTGTTCTAAAACTTTTGACCATTAGTAACCTTCAATACTTTTTCACATTTGTGCAGACTAGCTGGCTGTAATCTCACTGAGGATTCTTGCAAGACACTCACATTAGCGCTACAGTCAGAAAACTCTACCCTGAAGGAACTGGACATCAGTACCAATGACCTGCAGGATTCAGGGGTGGAGCTGCTTTGTCCAGGACTCAGAAGTTCACACTGTAAGCTGGAGATTCTCAGGTGAGCTTTCAGATGGTTGTTTTGGTCAGGTGTCTGCCATAATATCTTTTTATTAAAGCTTGTGTCCATCTTTTCTGCAGGTTGTCTGGTTCTTTAATCACAGAAAAGGGATGTTCTTCTCTAGCATCCGCTCTGAGGTCAAATCCCTCACATCTGAAAGAGCTTGACCTTACCTACAACCACCCTGGAGATTCAGGAGTGAGGCTGCTCTCTTCTAGATTGGAGGATCCACAATGCAAACTGGAAACTCTCAGGTGTGTATATTTCTGTCTGTGTGAATATGTCTGTGAATATTCACATTTATTACTCTGTAGGTAAAAGTATGTAAACTAAGGCTTTTAATGTTGGCATGATGTAAGGTAGCAATGAGCATTACAATGTGCCTTGCACAAGGTGTAAGACAGGAACCAATGTCTTTGCCTTATAAGTATGATCATGAGAATTAACATTTTATGAGCATTTTATGTCAATTTATTAATCATCAGACAACATTAAAAACATGTTAATTTGTGTGAAAAATATAAAACAACAAACTAGAAAGTAAAATTCATGAATAAACCTTGTGTCTTGTTACTTTTCAGTGGCAGATGTTTTTACTTTGAGTGTTGATGGAATTTAAATAGAACTACTATACCTTACAAACACTCCTACTAAACCAGTGTCTTTACTAAAGCATCAAAGAACCCTATTTTAAAGTAGTATTTTAAATGTACAATGAAAAGATAACATAGTCTATGGTTCATGGTTCTCCTTTAAAATGAAAACATGATTCAACATTGATTTAATGTTAATATGATGTTGATTTAACCATCAATAAACAATAAAAATGCCAGCTGAATGGGTACAGGCTGTGATATAAAACATGACAAAAGTAAATGAACACAAATGAACATGAAGGCGCTGGACAACACATTACATACTCATACAATTTTGTGCATTGCCCCTTTAAGATTTAGTTAAAAATGTCAGATTGGGCAGCTCAGTTGATTTATATGTTCATTTCATTCTACCTTATCTTTTTTCAGGTTGGAGCATGCAGGGAGCATCAGGATCAACTCAGGTCTAAGAAAATGTAAGTTTAGTGATTTTAATCCACCTACACTATACATATACACATATGGACCTTTCTAAATGTATGGCACCTACACTTTTTTTCTAATTTTGTGGAACCTGGTTTGTTTTCCACTACTTCGTACTTTGAATCCCACCAAAATCTACCCTTTTAGAGTGATAACAGCCACCATGTAGAGTGCTGCTGAAGAGATGATGTTCTAGATTCTTAGTTTGTGGCTTTTTGCTCTCGTAGATTGGCCCTTCTCGACTTTTTAAAGCTACGTGAGAGCAGGTACAAAAAAGTACTCAGTTCCAGGTACCAGATCCCAAATTTACCTAATGGAAAAGCAAAAAGCTGAACATGTTAAGTCAAGTATTATGCAATGCTTTAATTTTTTTCCCCTACATTGTAAATGAATACTTAAGTGATCCAGACTATGAAGGAACAAATAGGGAATCATGTAGTAACTTAAAAATGTTAAAATGCTTGGTTTCTGAGACTGGTAACTCTAATGAACTTATCCTGTACAGAGAAACAGAGAAAACTCTTGCTCTTCCTTTCCTAGGGAGGTCCTGATAAGTGCCAGTTTCATCATACGTTTTTAAGTGTGGTGAGCACACTTAAAGATACTTTTAAAGTTCTTAAAATTCTGCTTTTTGGATTTATTGACCCTTATTTCCTCTAAAAGTTATTTTTTCTTCATTGAGTTGAGTAGTTCTTGCCATAATATGTAATATGGATTAGAACATTACTCAAATATTCACTATTCACTGTATACCTGTAACTCTACCTCTTCACTACTTTACTTTAACTGATGCTCTCAAACACTTTATTAAGAGACAAGGAATTCAAGTAATTAACTCTTGATGAGTTCAGCACAGCTGTTATCTGAAAGCCTGAATTACAGGTGACTCTATTTCATAAATCTAAAAGATGTGCAAAGCTATTTCTGGCTAAGAAAGAGGTGCTACTTTGAAGAATCTAAAATATAAAACATATTCTGGTTTGTTCAACATTTTTTTACATAGTTCGGACAAGTTTAGTATTAATCTGCAATGCAGAACATTTTAAAGTAATGAACAAACAGATTTTTTTGTTTAACTACAGATGCCTGTGAGCTCACACTGGACCCAAACACAGTCCAACAAGACCTGGCTCTGTCTGAGGGGAACAAGAAGGTGATGTCGGTGAGAGAGCAGCAGGAGTATCCTGATCATCCAGACAGATTTGACGTCTGGCTGCAGGTGCTTTGTAAGGAGCCGATGTGTGGGCGCTGTTATTGGGAGGCTGAATCAGGTGGGCGGGGTTTCGCTGTAGCAGTGACTTATAAAGGCATCAGCCGGAAAGGAGGTGGCGATGACTGTCGGTTTGGGTATAACGAAAAGTCCTGGAGACTCTACTGCACTAATTCAGCCGGAACAAACAGCTACTCCGTCTGGCACAAGAAGAAAATCATCGATATTCCAGCCCCTGCCTTCAGCTCCAGCAGAGTCGGGATGTTTCTGGACTGGGCAGCAGGAATTCTGTCCTTCTACTTAATCTCGCCTGATACAAACACACTCACCCACATGCACACGTACTACTCTAAGTTCAGTGAGCCTCTGTACGCAGGGTTCTGGATTGGTTTCGACTCCTCAGTTCGTATTGGTTAGACAGAAAAACCTCCTGTAACGTAGAGCTCTTCTCATACGAGGAGATGATATGATGGTTCAGTTCAATTCAAGTTATTATCTAATTAAATTATTCTCTTTAAACCATGCACACCTGCAGTACCATACAAAGGTTTGGACACACCTTCTCATTTAGTGTTCTTCTTTATTTATTCATGTAATTTATTTTCTACATTGTAGATTAATATTAAAGAAATAAAAACAATTAAGAGACACATATAAAATTACGCAGTTAACAGTAAACAAAGTGTTTATCCTCCACATTTATCCACTGATCTAAACCTGATGAACTGAGATTGTGATTTGAGGTGATTTAATTGGGATGAGCTGGAGCTTCACAGCGTGAAGGAAAAGCAGCAACTATTGTTCAGCACCTCCAGGAACTCCTTCCTTCAAGACACTGCGAAAACTATTCCAGGTGACTCTCCCTCATGAAGACACTGAGATTAAAATCTCACCAAGAGTCTGCAGATCTGAACTCAAAGATAAATGTGATACTTAGAAGAATCTAAAGAACAAAAACAGATTCTGGTTTGTTTAACATTTTTTGTTTACAGAATAATTCAGCATGTGTTCCTGTGGAGCTTTAATATAGTCTTTAATATAAAATTTACAATGTAAAAAAAACATAAAACGAAAGAAAACACACCGAATGAGATTGTAGAGGTGTGTCCAAACTTTTGACTGATACTGTACTGTACTGTACTTTCATTTGGAGGTATTTAATGTCATTGATGTCATGTTGCAACATTTTAGCACCCATATGGTATACAAACTTTTAATGAGCACTAGGATGTAGCATAAAAACACCATAGTAGTGAAATAATGTAGAACTGTGACTAATGGGAGAGATAACCATAAATTACTAAGATAGGAGTGAGTTCAGGACAGATGTTTACCGTATTTGTTGCACTATAAGCTGCACATAAAATCTTTTAATTTTCCCCAAAATCGTCAGTGCACTTTATGATCGGTGCTCCTTTTGTATGAATTGTACCTGTCAGGTATTAAGGAGCAGGAAAGCCACTCTGCTGAAGTACAGAGTTATACAAGAGTTTCAGTTTAGTTCTCCAGCACTGAGATTTAAATCTGAAGCAGTATTAGCATTAGCATTATATGAGTATTTTTTTTTAGCCTGTAGCCTGCTGCTAACCCCGGCTAGCACTGCTGGAGCAGCATTAGCATTACCTGCTAACCGCACTAGCTCTTTTGCCGTTCAGAGTTAAGTATTATTGACCTGTAGCCTGCTGCTAATCCGAACTAGCACTGCTGGAGCAACATTAGCATTACCCGCTAATCAAGCTAAGCATTGGCTCTTTAACCATTCATAGGGGACTATCTTGGGCTGTAGCCTGCGTGCTTACCACGTTAAAACAAGCTACGTGGAACAAATCGCTAGCTTATATTGACCTAGCTTACCGGTACACTCAGTGTTCCTCTGTGTAGTGCTTTCAGGCGCTAGTGATTAGCTGATAATGATAATATTGCTGCACCCAGCCTTAGAGGAAATCTGCAAATCTAAGCTTACTGTAAATAAATTGAAGCGCTTTTCTCACCTAAATAAACAGTTTTCAGGAGAGAAATCGGTGTAGATTAACATCCAGTGCTCGTTTGACTTTAAAAGAAAATGTTTTTTTTTTTGTTAAGAATTACAGTTTTGTTTACCTAAATTAGCCTAGCATTACAAGAAAGGAGGAAAACATGGCAACACCCCTGTTCCTTGCTAGTGTCGCATAATGCGCCTTATAATTCAGTGTGCCTTATAGTGCAAAAAATACGGTAGTATTATTGTAGCATCAGACAGGATAAAAATGTTGTATAGTCCATGCAGGCTAATCCATTTTCTTCATCACTATGATTATATGCCTTTCATAAGACAACTACGGCCCTTTTAGGCTTACACATGTACTCTTCTCATGTTCGTAATAAGTAGGTAATTCTTAACTCAGCTTAAGAATACAAAACAAAACAATTTTAGTGCTTTTTGTCGCATCTTCATGGTACATCTGGCCTTAAGGTTTGTGCATTTGAACAATTTGTTTATTTATTTATGTGTTTTGTCTGTATATTCAAGCAGGTCGTTTATTTATTGTTTATTTCATACTATGTTTAAATACTAAGCAATTTTATTCTGTTTTGTTGTCATTGAGTATTAAGTATTATTATTAATGTTTGTTTTAGCAGTATTTGTGTTGTGTACAGAGATAGTTTACAAAAGTAGCCCTCTTAAAGTGCTAGTAATCTATAAATATTTTATTTTTATCCATGAATATGGATAAAAACACACAATCATTGTATAAATTTGGTACAACAAGTGATTTGTCCAACATTATCCATTTCATGGTTGAAAATTTAGTTTTGTAACTCAGAAACTGCTTTCTACCTCATCACAAACTCGCTTTTTCCTAGCTAAAAGACACAAGCTGTACAGGGCTAGGATAGTAACGTTAGCTTAAAAAAAAAGCCTTAGCATTTGTTTGTTGACCGAAAGTCTTTCTCTGTGTAAAATTTTACTTATGGGAATGTTGGGTGTTTTGTGTTTGTGTCAAATGTTGCTGATTGGAATATTAACAGCATTAGCACCTCAGCTATTGATTGGAGGAGGTTACTAGTGTGGTGTAGGTAATAGTGAGTATTAGTGCTGGGCTGTATACGGTTCATGCGGTAATCTGGAGGGGAATTTAGAAACTATATGCATTTTTCACATACCGCCACACCACTAGAGGCGCTGCAGAGCACTGTGTAGAACAGCACCGCCAAAAAAAAGCACACAGCTCGCTAGATAATGCTAGCCAGTTAGCATAAAAAGCTAACACAGCTCAGTGGAGCCAAATGCTCCGTCCTGCCTGGAGAGAAATTGGAACAGAACTTATAGAACTTCTGCTGCTGCTCCTTACAGTAGGAGTAACTATAGCCCTGTTTAAATATATTAATAATTTAGCTTAAAGGATAATATTAATGCACACTGAACTGAATATATTTGTTAACTGGAGAACCAAGAGAATTGTGATAATCTGCTTAAATACTTTAATGCCTCTAAAGGCTTCAATAATAATACACTGTAAAATTGATATTAAACTTTTGTCTTACATTTGAGAAATATGTCTTTTGAATAAACATTAAGTATTTAGGTTAATTTATAGTGTTTATAAAACTATTTTAAATATTTAGTTTTGTAAACGATGTGTTTGGCGTGTCTCTTTTTAAGGTCTATTGTTTATATTCTTCAGCCTTTTTTCTGTGAATAAAATCTGATTTATTCATATATTGTGTAATTTTGTGTGACAAAGTAAATCCAATAGTAATCAAAGCCTTAATTTAAAGACTTAGTGTTTTATATAATATATACCCCTAACAGTACAGTAAATCACAAACCTATATAAAAGCCCAGTCATGGAAAAAAAAACTATAAATAAATTATAGTAATACAAAAATAGCGTGATATACCGTGAAACTGTCAGAATCTTGCAAAATACCGCCCAGCACCAATTAATGAGTATAGTGAGTGGGAGAGTAGAGTATAGGAGTAGAGAATGTGCCCTATTACAGCACTCTCTCTTGGTTTTCCAGTTATGAAATACATTCAGTTCTGTGTGCATTAATATTATCCTTTAAGCTAAAGTATTAATCAATTCTTACTTAGTTCATAGATCTCTTGAAATATTAAAAAAAATATCATCTCAAACATCTATATTTCAAAACTGTTATAGTGTAATGTTTATTTGACACTTTACTGTTGATTATAAATCAATGAAATCTGTTTGCAAATGATTTCAAACATTTGAACGGTAGTTTGCATATGAAAGATTAATGAACAAGTCTTTATTCTTGATCTAAGTCTGCTTAATCCATTGTCTTGTTTTTATTCCTTCCCTTCGCTTTCCTCTTGCAGTCTATTTTGTCAGACTGAGACTCCTGGCTCTCCTCTGCACTGTCCGAATCTTCATCACCCATCATCTCCTCCTCGCCCTCAAACTCCTCAGCGGGAACAGAAGACTGGGGCTGTGTGATCGTTTCATTCTGTCCCTTACATCTCCTTTTCTGAGGAACATCGCTGAAAGGTCTACCTATCCGTTTGCCCTTCTTTGTTGGTAGATACTTGGTGTCGATGCCGTGCTGTCGCAGCAGGTGGTTCTTCAGGCTGACGTTGTGGTTGAAGCACTCTCCACACTGCTCACACATGAAGGGCTTCTCTCCGGTGTGGAGACGCATGTGGGATTTCAGGTGTCCAGCCTGGTTGAAGGAACGTTCGCAAACATCACACCTGTAGGGCTTTTCTCCGGAGTGGATGAGCAGGTGCCTTTCATAACTGGTCACTTTGAAGAACCTCATGCCGCAGGTGCTGCACAGGTACCCTTTCTTGCCACCGTGGCTTTTAAGGTGTTTGTTTCGTTCATGAAAGTCTTTAAATCTCAGAGAGCAGTTCGGACACCTGTACGGTAGACCTCTGGTGTTGTGGACCTGCTCGTGGCGAAGTTTGGACTCTTTCGTGGTAAAGTTGATCATGCAGTATTTACAGAAGTGCGTATAGTTCCCGTGGAGTCTACGATAATGAACCTTTCGCCCGTTCTCTGTGAGGAAGCGTTTGGAACACAGTTCACAAGAGAAAGGCTTTATTTTACACTCACATACATGATGCTCATCCTCCACCCTGTTTAACTTACCGCAGTCTTCACAAGTCTTAAACTCGGCCGGTTGCTCTGGAGCACCGTGTACGGTAATGGCGTGTTTATGGAAGCTGACTCTACTGTCAAATCGAACCGGAAGGTCCTCCAAACTCTGGATCCCAACACTGTCCTCAGAGACGCACTGCTGACAGCAGTAGACCCTTTGGTGCTTTTTAATTATACAAGAAATTTCAACATGAGCTTCACAGTCCAAACACCAAACGTCGGGTCTGAAGGTCTTCTGAAAGGGTTTGTGGGAGGTGGAATCTTCATCAGCTTCATCGTCCTCCGAGTTCTTAGCGCTTTCACCCGAGGAACTTGGCAAGTACTCAGAGTCTGCTTGGTCCCCCTCTGCATCGTCTTCAGCATCACTCAAGGCTTCTTCTTCTTCTTCTTCTTCTTCTTCGTCTTCGTTAGAACTTGCTCCTTCCTCAGCTGATGCCATCGAAGTGTCCTAAAAGACATAAAACATACAATGCATGTTGTCAATGCTTGTTGTCTCCTCTGCCTTCTACAAAAGGAAGGATCTGCAAGGGTCCAGATTCAACAAGACCTTGGCTGATGACGGAACAGAATGACTTTTAATATAAATCAAACTGTAAAGAATTTGTCTACATTAAAAGCTCTTCTTTCATATCATCACCTCTGCAGTCTCCTGGAGAACTGAAAAACTTCTGGCCAACTTGGCCTTTCATTAATACAACTTTTGTTCCAAATCACGATTCAACAATCACCTGTTGTTTAGTTAAGTTTTCCATACTGTCTGGTGTGTGCAAAATGAATATCTAGATAGATAGAAGGAAATAAGGCAGCACACAGAGATTCTGTTCTGCTCTCTTTTCAAACTTACATTACACTCCTTCCCAGCCTCTTCATCAGCCTTGTCCAGGTTTGTCTGCATTAACAGGCTACTCTCCAGATCTGTGTCCTTTGTGTTCAAGTCCAGGACATCTTTAACATCCGACACTTCCTGGGTAATAGATGAACTGTCGGGAGTTTGAAGACAATCATCGTCAGCTGAAAGAACAACGGACACCTCAGCTATCTGCAGAAAAACAAAACAACAAAAGGAGTCATCGAGGATGTCACAGACATCCCACCCTACAAAAAAACAAACAAAAAAACAAAATGTAAAAAAAATGTAAAACCACCTCATATACCACCCCAGTGCAAGTGAAAAGTTTGGACACCAATTCCCATTCAATATTTTTCTTTATTCCTTTATTTTATGTATTTCCCACATTGTAGATTAAGGGACAACAATTAAGGGACACATATGCAATTGCATAGTAAAAAAGGGGTTTGGCCTCCACAATCAGAATTGATCAATCTGATCAGGTTAATCAGACATAACCAGCAGATCAGACATATCAAAGATTAGATAGAAGAATTTCAGACAGAAGTAGCAAATTGAAAAGAGCACATAGAAGAAGCTCAGACAGAAAAAGCAGATCAGATCATTTAGATAGAAGATCAGACAATCACACAGAAGACGATCAGACTGAAGAAAAATAGATCAGACAAATGAAGATCAGACAAAAGCAGAAGATTAGACAGCCCAAGCAGAACAGATAGTAGAGTATCAGACAAGAAGATCAGACAGCAGAAGATGATATAGATAAGAAGATCAGACAGAAGAGGATCAGACACAAGAAGCTGTTTAGACATAAAAAGATCAGACAGAAGAAAAATAGATCAGACCGATGAAGATCAGACAGAAAAAGGTCAGACAGAAGAAGATCATATAGATAAGAAGATCAGACAGAAGAAGATCAGATAGATAAGATCAGACAGCCAAGCAGATCAGATAGAAGGAGATCAGACAGAAAAAAAGAAGATCAGACAGATAAGAAGAAGATCAGACAAGTAGTAGAAGATCAGACAGATCAGATAGAAGATCAGACAGATAAGAAGAAGATCAGACAGATAAGAAGATCAGACAGATAAAAAGAAGATCAGACAGGTAGTAGAAGATCAGACGGAAGATCAGACAGATAAGAAGATCAGACAGAAGGAGCAGATCAGACAGGAGTCCCTCAGACTGTCTCACCTGCTGATCTGCTGCAGGCTCCGCGGGCTGCTGGTTCCTGGAGGGGACCGCGGTGCTCCGCAGCTTCCTCAGGCCGCGGAGGCGCGCTGAACTCCGGCCCCGCGGGCAGCAGAAGTCCCGGGGGCTGAAGTGTGCGCTGCAGATGCGCAGGTCTAGCCGCCGCAGCGCGGGGAGCGGCGTGTTTACATCCCTGCCCAAAAACCTCAGCCACCGCACCAGCCTCCGCACATCCGCGTAC
Source organism: Astyanax mexicanus (assembly GCF_023375975.1). Classification (NCBI taxonomy): domain Eukaryota; kingdom Metazoa; phylum Chordata; class Actinopteri; order Characiformes; family Acestrorhamphidae; genus Astyanax; species Astyanax mexicanus. The sequence continues at coordinate 7,039,511 of NC_064415.1, forward strand.
GGTAGCCGGTGGAAGCTCAGCGGGCCCTCCTGGCTCAGGGTGTTGGGGCAGGAGAGCACAGCGCAGCGCTTCATCATTTTATTACTATTTTATTATTATTATTACATTACTGCGCCCAGAACTGCGCAGAGAGAACCCTGCAACACAGCGCTGCAGAGCAACCACTGGAAGGACACTTTTCAAAATAAAAGACCCTCATAACTCCTTATACCTAGTTAATAAAACTACAAAACAGCATACAAACATTATCTAAAATAATGAAAACTAATGATAATATTTATAAAAAAAGCCCATAGGTAGGCATGTGTATACAGAAGCGGTTAAAAGTTTTAAAACACACTCATTTCTCCCTTTATGTTTTTTATGTTTTCCATTTAAGCTGTTCATTTCCAGTAAATAATATATTCCACTTATTTATATGTATGTGTTTGAGTAAAATGGACTACATTTCTCACAAATTCGAAATAGAAATATTGTCATTTAGAGCATTTACTTGCAGAAAATGAGAAATGGCTGAAATAACAAAAAAGATGCAGAGCTTTCAGACCTCAAATAATGCAAAGAAAACAAGTTCATATTCATAAAGTTTTAAGAGTTCAGAAATAATCAATATTTGATGGAATAACTCACAGTTATCACAGTTTTCATACATCTTGGCATGTTCTCCTCCACCAGTCTTTCACACTGATTTTGGATAACTTTATGCCACTCCTGGTGCAATAAATCAAGCAGTTCAGCTTGGTTTGATAGTTAGTGAACATCCCTCTTCCTCTTGATTATATTCCAGGAAGGTTTTCAATTGGGTAAAATCAAAGAAACTGATCCTAAGTGGTCATTTTTTTCCCCACATCTGTATAGTCTTTTTAAAGTAATGTGATAATCCCTATTCTGTCAAGAACTACTTAACTACTCAAAGAGAAAAAATGTTTAAGAAATGAAAGTCAGTCAGTCTGAAACATTTAAAGAACTTTAAAAGTATCCTTAAGTGCAGTCACAAAGACTATCAAAAATGTAATGATGAAACTGGCTCTCATCAGGACCACCCCAGCAAAGGAAGAACAAGAGTTACCTCTGTTGCACAGGATAGGTTGAGTTATCTTTAGTTAAGTTACCTTATCCTGTGCAAGGAAAGGAAACTCTTACTCTTCCTTTCTTGGGATGGTCCTGATGAGGGCCAGTTTCATCATAAAAGTTTTAATGGTCTTTGCAGTGACCGCACTTGAGTAACCTTAATTTTTTTCTTAAAATCATTGTTTCTTTACTTAGTTGAGTATTTCTTCATATTATATGGATTAGAACTCAAATAGAGGTATTCACTGTATACCTGTAACTCTACCTCTTCACAATTTGACAACTGATGCTCTCAAACACATTAAAAGGCAAGAAATTCAAGTAATTAACTCTTGATGAGTTCAGCACAGCTGTTAACTGAAAGCCTAAATTCCAGGTGACTCTACCTCATAAAGCTGACTGAGAAAATCTAAAGCCAAGATGTGCAAAACTGTCATCTAATCAAGAGGTTCTGCTTTTTCAACTAATGTCTTAATATCTGTGTATTTTATTCATGCTTTTTTTAATGATGTATCCAAAACGACACAATCATCACTGTATATTTACATTAAATAATTTTAATTTAAATAATAAAAAAATCTTTACGTGCTTACGTCACACGCACACTTTCTCACAGAGCATCCCACGCTGTATTCTGGTTACCTGAGTAACTGCAGGAGTACAGGAGCTATCTATCTTACTGTGAACATGGAGATACCAGAAGATCAGGTCCAGCCAGCTGTGAAACTGAAGAAGCCCAGAGTGAGGACAGAGGAGAGCTGGCAGGCGAAGAGGGAGCGGGACAGGGTGCTGGCTAAGACCAGGATTAATATCGGCTCTGCTTTTGAACAGTGGAGAGAGCTACGGGAGCTGAAGAGCTTCAGGAGTGATACAGAACTGGCCATTTTTCTGCTGCACAGGTAACGTGTTGTATGTATTTATTATATTTTATATATTTATTATAAGCATAGCTCCTAAAACAGGGAGCCTGATAGAGCCTCTCTTACTGTGGTGTACATTACAGCTGCAGATTTGTCTGTACAGCACATAGGTGTGCTGTCAAATTGTGCTACCTTGCCAAATCGTGCTACTGAAGTGTCCCAGACACTAAGTGAACGTTGAATCAACGCTAATAACTTTGTTTCCATCGCTAATGCACTAAAACAACGTTGATTTTTTTTTTTGTGCATATCGATTTTACGTTGATGCAACAATAATTCAACGTTAGTCATACAGGTCTATAAATATGTATATATTGTCTGTATTCTATTCAATCAATCAATCAATCAATCAACCTTTATTTTCACTCGGAAGTACATTTACATTTACAAATAGAGGGATTGACATGACAAAGAAAATAATAACTACATTTAATTATTTAAAAATAACAGTAAATAAAATATAAAATAAAAATAACAATAAAAAAACGAATTGAAAAGAAATGATAATCAAAAAAAGATGACTAATACAAAAAACTGTTTAAATTAAGCTAAAACTAACTTTCACATAGTAAAATAAAAATATATTATAAATAAATAAAATAAATATATTTTTTAAACAACAATAATAATAGTAAAAATAATAAAATAAAATAATCAAAATAAGTTAAAAAGCAATAATATGAATTTACATTTATCAGTAAAGTGATCTACACTATTCTTGCAGAACTTGTAGAAAGGAAGATTTAAATAATAAATATTATTTTTATTATTTGTGAAAACCACTTTTCACCTAAAAGAAGCATTGTTATGGGTGTAGATTCAGAGCCACAACCATTTAAAACATTTATTTCAGTAACGATAATTAAATGTCAGAATTAAAACATTGCCTAATACGCATTATCACTTAATGTTAAATAATAAAATTGTTTCAAGGTGTTTTTTTTCATAAACCTTAAAAGAAAAAAAATATTCAGGGGTATATTAAACTATTGGTAAAAAAATACGAAATAGCAAATTCTATATAATATGTTCCCTGCAGGAGTCTCTAGGCAAGATCATTCATTATTTTTATTTTTTTTGGATAGTTAATATAGCCTATTTTATAATAAATTAATAAAAAATATGAGAATATATGTATTTAGAAAAATGTATTTCAGCGCATGCGCAGTGCCCGTACGAAGCACATAACGTTGGGAGGCAGAATTCGACAGAACACCTGTTCGTATGATAGCTCGCTAACTTTGCTTGTTTTTACCGCAGTTTAAAAGATAAAACGCTAATTATTTCGGCTGCTATAGATAAACGGAGCGCTGGGTAGGTCAGATATCTCTCTGCTTAAGTGGATAATTTAGATATTTAGCTTGTATTTTTAGCAAAACTCCTGCACTCTCTGTACTAAAGTTAGCCTGTTATCTCGCCAAGCTAAGCTAAGCTAGTTAGTTTCTTGTTTGAATTTGGGGATATATATATTTAGAATTGCGCTCTTTCTCAACTTTTTAACACCATAACCTAATCGCTATACCCACTATAAACTACTATAAACTTGCTGTATTAATGTATAAAACAGAAAACATTAATAATGCTGGTTTATATTATTATAACTGACAAAGCCACAGCAGTTCCGCTTTCACTGCCAGGGTTGCCAGATTGGTACAAAACCTTGTACCTGTCAAAAGTTTGGACACAACTTAAATTTAGTGTTTTTTTATTTTTTTATTTTAAATATTCGGCATTGTAGATTAACACTACATTTAATACTAATTAGTATTAAATTAGTATAAACAAAAATAAACAAGCAAACAAAAACAGAACATGTTTTATATTTTTAAAGTAGCACCTCTTGTCATTTCCTTAGTCAGCTTTATGAGTTAGAATCACCTGGAATTCGGGCTTTCAGTTAACAGCTGTGCTGAACTCATCAAGAGTTAATTACTTGAATTTCTTGTCTCTTAATGTGTTTGAGAGCATCAGTTGTAAAGTAGTGAAGAGGTAGAGTTACAGGTATACAGTGAATAGTGAATATTTTAGTAATGTTCTAATCCAGATTATGTTAAGAACTACTCAACAAAAGGCCAATCCGGATGGGATTAGTTTCTCAGGGGGTCCTGAGTTAATTTTCTCTTTTATGGGGGGTCCTCTGTGATTTTATTCTCGTCCAGAACGACCATGTATGTGTTTTTCATAGACGTACTTTAAGAAAAATTACAGGCTTGTTTTCTTTGCAATATTTGAGGTCTGAAAGCTCTGCATACTCTTTTTTTGTTATTTTAGGCATTTTATATTTTCTGCAAATAAATGCTCTAAATGAAAATATTTTTATTTGGGAGAAATGTTGTCCGTAGTTCATAGAATAAAACAACAATGTTCATTTTACTTAAACATAAACCTATAAATAGCAAAATCAGAGAAACAGATTCAGAAACTAAAGTGGTCTCTTATTGTTTTCCAGAGCTGTACGTGAAAGTGGGTCTGGAGACTGAAAAGCACAAACTAATTAGAATTCTGACTGAAATTTCTGTGTTTTCACAGTATTTCAAAAGAAAAACCCATGGCAGAAACATACTACACTACACCCAGAACAGATTGGACTTCATCAGATGAGTCTACGAGTTCAGTGTCGGAGAGGTAAGAGAACGTGTTAAAATGTCTAAAATTCATTTCTCTAAAAAAAGGTTAACTTATTATTAAAATTGGTTAAATTAACATATATTTTTTAAATTACTAGTCCTAATTGTTAAGTTCAGAAAATGCCACAGGCACTATATCAAGAGTGTGCAGATCTGTCCTCAAAGATAAATGTGATACTTCGAAGAATCTAAAGTATAAAACATATTCTGGTTTGTTATTAAAAATAATTCTTTGTTGTTTCTGTTTAGCTTCTTTTTAGATTCTTCAATATTAAATTTACAATGTAAACACATTGAATAACATTGAAAAGGTTGTTTTCAAACTTTTGACTGGTACTGTAAATAAGCAGGACACCAATTTCCTGTGACCAAGGATGCAAGCATGACCAAAACACTGTATTTACCTATTAAACACAGATGTGGACTTGAATTTCTTGCATGTTTTTTTATGCATTTAAAGCAGGAATAATGCCACAGGCATTGAGAACAACAGCCAGTCTTCAAGAAATGGTGAAGGCGCTCATCAGCAGGACAGAGCAGCATCAGATGTGCAAAGGAAGCCGTCCTGTCGAGATGAAGAAGAATGCTCTGATTTATCTGAGTATGTTCTTTTTTACAGGATTATTTTTTAAAGGGGAAAGTGTGTGATAAAAGTCAAGGTAATGTTTATTAATCATTAATACAACCACAATGCATGCTCTTTTGTGTTTCAGGAGCAGTTATGTAATATTAAATAAGGAGGTTCTGGTGACGATGATGTTCTGCTGTTTGGAGTGCTCCGGCGAGTGCATGGTTCGAGGGAAAGGAAAAGGAGGGAATCTCCTACTGAGACAGGACTGTCTGATCTGCCGTAATTACAGAGTTTGGACCTCCCGGCCTGCTCAAATCATAAAGGAAGAGGTGTGTATATCTGGACATCCGTTTGTTTAACTTGTGTTTTCCCATTGTTCCAACAGAAAGTTGACACACAATTGTCTGATATAGTATTTGACAAATAGTAAAGTGTACACTGTTCAAAGAAATTAAGAAAAAACTTTATCATCACAGTAGAGGTGTAACGGTACAGTACGTGCAAACGCATTCAGTTTCGCATGCAGGATCAAGTTTCCCTTTCTCCAATCCAAGAGAAGTCGAACATCGAAAGTGAAGATTTTAACGAAACTTCAGTAGCAAATGACTCAACTGAGCCTGCTCAATGGTACACAGGCAGTCTTTAGGAGACTTGTGGAACCAATGAACGTTACATGGAAGTGTAGCTGTAGCACTGTTGCTATTAACAACTCGCTACTCAATTAGCCTGCCCTGAAGTTAAGCTCAGACCGGACACATTGCAGGCTGGAGCACAAAAGCAGAGTATGCAGATAATTCACTCATACTGTCTCTCTCTCTCTCTCTCTCTCTCTCTCTCTCTCTTACTTGCTGTCTTTCACTCACGCTGTCTGTCTATCACACCATCTCTCTCTCTCTCTCTCTCTGAGATATTATAATACGGCTCAAAATGATCTAGTCTGCCAGATCTAAACCACACTACACTATTCCAGCATTTAAAAAAATAATCATGATTTTAATTAATTTCTAAGTGATTGACACCACAAATTAGGGGTGGGCGATATGGCCCTAAAATAATATCACAGTATTTCTTGGTATTTTTGTGATATTTCAAGAATACACTACTGCACCAAAATGAATATTACATTTTTCTCATTACATACGGTATGATATGACACACCCTTAAAAATACAAGAATTGTATCAAATTTGTTTAACAGGAGTCAATGATCCAGAATGTCATGATACTAATAATGCGCGCTACATATCTCCATATATCCAGAATTAAAGTAAAATAAATGATACTGGACAGAGATAATCCGTCTCTACTAGATATATAATGGGAATGAGAACAGTGTGAATTTTTCTTTTGCTAAAAAAAAGTAAAAAAAAAGTAGTACTTGGAAAAAAAAGTAGTACTTGATGTAATAATTAGGGGTGGGTGATATGGCACCATATTTCAGGGTATAATATCATTCATGATATTGAAAAATGTTGGTGATATTATCGCGTACGGTACGATATGGCACACCCCTACCACAAATATAATTTTATTTTGACAATCTAATGCTGATATTTCTTAAAAAGAACTTAAACACTGAAATGCATCCAGTAATATGCTTAGGAAAAATATTAGTAGTTTAATCAGTTAAAGTAATGTTGTTGTTTTTGTTCTTAATAAAGCGCCACAATCAGGCTCATTGGATGTTTGTTCCAACAAGATAAAAAAGATGGACAGTAAAAAACAAAACCACAAAGGCAGCAATGAAGCACTAATGCAGAAGAACCTGGATTAGTTTGGGGAACCTAGGCTAGATTTTAGATATTGAGGATATGTGTTAAAATTTGAATTAATCTGTATTGGTGTGGATTAGCTTTTTATTTCCTTTTTCTCTGTTTTCTCCAGGTAGCAGATTTGCCTGTAACAAGAGCTGATAGTGATGCAGAGGAAGACTTGAGCACAGCGTGGAGAAGTCATGGTGACAATTCTACTTTAGAGCAGGAGGACAGACTGGACTTAAATGCTGTTCTAGAAGAAGCCCACGCTGTTCAGGAAAACACACAGGCTGTTCCAGAAGAAACGCAGGCCACAGGTAGCAACACTGGTGTTGCAGTAAAAAAAGAAAAGGAAGATGATGGTGAGAGGGAGGTGGAGAGTCTCTTGATGGAGACGTATGAGGATCAAGTTTCGCTTTCTCCAGTCCAAGAGAAGTCCAACATCGAAAGCGAAGACTTTAACGTGACTTCAGTAACAAATGACTCAACTGAGCCTGCTCAAACATCAGTGACTGCTCAGAAAGAAGATTCCAAGAAGATCCTTGGAAAAGGAGAGCAGGGACAATCAGAAAACGAACCAAAAACAAGCGATTCTAGTTCGTATGAATCTACGGACAGCTCAGATGAAGAACGCTGCGATAAAGACTTTACCCGTAAGCGTCAGAAGATCTTTCAGAACACTGTTAAACCAATATATTGGTGTGTAGACTGCGGGGCAGTTGCGCACATGCAGTGCACAGTCCGGAGACACCATAAGATCTTTGGCTGCCCAGCCTGTGGTGTCGAGGACAGTGCTGAGGGCAGCAAGTTTAAAGGCTTTTCAGTTCATTTCAGTGATAAAGAGAGTTTTCATAAGCATGCTATGGAAGTGCACAATGCGGTAGAAATCCCTCACGAACGCACAGCTTGCCCAGACTGTAATAAAACCTTCAGGGTTCTTCAGGGCCACGTATGCGAGTACAAAATCAAACCGTTCTTCTGCCATTTATGTCACAAGCGATTCGCCACAGAGGTCGGACAGAAGGTGCATTACCGCAGGCTGCATAAAGACTACACCCACCTCTGCAAGTTCTGCATGGCGGTATTCGATTCGAGAGCGTCCAAACTCGACCACGAACAGGACCACAGCGAAGACGAGCTGCCCTTCCTCTGCCCAGACTGTCCTGAACAGTTTAAAGACTACATCACGCGTAACGAACACCTGAAAAGCCACAGAGGTCAGAAGACTTACCCCTGCCACAAATGTGATCGAATACTTACCTCTCTAAACGGATACGAGAGGCATGTGCTCACCCACTCAGGAGAGAAGCCTTACACCTGCGAGGTGTGTGAACGTTCCTTCAGCCAGGCCGGACACCTGAAGTCTCACATGCGTCTCCACACAGGAGAGAGACCCTTCATGTGTGAGCAGTGTGGAGAGTGCTTCAACCACAATGTCAGCCTGAAGAACCACCTCATGAGGCGGCACTGCAACGATTCCGCTCCTGTCTCAGGGGACGAGAGCAAAGCAAAAGGTAGACCCACAAGAAAAGCAGGCAGAAAAAAGCGAGCAAGGAAGAGCTTCTCCAGTTTTGCTGCTGCTGGGGAGCTGGATGTGGAGTTAGATGAGGAAATGGACTATTGGGAGGAGAGCCAAGAGTCAGACGACGATGGGGAAGAGAAGAAAAGAAGATGCCAGAGGAAGAAATGGAAAGAGGAGACGGAATGAGGCTTTCGATTATTTTTTTTTTAGAAGGACTTTCCACTTGATTGGATTAATTTACCTTATTGTTATACAAGGTAGCTGTTTTGTCAAAATGTTACTAAGAGCGTTTCACACCAGCAATATTTGATTCGATTGAAACAGACTCGTGGTGCACATCAATTCAGCAGGTGTGCAATCAGTAATCACACTCGGGTAAGGACTATAAGAATCGTATCAAGGCCTGCAAGAAGCAGTGGTCTCGGTCTGGTTCCAAACTAACTCTAGAGCAGAGACTGTAAAAAAAGATGGACGTTGTGTCGCCGTTTCCATTCATTCAATGAAAATAAATCCAAAATCTTCCACCATGTTGGCGATCCTGAAACCCGAGTCTGTAGAGCGCAGTAAAGACCAGAGGAGGGAGAAAGACTGTGGAGAGACCGCCTTCTCATTTAAATAACCCCGCCCCTGAAGGCTGCCCCCACAGAGCTATACACAGTCTATGGTCCCACCCATACAGTCATTGGTCCCACCCCAGGCTAGGTGTAACCCAGCACTTTTACAATAACCACACCTTTTTTAATAGAGCTGAATAACGATTTAAAAAACGAATTCTGTGGGGATATAAAAAATTGACAATATAAACAGAGGTTACACTAACTGCTGCATTAAAATAAAGGAGGTAGAATTACAGTATATTGGAAAAAAACGTGATTGAAAGTTGGTGTGTTTTGCCATTTAAACCTATGGGGATGGGTGGGGTTACACAGCTTTCTGCAACCAAACAGCAGGAGGCTCCCGACCTGTGGTGGCTTCACTTTTGAGAGACAATGCTCTGTCCAGCTGTACACAGTCTGTGCTCTAGAGCATTAAGTTTGTGGTGAGAATATGAACGTGGGTCTCGATCCGACCCAAATCCATTTATACTACAACTCTATTAACTTTGAGCTACACTGCTGTTCAGGTGCAGTTTAACTTGATACATCAGCTCCAGGACCCCTGATCACATGATGGTTTGGTGTTGGACCATTGTTAGCACTTATTGGCCGCTGTGTTGGACTAGACTTGTACTACACATCATTTTAAAGGGAAATGTATTCTGACTGGGAGAGTGCTTCTTAGAGATGGTTGCAAACTAAACCTACAAAAAGTGTGTGTTTTCACTGCAGTCATTTCTGATACCATGGCCAGTGAGTGTTGCTAGCAGACAGACTGACTGACATTTTTTTTTTTTTTACAGATGATGTCTGTTCAAGGAGATAATAATTTGAACATTATTATGAACTTGAGTAATCAGATAAGTGAAAAAACAAACATCATGCATAGACTAATAAAACTGAAAGAAATCAAAGTGACCTGGGCTTCCTGAAAACTATCAGTCTTAGTAAATAATAAAAGAACTGAGCCAGTTCTGTTCAGAGTGATTAGTCGAACCACAAACATTGATTCAGCAAGGCCAAATATGCAGTATTTATTTAATATTACGGCCAAAAAAACATAGAAATGTGTTGAAATTAATATCATTATACATATTCTGAAATTAAAAAAAAAAAAAAAAAAAAAACAGATGCACTTGGGCCATGTAAAATTCTCTTAAACACACAAAAATATATAAATAAATAAAAAATGTATACAGTTCCAGTCAAAAGTATGGACATGCCTACTTAATCTCAGTCAATGTGTTTTCTTTTTTATTATTTTTTTACATTGCAGATTTAATGTTGAAGACATTAAAGCTCTACAGGTGCACATGCTGAACAAAAAGTGTTAAATAAACCAGAAAGTTTTGTACTTCCGATTCTTCTACGTAGCACATTGCATGGGCATATTCCAAGATGACAATGTCAGGATTCATGGGGCTAAAATTGTAAAGGAGTTCAGGGTTCAGGGAGTGTGAGATCATCAATTTCACACATGGATTGAGAGAGAGTTCACCACAGAGTCCAGATCTTAACCTCATTGAGAATCTTTGGGATGTGCTGGATGGAGAAGAGCTGCTGTGTGCAGTGGTCAGACTCTACCATCATCAATGCTGCTGCAAGATCTTGGTGAAAAATTAATGCACTTGATTAAAATAAATCTTGTGAGATTGCAGAAGCTTATTGAAATAATGCCACAGTGAATGCATGTTGCAAACAGAGATAAAGGTGGTCCAAAGACATATTAGAGTGTGACCTTTTTGGTAGGGCAGTGTATAATTTACTGTAGAATATTAGAATATGTAGTCTTCTTTTCTGTGAATTACAGACAGAAAACAGCATTAAGGTCTGAAATGGTTAAAGCACTGTCAGCTCTTGTCAGCAGGGCTTCAGTTAGTATATTTCTATTAGGACTGTGCAGTGCGTCACGGTATCTGTGTTTGTTTTGGCCTCTGACTCCACCTGCTGCTCATTCCCCAACACTAACTCCACCCCCATAGCAGAGTTGCCAGGTTCGCGCTTTTCCCGCCAAATTGGGCTTGTTTGAGAAAGGGGAGAGATAGAGAGAGGTTGAGAGAGATCACAATGTAATCAGAAATCACAAGGCGATAAAAAAATTTAAAGTGGAGAAAAGAGAGTTCAGGAAGGGCAAGAACGTAAAAGAGTAAATAAAAGTCTTTTTTGACTAATTATGTTACTATTAAACAGTCTTGCCTGGGATAAACAAAACTGTCAAAACACTAATTTGCAGTATTATGAATGACTTTATTATAAATAGCAAACTGAATAAATCCTTTATAAACAAAATAATTAGTCATACACACGCTCCAAACGTGTAAAAGACACACAGTTCTGAAAAAACATTAAGTGACTACTTCAGTTTCTGAATTAGTTTCTCTGATTTTGCTATTTATAGGTATAAGAATTTTGTTTTATTCTATAATCTACGGACAATATTTTTCCCAAATTCCAAATAAAAACATTTCATTTAGAGCATTTTATTTTGGAAAAAAAGGGGGAAATGGCTGAAATAACAATGAAAAAGCAGAGCTTATAGACCAGAAATAATGCAAAGAAAATAAACTCAAATTAATAAAGTTTTGTGAGTTCAGAAATTAATATTTGGTGGAATAATCCTGTTTTTTAAATCACACTTTCCATGCATGTGGGCATGTTCTCCTCCACCAGTCTTACACACTGCTTTTAGATAACTTTCTGCCCAACATTCAAGCAGTTCAGCTTGGTTTGAACGCTTGTGATCATCCAGCTTTCTCTTGATTATATTCCAAAGGTTTTCAGTTTTAACTAAAACTTTGGGCTGGATATTTTTGGTGGACCTGGCAACCCTGTCCCCCGAGATTCCCAGTACACAACAGAACGCGAGCCGTGCAGCAGCATGGAGGCTATACAGCCTAAAAAGCCTCGGCATTTCTCGAAAAAAATCAATGACCAAAAGAGGAATAAAACACGAGTCAATATAGGCAGAGAGTTCGGGAGGTGGAGGAGACTCAGAGATGAAAAGGACTACAAGACCGACGCCGAGGTGGCTACTTTCCTCCTGAACAGGTAAGAGAATCGGATAACTAGCTTAATTTAATCCGGTAATATACCATATGCACTAGGTAAGCTTACTAGAGACTGGTGTATGAATTAATTTAAAAAATTGTCTTCATATGTGACCAGTGGGGGAATATTTGCGCATGTTCACTGGTTATATAATTTGGACTGGCAGTAAACGGGCAGCCAGGGGTGCTTCCGACGTTTCGCGGCCGCCATAATGGATGGGTATCTCACGCGCCCCTGTTTAAAGGCACTAGGGGTGGGCGATATGGCTTTAAAATAATATCACAATATTTCAGGGTATTTTTGCCATAACAATATACTTGGCGATATAGGAAAATAATTCATTAATTTCAGGAATATAGTATAATAGTATAACAGAATAATCATAATGTGGCAAAATAAATAATATAGCATAAAATAATATAATGCAGCAAATAATATACACCTAAAGCTTCACAGTAAATAGACTCCTTTTAAGACTTTTAAGAACAGCCCTATTATCACGATATGGATTTTTAATATCATGATATTTCTGTGTCACGATATATTGTATATGATATAATATTGCCCACCCCTAAAAGGCACACTAGGTAAGATTTCCTTGATTATTGATCTTTTTTAAAGAAGTAAATTAGCAGCTTCAAACTCACTGCAGCGCTCCATTGAGGTGTAAAAGGAGAGTCAGAGTCTGTAAGTTTTCCTAGGAGGTCGCGGCAGTTCTTTCTAGAACGGCGACCTGCTTTCCGACCTGTAGTTCTAACAGTTCTGTAAGGACTACAGAAGTTCTTCTTCTCTGAAGAAGTTGGTTACTTTTTTACAGACGCTAACTAACATACAGACACAGACTATGGCAGAAGCTGGAAAGAGACCAAAGATGTCTGTGAAAGCCAGAAAGCAAGAAAAAGAGACTTTTCGGCGCAGAGACAAGACAAGAGTAAATATAGGGATCTCTTTCACTCCTTGGTGTGAGCTAAGAGACGCTAAACAGCTGAAAACAGACGTCGAGCTGGCCGGCTTCTTGTTGGACAAGTAAGCAACGTCTTATTTTGTTGCTCTGGTGTTTTGCTGAGATAATCTAGCTAGATTCATATTCATAACGTTACTTTGTAGAGATGTATGTATGTTATTTTTTGTTTTCCAGTTCATGAGGATGATTTTCTTGGCAATGACTAGTGATATCAAAGTTATACTTTTGTTTTCTGGTGTTGTATTCAGTGGTTGATGTGTCTCCTAGCAGGCAGGGTGATGGTGTCGGGTGGATTTGGGTTCAACCAAGCTGAACTGCACAAAATTTTGCACCAGGAGTAAAGGCAAAAAGTTATCGAAAAGCAGTGTGTAAGACTGGTGGAGGAGAACATGATGCCAAGATGCATGAAAACTGTGATTAAAACCAGGGTCATTACACCAAATATTGATTTCTGAACTCTTAAAACTTTATGAATATGAACTTGTTTTCTTTGCATTATTTGAGGTCTGAAAGCTCTGCATCTTTTTTTGTTATTTCAGCCATTTCTCATTTTCTGCAAATAAATGCTTTATTAATACAAAATGTTTATTTGAAATTGGGGAGAAATGTTCGTAGTTTATAGGATAAAACAACAATGTGTTTATTCATACTCAAACATATACCTATAAATAGCAAAATCCCTCAGCTCACTAAACATACCCTGGAATCGCATTCATCCGCTCTGAAAGGAGACCACATCACACCCGCCCAGTTTAAAATGATTCTTCCGCATGCTCTGTGTAATTAAATCCCCCAAATCCCCAAACTTACGGACATTAGCTTTAAAAGCTTTAAAATTGTTTATTCAGTATTAAAAAACTTTAGTATTGTGTTTTGTTGGGAAAAGTAGTCAAATGTTTTGTGTACAATGTATTAAAAATATATATCTGATTTTGCTCAATTGCTCCATAAAAACCCATTAATTTTGGTCTCGCTGAAACTCAGAGAGTCTGGCTGTACTCCCCTTTCTATTATTATACATAAATGTTGTATACAACTTCTGACGTCTAAGTAGAGACACGCATAGCTTAGAGAAAGTATGTTTAATCAGCGTTCATTTATCCATGTCTAATGTATTCATTGGAACGTCAGCGTTGATTTATTTGTATGATTATTATTTTTATTTTACATAGATTTTAATTATAGTTTATATTTTTTGTTTGTATTAAACTTACGTTACTTGCATTAAATATTTATATCTTGTTTGTATTGCATTATAATATAATAGCTTGTACTGTGGTCTTTCATTGTAAAAAGGGACATTTATTATTTATTTTAAATAAATATTTTATTACACCCTTCTGTCAAACAATATACAACAAAATACAAACTGTGACACAGGGCAGATCTACAGATACAGTTTATTATTATAATTATTGTCCATCTATTTGTGCACTCAGGTTTGACAAGGAATAAAACAATAAAGAAAAATACAAATTTAATACTAGTAATATTTCGGCTTGTTTAACCCGTTTTGTTTACAGAACAATTCAGCATGTGTTCCTGTATAGCTTTAATATAGTGTTTAATATTAAATGTAAAAATGTAATTGTACAATTTTGAGATTAAGAATGTAGAGGCATCTCCAAACTTTTGACTGGTACTGTTCTAATATGTAATGTGCAAAGATGCGGGGTGTTCTTTTAAACTTGTTTTATAAAACTGAATTCTTATTCTTTCTTTAATAAATATTTGGTTCTGAACTTATTCTGCAGTGATTTAAGACAATTGCATATTGCCACTGTCCAATACTTGAAAAACAAGTATGTTAATGTTTGCGTTATATTACATATATCAAATATACAGGGGTTGGACAATGAAACTAAAATACTTTTATGTTTTTTGGATACAATCCGGGTTAGCACCCGAACATTCCTTTCAGACAGCTTCCTCTTACAGCGTCCACAGTTAATCCTGTTGGATGTGGTTGGTCCTTCTTGGCGGTATGCTGACGTTACCCTGGATACCGTGGCTCTTGATGCATCACAAAGACTTGCTGTCTTGGTCACAGATGCTCCATCAAGACGTGCACCAACAATTTGTCCTCTTTTGAACTCTGGTATGTCACCCATAATGTTGTGTGCATTGCAATATTTTGAGCAGAACTGTGCTCTTATACTGCTAATTGAACCTTCACACTCTGCTCTTACTGGTGCAATGTGCAATTAATGAAGATTGATCACCAGGCTGCTCCAATTTAGCCATGAAACCTCCCACACTAAAATGACAGGTGTTTTAGTTTCGTTGTTCAACCCCTGTATGTAGTACATTTAAATATGTTTTTAAAAAAAAAAATACATTTTTTGGAACACAAGAATTTACTAATGCTTTTTTTCACTAATGCATTTTATTAATAAAGAGAGACCGCAAGGAAATCATGTCATTTAGCCCCTGACTGAAGACTGACATTTGTACATCCTTCTGTGTGTTTTTCCAGATTTTCTAAAGACAGACGCGTGGCAGAAACGACGTACACCACACCCAGAACCTACTGGACCTCGTCGGATGAGTCCACTTGTTCAGCATCAGAGACGTAAGAGAGAGACTGATGCTTTTTAATGGATCTAATCTTTTTCTTTCTTCATTCTCAGTCCATCTTTTCACCTCCTCTGATAATACAGGACACTTTGTAGTCCTATAATAATTACAGACTGTAGTTCTGTATCTGTTTTTCTGTATTCTTTATTATGATCCTCATTTCTAGGTGAGGGAATCTTAAGGCACCTTACGATACGATTAGCTTGCGATTCAGAGTCTCTGATGTCCAGTATAAACCGATTATCATTTAATCTTGATTAGAGGTGGGCCATATAGCCATAAAATAATATCACAATATTTCATGGTATTTTGTTTATAATTGCAGTTGGTTTGTATGTGTGTCGTACTGTATTTAGTTTATAGACTGAGTCCTTTGTATGTTTTTTTATGCACTTGAAGAGAGAATTATCAAAATGGAGCATCTGTCCGTCTACAGAACGGACAAACAACAGACGAACGGAGGAAAGCATCGTCTCAAGAGGGAGAAGGAAGCTGTGGTTTATCTGAGTAAGTCCTTTCAGACTATTTGTTTGTTTTCAGTCACATATTACTTGGTACTTGTACAGGGGTTGGACAATGAAACTGAAACACCTGTCATTTTAGTGTGGGAGGTTTCATGGCTAAATTGGAGCAGCCTGGTGGCCAATCTTCATTAATTGCACATTGCACCAGTAAGAGCAGAGTGTGAAGGTTCAATTAGCAGGGTAAGAGCACAGTTTTACTCAAAATATTGCAATGCACACAACATTATGGGTGACATACCAGAGTTCAAAAGAGGACAAATTGTTGGTGCACGTCTTGCTGGAGCATCTGTGTATCAAGAGCCACGGTATCCAGGGTAATGTCAGCATACCACCAAGAAGGACCAACCACATCCAACAGGATTAACTGTGGACGCTGTAAGAGGAAGCTGTCTGAAAGGGATGTTCGGGTGCTAACCCGGATTGTATCCAAAAAACATAAAACCACGGCTGATCAAATCACGCAGAATTCAATGTGCACCTCAACTCTCCTGTTTCCACCAGAACTGTCCGTCACCACAATAAATTATTGTGGTCTAAATCCAGGTGTTTCAGTTTTATTGTCCAACCCCTGTATCTGTTTTTGCTCTTAAAAAAAGAACCAACACATAAACGAATTAGTTATAGCTAGCAAAACAGACAACTACAGATTTGAAAACTCCTGCTTTAGATTAATTTAAACTGATTAGTATCTAATATAAAATTAAATTTGTTGCTTTCCCCCCTCACAGTACTGAAATGTGCTGTGTACCACGGTATCATGACTTTTATGTGCCATTAAACCCCTTTTGTTTATGTCTGAGGCCCTAAAAAACCCTTCAGCTTGAACCTCTTGAGCAAATTCAGTGTGGATGTTAACATGTTTTGGATCGTCTTAATTTCAGCCTTCCTACAGGTGGTGTGATGTTGCCTTCCACTCGGTGCAACAGAAGCTCATAGTGTAAATGTATCACTTCACAGGAATTGTTAATGGTGCATCATGCAAATTTATATGTTTCATTGACAATGGTTAATATTAATAATTACCAATTATTCATTGATTTAATAAGCAAATGGATCCTATTAACATGAAACAGCCGGTATGTAACATTTTTTAAAAACAGTGGTTTTATTTACATTTAGGTATTTAGGATATTTAAACATTTTATATTTTATTTTTAATGTCTGAACATTTCTTTATCAAATTTTGACTTTATTTTGAAATAGAATGAGGGTGAAACTCATTTTAATGTGGTCAGACATTCAAGGTAAGGCAATGCAAGTTTATTTTGTTTGCTGAACAGAAATATTTAAAACACAGTGCAGAACATGTTTAAAAGAAAGTTATAAAAAAAAATTAAATTAAAGGATGAAAAACACATTTATAACAAAATTAAAATGAATAAAATTGGAATATACGAAATAAATTTAAGACATAATAGAGAATAATGTTAAGAAGGAAGGAAAATTACAATAAATTATAATTATAAGAATATACAAGTAATAAAAAAACAAAGAATTAAAAAAAAACCTGTCGGGTGCATAAAATGGTCTCAGTAATACTGTTCATCCCTTTAATTCTGCTATTACGTACTGTCTGAAAACATATTAGGCCTGTTCGGTGGAATCTCTTCCATGAAGATGGTATTCTGTCTTTTACTGTCGGTTGCGGCTTCTCATCGCAGTTATACCTCGATTTCTTTTACAAATTGATCATGTCTCATATTCTGATAGTTAGCACATCAAACACATGATATCCTGTGTATTGTGTTGTGTGTTACAGGAGCGTTTACGTGAGTCTGAATAAGGAGGTTCTGGTGACGCTGATGTTTCGCTGTTTTGAGTGCTCCAGTGAGTGCCGGGTTCGAGGAAAAGGCAATGGGGGGAATCTCTTATTGAGACAGGAGTGTCTGATCTGCTGTAACTACAGACTGTGGACCTCACAGTCAGATCAAAGCATGAAGGAAGAGGTGTGTGTGTGTGTGTGTGTGTGTGTAATTTCCCCCTTTTTAAAAAAAAAATCCAACAGAAAGTTGTTACATATGTCTGATTATGTCCACCCCATTATAGATAGATAGATAGATAGATAGATAGATAGATAGATAGATAGATAGATAGATAGATAGATAGATAGATAGATAGATAGATAGATAGATAGATAGATAGATAGATAGATAGATAGATAGATAGATAGATAGATAGATAGATAGATAGATAGATAGATAGATAGATAGATAGATAGATAGATAGATAGATAGATAGATAGATAGATAGATAGATAGATAGATAGATAGATAGATAGATAGATAGATAGATAGATAGATAGATAGATAGATAGATAGATAGATAGATAGATAGATAGATAGATAGATAGATAGATAGATAGATAGATAGATAGATAGATAGATAGATAGATAGATAGATAGATAGATAGATAGATAGATAGATAGATAGATAGATAGATAGATAGATAGATAGATAGATAGATAGATAGATAGATAGATAGATAGATAGATAGATAGATAGATAGATAGATAGATAGATAGATAGATAGATAGATAGATAGATAGATAGATAGATAGATAGATAGATAGATAGATAGATAGATAGATAGATAGATAGATAGATAGATAGATAGATAGATAGATAGATAGATAGATAGATAGATAGATAGATAGATAGATAGATAGATAGATAGATAGATAGATAGATAGATAGATAGATAGATAGATAGATAGATACTTTATTGATCCCCGGGGGGAAATTCTTGGCATCCAGCAGCAGGTTACACAATACACAAAGTTAAAAAAGTTAAAATATAAAATATAAAGATACATATAAATACAATCAAATAAGAAATAGAATATACATTGCCGACTCACAAGAATTTTGAAAACGGATGGAATCAAGTTGTTTATACTAGATGTCGAATTGGACACAACAGGTTGACACACTTTTTTTTTTGTTGTTGTTGAAAGGAGGAGAACCACTCCCCTTTCTGTTAAACATTTATTACTGAACTGCAAATTTTACCATCAAGACATATGCCAACCACGTCTACCTTCAGCAATTAAAGCCATATTTACTCAAGAATCCATTACTACTACTACTACATACATCTGATTACACACTCAATTACAAAGAAAATACTGAACTGTGGATTGCTGCAAAAGTTAGATACTGTCTCTTGCTGGAAAAAGCTTAAATATACTTTTCTCACTCCCCTAAAAACGCTCTAAGGTGCTACTTTTTGGGTAGTGAGAGATTGTTGATTTCTAGTCATGCCTTTAGGATATGCTCAAACATTTTTGCCAAGTTGAGAGACTTTGATAAAGTACACATATTTGGACTAAGAGAAGTAGGATGGTATTTGGACTGATAGCCCAATAGTCTTCTAGGCCGTGTGTCACCCAGCAATTGGCTACATTCAAATTACCAGGCTGAAGTGGCTCAAATCTGATTTTTTGCTCAATATAGCTCACATCAGATTTTTTCATGGCAAATCAGATTTGAGTTCACTTTCATATGTGGTCCTGAATCGAATATGTATCCGATCCATGGACATGCGACAAATGTAAACAGTCAAATCTGAATTGATGTGTCTTTTTCCTTTTACGCATTATCATTAGAGCTACGTTCTTCTCTCTCGTACCCACACTGCATCTCTTGGTGCAGCTGTGCAGCTATAGCTGCAAAAACAGCAAAAGCAAACCGCACTTTTTTCACCTCCTGGACCTGAGCATGAACTTCAGAGCAGCTGTTTACTGTTTCTCCACTCCACCAAAAGATGCTCCACATATGAGCTGCTAACTCATCCATTTCTCTTTATAAAGCTACGAGTCTCTCGTCTCTCTATTATATGAGGTCACTTGATGTTGCTGAAGGGTGTGACGAGGCACGAGATCTCGCGAGATTAAAACGTGACGATATTTCTCATCAAGCTTAAACCTGTCTCGCGGGGAAAAAAAAAAACAGTAGGTGAGCTCCTCCTGACAGTTAAAGAGCTATGCGCAACAGTTAAAAAGCGTCGCGCGACAGTGCTCTTACTGTCCCAAAGATTCACAGCCCTAGTAAATAATCCTACACGTGACTGTTTCATTGTACTAATCCCTTAACTCTGTACTGTATTTAAAAACATGTTTTGTCTCTGTTTGCACTTCTGGCATAGTCTTAATATGACTGGTTATGGTTATGAATAGTTAAATTACAAGAGATTTAGGAGAAAAAAATACAAACCATAGTAGGGTTGGGCGGTATTGAAGTTTTTCATACCGTCATACCATCCTCAGATTATATGGCTGTATACGGTATTACCGACGGGGGGGCTGGGGTTTATATTATTTTATTTTTGTACCTGTGTTTTGATATTTTAGAATTCGTTAGATTATATTTCTTTTAGCATTTTGAGCTATTTCATATCTATTTTTCTGTTTTTATTAAATGCTGCAGAGCTTTAAAGGCGTGGATGATTTTTTATGTATATTATTTTATTTTTGTACCTGTGTGTAGACTATTTCTTTTTTGTTATTTTAGAATTTGTTAGATTATATTTCTTTTAGCATTTTGAGCTAAGTTTAGTTATTTTCCTATTTCATACCTATATTTTTCTGTTTTTATTAAATGCTGCGGAGCTTTAAACGCGCGGATGATTTATTTTTTTATGTATATTTTTTTTTAGCTTTGTACCTGTGTGTACACTATTTATTTTTCGTTATTTTAGAATTCGTTAGATTATATTTCTTTTACCATTTTGAGCTAAGTTTAGTTATTTTCCTATTTTATATCTATTAATCTGTTTTTATTAAATGCTGCGGAGCTTTAAACGGGCGGATGAGCTCGGGTTCAGTCTCGCGTTCACGCTCGGGTTCAGGCAGACAATCTAAACTCTAGTATGCAGAACTATATTATTATTGTTATTAAATTTTCCATTCTTTTAAATAGCAGGATACTTTGATTTGTATTTCTCAGCCCGGACGAGACCCGGCCCGAGGAAAATAATGGAAAATCTCGTGTCAGTCCAGGCTCCAGGAAATAGTCATCTGTTTTTAATACTATTTTTATTTTATATAAAGCTACGGCCTGATAATCACCATATAACAAAGTATTACTGTTAACGAAAACGAACGAAATAACGAAAACTGAAAGTGAAAGTTCCCCTTAACTGAAACTAATAAAAACGGTAATTAAAAGAAAAAAATAAAACGAACTGAAATTACAGATTAAATACCCTAATTTTTGTGTTTGTTAATTTATTTATAAGCACTGTATCCACTACAGCAGCTTAACAGCGGGTGGTGTTGTGCCGTTTCTGCTCGGGAAGGGGAGCCGGGGTTCAGATGTCGGCAGCGCGCTGCAGCGCAACGCCTCGCGGTCCGCGGAATTACTTATATTTACAGCTCTCGAGCTAGCTGCGAAATAATGACAGAAAACTCTAAGGAAACTGCAGAATTCTGTACGGTATTAGAATATGAGCGCAAGTGACATAAAAAAAACTGTTTTGTAGAGAAATAGGAGATGAGGAATATTTAAGGAAACAGCTAAGGAAACTTTGAGTATCTCACACTGAACACCCCATGCTGCAGGATAAACTGATAAATCTGATCATTTCAGTGGTTGGTTAGTTGTTAGGGATTTATTGTCACTTCAGCACAAATGTGGCTATTTGTGGCGGAATTTAGGTGAAAATTAGTGAAACCTGTAGAGTTCATTGAGTTTTTGCTGTATGATCTCCTCAGTGAGAATCCCCACCCCATAACCAATCAGGGAGCTCCAACTGCTTACCCCTCCTACTGCTCTTTCATTGTGGATGAGCAGAATGTCTTAAACGTCCGTTTTTCAAAGTTCAGGTTTGGCACATGACGTGGTTAATATACCGTCACTCTTTTACAATACCGTCACCATATTTAAATACCGTGGTATACCGAAATACCGTCATACCGCCCAACCCTAAACCATAGGCTTAATATGACTGGTTGTGGTTTGCACTTATTGTTTGCACTATATAAGACCTAGAAAAGTTTTATTTTAATTTTCTATTTCTTATAGAATCAATGTGTGAGAGAAACCAGTCTGTTAAGTTTGCGTTATATGATTTTGTCAAAAAAAAAATGTTTTCAAGCCATTTTTTATTTTTGAGGTTTTCTTTAAAATTTTATTTTAAAATCTCGTCTCGTTTGTTCTCGTGAACCCAGTATCATGTCTCGTCTCGTCTCGTGATATTAGTGTCTCGTCACACCCCTACCGCCCAAGAGTCTGAAAGAAAAAAGAGTAAAAATGTTCATTTTAAAAATGAGGCCAGACTCAAGCCTTTTAGACTTGTTTAAAGTTTCTTATCTTCTCTTGTTCATATAATCTCTTTCCTTTCCTTTTTCTCTTCTCTCCAGGTTTCCAATTCACCTGTAACAGGTGTTGCCTGTGATGAACACAGAGGCCTGAGCACAGAGAGGATAAGTCAGAATGAAAATTCTGTAAGGCAGGAGGACAGAGTGGACTTAAATGCCGTTCAGGAAGAAACGCAGGTTACGGGTGGCACTATCACTAGCTTTTTAGTGAAGGAAGAAAAGGAAGATGACGTTGAGAGGGAGGTGGAGAGTCTCCTGATGGAGACGTTCGTGGATCAAGGTCCGCTTTGCCCAGTCCTCAGTAATGGCCACAGTAATGTTACATCAGAAACACAGGACAGAGTCGAACATCCGCACGCATCACTGACTGTTCAGGTTAAAGTGATTCCTGATAACCATGAGGAGGAGGAAGAGGAGCAGCAGGACGATTCAGAAGAAGACTCAAAAACGGACAGCTCAGAGGAAGAACCTTGTGAAAAGGACCTTGACCTGTTTTGTCATAAGCTCATTCAGAGCACAGTTAAACCGATATATTGGTGTCTAGACTGTGGGGCGACTGTACGAATGCCCTGCCAAATTCAGCGGCACAAAAAGATCTTTGGCTGCCCGGCCTGTGGTGACGGGGACACTGTTGAAGGCTGCAGTTCTGACGACTTCTCTGTCCATTTCAGTGATAAAGAGAGTTTTCATAAGCATGCTATAGAAATGCACTGTGCTAAAGAAGTGCTGAATGAACGCACAGTTTGCCCAGACTGTAAAAAAACCTTCAGGGTTCAATCTGACCCCAGCAAACCGGGCCACGTGTGCAAATACAAGATCAAACCGTTCTCCTGCCATTTATGTCCCAAGCGATTCGCCACAGAGGTCGGACAGAAGGTGCATTACCGCAGGCTGCACAAAGACTACACCCACCTCTGCAAGTTCTGCATGGCGGTATTCGATTCGAGAGCGTCCAAACTCGACCACGAACAGGAGCACAGCGAAGACGAGCTGCCCTTCCTCTGCCCAGACTGTCCTGAACAGTTTAAAGACTACATCACACGTAACGAACACCTGAAAAGCCACAGAGGTCAGAAGACTTACCCCTGCCACAAATGTGATCGAATACTTACCTCTCTAAACCATTACGAGAGGCACATGCTCACCCACTCAGGAGAGAAGCCTCACAGATGCGAAGTGTGTGATCGTTCCTTCAACCAGGCCGGAAACCTGAAGTCTCACATGCGTCTCCACACAGGAGAGAGACCCTTCATGTGTGAGCAGTGTGGAGAGTGCTTCAACCACAACGTCAGCCTGAAGAACCACCTCGTGAGGCGGCACCACGACAAATCCGCTTCTGTCTCGGGAGACGAGAATAAACCCAAAGGTAGACCCGTGAGGAATGCAGTCAGAAAAGCTCAGCGTAAAAAACGAGTGAGAAGGAGCTCCTCCAGTTCCTCTTCTCCAGCTGCTGATGATGATGATAATGATGAGGATATGGACCTGGAATTTGAATTGGAGAAGGAACTACAGCAGGATTTAGACTGTTCGGAGGAGAGCCAGGAGCCGGACTCTGATGGAGAGAAGCAGAAAAGACCTCCTCTAAGGAGGACAGCTAGGAGAAGGAAACCAAAGCAGACAAAATGAGTCATCATTAAATCACTGGTTATTTAGGGTGTTTTCTAGGGCTGCAACTATTGATTATTTGGGCAATCGATTAGTCGATTAGTCAACGATTATTTCTGCCAAACCCTCAATATGTGCTTGCTGTGGGTATGGCTCCTGTTTCTAGATTTCCATATCAGTTCAAAATGATAGAAACATCTAAACATGAGATTTAAACGCCACAGAAATGTCCAGAATAGGGGTGTACTATACCGTATCGTTCACGATAATACCGGTATAATTTTTAAAATGGTACAAAAAAATTAATATCGCGATATTAGCGGTATTCTGCGTTGTTTACGTATGTACATCATACAGTTACGCGTGTGGCGTACATTCATTACGTGGGGCGTTTGGACACAGCAACAAGTATGTCAGAAAGCGGCTCTGCTGTGGAGAAGCCCGTTCGGAATAGGAGAGCCAGTTAAGTAGTGTGGCAGTGTTTGGTGACAAAATATCTGATACACACTGTAATATGTAAGGTATGTCCGAAGCGCATTATATCAAAACAGAAACACCCAGTTCAGTACGAGGAAAGCCAAAAAAGTCGCGGAGTGACTGCAGTGGCCAGTGTGAGTAACGCTACTCCAAGCAGACAAGTCTACGCTGATTCAGCACAACATCGCCACAGCTTTGGAAATATACACTCCCTATGACAGAAAGAGCAAACGCTGGAAATAAATTACTGAATTATCGCATTTTGTTTAGCTATAGGATATGATTTGTTTAGGATATGATGCCAATTTAAACTGTTGAGAAGAAAGGCTTTACCAAACGCAGCCAAACACAAAGGTACCGAGCAAGTAATGAAAAATAGTGGACATATTACTTCAGCGATGTGAAATTCGTAATCCTACCGTTTCTAAAAACTGCAGAGTCATCGCTGTGCGGTTAGATATATTGTTAAACAATAATGTGCGCTTCTGTTTCCTTCACGTTTGAACTTTAGAGTCCTTATTTCAGTCAGAAACTCGCGTTTAAGTTTAATCCACTGTCTGAGTTTCTCCGTGGCTCTGCGGCTATCAACGCTTGAGCTTGTAAACAATGTTTTGAATCACGGATCATTGACTTGTGAATAGATTCACTCAGTGAGTCGACTCCTCACTCAACCCAAAGCGTCTGAAAATCAAACAGATCACATGATAATTCCCTATATCCGTGGAGTTAAATGTTCAAAATTTCTTGCATATATATATATATATTTGTCATCTGTATGTTTAGTTTATATTTGTTCTTCTGTTGACTTTGAAGCTTTAGAATATTTTAGTATAATTTGTTGCAGGTAAAATTTTAAATCATGCAAAAAATTTTTTAAGGAGTTTGTGATATTTGTTACATTAGAGTCTTGAAAAGGCAAAAAAAAAATATTTAAGTGTGAAATGCATTTATACTAAATAAAGCTTAGACATATTTTTTTTTTCTGCAATACTGTTTTCTTGAAATTAATAAAATATCTTTTTTATATCGTCAAAAATATCGTTATCGCGATATTTCCCTGAAATATCGTGATATTATTTTAGGGCCATATCGCCCACCCCTAGTCCAGAACATTTAAATGCCATTTAAATGTGGAAAGTGCCGCTATTTAGTGAGGAATTGGGCGCAGGCCGAGTTGACTGTAAAAGGTGTGATTGAGCCCATTACCTATCTCCCATTGTGTTTCTGTCCACAGTAATTTGTTTAGTGCTACAAATTATCGATTAGTCGACAATACATTTTTTTTATAATCAACATAATCAATTATATCGACCAATCGTTGCAGCCCTA
The DNA here is from genome assembly GCF_023375975.1 of Astyanax mexicanus. Lineage (NCBI taxonomy): Eukaryota > Metazoa > Chordata > Actinopteri > Characiformes > Acestrorhamphidae > Astyanax > Astyanax mexicanus. The sequence goes on from NC_064415.1 coordinate 7,065,412, forward strand.
GTGTTTTTAAATCTGCATTATTTGGTCTGGTTTAAACAGACTCTGGTTTGTATGTACCCTTGGCGCTGTTCAGTTTGGCAGGGGTGGACCAAAACCACTGTACCGAGGACCACAAGAGGAGCTGGTTTTGGGCTGGATCCAAACCAGCTCTTCTCAGGGTCCAACCCGATTATCAGTCACACCCCTCATGTTTGAGCTAAACGGCTGTTAATTGTTATGGTTTCACACAGCTGTTTAGTGACCAAGTGCAATAAGGAACTTTTACTATGTCTTTTTTCATTGTGGATGATGATCTGGTGAGATGATCCATCTCTTTTGGTTGGACTCACCCTATTTTGGTCTTTTGGTCTGAACCCTGGTCTGAAAGTTCAGACCAAACAGGAAGGAAATAGCTCAATTTATACTTCTGAATTGAACCTATGGTGTAGCATACACATCATCGCATGCCCTACACTGTAGCCTACGGCATAGCTCGACGCACACCTCTCTGGAAATGTAACTACGTGTCGCTTGGCGTGGAAAGCCCCAGCAGATGTATAAAATAAATATATATATATATATATATATATGTATATGTATACGCGTAGGCTACGGTGCATAGTTTTGATGCAGAAGTATAAATTGAGTTTAAGAAAGCACCCTTTAGCCCTATCCACATGGGATTCGTTTCTCAGGGGGACGTCTGTGAAAAATATTTCACACTTCTACTCAGTGATAAAACTCTTGCATCTGGAATGCAATTAAAAAAACAGGAGGACCAGTGAGTTTTTAGGCTTTCTTGGTCAAGCGACATCGCGTTCAGTAGCTCCTCCATTTCTACTCGCTGTTGTGTTTTACATGGATCTCCATGGAAACAAGCACGGCCAAAGTGTAATTAAGCTATTTTGTTAAAGCGAGGTGATGAAACTCAGAGATGTGAGTCCGGATGGGACTAAAATTACCGGAGGACCACGAAAAGAGTTCAGGGAGAAATAGATAAGTAGATAATTCAGCTTGTGATTTTCTCGGAGGACGTCTGAGAAAAACACGTACATGGTCGTTCCAGAGGGGAATAAAATCACAGAGGACAAAAAAACCCATAAAAGAGAAAATTACCCCAGAACCCCCTGAGAAACTAATCGCCTCCAGATAGAGCTTTAGCGTACACATGATACTGTGTGAAAAACTCTGCTTTGTCTGTTAAACACTGGCTTGGAACTAATGATGGTTTCTGATGAACTCTTCTCACTGAAGGTGCCTTACATTCCTGTACTCATAGCAGTACAATAGAATTGGAGTATATAGTTTTCTGCTGGAGGTGGTCATTCTTTTTTACAGCTACAAAATAAACTTGATTAGAACAGAATGGATGTGCAGTGTTGGTTTGTTTTTTAAATCATTTTAATCGTACTGACAATCTCTCAATCTGTCTCAACCAGTAACAGTGTATATACTTGTATTTTAAATGACTTGGCTTAATCTGGGTAGGTGTGAAAAGTAAAGCAGCACTAGGTAGGATTTCCTTGATTTTTGATCTTTTTAAAGAAGTAAAATTACAGCTTGAAACTCACTGCAGCGCTGCATTGAGGTGTAATAGGAGGAACAGCGGTGCGCTCGTGTCTGTGCCAGAGCTCCTCTGAGCTCAATCCAGACTCTGTAAGTTTTCCGAGGCGGCCGCGACCAACGCTCGCGAGAACTGCGACCTGCTTTCCTGCTTTTTGTTAGTTGTAACAGTTCTACAAGGACTACTGGTTCATTCTTTACAAACTAACATACAGACACTCTGGCAGAAGCTGGAAAGAGACCGAATATATCTGTGAAAGCCAGAAAACGAGAAAGAGAAACTAATCGGCCTGAAACATTTATTACACTCTACAACTGTAGGGGGAGCCCACGAGCACAAAATCTCAATCCTACCTAGTGGAGCTTTAAGTGAAAGTGTTTAAAAAAGTACTTGTTTATAAAACTACTTAAAGTATAAAAGTAAAAGTAATGAAAAACTACCAGCCCCCCCTTAAAACACATTTTTCTAAAAGCCATAATAACTATAATGTTCCATTATTAAAATGTTAATGTTGATAATATAATTTGGGATGCCCTAGGCTGTTCCCTGTTTTAGCTGTATATATGTCCATTGAAAATTAATGTATTTTAGTAGAAAGTATATATATATTAAAGAATTGATAAAATAAATCAAATTAAGCTAGAAATAACTTTTACATAGTACAATAAGTAAATAAATACATGAATAATAATACAAATGAAAGAAGTGAATCAAAATAAGTTAAAAAGCATTATACAAAAAAAAAGAAAGTAAAGAACTAAAATTAGAAATAAAAGTTAAGATTGAATAAGATTAAGTAAAACAGGTACAAGCTGTCTGAAGGTGGTTAGATATTAAAAGTTTAAAATGATTTAGTAACTCCAGTGAGCTGAGTTTTAGAGTTCAGAAAGGGACAATTTGACAAAAGAGGCTGGTAAATTGCTTTCTACAGCTTTATATCACTGATTTTAAGAGATTTAATGAGATGCAATTGGGTATTTAAATGGTTGTCCCATTTGTAATGGGGAGTTATACAACTCCTTCCTTTGGAATTAAGTTACGGGAGAAGGATTGCCCATTCGAAAACAAGGGATAGGGGATCATTGGGAGGAAATCCATTGGGAGTATGACTTAAAGAAAGAAGAAAAGAGGGTCTGTAAGAACTGGTAGGGAGAAGGATTGATTTTTCTCAGGAAGCAGACACTGAATGCAATTTACATAGAACCTATGTAAATAACCTTTTTACAGACATGTTGCTTGTCTGAGGAGTCTGGAGGGCAACTGAAGGACATCACTCTGAATGTGACCCTTGTTGCCGTCTGAGATTCCTCTCAGGTGTTTCTAGGGCTTATCACACAAAAATCCTCATACAGGAAATATAAAAAAAAAAGTTAACAAACAGTTGGTGGAATATCTATACATCATGGTATGTCTTGTAAATACTAGCCTTGCACTTACAGCATTCAATGGTTGGTTGTATTCCTCTTTAGTCTTTTTTTTTTAGAAAACCCAAAAGTCAGTATGTGAGCAGTGTGCCAAGTCCTGCTGGAAAATGAAATCCGGATCTTCATAAAAGTTGTCAGTAGCAGAGAGAAGCTTTAAGATATGAAGGGCTGTAAGATTTTGTGGGAAAACAAAACTGCACTGACTTTAGACTTGATAATAAAACACAGTGGATCAACACCAGCAGATGATGGACATGTCTCTCCAAACCATCACTGATCATCAGTAAATTTTACATTTCATTTAAAGTAAATCAAGGGAGCAGAGTCTGGAGGAAGAGTGGAGAGACACACAGTCCAAACTGCTCGAGGTCTAGTGTGAAGTTTCCACCAATCAGTGATGGTTTGGAGAGACGTGTCATCTGCTGGTGTTAATCCACTGTGTTTTATTATCAAGTCTAAAGTCAGTGCAGTTCTGTTTTCCCAAAAAATCTTACAGCACTTTGTGTTTCCCTCTGCTACTGACAACTTTTACGGAGATGCGGATTTCATTTTCCAGCAGGACTTGGCAGAACACTGCCCACACTGCAGAAAGCACCAATTGGTATTATATAATATTCTAATCTTTTGAGATACTGATACTGACATCTAAATCTAGGTCTGCATCATCTGTGGGACAAAAATGTGCAGCCTCCACCATGCTTCACAGTAAATCTGCACAGTGTGTTTGGTACACAGTGTCTCTAGGTGCTCTTGGTACCCAGTGATGGCTATATTGGCATATCTTCTTAGCCAGAGATGGCGTGTTGTGGGTTTTCGTTCATTTGCATTAATTTACCAGTAAAGCAGCAATGCAAAACAAACAAAACACAACTGGCAGTTCTGCTCTGCTGGGTTTAAACTATTATATCACACTGCTAAAGCTACAGTACAGAGACACACACTGCCTCGGTTCAGCGCCTCCACCATCCGTACATCACTTCAACAGGTAAGACATTTTTTACTTAAATTTTCTTCTTTTTATATTTTATATAAAAAGTTTTTGAGTAATGCTATGGAATAACCTCTTATGGTTCCATAATATATATATATATATATATATATATATACAGCTCTGGATAAAAAGATAAGAGACCACGTAATGATATTTTTTCTAGATTTTACCGAATTGAAAACCTCTGGAATATAATCAAGAGGAAGCTGGATGATTGATCAAAAGCCATCAAACCAAACTGAACTGTTTGAATTTTTGCACCAGGAGTGTAAAGCATAAAGTTATCTAAAAGCAGTGTGTAAGACTGGTGGAGAACATGCCAAGATGTATGAAAACTGTGATTAAAACCAGGGTTATTTCAGCAAATATTGATTTCTGAACTCTTAAAACTTTATGAATATGAACTTGTTTTCTTTGCATTATTTGAGGTCTGAAAGCTCTGCATCTTTTTATTATTTCAGCCATTTCTCATTTTCTGCAAATAAATGCTCTAAATGACAATATTTTGAATATGGGAATTTGGGAGAAATGTTGTCTGTAGTTTATAGAATAAAACATCAATGTTCATTTTACTCAAATATATAACTATAAATAGCAAAATCAGAGAAACTGATTCAGAAACTGAAGTGGTCTCTTAATTTTTTCCAGAGCTGTATATTAAATGTAGCAAAATGGCAATATTGTATATTGTGTTGACGATATATATATTTTTAAAGCACTGATCAGACCTTCTCTAGTTTCCTTCGTAGAGACGTGTTCAGTTTAGAAGAACAATAGATCATCATTATAAAAATGTCACACATCTGAAATATGCTTTTTGTTAGAACTAAGCTCTTTTTCTCCAGAAATAATTTTAAAATAATCTTAAAAGGAAGAAATTGGTTAGATTCATTCATATGGTACTTTTGTCTTCATTGTTATATCCTTAATCACATTTATTAATGAAAAAAGCTGTAAAGAGCCTATCGGCTGCATTCTATACATCTGCTGGTGTAACAGAGCTGATTTACTGATTCTCATATACAAACAATTATAATTAAATAGATTTTATGATGAATAGACAGAGAAAGAAAACTATTGCAATATGTGTTATGTAGTGCTGTCATTGTTAAACAGTTAATGCACACAATTAACCTAGAGACTTTGACACAGTCATTTTTTTATATTCAAATTAATAATTTTACTGAATTTGGCCCCAGCTTTTGCCCTTAATTCATTAGTTTTTACAAAAGTTACTTGACATATTAGTGGTTTCATTTAGCGAATGTATGAGGTCAGAAGATTGATTACTTTTTATTTATGCTGAAATATGTATTAAATCTCATACATCACTCTCATTTTTACCATTCTCTTTTTCTTTAAAAGTATACATAGTTTTTCAATTAAATGCAATGGGTTCCACACAGCACATTTTTTTTTCTCCCTCCTGAAATTTCAACTTGTCATTAATTGAGATTAATTACAGAATGTTGTTGTAATCAAACTGATTAAAATATTTTAAAAAACATTAGTTTTATTTTCATTGGAAACATTATGTGATAAGTGGTAAGGGGACAGCGCATCACAAGTTTCATTTTAGGCATTATAGACCCCATATAAGGTCCAATATCTGTTCAAATGCCATTACAAAAAAGTGATTAAATATAGTACTAGACAGAACAAAGTGAAGTCCATTGTAAGACGATACTTACTGCATATTGCCAAATTTACTTTACTAAACTAACTTAAAAAAGTAAAAAAAAAAGTTTTGTATGTACAAAGTTGTATTGTTTTTCAATGTACAACATTTCCGCAAATATGTGGAAAAAAGCCAAAAAATGTCACATAAAAATAGAAGAAACTGAAGCAAAAACAAATAGTTTTTTATCAGCATGTTTCCTGGATTTGTTCACTGATTTTCACTAGGCAAAACATAAAAGGTCACCTAATGTAGAACACAGGACATCTATATTCTAGATGGGGTGTGGCTGGAATAGATCAAAGAATGACAATGATTTTTTTATATATAATTTTGTGCTTTACTAACAACAATTTGCTTCGTCTTGTCCCATTAAATATATTTTATCTTACGCACTAGCACACTAGCAGCCACTTTATCTCAAGACGTTCAGGCAACAGGGCTTTTTGTCTCTTTTTTGACACTGGGACAACGGGGGGTGGGGTTTGGGGGGGGGGGGGGGTGGGGTGTAGTTGCCCTCCATGCCCACCCCTTGAGTCCCCCAGTGCTGGTATACTTACTTTTATACAACAGTTAGTTCCGACCTCACAATCTGATTGGTTGAGAAGTGTTCTAACCGTGCTGATTTGTGATGACATCACGGCCTTCTCTCACTAAACTCCGCCGACACGTTGCCGAGTAATGGCGTATATACACACAGGACACCCGCTGCAGCGTTAGCTTAGCACAGGCTAGGGCTCAGCCACGGCACGCTCGCCTGCAGCCCGCAGCGCTGACTCGTCTTTCGTGGAAAAAAGGGAAGGAAAATCGCTCAGCTACTGCCGTCTGACAGCCAGAATGCTAACCAGCCAGGCTAGGCTAAGCTAAGCTAATGCTGAGCTAAAGCAAGCTACGCTAACCTAACCACAGTCCAGACGGATAGCTAAAACCAACACCACCCAGCAAAAGAAATGCTCAGCTTTCACCTGAATACGACTCCACGCAGCATGAGAGAGTATCGGCGTCATTTCACGGTCCTACCGTTTACCATCTTAACTTATTCCCAATTTTGCGTTCAAACTAACTTTTGTGCTGTTAGTCTGTATGAACCATGCGCCGTTTTATAGTTAAGTTTCAGTTCTGTTACAGTTGTGGTGGAACTACTTTTTGGCGAAAGGTACTGTCCCTATTAAAGCATATTCAAACTGAATTTCTTAAAGTTCTTTGATTTATTTTCTTTATTCATTTTGTAAAAATAAACTGTTGTATAAAAGCAATAGAACACTCAAGGTCGTGTGTTATCACGAGGAACATCACAGCTGTGATGATCTACGACCGAATCACAGTCGTGATGTTATTCGTGATAACACATTCCCTCTCGTGTTCTATTGCTTAATTATACAACAGTTAGTTCCGACCTCACAATCTGATTGGTTGAGAAGTGTTCTAGCCGTGCTGATATATGTGATAACATCATGGCCTTCTCACACTAAACCTGTATCACTCCGCCGATGCATTGCCTAGCAACAGCGTATACACACAGGACACCCGCAGCAGCGTTAGCTTAGCACAGGCTAGGTTACTGTGGTCTGACAGCCAGAACGCTAACTAGCCAGGCTAGGCTAAGCTAAGCAAATGCTGAGCTAAAGCAAGCTACGCTAACCTAACCACAGTCCAGCCGACTACCTAAAACCAACACCACCCAGCAAAACAAGCAGAAATGCTCAAAAATGTGCAGCGTTCACCTGAAGACGACTCCACGGAGCAGGAGAGGAGAGTAGTAGCGTTATTTCACGCTCCTAACGTTACCATCTTCACTTATTCCCAATTTTGATTTCAAGCTAACTTTCGTGGTGTTAGTCTGTATAAACCATACACTGTAAAGTTAAGTTTCAGTTCTGTGACAGTTGTTGTGGAACTACTTTTTGGCGGAAGGCACAGTCCATATTAAAGCATATTCATTCTGAATTTCTTAAAGTTCATTGTTTTATTTTCTTTATTCATTTCGTAAAAAAAACTGTTGCATAAAAGCAATAGAACACTCGAGGTCGTGTGTTATCACGAATAATTATTCGTGATAACACACTCCCTCTCGTGTTCTATTGTTTAAACAGAACCAACTCCTAAACATTTATTTAGGTTAAGGGTAAATGTTAAAACAACAGTATTAGACCACACAAACACACCACACACACACCCACACTTCCCTATCTGTGTTTACAGACGTTATCACAACAGCTATTTATGTAAATCTAATGCTAGTGAGCACATTTACAGAGCCGGGAGTTTCCTTTTAGTATAGGCTATTTATATTTATAAATCATAAAACATTAAATCACTGAGTTTTACTACAGTTTCAGGTTAATCACTAGCAATACATTTATTGCATGTTTAAGTTAAACTTTATTACATTTCTAATTATTTTTTCACCATTGTTCCCCCAATTTGTAGTAGATTATTAGGTTTTATTTTTTTAGGTTCATGGTTGATTGTAATACTATATTGCCTTTTTTGGGTTAGGTTAGGTTAGGTTTTAGGTTAGGTAATTTGTAATAAATTAATACATTATTGAGATTTATTTCATTTTTAGGTTGATAATTTGTAAATCTTTCATTATATTTTTGGGTTTTATTGCCTTTTCATGTTGATTGTAATATTTTAGTACTATAATATTGTAATAATGATTATTTTACAGGAAGTTTATTACCTTTTACAGATTGATCATTTATAACAATTCAGTTCAATTTTGGGTTTTGTTAAAATTTTATCTTACTGTATATCTATGACTCAAATACACTTAAAAGTAAATTTAAAATGTAAAACAGCGCCAAACTTCTCTGCCACTGGAGAAACAATTGAATGCAGTAGGGGTCAGGCGTACAGCGCCCTCAAGCTGCAGTTTTCTGGCTTACAATAGACAGCTCTGACCAATCAGAGGAGACCATAGACTGTGTATAGCTGGACAGAGCATCGTCTCTTAAAAGTGAAGCCACCACAGGTCGGGCGCCCCCTGCTGTTCGGCTGCAGAAAGCTGTGTAACTCCACCCATCCCCATAGGTTTCAATGGCAAAACAGAACAACTTTCAATCACGTTTTTTTCTAATATACTGTAATTCTACCTCCATTATTTAAATGCAGCAGCTAGTGTAACCTCTGCTTATATTGTCAAATTTTTATATCCCCACAGAATTCGGTTTTTAAAACTTTATTCGGCTCTATTCAAAAAAGGTGTGGTTATTGTAAAAGGGCTGCTTATGGGCGGGACCAATAACAGACCGTCAGCTCCGCTCCGCCCCGCTCTGCAGTCTGTGACCGCGAGGCAGCCCTCAGGGGCGGGGTTATTTAAATGAGTAGGCGGTCTCTCCACAGCCTTTCTCCCTCCTCTGGTCTCTACTGCGCAGACTCTGGTCTCTGAATCGCCAAAATGGCGGAAGATTTTGGCTTCATTTTCATTGAATGAATGGGAACGGCGACACAGAGTCCATCTTTATATACAGTCTGTGGAGGAGACAATGTGATCACATGGTTTGTTGGGGCACCAAACAAAACCGAGGAAGAAAACATGATGTTTGCATCAAGTCATATTCTATGAGTTTATGTACATGAATCAGCCTGATTACTATCTATCTATCTATCTATCTATCTATCTATCTATCTATCTATCTATCTATCTATCTATCTATCTATCTATCTATCTATCTATCTATCTATCTAACTATCTATCTATCTATCTATCTATCTATCTATCTATCTATCTAATCTCGTTCACAGTCATGAGGTCAGCACTGCATTGTCTCCTGCTGTTCTCAGGTCAGTGGAGTTCATGATCATGTGTAAAACTCTCTGCTGCTTCATTACTGTACTGCCATGCTGATGAGAGATTTTAACCCCTACAGCTCTGTGGACTCTCTCCTTCTGTGGAACTCGTCAGTTTTATGTGGTGAACGAAGGAAAGACCTGGACTGAAGCTCAGAAATACTGCAGAGAGAAATTCACTGATCTGGCAACCATTCAAAACGAGGAGGAAATGGACACTGTAAAAGCTATTGTTAACTGGAGATATAGCAACTACTGGATAGGACTGAAAATGAACCCTGAAACAAACGGAAAAGTAAGCAGATGTTTTAATTTAAAGGAAAGACTGAATTATATGTTTTTGCTACTTAATTTTTGTGTTTTGTGTTCAGTGCTTGACAAAATGGTGCTTTTTATTTGTAGTTTTACACTGTGTCAATATTTCATAACAAACTGATGAATACACAGTCCTCTTCAAAAGCATTGGAACAGTGAATCAGATCCCTTTATTTCTGCTGTAGACTGAAAAAATTTGGGTTTGATATTAAAAGATGAATATGAGACAAAATATCAACGTTTAAGCTTATATGACTGTAATAGTCATAAATTCCCAGTTTCCAATTGGTAACTTAAATTAACAAAAAAAAAAAATAGAAAGGTGCTTAATACACCTATAATAATCACCACTCTACCAATTTATCCCCAATTTTCACACGGATTGGTTTCTTACAAACAGCAGAGATGTAGTAATGATACAGGACGCTGTCCCACATTACAAATACCTGCTTTCACTTTCACTGAATTACTTTGTATTATGCTCTTTAACAGAGACAGACATATGGTATGACATATTAATAATTGTGTAAATGAATAATTTTTATATTTATATGGACACACAGACACACACACACACCTTACCGTTCTTGTGGTAATTTTGGGCGGCCGGCCACTTCTGGGAAGGTCGCCATTTGTGGACAATGGCTCTCACTGTGGTTTGCTGGATTCCCAAAGCTTTGGAAATGGCCCTTTCCAGGCTGATAGATCTCAATTACCTTCTTTTGTCAATAGCTCCTGACTTTTTGACTCTTTGGATCTGGGCATGATGTGTAGCTTTTACCTGTCAGGCAGGTCTTATTTAAGTGATGTCTTGATTGAGCACAGGTGTGGCAATAATCAGGCTTGGGTGTGGCTAGAGACTGTGTACTCATATATATATATATATATATATATATATATATATATATATATATATATATATATATATATATATATATATACATCTATGAGCATCTCCATACACAGAAGCACATAAACTGGCCCAGGTGTTTAATCAGTTTATTGATCAGGTGTTAATGTGTCTCTAGAGCTGGATCTGGTCAGATGGGAGTGACTCCTCATACAGTGACTGGTACCCCGGAGAGCCAAACAACCATGGGACCAATAACTGTGTGCAGACCATAGGAGCATATGGATACAGATGGAATGATGCAGGGTGTTGGTATCAGGCTTATTCTATTTGCCATGATGGTGAGTAATATGAGAGCAACACACCTGATACTGATCTGAATTCCAGAGAACTTACAGGAAAATACACAGAAATACACCAATTTAAACCACAACTAAACTCTTTGACAAAAAAAAAAATGCATCCCTGATGGCATGCAGTTATACCTGAGGCAGATATGTATACAACACAGTGGATCAACACCAGCAGATGACATGTCTCTCCTCTAAACCATCACTGATCTTCAGTAAATTTTACATTTCATTTAAAGTAAATCAAGGGAGCAGAGTCTGGAGGAAGAGTGGAGAGACACACAGTCCAAACTGCCTGAGGTCTAGTGTGAAGTTTCCACCAATCAGTGATGGTTTAGAGGAGAGACATGTCTGTCATCTGCTGGTGTTGATCCACTGTGTTTTATTATCAAGTCTAGAGTCAGTGCAGTTTTGTTTTCCCACAAAATCTTACAGCACTTCATGCTTCCCTCTGCTACTGACAACTTTTATGGAGATGAGGATTTCATTTTCCAGCAGGATTTGGCACACTGCCCAAAGTACCAATTGATATTATAAAATATTCTAATTTTCTGAGACACTGATTTTTGGGTTTTCATTGGCTGAAAGCCATAATCATCAACAATTAAATAAATAAATGCCTAAAACAGATCACTCTGTGTGTGATAAACTTTTCAATTATGTTTACTATATAGACATGTGACATATGCAGTTATCTAACCTGATTGTCTGACATGATGTTTAACTTTTCTCAGACATCCCTCTGATCCTGATTAAAGAGAAGAAGACGTGGAGAGAAGCTCTGAGATACTGCAGAGAGAATCATGTGGACCTGGTCTCTGTTCACACTGAGGAAATTCAACGCTGGGTGGAGACTGTAGCAGGAAGTGCCTCCACCACTGATAATGTGTGGGTGGGTCTGCGTCACACCTGCTCTCTGAGCTTCTGGTTCTGGGTGAGTGGAAACTCCATCTGCTACCAGAACTGGGCTGCAGGGAACGGGACGGGGGAAGAAGACTGTAGCGTAATTGAAAGATCAGGAGCGGTTCAGTCTGGAAGTAAGAAGTGGATCAGTCTGCCTGAGACCCAGACCCTCAACTTCATCTGCAGCATCATCTAGAGCAATCAAAACTGATTAAATTACACATTCCAGCACTTAATTTAAAGATATTTGGATACATTTCGATTTCACCATATACAGTCAAATGAAAAAGTTTGGCCACCCCTATTAATCTTAATCATTTTTAGTTCTAAATATTTGGGTGTTTGCAACAGCCATTTCAGTTTGATATATCTAATAACTGATGGACACAGTAATATTTCAGGATTGAAATGAGGTTTATTGTACTAACAGAAAATGTGCAATATGCATTAAACCAAAATTTGACCGGTGCAAAAGTATGGGCACCCTTATCATTTTATTGATTTGAATACTCCTAACTACTTTTTACTGACTTACTGAAGCACAAAATTGGTTTGGTAACCTCATTGAGCTTTGAACTTCATAGCCAGGTGTATCCAATCATGAGAAAAGGTATTTAAGGTGGCCAATAGCAAGTTGTTCTCCTATTTGAATCTCCTCTGAAGAGTGGCATCATGGGCTCATCAAAACAACTCTCAAATGATCTAAAAAACAAAGATTGTTCAACATAGTTGTTCAGGGGAAGGATACAAAAAGTTGTCTCAGAGATTTAACCTGTCAGTTTCCACTGTGAGGAACATAGTAAGGAAATGGAAGAGCACAGGGACAGTTCTTGTTAAGCCCAGAAGTGGCAGGCCAAGAAAAATATCAGAAAGGCAGAGAAGAAGAATGGTGAGAACAGTCAAGGACAATCCACAGACCACCTCCAAAGAGCTGCAGCTACAGTGCAAAGTGCGCTGTATTGTTGACCGATGCACAGTGACACCATCTGCAGCAAGATGATGATCATTTCAGTCCTGAAATACTTTACTCTGAACCCCCTAAATAAAATCCAGTGCAGTCATCTGCCTTCAGAAGTAAATTAAATAGTTAATAGTCCTGCAGCTGTGTGTATTTTAGTCTCAGTATAGATACAGCTGTTCTGTGATGACCTTAGTGGTTTATTTGTGAACATTAGTGAAGTTGTGGAGAAGAAGTTTAAAGCAGGGTTAGGTTATACAACTGTACGGACATTGCTGACACTATATATACACCATCACTTCATTTAAACTCATTAATTATATTACAGTTACTTTTATAATGGTTTTCATTCATTTATAATGTATTATAATGTGTTGTTGTACACTCCAAGTAAAGTAAAAGATGTCAATCATACGAATATACTGTATTAATAATGACAGAAATAAAAAAAAAATAACCCAGATGTGTAACATACTGTATGGCAAACACAGTTTATGTTAAATATGTATAACCATGTTTATAATGCCTTATGAATGCATTATAATGTTATGCATATGTTTATAAAGTGTAATAGACATACCATTCATAGAAAAGGTTACAAGTTTTTCTTTAACCACAACTTGCTCTATGTCAAAATAAACAAAATCGCTAATGAAATTACCAATACCTTTTAAATATTGTGCCACTAAATTGCTAACTTCAGTCTTATAAAGTCTTATAAATATGACACACAGTACACAAGTCATTTTCATAAAGTTAGTTAAACAGCAAAAAGCACCAGGGCAGTAGATATAGAGTAGACCGCTGTCTACAGATAACAAATGAGTACATGATAAAAGATTGCACCTGATAAGTGATACTGATGCTAATAATTTCCATATGACACAGTGCAAAGTGTGCTGTCTGGATAATGATCTTTTAAACAAACAGGTTCCAAGCTGGTTCTGCTGTGTTCCTGAAGAGTTTCACTTCTGTAAAAACACCTTCCAGGTTAATACACCTAATATGTAACCCCATATTAGGTTTTTAGTTTAATGCATATTGCACATTTTCTGTTAGTACAATAAACCTCATTCAACCTCATTCAACCTCATCAATCCTAAATATTACTGTGTCCGTCAGTTATTAGATATATCAAACTGAAATGGCTGTTGCAAACACCCAAATATTTAGAACTAAAAATGATTAAGATTAATAGGGGTGCCCAAACTTTTTCATATGACTGTATTTGACACATTCCCAATATTTACACAGGTGTTTATGATTCCTCAGGTGTGTTTAATTTCTTTATTAGTGCAGATATAAGATCAGGAAACTGATAAATGTTCCACATTTTCCACAAAAAACGAAAGTGAAAGAAGCTATTTTGAGACTGGAATCGCTTGAAATAACACTGTAATAACAGTAAGAAGAAAAACACACTGGAAGCCTCATGAATCACAAAAGGACTGGTAGGCAAAGGAAGACCTCAACTGCTAATATTCAGAAAAAACGATAATTATCCAGTAATTGAACAGAAATTGTTATTTGTGTTACACATTATTTCACTCTTATACTCCTACCATAGTCTAGCACACACTTTTCAATGTGCTTAGTTAAAACTTTTACTTAGGACACCATTTAGTCATTTAATTTAGGTGTTTCATTCAGTCCCACTGCAATACTTACAGTGGCTTGCAAAAGTATTCATCCCCTTGAACCTTTCTAAACATTTTGTCCCCTTACAATCACAAACTTAAATGTATTTCATAGAGCTTTTTTAAAGTGACAAACCAACATAAAGTAGCACATCATTGTGAAGTGAAATGAAAATGTTACAAAAACAAAATTAATATAAAAATCTGAAAGGTGTGATGTGCAAAAGTTTTCAGCCCCCTTTACTCTGAACCCCCTAAATAAAATCCAGTGCAGTCATCTGCCTTCAGAAGTAAATTAAATAGTTAATAGTCCTGCAGCTGTGTGTATTTTAGTCTCAGTATAGATACAGCTGTTCTGTGATGACCTTAGTGGTTTATTTGTGAACATTAGTGAAGTTGTGGAGAAGAAGTTTAAAGCAGGGTTAGGTTATACAACTGCACGGACATGGCTGTCCACCCAAACTGACAGATCGCTCAAGGAGAGCACTGGTCAGAGAAACAACCAAGAGGCCCATGGTCACTCTGGAGGAGCTGCAGAAATCCACAGACAAACCCCAAAGCACTTGCAGTTGTAATTGCAGCGAATGGTGCATGGAATGGAATAACTTCACACTTATACAATACTTTGTGGTGGTCAATCACTTAAAGTCTCAATAAAATACATTTACGTTTGTGGTTATAAAGTGAGAAAATGTGGAAAAGTTCAAGGGGTATGATTACTTTTGCAAGTCACTGTAATGTATCCTTCTACTCTTACCATAGCCTGGCAAAATGTCCCTCACAGTGAGAGGTAAACTTTGCAGTATGCCTAGTAGAAACATTTAATCATTTAGTAGAATTGTTTCTTTGCTTAAAAGTTTAAGTTTTTCTTAGTCAGTTTGCTAGATTCTACATCATGTAGACAAAATTAACGGGACACTATTTAGTCATTAAATCGTTTAATTCAGGTGTTTCGTTCAATTCCATTGCCACAGTTGTATATGATGAAGCCCCTAGTCTTGCAATTTGTATTCACAGACAAAACAGTGTGTGGAGCTAAAGAGCTGACTGAACTCTGAACTGAAATTTCTTTCTATCTTCTAGATTTAAAGTGTTTTTTATTGATAATTGAAGAGTTTTGGAACCACAGCAACACAGACACAACGTGTCAGACGATATAAAGTTAGTGCCGAGGAGCACTAACTTTAAGTGTTCAAAATTATTCAACACTTTACACCTGCTGACAGAACTGCAAAGGGGGATCGACTACAAACTAATGACTATAGGTTTAGAATGGGATGCCATAAAATCTTCTGTAGGTGTCCCAATACTTTTGTCTATATGATATATGACTAAAATAAGGATAATAGCATATACCAACATGTAAGACATTACTCAAATTCCTATATATATTATGCTGCACTTCCTGGTGTCTCTGGAAATGATTGGGTCTCCTGGCTAGATTTACGGTGATTACAGTGAGCATATGTTTTAATATATAGGTATAGACTCTAAATCACTTTTACTGTGTTTTTTTAAATCAATAAAGGAATGAATGAGTTAATTTGCAAAAAAAGATAAGTTCTTTTTTCTGTATTTTCTCTTCACTGAGTTTCACACACTTATGGGTTAAGTTAAATTTGCTCTTTCTTTACTTTAAACTAAAAGCTCTTTTACTCTGCCATTTAAAACACTAAATCTATAGTAAATTACTTGAATTTCATTGCTGATATTTTGTCTGGGGTTTGGACTGATATAGACTGTTGCTCTCTAATATCTAATTTACAAATAAACAGCACAGCCTTTAAAATTCAAAGTAGCCTGCCATGATACATCCTGACATGCAAATTCTTTTATTTTTCCCAAATCGTCAGTGTTTTATAATCCAGTCAGGTATTAAGGAGCAGTAAAACTACTCAGCTAAAGTACAGTGTTATACAGGAGTTTCAGTTTTGTTTTCCAGGAGCATTAGCATTAGCCGCTAACTGCGCTAAACACTAGCTCTTACCCTGCGTTCACACTGGAAAGCGACAAAGCGACAGGCGACCATTCATTTCCTATGGCAGGGCGCGATTTGTCGCCGCGACACGCGAGAGGCGACAAGCGACAAAGCGACAGAGCGACAAGCGACACGGAGATGAATTTTTCTCAACTTTATGCAAATGAGTTATGACGCGGTGAAGCGACATTCTAACCCGATTGGCTCCTAGCTTTTCTTTGGACCAATCACAAACAAGGCGGTTCGACGTCCTCAAGCTCCTGCTCTCTGAATTTCTAGTTTCTTTCCCGGTTCTTTCTGTTGAACGGGGTGGACCCACATCAGTCTGTGGGAACGGCTGCGTTTCCAGCGCAGTTAAATCACAGAAACGCACAAGAGTCCAGCAAGTTTGGGAGTTATAGCTGGAGAATAAAGTGGCCAAGTGATTCCTTTTTTGTGCCTTTTTTCTTGTCGGAGGCTGGACCATGATAAACGCGGGCGTTGAGCTTGACACGCCCACAAGCGACAAACGCTGGGCGACACAAGCGACTCGTCGTGTTCCAGTGTGAACGCAGGGTAAGGCTGTCCGGAGGTGAGTATTATCAGCCTGTAGCCTGGTGCTTACCCCGGCTAGCACTGCTGGAGCAGCATTAGCATTACCCGCTAGTGGTTAGCTGCCAATGCCAGTGTTCCAGCTTTAGTGGAAATCTGGAAATGTAAGCTTACTGTAAATAATCAGAGGTGCTTTACTCACCTCAGTTTTCAGTAGAGAAATCTGTGTAAATTAACAGCCAGCGCTCATATAACTTTTCTGATTTTTTTTTTAAGAGTTATCTTTACAGGTCTCGCCACCCAGCAGTGAGACCTGCTAAATTAGAAGGAAAACATTGCATTGCCATAAAATGCACCTTATAATCCAGTGTGCCTTTTGTCTGAAAATAAACCAGAAAATAGATGTTTATTGATAGTTCGCCTTATAGTGCAAAAAATACAATATATTATACTCACCAAACAAGGAGATGGCACATGCTAAAGAATTTTATTTGGCATGGACTCCCACCAGGGTCACTGATGGGAGCAGGAGGGATTCGACATAGCCCATATGGGTTTCACACTGCAAACTGGCCCTAGATTGGACTGACTACAATACCCAGAATGCACCACACAATGACATCACTCCCATTCATGATCACAGTTTGACACTGCACACAGCACTAACCATAAGTCAATCACCTGAATATTGATTTCAACTGTTACACACACTATATATACACCATCACTTCATTTACTCTCTGCCGAGTATTGATGGTTTATCCTCATTTGACATGTTTTCCCATTGCCTGTGTTTTGACCTTATTTTGGTCTTTACCAACCCAGATTTTTGCCTGCCCTCTGATATCGCCTTGCTGTGGCGGGTATGTTTACTCCCTCTTGCTGCTGTTTACCTGTGTTGCTTCACCTTGCTTGTTTTGACTACTCTCTGTGCCCAACCCCAACCCTAACCCTGTTAAGCTGCCTTGACAAAGGTCATTAAATTACTTTTAATCACTCATTAATTATATTACAGTTACTTTTATAATGGTTTTCATTCATTTATAATGTATTATAATGTGTTGTTGTACACTCTAAGTAAAGTGAAAGATATCCATCATAATAATATACTGTATTAATAATGACAGAAATATATATATTTTTAACCCAGATGTGTAACATACTGTATGGCAAACACAGTTTATGTTAAATATGTATAACCATGTTTATAATGCCTTATGAATGCATTATAATGTTATGCATATGTTTATAAAGTGTAATAGACATACCATTCATAGAAAAGGTTACAAATTTTCTTTAACTACAACTTGCTCTATGACAAAATAAACAAAATCACTAATGAAATTACCAATATCTTTTAAATATTGTGCCACTAAATTGCTAACTTCAGTCTTATAAAGTCTTATAAATATGACACACAGTACACAAGTCATTTTCATAAAGTTAATTAAACAGCAAAAAGCACCAGGGCAGTAGATATAGAGTAGACCGCTGTCTACAGATAACGAATGAGTACATGATAAAAGATTGCACCTGATAAGTGATACTGATGCTAATAATTTCCATATGACACAGTGCAAAGTGTGCTGTCTGGATAATGATCTTTTAAACAAACAGGTTCCAAGCTGGTTCTGCTGTGTTCCTGAAGAGTTTCACTTCTGTAAAAACACCTTCCAGGTAAATACACCTAATATGTAACTCCAAATCAGAAAAAAGTCTAATAAAGGAACTACAGTGTTTCTTACAATTTGTTTCCTTTTATTTTACTACAGATAAAACCCGATTTATTTCACAAGAAGTTATATCTAGTCAACTTCAGTTAATTTATTAATACACTCTATATCAATACCTGCATTTCAGGCCTGCAACACATTCCACTGAGGATCCCATGATACCGTGATTAAGGGTTTAGGTGTTATTTTTTTGTAATTGTGTAATTTGTTACTGCAAACATATTTACTAGTATTAGGATGCATTTGGACTGGAATGAAAAAGGGAGGGGCGGGTGAACTCAGAGGATTTAGGCAGGAGTTTGGAGCAGCTTTGCAGGAAAGTGTGTGAAGCTGAAGACCCTCCTTGGAAGAAGAGATACAGTATCTATAGGTGGGCAGATCGATTTAAAATATCGATAGTATTGATACTAACGTTGGTATTGGGTATTGATCAATACTTGTGTAATGAGATAGATTCTTCTTCTTCTTAAGTTTCAGTATCTCTTCGGTACAAATCCACTCACTCACACTGCTCCTCTCTGACTTCCCTCACGCTCAATTAGCCCCTCCACTTTTCAGTATAATTGGTCATCACAGTATTTTAGCAGACTCAATTATTTATTTCACGGGAACTTAAAAATAGATATGCTACCTACAAAAAACATATAGCTATGCCTTAAACCTGAAAAATGAATATGGCTGAATAAATATTTTATGGTAACTGTCAAAGGAACGTTAGGAAAAAAAAAATATTGTAAGCTTGTAATTGCAAATGCAGATTACCACCCCAAAAGGGAAATTTAAATTTAAAGTGTAAAGAGTTACCTAACATCGGGTGCTGAGTAGGGGTGTGACAAGACACTAATATCACGAGACGAGACACGATACTGGGTTCACGAGACAAGACGAGATTTAAAAATAAAATTTTAAAGAAAACGTCAAAAATGAAAAATTGAAAATTAGAGTTTTATTTGACAAAACCATATAATGCGAAATTCACAGACTGGTTTCTCTCACACATTGATTCTATAAGAAATAGAAATAAGAATAAAAATAAAACTTTTCCAGGTCTTATATGGTGCAAACAATAAGTGCAAACCACAACCAGTCATATTAAGACTATGGTTTGTGTTTTTTATCCTAAATCTCTTGTAATTTAACTATGCATAAGCATAACCAGTCATATTAAGATTATGCTTGAAGTGCAAACAGAGACAGAACATGTTTTTAAATACAGTACAGAGCTAAGGAATTAGTACAGCTGCCTATGAAACAGTTACGTGTAGGATTTACTTACAGTATTTATATATGGTTTGTGTCTTGTTGGTCACTCTGTTACCGTTTATTGTTTCCACTGGAGCCAAAATGCAGCCAGACATACAACTTAAACGTAGCAGAAGCATCTTCTATATCAGGGGTATTTAATTAGAATTCAGTATGGTCCAGTTAGAGAAGGTCCGGACCGATTGTTAACTTGTGTTATGATTAGGCACGCCCAGCGCGCTCGGTGTGACTTTAGTTTTTGCCCATTCTCGTTTTTCCGCCCGTTTTCGGGCTCCCTATCTCCTTATAAAGGCGTTTTTTACGGCCGCGTCCCAATTCAACAGCCAGAGCAGCGGGACCGCGACCCTGACAACACGGGTTTGATCCCACGTGCCACGAGATCACGTCACACCCCTAGTGCTGAGTGCTGCCACTATGAGCAGGAGGTCGCCAGTTCGAACCCCCGCTCATGCAGCTTTGTTGGCCATTATGCTGCCGGCGCTCAGAGGGAGCACATTGGCCCTGCTCCGGGTGGGTAGATGGCGCTCTCTCCCCACATCACTCCTAGGGTTATGAACGCAGCACAGGGCGTCTGTGAGCTGATATATCAGAACCGAGTCGCTGCGCTTTCCTCCGAGTGTGCTGTGATGCTGCTCGGCAATACTGCATCAGCAGCAGCTCGAAAAGAAGCGGTGGCTGACTTCAAATGTATCGGAGGAAGCATGTGTTAGTCTTCACCCTCCTGGTGTGTTGGGGCATCACTAGTGATAGGGGGAGTCCTAGTTAGTGGGTTGGGTGTATTGGCTGTGATAAATTGTGGAAAAAATGGAAAAAAAAATGAAGAAAAACCTAATATAAGCATATTTATTTGCCTAAAAACTTTGTCCCGTGTTTTATTATCATCACAAACATTATGAACTCTACTGAAGCTACATAAAGTTTGGAGGTGTGTAATGATGAACTAATCTGAAGCTACATGAAGTTTGGGGGTGTGTAGTGATGATGAACTCTGAAGCTACATGAAGTTTGGAGGTGTGTAGTGATGAACTCTGCTGAAGCTACATGAAGTTTGGAGGTGTGTAGTGATGAACTCTGCTGAAGCTATATGAAGTTTGGAGGTGTGTAGTGATGAACTCTGAAGCTACATGAAGTTTGGAGGTGTGTAGTGATGAACTTTGAAGCTACATGAAGTTTGGAGGTGTGTAGTGATGAACTTTGAAGCTACATGATGTTTGGAGGTGTGTAGTGATGAACTCTGAAGCTACTTGAAGTTTGGAGGTGTGTAGTGATGAACTCTGAAGCTACTTGAAGTTTGGAGGTGTGTAGTGATGAACTCTGCTGAAGCTACATGAAGTTTGGAGGTGTGTAGTGATGAACTTTGAAGCTACATGATGTTTGGAGGTGTGTAGTGATGAACTCTGAAGCTACGTGAAGTTTGGAGGTGTGTAGTGATGAACTCTGAAGCTACTTGAAGTTTGGAGGTGTGTAGTGATGAACTCTGCTGAAGCTACATGAAGTTTGGAGGTGTGTAGTGATGAACTTTGAAGCTACATGATGTTTGGAGGTGTGTAGTGATGAACTCTGAAGCTACGTGAAGTTTGGAGGTGTGTAGTGATGAACTCTGAAGCTACATGAAGTTTGGAGGTGTGTAGTGATGAACTTTGAAGCTACATGATGTTTGGAGGTGTGTAGTGATGAACTCTGAAGCTACGTGAAGTTTGGAGGTGTGTAGTGATGAACTCTGAAGCTACTTGAAGTTTGGAGGTGTGTAGTGATGAACTCTGCTGAAGCTACATGAAGTTTGGAGGTGTGTAGTGATGAACTTTGAAGCTACATGATGTTTGGAGGTGTGTAGTGATGAACTCTGAAGCTACGTGAAGTTTGGAGGTGTGTAGTGATGAACTCTGAAGCTACTTGAAGTTTGGAGGTGTGTAGTGATGAACTCTGCTGAAGCTACATGAAGTTTGGAGGTGTGTAGTGATGAACTTTGAAGCTACATGATGTTTGGAGGTGTGTAGTGATGAACTCTGAAGCTACGTGAAGTTTGGAGGTGTGTAGTGATGAACTCTGAAGCTACATGAAGTTTGGAGGTGTGTAGTGATGAACTTTGAAGCTACATGATGTTTGGAGGTGTGTAGTGATGAACTCTGAAGCTACGTGAAGTTTGGAGGTGTGTAGTGATGAACTCTGAAGCTACTTGAAGTTTGGAGGTGTGTAGTGATGAACTCTGCTGAAGCTACATGAAGTTTGGAGGTGTGTAGTGATGAACTTTGAAGCTACATGATGTTTGGAGGTGTGTAGTGATGAACTCTGAAGCTACATGAAGTTTGGAGGTGTGTAGTGTTGATGAACTCTGAAGCTACATGAAGTTTGGAGGTGTGTAGTGATGAACTTTGAAGCTACATGAAGTTTGGAGGTGTGTAGTGATGAACTTTGAAGCTACATGAAGTTTGGAGGTGTGTAGTGATGAACTTTGAAGCTACATGAAGTTTGGAGGTGTGTAGTGATGAACCCTTCATCCATTGTTCTATCAACAAATGTTTTATTTATTAAAATAATGGTGATTGGGGCTCAATGTGCCTCTTGTTTCACGCCCACACTGCCCGTGTGTTTGTTTTTGTTAATTTATTTGCATGGTGTTCTCTGCAACATCATGTAAATGATCAAAATAGATGAGAAAAACAGATAAGGACACAAAGCTGCAGTGTTAGTTTCCTCATTAAAAATCCAGAACAAGCACGGCAGAGGACACGTCTCGACTCATCTCCATCAGGAACCGGTAAGTAAACTATTTTAAACATTATTTTAAGCTGAAATACTGTACTTAAAGCGTTTGAGAAAATTAAGGCTGTTTATTTTCACTTCAGAATAAGTACAGCTCTGGAAAATAAGAAACTACTTAAAAATGACGAGTTTCTTTCATTTTACCAAATGAAAAACCTCTGCAAACTGAACTGCTTGAATTTTTGCACCAGGAGTAAAGGCATAGTTATCCAAAGTTATCCAAAAGCAGTGTGGAAGACTGGTGGAGGAGAACATGATGCCAAGATGGCTGAAAACTGTGATTAAAACACAATATTGATTTCTGAACTATTAAAACTTTATGAATATTGTATTATTTGAGGTCTGAAAGCTCTGCATCGTTTTTGTTTTTTCAGCTATTTCTCATTTTCTGCAAATAAATGCTCTAAATTACAATATTTATATTTGGAATTTGGGATGAATGTTAACTATAGTTTATGGAATAAAACTCAAAAATAAAGTAGAAATAGCAAAAACAGAGAAACTGATTCAGAAACTGAAGTGGTCTCTTAATTTTTTTCCGAGCTGTACAGTATATGCTTCTCGTATTTAAATATTGTGTTTTATTACATTCTGCTAAAGCCTGCCCTCAGGATCATGCTGAACTAGTTAGACCAGTGGAGATGTTGGGTGTTAGGATGTCTTTGTTGGTCGAGTGTGGGTTTAGCGGCTGTGTGCCTCTAAAGGGAAACCATTAAGGACCAGTCAGAACGAAACTGAAAGATCTAGTCATTGGTTTTGAGGAAGATGGGCTGTGGCTGCGGTGCAGTTGTTGAAGAATATATAGAATATATAGATTGCTATATGCAATAAATAGTTTTGCATATATCATTGTGTTCTTTATGATTTGGTCTCTCTGCCTTTGTTAACCCTTGTGTGGTGTTCATATTTTTGTTACTCGTTTACTTTGTTACTTGTATGTAATTCAGCAAAATTAAGCAATTTTACATTAAAATGCTTTACACATGCTTGCTTCACCTAAATTGCAAGCGATATAAACAGCTTACATGGTTAATATTTGCCCTTTACCATTCTTATGTTACATTTCTTTTAAAAAGTGCTACTCTTTTTTTATTAGTTTTTTAATAAAATGTAAAAGAAAATGAATTAAACTCAAGATATGAGTAGAAAATTTGTTTAGTTTCAAATTTACAAATGAAGCAATGTTTATTAGCCCTTGGCCAAACATACTGTATGTAATATAAATGTGTGTGTTTGTGTGTGTGTGTGTGTGGTGAGGGGGGTGGGGGGTGGGGGGGGGGGTGTACAGTGTGTGTTTATCGAAAATGTGTTTTGATATATGTTTCTCACAAAAAATGAGCCAATGCCAATGAGTTTGAGTTAGAAAAAATATTTTTTTAGTATCATTTGATGAAAAATGAAAACGGGTCCCACAGACCCGAACACCACACAAGGGTTAAGCCTGAGGAGACAGCAACACTGGTACATTTTTATTTGTAAAGCTCTGTTGGGTAAACTCCTATTCTATTTGTGTCATTTTCTTTCTCTCACGTCTTAAGAGTTTCTATGATTCTTGCTCTTACAGAATTCTGCTCTACCAATTACCAATTAATTAAGATTAGTTTAGAACTGGAAAGAAAAGCTTTCTCCTATTCTGCATCATGGTCCTTATAATAACCTTCAACACAAATTACAGCTTAATGAATTTAATTGGCTTCCTTGAATAAGTGTAAAACTTTGGTGTAAAAAACAATTTGTGAGCCCTGTAAATTTTGCTCATTAAAATTAGAAGATTCTACTTAAAATTATCATTTTTTGAACTTAATTTAAACAGCAAGTACAGCCCAATATTGTGTGTGTTTATTTTGTTTAGAATTTTGTAGAAACATTGCAACTTGAAACTTTGAAACTTGAGCCCAGTAATCTTTGCTTATTATAATGAGAAGATGGTACCTAAATTTATACCCTTTAAACTTTGCTTTATTAAAAATATTGTGTGGGTTTATTTTATATATATATTTTAAATAATTTTTATCTCAAGGGACATTCTATACGGAGCCCGGGAGGGGCCGTGGATAAAAAAAAATCGAGTGAACGATATAGCAGTTAGTGCTCACGTTTTCTTTAATTCGAATAAAAGATTTCTGTAATTCGCGCGAACGTTTTTATGCGCACTAATAAGCTCAGAGGGAAAGGATAATTTTTTTCTCTTGATCTGTTACAGGGGTGTGGTGAAGATAATCAGTTATCTACATTTATAAACTGCTGATATTAATGCACTAGTGTTACAGTTAGATGTACAGTACAGTGTGCAGATTGTGCTGTGGTGGCGGAGTCTCCACAGCGCGTGGGGGAGAGTTGACCGCGGCATCAGTTCCCCCGCCGCGAGACACCTGCCGCGCGCGCAGTCCTCCTTCGCGGAGCTTATTTACCAACAATATAGACAAATAAAGTCCATTCCAGTCATGAATAAAGGAAACAAATATTTTACTAATGCAGGATAAATGTGTGTTATTAAAACCAGATCAAAACAAAGTTATAATGCAATGTGGAACTGTTTATTAATTTCTCAATAACATTCAGCCAGCCTCCAAGGAAATGCACATCTTCTTAAATCTAGTCATCATTATTACTTTTATGATATATTTAATCTATATTTGAATAATTTGTATAAAAATAATTTAGAAAATATACCTTCAACAAGTTTATAATTATTATATATTTTTTTATTTGAAGCTTGTAGTATGTTTCTGGGCAGGACACTGCGATTTGACAATATGCAGATATTCAGGACATTTTATCAGACATAGAAACAGAATAATTTTAGGAAACATATTGGAATAAATGATCAAATTGATCCAAATGATTATATGAAATGCCCATTTACTAAATATCGTAAAACATTGTATTTATAGTATTTTAGACCAGCTATTTAGATTTTATATAGTGTTAAATATTTAAAGCAGCTCTTTTATGAGCCAGACAACTGTCACACATTGCATTAATTTTGTATTATCTTTATTTCCTTTTACAGTGTACATTTGGACCTAATTCTTATAGCTGTATATTTATAAAATTATACTTATTTATGTTATATTGTTGTTGAAAATAAGAAATAAAAAAACAGTTTCACATTGCATCATAACTTTGTTTTGATCTGGTTTTAATTACACACATTTATCCTGCATCAGTAAAATGACAGGAATTGACTGCATTTGTCTATATTTTGTAACCGATGCCGCGGTCAACTCTCAACCCCGCTCTGTGGAGACTGCACAACCACAGCACAATCTGCACACTGTACTGTACATCTAACTGTAACACTAGTGCATTAATAATCAGCAGGTTATAAATGTAGATAACTGATTATCTTCACCGCACCCTGTAACAGATCAAAAGAGAAAAATTATCCTTTCCCTCTGAGCTTATTAGTGAGCATAAAAACGTTCGTTCGAATTACAGAAATCATTAACTTGAATTAAAGAAATGGTTCACTCGAATTACAGAAATCGTTCACTCGAATTACAGAAATCGTGAGCATGAATTAAAGAACTCGTTAACTTGAATTAAAGAAATCGTTCACTCGAATTACAGAAATCGTGAGCACGAACGAATTAAAGAAATTGTGAGTACGAATTAAAGAAATCGTTAACTTGAATTAAAGAAATCGTTCACTCGAATTACAGAAATCGTGAGCACGAATTAAAGAAATCGTTAACTTGAATTACAGAAATCGTTCACTCGAATTACAGAAACCGTGAGCACGAATTACAGAAATCCCGGGCTCATACTTCTACTTCAATAAAGTAAAAAAAAAAAGAAGGCTATTTTTTCCATGTGTTGATATATTGTTGTAGAAACTTATGTGTCTGATTATGCTGTAATTGCTAGTCCTTCAGATGTTTCAGATTACATATACATGACTGACCAGAGACACAAGATCACGAATTACACAATTTTTCATTGTGGGAAATCGCCAACTCACCTCACAGCTCTCCAAAACATGTTTATCACAAGAACACATCAGAACTAAACACACATGAGAACTAGCGATACCATGCCAGTGCATCTCTAGAGAGGGGAATACGCACTTGAAGTGAGCCCCAAATGAAACAACTGAGTAAAATCAGAGTTTATAAATCTTTTTCTCATTTTTATACTGAAATGTTGGCTTATGTCTTCAACACAGAAAAATATCAAATGTTTCAGAACTCTCTCTCTCTCTCTCTCTCTCTCTCTCTCTCTCCACAGTCATGAGGTCAGCACTGCATTGTCTCCTGCTGTTCTCAGGTCAGTGGAGTTCATGATCATGTGTAAAACTCTCTGCTGCTTCATTACTGTACTGCCATGCTGATGAGAGATTTTAACCCCTACAGCTCTGTGGACTCTCTCCTTCTGTGGAACTCATCAGTTTCATGTGGAGAACTACAAATTGAACTGGACTGAAGCTCAGAAATACTGCAGAGAGAAATACACTGATCTGGCAACCATTGAGAACCAGGAGGAAATGACTGCTGTAAAAGCTGTTGTAAACATGGCAACTGGCACATTCTGGATTGGAATGAGACAGGACCCTAAACAGAAGAACACAAGAGTAAGCATGTGAACATTTAATACATATCTAATTGTTTTTTTATTGTAGATAATGTTGAGTAAATGAAATTCCAAAAATGGGACCCTATTTAAAATGTAAATAAAAATGTATTATTAAATGTATTCACAGTAGAATATAGATCACAGATCAGAATCAGTGTCAAACAGGTCACTGATCAGTGTATTAATGTGTCTCTAGAGCTGGATCTGGTCAGATGGGAGTAACTCCTCATACAGTAACTGGAAACATGGACAGCCTGACAATGGTGCGGGTGGTGATAACTGTGTGCATTTATGGAATGAACATGATTACGAATGGACTGATGCAGGCTGCGATTGCCGAATTCCATTTGTCTGCTATAAAGGTGAGTAATATGGGATTATAAATCCAGTATATCTGATAGATCTCAAATTTATCACCTTTTTAATATTTGTGTTTGGAGCAGTTACCCTGCTCAGTATAAGCAGTAATGAAATGAAGAGGTAAACACATCATTAAAAGATCTTCAGAGCATGAGTTTGATTGTTACATCTTCAAACCCAACTTTTTACAGAGATCCCGATGATCCTGATTAAAGAGAAGAAGACGTGGAAAGAAGCTCTGAGATACTGCAGAGAGAATCATGAGGACCTGGTCTCAGTCGAAACAAAGCAACTTCAGGACTGGGTGGAGTTTGTTATTAAACCTGCCTCCACTGATAATGTGTGGGTGGGTCTGCGTCACACCTGCACTCTGAGCTTCTGGTTCTGGGTGAGTGGAGAGTCCGTCTGCTACCAGAACTGGGCTCCAGGGAACGGGACGGGAGTGGAGGACTGCAGTAATGGAGAAAGATCAGGAGCGGTTCAGTCTGGAAGTGGGAAGTGGGTCAGTCTTCCACAAACCCAGACCCTCAACTTCATCTGCAGCACCGTCTAGAGCAGGTCTGCAGTTTAAATATTAGTCAACAGCTATAGTAGCCTGGGTACCACTTTAAAATAAGACTACCTTCATAAAGGGTTTAATTAATAATCAGTTATAACACATACGTAGAAATGTATGTAGACCTGTTGTTTGCCAAATAGTGAACGCACAGCCACATAACTGATCATTAATTATTTTTAAGGCATTTACAACCTAATTAGTAACCATTAATAAACTAATTGCAAACCATTTATAAACCCTTTATAAAGGTAGTCTTATTTTAAAGTGGTACCGTAGCCTGTATAGTGAGAGTCCATGCGAGAAGATTCTATCCTTCAAACCTTTAAAAAGGTCTCATTCCATCATTTTTTTCTTTAATTTTAAAATGTCTAGTTATGGACACTAGTATGAATGAATGTCATGTGAGAGGTTTTTTGTGGGAAAAAAACCCAGGTGTTTCTCTTTAGCCCTGCTTTAGATCAGTGAATCACTGGTCTTCAAAGAAAGACAGGATTTGGCTCTTGCTCATGAATATTCATACATGCAAACATATCGCCTCTGATTGGCTAACAGCACTGCAGTAGAGAACGCCTACCTGCCTTCCCTCCCACAGTCAATTTTACTGCTCTAAAACTCTTACAGTCTAGAGAGACTGTGTCTATAGTGAATGTGAATAGCCTAAAACTTTTTAATCTTTAAACTTTTATTAATCTTAAGATTTCTTCTCTTGACTTCTTGCACATTAATTGCTTAGCTGGTGTGATTAATCATATACATTTGTGATTGATAGACAGTAGATTACTGTTTGTTTGCTGTAATTACTCAAAACTGGTGTAAAATCTTAACACTTAATATTATTCTATTGTTCTGCATATTAAATCATCTTAATGTCTCATTTATCTAAAGTATTTCCCCTTGATAATAATGTATCATAATGTGATATATTACCAAAAGTATTCCTGCATGTGATATAATCTGAAGCTACATGAAGTTTGGAGGTGTGTAGTGATGAACTCTGAAGCTACATGAAGTTTGGAGGTGTGTAGTGATGAACTTTGAAGCTACATGAAGTTTGAAGGTGTGTAGTGATGAACTCTGAAGCTACTTGAAGTTTGGAGGTGTGTAGTGATGAACTCTGAAGCTACTTGAAGTTTGGAGGTGTGTAGTGATGAACTCTGAAGCTACTTGAAGTTTGGAGGTGTGTAGTGATGAACTCTGAAGCTACATGAAGTTTGGAGGTGTGTAGTGATGAACTCTGAAGCTACATGAAGTTTGGAGGTGTGTAGTGATGAACTCTGATGCTACATGAAGTTTGGAGGTGTGTAGTGATGAACTCTGAAGCTACATGAAGTTTGAAGGTGTGTAGTGATGAACTCTGAAGCTACATGAAGTTTGGAGGTGTGTAGTGATGATGAACTCTGAAGCTACATGAAGTTTGGAGGTGTGTAGTGATTGGTGTAGTGACTGCAGAAAGTTGGTGAACTCGGTGCACTATGCTCCTCAGCATCCGCTGACCCCGCTCTGTTATTTTACACTGATAGAGCACAGAGTCGCTGTTGTTCTCAGTCTCTTCCACTGAGTTATAATATCACTGACAGTTGGCTGTGGAATATTTAGTAGTGAGTAGTGAAATTTCACCACTGGACTTGTTGTTGCACAGGAGCTGCATCCAATCACTGTACCACAGTGCTGGAGTTCACTGAGCTCCTGAGAGAGACCCATTCTTTTACTAATATAGAAACAGTCTGCAGTCAGCCTAGCTGCTTTGCATGGTGAGATTTCAGATAACACATCTGATCCATCATCTGTCCAAAGATTAAAAGTGTCCCCTGCTGGAGCTTTATTGTATTGCTGTACTTAAGTGACTGAAGTGACTATTAAGATTTAATTTACCATCCTAATTCAGTTGGTTAATGCATCTAGAGTTGCCAATCATCAGTTAAAAATATGGATGCATTAAAAATTAAGTCTGTTGGTTGCTAATCCTAATATCATCCCTACAGTAAAACATGTTGGTGGTAGTATCATGCTATATGGGTACTTCTCAGCATCAGGGACAAGCAGACTGAGAACAATCAAGGAATGACGGATTACAGACAAATCCCTGAAGAAAATCTTCTCAGAGTGACTGGAGGGACGCTTCACCTCAAAAATGACCCAGATGAGTTTTAATTTTCTATATCTTTGCAATAAATTAATTTAATCATTCAATATTTAATGTATTCCTCAATTAATTTGTTTTTTTTTTATTATAGTACATCCTTATTTTATTTTATCATTGTTAATTTTTTGAATAAGTGGTACAAAAAGGGCTCATTTTTAAAAGTAGGTAACGTAAAAATAAAAAAATGATGCATGATGATCAAACCTAGTTCTGTCACATCCTGGTCTCGTCTCGTGTCTGTGTGTCTTCCCCACGTGACCTGTGCTCCCCTGTGTCTCAGTACTTTTCCACCTGTGTCTCATTTGTAGCTCCGCCCCTTCCCCAGGTGTTTCCAATTCTAGTGTGTTTGTGTTACTATAAATAGCCCTCCTCTGCCACCTTGTCCTCCGTCGGTCTTTGCACCCTCCCCTGTTGTTTTGTGTTTCTGTGCTTCGTAGTTTCTCCGTTTTTCATAGCCTCTGTTCCTTGTTATTTTCCCTGTTTATTGCCCTGCTCAGTTTAGTCTTCCTAGTCCTGTTTATTTCTAGTTTCCCTTGTTATTCTCTTGTATATACCCTGCTTTGTGTTTATTTTCTAGTTTTGCTCCTTATATATATATTCCCTGTTTGTTTATCATTATTATTATCTCTAGTTTGTTTATGTTCTCTAGTCTCCCTCGTTTATTTTGGTTTATTATCTTTGTTACGTGTTTACTTGTTTCTTTGTTTATCTTTGTTATTTATTTATTAAATATTTCCTTTTGTTCTTACCTGCACTTGTGTCCGCTTTCCTTGTCTCCCTGCCTGGGTCATCCGTGACAAGTTCACTTAGGAATACATTGTATACTGATAGATTGAATTAATTTATTGCTAAGATGGATCATAGAAACTCTCAGCTACACAAAAAGGTATATAGTAAATGAATGCGGGTCAATTTTGGCCCATGTGTGCATTAGAGAGGGTGGGACACAAAAAAGGGCATTTATTCAAAAAGTAGGTAAGGTACAAGTATAATAAGGGTGTATGATGATCAAAAATAAGTTAATTGAGGAATACATCGTATACTGAAAGACTGAATTAATTTATTGCTAAGATATATCATAGAAACACTCAGCCATACATAAAGTTACATATAAAATGAATGCGGGTCAATTTTGACCCTTGTGTGCATTAGAGACACAAATAAGGGCATTTATTCAAAAAGTAGGTAAGGTTAAAATAAAATAAGGATGTATGATGATCAAAAACATGTTAATTGAGAAATATCCTAAATTCTGAATGTCTGAATTCATTTGTTGCTTAAATATACTATAGAAACTCTCAGCTATACACGAAGTTGCATTTTTGACCCATGTTGCGAATTAGAAAGGGTTAAACATGGCAATGACCCAAAGCTTACAGCCAAAACAGCACTGGAGAGGCTCTTAGAGACTCTCCAGTGAATATATTTACATGGACAACAAAGCTCATACTTAAACCCCATCAGTGAAGAAACCTGAAGATGGCAGTGCACAGATAATTGCCAACTGATTTGACTGATCCTGAGAGGATCTGCCCCAAATAATGGGTTAAACTTCCCTTTTTCTGGTCTGAAAGTCCAACAAGTCCAGCAGATATAATGGCAAAAAGCTCTCTACAAAGTATTTAAATTAAAACTCTGATACGTTACTGAATCTACTGTTTTTTAAATATATATTAACTAAGCTTTGTATCTAAAATTGAATAAAAATAAGTTGAATATCATTTTAAATGCAAGTTAAACTTTTAAAATTGGAATTGATTAGAAACAAACACATAAAACTGGATAAGAGGGAGGATCAGGAGGCTCAGAATAAGATGGGAGGAACTTGAATGGAAGGCTTGAAGATCAAAAAGGTGACGGAAAAACAAATCAGTAGGAAAATGAGAAACAAAAAGAAAAACAGAATAAAAAAAAGATGGAATAAAGAAAAAGATAAGAATAGCATTTAAGCAATTGAAACTAAAAGTCCGGACCATGTACCTAACCATGTATCCACTGCACCTCAATTTTTCCTTTTTGCCATGCTTCTTTTTCTTTATTTTAATTGTTTAATGGATGACAATAGAATGCTTTGACTTCCTGCAATTAATACAAAAATCCTAAACATCCTAAAAAACAAACCCAATTAAGATTGAGATTAATCCAAGCCAAGACAACGTCTTTTAAAGTAAAAAATAATAAGAATAAAAGAACTTTATAGTTAAAGTTGGAGAATAGTTAGTATATTTATGTCAATGTTTCAGAACAATGAATGTATTTAATAGATATTGATTTTTCCCCATGATTTAAAACAATGTGTCCTCTATGCCATGTGTGCAGCTGTTGTGTTCCTGTGTGTTTGTTCATTTGCATTTATTCACGCCATGCAAATGATCATCATTGACTCAATGACCGCAGAGATGTACAGTATCTTATCTTGCCGCACACAACCTATCAGAAGAGACGCACTAGGTGAGGTAAGAAACTCTAAATCAATTCTACTGCTGTTTACAGTGCTTTTACAGGAATTTGAACATTCTGTAGTGTAAGGCTGTGTGTTGGTAAGATATTGATGATATGATTTAATACTACTACAAAACTGTAAGCAAGGCAATTGATTGTGAACATAATTTTTTTTTATTTTAGCATCTGACAACAACATTGCTATCTAGTGGATGGGGTTTAAACACAACACAAAATTAATGGAGAATTCTGGTGTAAAATGGACTTTTGTTGTAGTAAAACATGATAAAAAGTTCTTACCTTTGAAGAATAGCACACCTCCGTTCTCCCACTGTCTATTTCTCTCTCTCTCCACAGTCATGAGGTCAGCACTGCATTGTCTCCTGCTGTTCTCAGGTCAGTGGAGTTCATGATCATGTGTAAAACTCTCTGCTGCTTCATTACTGTACTGCCATGCTGATGAGAGATTTTAACCCCTACAGCTCTGTGGACTCTCTCCTTCTGTGGAACTCCTCAGTTTTATGTGGTGAACTACAAATTGAACTGGACTGAAGCTCAGAAATACTGCAGAGAGAGCTTCACTGACTTGGCAACCACTGAGAACCAGGAGGAAATGGATGCTGTAAAAGCTGCTCTCAACGGTAAAACAGGCCATTTCTGGATCGGAGTGAGACAGCAACCTGGACTGAGCATCATTGTAAGCAGTTATATATACAAACACAGATACAAACATGCAAGTGTCTAATCCTCCTGTATAGAAGATCTGATCAGGTGTGTTTGGTAAATGTAAAGCTTCTTCTATCTGGCACAATGGCACCTAAAATAAACCTAAAAGAGTCAGAAATGTCTCTGTTCACAAGGTGTTAGCACTGTCTTACATCCACCCCTCCATTTTCCAAAGGCTAGAGGGTACTTTATGTCACCGGGGAAAGGACGCACACCAAATGACAAAATACTTTTTCGGGTGTTTTATTCTGATAGATCCCACTCTAGGGATTTTTATGAAATATTGAATATAAAATGTATATGAATTATAAAACAATAGGAAATAAACAAACAACAATAAATCACTGGCTTCTTACAGACAATGAGCCTCAAATATGAAATAAAAGCAAAATAAAGACAATCAGCACTTGCTGAGCAGAAATATTAGTCTCAATGCACAACAACACTGCACCACCTATCTTTGACTTACTGCAACTGCAGTGTACAGATTTATAGACTTTTATCAGAGCTTGTACTCAATTGTACTCAAAATAACAAAAATAAAATGAATACACTGTAAAACCCTAGCTTAGAACACAGTACAGTATTTGGTAGTGGCACTAATTACAGAAAATAGATAAATCACATTAATACCATTAACAGAGCTCTTTTTATATTTGTTTTTAAGCTCACCTCGATTTACTCAGCTTTACTCAACAAGACTGTAACCCAGAAAAATACAAGGCTTGACCACGAGGAGCACACTACCCTACAGAAACAATGCCATCTGCCCGCATCTGGTTGTGATTCATCCAAAATACATGTTTAGAAAGGCAATATAGGCATCTACTACTGTTATAGGCCAACTAAACCTTATATTGTTCAGTATTTCCTGATTTTTACCTTATATTTCATAAGGATGGCTCTGGATGAATCCTAAAATGGAGCACCACCATACACTGCAGCTTGAGTCCCCTTCTCTACCATGCTCTTAGCTCCTCCCTTTCCTCTCTCAGGGTGACAACACTTCTGATTGTGTTTCTTAAAGTTACAGACACACATTTTAAAGGTGTGTACTCAATTCACCACCTGGCTACATTTATAATGGTATAGACTCAAGACACTCAAGATTCCCACTTACATCTTCCTTCAAATAAGCTCAGTTCACAAAAATTCTCACACATTTTATGTTTCCTAGCTAAAATCTGTCGTTTCTCCCGATTTTGTTCCCCAGTTTCCTGCAGATCCATTTCTTCTATTGGTTGTGACTATGTGTATAGTGTCAGGTCATTGTGAGGCTCCTGGAAGCTGCATGTTTGCCTGATGTACAGTATTGTGCAAATGTTTTAAGCACCTGTGGGATTTTTTTCAGCAAAAAAAAGCTTCTTATCTGTGCAGTAAGTGTTTATTATCTCAGTAAAACACATGAAATCAGCATTTCAATAAATACAAACAGCAATTTTACAAAAAGCATATTTGGTGACTTAGAACAACATCTCCTAATCTCTCCTCATCTGAGTTATTTTTAGTTCTAATCATATTAATCAACACCTGGTTCGGTAAATTACTGGTAAATGTGGTAAATCAGGTGAGCTGCTGACGGAACTGAACATAATAATATACACATGCTGGCTGAGGAACATCCAGGAGAAATCTGGAATCTCTACACTTTGTTCTTCAGCTTCAGGCTCACAGGATATAAAACATACTTATAGTTAAAAACTAGAATTCCTTCTTACGTTTTACTGTATTTATGTTTATTTGCACCTGTATAAATCATATGTGGTGCTTTTTTCAGGCAAAAACACTCATATTACTGAGATAAATAAATTAGTATGTTTTACTTTGGTGCCTAAAACCTATGCACAGTACTGTATATAGTGGTATGGGAGGGATGGGTGGCAAAAAATCTTGACTCATTAATCATCATGTCGTGTCCTTGCCCTGTTTCCTGTCTGTTCTCATGTTTCTCGGTATGTTTTGCCTGTGTTCTCTTCTCTTTGTGTGTTCCCCAGTAATTTTCCATTCATGTGTTACTAATTTGTAGCTCCGCCCCCTCGTTACCTGTTTCCCCAGGTGTATTTACGTTCATGTGTATGTTTCCTGTGTATATATAGCCCTAGAGTTTCAGTCTAAGTTTTGTCAGTCTTTGCACTAACCCCTGTTGTCTGCCTCCACGTCTTCCTGCCTGCATATCCCTGACACATCACTGACTTCCAATGTGCTTATCCCAATTGGCTGACCCCTAGGCTTATGGGCTGGCCTTGTTGTTGGGGTATTTTGACTTCTGGGGAAGCCTCTAGGACAAGGTTCCTAAATTTTGGCCCTGGAACCCCCTGCCCTGCAAATTCATGGCTTGATTTAACTAATCGGCTCATCATCAAGCCCAGTTTGGCAGTTGAGTCTTTATAATTCACCAGGACCAGGATTAAAGATCATTGTTCTAGGAAGAAATTTGTGACCTTTAACACCCAACCTCACCAACACCAACACCTTTCCCTGATTATTACCCATTACCCCTCACACCAGTTTGCAATACCCTTAATAGTGTCTATATATATGCTAACAATACACAAGAATAGTGTTTCCCAAACCTGGTCCTGGAGTCCACTGACCTGCACATTATAGTGGTTTCTCTGCTTTTAGGACACTGCCAGAAGCTCTTAAATCAGAATCACTTTTATTTTGTATTTCACAGACTATTGACAAACACTACATTACGAAAGAAGGTACAATAAACAATAAATAGAATAAGTAAATAGTTAAAAGTATTAAAGAAATAAAGAGCACTGAAATGGCTTATTAAGAAAATCATTAGTTGAATCAGGTGTGTTGGGAAGAGGGAAAGCAATAAAAATGCAGGGCAGGAGGCTCCAGGACCAGATTCTGGAAGCACTGTAAGAGACAAATTTAGAAAATTTTTACCTTATATTTCATAAGGATGGCTCTGGATGAATCCTAAAATGGAGCACCACCATACACTGCAGCTTGAGCCCCCTTCTCTACCATGCTCTTAGCTCCTCCCTTTCCTCTCTCAGGGTGACAACACTTCTGATTGTGTATTTCATAAGGATGGCTCTGGATGAATCCTAAAATGGGGCACCACCATACACTTAATCTTATTAAGGCTTATTAAGAAAATCATTAGTTGAATCAGGTGTGTTGGGAAGAGGGAAAGCAATAAAAATGCAGGGCAGGAGGCTCCAGGACCAGATTCTGGAAGCACTGTAAGAGACAAATTTAGAAAACGTCTAAAAAAAGCCTGACTCTTTTATACTCGTGGTGCTCTTGGTAAAAATTCAACTAAATAAAACTGTTGATCAATGGACCACAAATAGAATCAACTTTTCCCCATAGCTGCTCATTTTCTGTGTTTAATAAAGACCTGCATATGAATCCCTCACACTTGCATGGCACTGCCTTTTTATACTGTAGTGAAAATGTAAAATACTTGTGTTAATCTTCATTTTACTCAGAAATACAATTTAGAAATCAGTAAACCTTTAGTAATACTGACACCTGCTTTACATCTCTTGAGTGGTAGACATTTTCGCACCTGTAACTATACTCTGATATCTCTGACAAGCCTCTAAATTGAGGTCAGTGATCTGATCTGGTATTAATGTGTCTACAGAACTGGATCTGGTCAGATGGGAGGGGGAACTCTTCATACAGAAACTGGTACCCTGGACAACCAAGCAACCCTGTGGGTGATAGCTGCGTGCAGTTATGGAGTGAATATGGATTCCAGTGGAATGATGTGTCCTGCCATTGGCCAGATGCATTTGTCTGCTATGATGGTGAGTAACATGAGATAAATACAGGGGTTGGACAATGAAACTGAAACACCTGTCATCATTTTAGTGTGGGAGGTTTCATGGCTAAATTGGAGCAGCCTGATGGCCAATCTTCATTAATTGCACATTGCACCAGTAAGAGCAGAGTGTGAAGGTTTAATTAGCAGGGTAAGAGCACAAAATATTTAGTTTTGCTCAAAATATTGCAATGCACACAACATTATGGGTGACATAACAGAGTTCAAAAGAGGACAAATTGTTGGTGCACGTCTTGCTGGAGCATCTGTGACCAAGACAGCAAGTCTTTGTGATGCATCAAGAGCCACGGTATCCAGGGTAATGTCAGCATACCACCAAGAAGGACCAACCACATTCAAAAGGATTAACTGTGGATGCTGTAAGAGGAAGCTGTCTGAAAGGGATGTTCGGTATCCAGGGTAATGTCAGCATACCACCAAGAAGGACCAACCACATTCAAAAGGATTAACTGTGGATGCTGTAAGAGGAAGCTGTCTGAAAGGGATGTTCGGGTGCTAACCCGGATTGTATCCAAAAAACATAAAACCACGGCTGCCTAAATTACGGCAGAATTCAATCAGCACCTCAACTCTCCTGTTTCCACCAGAACTGTCAAAGTCAAAGTGGTTTTTATTGTCATTTCAGCTATATACAGAGTACACAGTGAAACGAAACAACGTTCCTCCAGGGACCATGGTGCACATAAACACAGTGTAGACAGAACAAAAAGTGCAACAGTACAAAAAGTGCAGACAAACAAAACAACACAATACAGACAAAGAAAAATAAATATCAAAACAGTGTGCAAATTATGCAGTGTGCAAAAAAAGACCAGTGAGGTAGTAATTACCTCTATTACGCAGTGTGCAATAGAGTCCAGTGAGGTAGTAGGGTTTTTTAGTGCTTTCATTTTCTGGGGTAAGTAGGGTAGAGTGACAGTACAGAAAAGAAATCAATTCAGTCTCTGCAGTTGAGGAGTCTGATGGCTTGGGGGTAGAAGCTGTTGCAGAATCTGGTCGTGCTGGACCGGATGCTGCGGTACCTTCTTCCCGAAGGCAGGAGGGAGAACAGTTCGTGTGAGGGATGGGTGGGGTCATTCACAATGCTGGTTGCTTTGCGGATGCTGCGAGTGGTGTAAATGTCCGTGATGGAGGGGAGAGAGATGCTGATGATCCTTTCAGCTGTCCTCACAATACGCTGGAGGGTCTTGCGGTCAGAGACGGTGCAGGTCCCAAACCAGGCAGTGATGCAGCTGCTCAGGATGCTCTCAATGGTCCCTCTATAGAAGAGTGTGAGGATGGGTGGAGGGAGACGGGCCTTTCTCAGCTTCCGGAGGAAGTAGAGACGCTGCTGGGCCTTCTTGGCTGTAGAGCTGGTGTTCAGGGTCCAGGTGAGGTTATCTGCTAAGTGGACACCAAGGAACTTGGTGCTCTTAACAAACTGCCCTGGGGGGCCCCCGTGTTCAGTGTGATGGTGCTGGAGGTGCTGCCCCCGAACCGGACTGACTGGGGTCTCCCCGTCAGAAAGTCCAGGATCCAGTTGCAGAGGGGGGTGTTGAGGCCGAGCGAGCTTAGCTTCCTGATGAGGTTCTGTGGGATGATGGTGTTGAATGCTGAACTGAATTCTATGAACAGCATTCTGACGTAAGTGTCCTTCTTCTCCAGGTGGGTGAGGGAGAGATGAAGGGTGGTGGTGATGGCATCGTCCGTGGAGCGATTGGGACGATACGCAAACTGCAGGGGGTCCAGTGAAGAGGGCAGTTGTGTCTTGATGTTCCTCATGACTAGCCTCTCGAACCACTTCATGATGATGGGTGTAAGTGCAACGGG
This sequence comes from Astyanax mexicanus, assembly GCF_023375975.1. NCBI lineage: Eukaryota > Metazoa > Chordata > Actinopteri > Characiformes > Acestrorhamphidae > Astyanax > Astyanax mexicanus. Next base: position 7,104,552 of record NC_064415.1, read on the forward strand.
TAGTCATTGAGGCAGGACACTGTGGACTTCTTCGGCACGGGGACGATGGTGGTGTCCGTCACCACAATCAATTATTGTGGTCTAAAACCAGGTGTTTCAGTTTCATTGTCCAACCCCTGTATGTGGTAAATTCAGTACATCAGGTACATCTTTGATTTAGTCACTTTTAATATTTGATCAATGTTCTCCTGCAGAGATTCCACTCGTCCTGATTAAACAGAACAAGACGTGGAGAGAAGCTCTGAGATACTGCAGAAAGAATCATGTGGACCTGGTCTCTGTTGAGAATGAAACAGTTCAGAACTGGGTGGAGATTATTGCTAAAAATGCCTCCACTGATAATGTGTGGGTGGGTCTGCGTCACACCTGCACCATGGGGTTCTGGTTCTGGGTGAGTGGAAACTCCATCTGCTACCAGAACTGGGCTCCAGGAAATGGAACAGGAGTGGAGGACTGCAGTAAAGGAGAAAGAACAGGAGGTGTTCAGACTGGAAGTATGAAGTGGATCAGTCTGCTTGAGTACAAGAACCTCAACTTCATCTGTTCCACCAACTAGAACAGATCTAATGTTTACATTTGTGTCAACAGCTATGCAGAGTTAGAGTCATAGACGAACATTGTTCAAAACTTTACATGAAAAATTACAATTCTACCAGTAAACCCTTAACCTTAACTACTTAAACTATTTGATAAGAATCCATATCTGATGTACAAGTCTTGTACAGGGGTTGGACAATAAAACTGAAACACCTGGTTTTAGAGCACGATAATTTATTGTGGCAATGGACAGTTCTGGTGGAAACAGGAGAGTTGAGGTGCACATTGAATTCTGCCGTGATTTGATCAGCCGTTATGTTTTTTGGATACAATCCGGGTTAGCACCCGAACATCCCTTTCAGACAGCTTCCTCTTTCAGCGTCCACAGTTAATCCTGTTGGATGTGGTTGGTTCTTCTTGGTGGTAAGCTGACATTAGATTTTACTGGTGCAAAATCTAGGCAGGTTAATTATTTTATCTTGTAATTCAGGGATTTCCTGTCACTGTTCTTTTATTGCAATAGCTGAAAGAATAAACTGTTATGAAATCTCAACACTTGTAAGGCCTGTTTACTAATTCTTTCTAATACTTTAAACCTTGACTCAACTATTTAGCCTTCATATTAATGTACCAAATTGAGTTACTGTACTAAATTGAAAGCAGTTGTGGTGAGTAATCAGTTCAATCTAATTGTAAAGAATAAGACTATATCTGAGTCCTAAATAGATACGATAAAGTATCTAGTAGGTTATTCTGATGTTGCGGAACTTTAAGAATGGTCTTCTTCTGCATTGTTCTTTTAAAAATTTGAGGATTTGATAGTACTGATAGAATGTTTTGTGAGCAAAGTGTACAGGGCTCTCAAGTTTTGAAGTTTGGTGTGTGTGAGATTGGGGGGGTGGGGTTTGTGGTGGGGTGCACTTTGTTGAACAAAGGGGGGGGGGGGGGGGTTGGAGTCCGCAGTTCTTTTTCAGTTGTTCACCGACGTGTTTCAGAGCTTTCGAATCGGACAGTTCTTCGCGCCTGACACTCTGGCTGAAACTCCACCCTCTTTGACTAGGTCTGCCTAACAACAGAGCGATCAGTATTCTGATTGGCTTAACGAGAGTACATTATAATATGCAGCCAATGGATTGGCAAGCGTGAGAAATACCATGTGTGGCGTGTGAGCGTGTAAACTCGCTGAGGTGCGTGTGTCAGACTTCAGACTTCAACCCCTGTAAATACCTGTGTAAAAACCTGTGTAGAAAGTTTTGAACAAATTTTGAATTAAGTTAAATTAATAAGAATGCAAAACATAGGACTAGGTAAGAGAGAGGATCCACAGACACAGGATAGGAGGGGAGTAACCTGGTGTAAAGACAAGATTAAAAAAGTGAAGGACAGGCAAAGCAGTAGGAAAATCAGAAACAGTACAACACAATAAAAGGAACACAGTATATTAACACTCCTATGATCTCAGTATTTTTTAAATATGTTCATTTTATTTTTTGCACTACAAAACCGGGTAAAATGTGTGTATAATTTTGCAGATGATGCTGCAGTTATAGTATAAATCATTATTTGCAGTCAGTATCAGGGTTGTGTTCCTATGTAACTCAAAAAACAATTAGAAAAAAAATAAATTAAAATTAGCCCATTTTTAAAGAAATACATTTGACCTTTATGCTTACATTGTTGATTGTGTCCTTTTATACTCTTTATACTTAAAGGTAAAATGTAAATCATACTTCAACAGAAGTATTTTAGATACTTGTGTACTTCTGCAACTTCTGGTGTTTTTTCATTTGCATCCAGACCATGCAAATGAACATCAAAAAGATGTGCAAATTGGATAAAGAGCCATGCAGTATCTTGTCATTACACACCCTGAAGAAGAGACAAGATAGCACATCATCTTCTCAAGCAACAGCAAGTAAGAAATTTATTTTAAGCACTGTAAACTATAGCTCATATCCTCACGTTCTTCATGTTCTTCAATTAACATGATTTAATATTGCAATTTAAATACCATAATTATGTTTTTAAGGTTTTGTATTTGTAGATTTATTCACCTTCAAATAATCTTACCTCTCTGTGTGTGCTGTGTTGAACTTTACCATAACTTTTAGCCTTTAAATTTGCTGGAGACATTGTTTAAATAAAATAAAAATATTTTTTTATTTTCATAAAATAAAATAAAATTAATAAGTACAGATTAGTATTAAAATCATACAAAAACAAATAACAGAAAACATAATATTTATAAAGTGTTGATTCATATAAAAAAGTTAATGTAAAAAAAAAAGATTTTAATGAACAAATGTCTATTGGCAATCTTTGGTGCATAAAAACAGAAATCTGCTTCTTTGTTCATTTACGAGAATATTAATTCTCTTTATGCTTTATTCAGACTTTGTAAAGTGACAGTGTGTTTTTATAACATAACAGTTTCCTAAAAGTATATATTTAAACAACTGAGATATGTAGCCTTGCTTACATTTTTGCAATATATAGCAATATATTAAATCTAAAGCCCTAAGTCATGATACATATTGTATCACCAAGTTCTTGCCAATACACAGCCCTTGTGCAAATGTATGCAAATGTAATCACAACAGCAGGTACGCATGCTTTGTTTATCAGAATGATCTCAGAGTCTTTTCTTGTTGCCACCAACAAAGGACAATTCTACAAATCTACAGAAATCTAAATATGGTATTGTATTATTTTTCATACATTCACTTTATCAAAAGTGTTTTGATCTGCTATAGACATTTACAAGGTTTAAAGTTTAAAAGTTGTGACCAAAATGTTGATATTATCCCAAAAATAAAGCTAATGTATGTCTTTTAATTTTAATATCCTTTAATCCATTCCAATTATCCAATTTAACATTTTTTCCCACAATCACAACCCTCTTTTTCAAGCTTTTTTCAATTACAGCGGTCAAAGACCCATTGAAGCAGCATTTTCCATAAAATTTACAAATTCGTTTAAATAGTTTAAAGCATCTTATTGTATTAAAGGTATATATCTGCATTTGTGAAGTAGCTCTGTGTATAAAGTGTATGCTTAGAGATGATTTTAAACACATGGCATTCTAAATGATCTAATATTATTAGAGATTATATGAATTAGAATCGTATGCAACCAAAACTTTTGTCTTTTACAGAACTTCCACTTAAAAAGCTTTGCCTTTACCCCCTTGCTACGGTAACCTAGAGAACACTTCCAAATTCAACAAATAATGCTCGTGGTAAAAGAAAAAGAGATAAACAATTGCATCCTCCATGTGAAACTTGAATCTTGAATGATGACTTTGGTTACCATTCGCTTACAGTATGTTAGAGGCATTCCATCAAATGCTAGAATGTTGTGGGAGTGTTGCATAAGCCAGACGGCATGCGATTAAATTCAAAAAGCCCAAATTAGATACGCAAGGCAGTTTTAGTTTAGGGTTGACTTGAAAGAGATGAGACTTAAGAGTTATTCTGGTGCCTCAGCATGTTTGCATTCCACTGCAAGAAAAATACTGACATCTTTTGGCAAAAATGCAATAGTGGAGGTGGGTAACACAGGTGAAACTCATAAACAAAATGGATTAAGAAATTGACCAAAGTAAGTTATTATGCAACAGCTAATATCAAATAGGAATAGAATTAATTACTGTTTTATTTGTGAAACCTGTATTCATATTATCCAAACTCTCTCTCTCTCTCTCTCTCTCTCTCTCTCCACAGTCATGAGGTCAGCACTGCATTGTCTCCTGCTGTTCTCAGGTCAGTGGAGTTCATGATCATGTGTAAAACTCTCTGCTGCTTCATTACTGTACTGCCATGCTGATGAGAGATTTTAACCCCTACAGCTCTGTGGACTCTCTCCTTCTGTGGGACTCGTCAGTTTCATGTGGTGAATACAGACAAAAACTGGGTTGATGCTCAGAAATACTGCAGAGAGAATTTCACTGATCTGGCAACCATTGATAGTCAAGAGGAAATGAACATTGTAAAAGCTGCTCTTAAGGGAATGACAGGTGATTTCTGGATCGGACTGAAAGAGATACCTGGACAGGTCCCCAGAGTAAGCAGTTGTGTTGTTTTAATTTGATTGATTAAGAATTGATTGCTAAAAATGTATTGTTTATGATATAATCTGAGATGTAAAAACTCTTTAGTTTCTCTGGTTACAGGATGTGTGGGCTTGAGTCACGTGACTTGGACACAAGATTAAATAAGACTAAAATATGTAGGTTGTAACGTGCAATACCCAACCTTTCCACCAGAGTTCACCTTATCCTAATTACTGAGTACTCCCAGTTCTATCTGTCATTCTCATCTGAAGATCATTTAATCTCTGTACGAATATCACAGTGTCTCTCAGACATATCCGCAGGGATGAAGGAGCATCACCTCCAACTAAACCTCTCAAAGACTGAACTTCTGGTTATTACATTACATTTGGCAGACACTTTTGTCCAAAGCGACTTACAATAGTCAAGTACAATGTAAAATAAGTTTAAAGGTAAAAACAACTTTGGATAGGGATAAAAGGAGGTCAAAGGGGAAAAATAGGATAGAGGAGTGAAGGAGGGGAAGAAGGAAATGAGGTTAGAAGTAGTTAGTGTGTTAGAGGTGTTAAGAGAGTAAGTGCTCTTTGAAGAGTTGTGTCTTCAGGAGTTTCTTAAAGATAGCGAGAGATTCTCCTGATCTGGTAGTGGAGGGTAGTTTGTTACACCATTGGGGAACTCTGTATGAGAACAGTCTGGATTGCTTTGTGTGAATGTTTGGCAAAGCGAGGCGACGTTCATTGGAGGAGCGCAGCGGCCGGGAGGTAGCGTAAGCCTTCAGGAGCGAGTGCAGGTAGGAAGGAGCCTGTTCTGTCATCACCTTGTAGGCGATTATAAGAGCTTTGAATTTGATGCGAGCATCAACTGGTAGCCAATGGAGCTCAATGAGCAGCGGGGTGACATGTGCCCGTTTTGGCTGGTTGAAGATCAGACGTGCTGCTGCATTCTGGATCATCTGGAGTGGTTTTACTACACAGGACGGGAGGCCAGTTAGCAGGGCATTGCAGTAGTCGAGGCGTGAGTTGACGACCGCTTGCACCAGGAGTTGGGTGGCCTGTTGCGTCAAGAATGGTCTAATTTTTCGGATGTTATAGAGCGCAAAGCGGCAGGACCGAGCAACTGAGGCCACATGGTGCGTGAAGGAGAGTTGGTCATCAACCAGAACACCCAGGTTCCTAGCAACCTTTGTCGGTGAGAGAGAGAGAGTCGATACTTATAGAGAAGTTGTGTTGAAAAGATGGTTTTGCTGGTATAACCAGAAGTTCAGTCTTTGAGAGATTTAATTGAAGGTGATGCTCCTTCATCCATGAGGATATGTCAGAGAGACACTGCGATATCCGTGCAGAGATTGAGTGATCTTCAGGTGAGAACGACAGGTATAGCTGGGTGTCATCAGCAAAGCAATGGTAGGAAAATCCGTGTGAGCGGACAACCTGACCAAGAGAGGTGGTGTATATGGAGAAGAGAAGGGGTCCCAGTACCGAACCTTGGGGAACCCCAGTGGATAAGGAGCGGGCTGAGGACAGCTGTCCTTGCCACGACACCTTGAACGAGCGCCCAGTGAGGTACGATCTGAACCATGACCGCACATTGTCTGCGATCCCCATGTTTGAGAGTATAGTTAGGAGGAAGTCATGGTTGACTGTGTCAAATGCGGCCGAGAGGTCCAGCAGAATGAGCACTGAGGACTGACCTGCAGCTCTGGCAGTTTTCAACGCTTCAGTCACAGACAACAGAGCCGTCTCGGTGGAGTGTCCTTTTTTGAACCCAGATTGGTTCTGGTCCAGAAGGTCATTCTGGGAGAGGAAGCCAGAGACCTGATTTTATACAAGCAAAATCATCTATCTAACACAACTTCTCCATAACCATTGACTCTCTCTCACTCTCCCAGACAAAGGTTGCTAAAGGAACCTGGGTGTTCTGGTTTGGTTGATGACCAGCTCTCCTTCAAGCACCATGTGGCCTCAGTTGCTCTACTACCAGATCAGGAGAATCTCTCACTATCTTTAATAAACTCCTGAAGACAGAGCTCTTCAAAGAGCACTTACTCTCCTAACACCTCTAACTAACTACCTTCTACTACCAGATCAGGAGAATCTCTCGCTATCTTTAATAAACTCCTGAAGACAGAGCTCTTCAAAGAGCACTTACTCTCCTAATACCTCTAACTAACTACCTTCCACTACCAGATCAGGAGTGTCTTTCACTATCTTTAATAAACTCCTGAAGACAGAGCTCTTCATATGGGGAGTCCTAATGAGTGGGTTGGGTAATTGGCAGTGTAAATTGGGGAGAAAATGATCTACGAGCTACGTTGATGACAGGCTCTTAGGGGCCTTGCTATGGTAGTCTTTTTATAGCTTCTTAGGAAGCTTCTAGTGGGAATTGTAGTCACTTACACCTGTTTTCAATTCTCCTATTAGAGCCTGTACTTACACTTCCTCTCTTTTCCTCACTCACAGTTTACTGATCGTATATTCATTTGTCTCTAGAGCTGGATGTGGTCAGATGGGAGTATTTTCTCATACACAAGTTGGAGCTCTGGACAGCCAGACAACAATGTGGGTGACAATTGTGTGACAGCAAAGAGTGATTTTGGGTTCAGTTGGAATGATTTACGCTGCTATTGGACAAAAAACTTCGTCTGCTATAAAGGTGAGTAATATGTGGTGATAAATGCAGCACATACAATCCCAATTTTAAAGATATTGGGGTTCTGTGTATTTTATTCACAACTGGACATAGAGCACATACCAGATTATAAAAATGAGATGTTTATTTTTTCAATCTAGTTGTGGTCCAATCTAAAGACAGCAGCTGCCTAGGAAGTAATTGCCTTCAAGGGCAGCTCTCTTGTTTGGCAGCATTTGAACTAATAAGGAACGTTTAGAGGCAGTGTGTTCAGGACCAGTGACGTGCACAGGAATCTTGAAGGGCAGTTGCTCTAACCTGAAGAAAGGTTACTCAAGTTAATCACTTACCTGAGAGACAGGATGAATCTTGAACAGCGGCAGCTATTTTTCTTTCCTTTGCACTTCTGTGGGAAGTGTCTTGCCAAATATTAAAGAAAAATTAAATACTCATTATTTACTTAATAAATATTAGATGTTTTATAGGAATGTATGAGGACTGTAACCAAAATATAATGATGCTACACAATTATAGACATGACCCTGTACCAAATGTTTAAGTTCATCAAGTTCTGAATACATAAAAAATTGTCAAACATCTCATATTTGTTTAATGAACCTACATTTTATTTTTAATTCTTTTTAAATGTATAAACATTTTACATTTAGTCCCAATGTTTTCAGAATTGGGGTTGTATTTGCAGTAATTATACATGGCCAAAAAAAAGTCTTCACCTGAATTTAAGTAAGTAAATGATGTGGGGTTGATGCTGCAGTTGGTCTACAGGTTTAGGTTCAGCAACAGTATGTGCTGAAAGACTGAGGTCAGCTGACTACCTGAACATACTGAATATAGACCAGGTATAGTCCAAGATGACAATGTCAGGATTCATGGAGCTGGAATTGTGAAAGGGTTCAGGGTTCAGGGAGCATGAGATCATAATTTTCACACATGGATTGAGAGAGAGTTCACACAGAGTCCTGACCTTAACCTCACTGAGAATCTTTGGGATGTGCTGGATGGAGAAGAGCTGCTTTGTGCAGTGGTCAGACTCTACCATCATCAATGCTGCTGCAAGATCTTGGTGAAAAATGAACGAATGCAACACTGGATTTAAGTAAATCTTGTGATGTTGCAGAAGCTTATTGATACAATGCCACAGTGGATGCATGACACAATCAAAGATAAAGGCTGTCCAATGAAATGGTGTGTGTGACCAAGTTGCTAAATCTATATCTTTACCCTTCTGCAGAGATTCCCCTTGTCCTGATTAAAGAGGAGAAGACGTGGAGAGAAGCTCTGAGATACTGCAGAGAGAATCATGTGGACCTGGTCTCTGTTCACACTGAGGGAATTCAGGAATGGGTACAAATAGCTCTTAACTACGCCTCCACTGAAAATCTATGGATCGGCCTGCGTCACACCTGCACTCTGAGCTTCTGGTTCTGGGTGATTGGAGAGTCAGTCTGCTACCAGAACTGGGCTCCAGGGAACGGGACGGGGGAGGAAGACTGTAGTGAAGTCGAAAGATCAGGAGCGGTTCAGTCTGGAAGTAAGCAGTGGATCAGTCTGCCGGAGACCCAGACCCTCAACTTCATCTGCAGCACCGTCTAGAGCAGGTCTAAGAATTACAGTTGGAAGAAAAAGTATGTGAACTATTTGGGATTATACTTGGATCCAAGTAATCCCAAAGGGTTCGCATACTTTTTCTTGCAACTGTATATATTGTATTTTGGAACATATACATCTTACAAATAGTCATAGTCAACAAAAATACTGATAACTATAATTTGTTTGAATTTTAGAGATCTGGAAGAGAATGCAGGGCATTCAAATGAATCTATATTTAAGAATCACACTGATTTTTCATAGCTATTTCTTACTGACTAAGGCTGTTTTATTATTTCCAGTTTTTGACCACTTTACAAGCAGTCTATCTCATAGCGGCAACCTCTTTTGGTCTATTTCTTTACTTTACACATGGAAGGCATTACCTCAACTATATGGGATTATAGGACTGTTCTAGTAATAATTATCTGCTTTTCCACAACAGAGACAAATGTTACTTCAGTACTAAGGTCATGCTGTGTCGTTGTGGACCCATTAGCCCAGTTGCAGTTCCTATTTCTATTTGAGCAAGAAACAGAGTAATATTGTGGAAGTATTGCTAGCGACAGAATAGAGATACATTCTGTGTGTTTTCTCAGAAATGTCTTTCTGTCTTCCCAAAAGAAAAGCCTTAGTAATAGTTGTCAGCCTTGTGCCTACCTACAATAAATTGGATTTCCTTTGCTTTACTAGAATTCAGTGTTTAAGTTTTTGGTAATGGTTATGGTAATAGTTATTTAGAGGTTAAGTTAGACCATAGCAATTACAGTTCAGACGCTAGCCAATAGACAGGTCCCCCTGTTTTTAAGCTCTATCATTGACCAGTTCTGAGGCCAAGTTAGCTTACCATGCTAATAAACTGGTCCCAGTTGTGCCCTACAGTTCCTTTCCATTTACATGGACAATTCTAGCCAGACATGATCATGATCATTACCACCCACTCCACTGCCCACTCTGGGTGGTAATGTATTCTATGATGTAACTCTCATAATTCAAATGCACATCGCCTTGACATGAGTACTCTGGCCAGTGTTCAACCTCACTCACTAGATAACACACCACAACATATATACAGGGTGATTGTTTTGGTATGTTGCATAGACTGTAAGTCACAGTTAATTTACCATTATAACTCAATTAAATAAACTGTTGTGAAGTCTCAGCATTTGTAATATTGTTTTTTTTATTTGTTGTGAAAAAATTAGGTGTAACCTTTGGGAAGAATTGTGTAATACACCCCCACCATGCTAATTAGTGCAGTGCTGAGAATAATAATAATAATAATAATAATAATAATAATAATAATAATAATCCTGTGGGGTTCTGAGTATCAAAGAACAGGGTAAAAGGAAGAAAATAATAAAGTATACAGAGAAACAAAGACTACAGTCTGTAATTATTATAGAACTACAAAGTATCCTATATAATCAATGGAGCTGATAATATGGACAATGAGTGCAGAAACAATAAGGTGGTATTAATGAAGTGAGCAGGTGATATTTAGTTCTTTAGGAGGATGATGTCTGACAAAAGATAAAGAGCTGTAGATCATGTGGCTAATACTATACTAATAATTCTTACAGTAAAACATGGGGGTGGTAGCTTCATGCTACAGTGATGTTTCTCAGCATCAGGGATAGGAAAACTGCGAACAGCTAATTGGTGGAAAATTGCAGTCAAATCCTGGAAGAAAATTTACTCTACAGCACACAAACTCTGAGTGACTGGAGGGAAAGTGTACCTTTAACCATGACAATAACCCAAAGCATACAGCCAAAACAGCACTGGAGTGGCTCTTTAAAGACCAGTTTCTAACAAAGAGGCTTCTTGAATCAAAGATCTGAAAAGGTTCTGAATTCACTGTATATAAATGTTAAACTAAATAAGTTTCATGCCTGAAATGTAAGGTGAATAAAGTTAGAAATAAAATACTTAACTTAGTTCAACATATCATTAAAGAAATTACTCAATTTGAATTGTTGCATACAACACTATATACAACATACAGAAGTAAGGACAGAGCAACGCCAGATCAAATAGGTGAAGGACAAGCAAAGCAGTAGGAAAATCAGAAACAGAGAAGCAGTACAGACTAAAGAAAACGACGATAGAGCCAATATATCAAGCAGTGCAGTGGATCAAAATCAAAATTTGGCTTTTTTCACAGCTGAAAGTCTGAACATGTACCCCAGCTCATACTTCTTTTTCATTCCATCACTGATCATCAGTAAATTTTGTATTTTATTTGAAAATCAAGAGACCAGAGTCTGGGGGACGAGTGGAGAAACACACAGTCCAAACTGCTTGAGGTCTAGTGTGAAGTTTCCACCAATCAGTGATGGTTTGGAGAGACATGTCATCTGCTGGTGTTGATCCACTGTGTTTTATTATCAAGTATAAAGTCAGTGCAGTTTTGTTTTCCCACAAAATCTTACAGCACTTCATGCTTCCCTCTGATACTGACAACTTTTATGGAGATGAGGATTTCATTTTCCAGCAGGACTTGGCACACTGCCCACACTGCCAAAAGTACCAACTGGTCTTATATATAATATTCACATTTTTTGAGACACTGATTTTTGGGTTTTCATTATTACATAATTCAGCTTAAAATAGGTCACTCTGTGTGTGATACATCTATATAATATAATTGTTTCACATTTTGAACTGAATTACTGAAATAAAGTAACTTTTCAATGGCATTCAATTCATATGTTCTATGTTCCTAACCTACATGGGTAGAGTCTTTCTATACCTGACACTGATTGCTTTCACTTGAATGATAAAAAGACGATTTTTAGATCAGGTGACAAAGAGCAGATTAATGATTTTTAGAGGGAGATAAGGAAAAAAGATCCTAAAATCCCTTGGTGTTCACCTAAACAACAAGCTGGACTGGACTAATATCACAGCTGCACTGGATACTGACTACTACGTCCTGAGGACACTCAGGTCCTTTGGCATGCAGGGGACGCTCCTCAAGACCTTCTTCAATGCCATGGTGGTTTTCATGTAACGCTTTCAGACATGATTTAAAACTATACCATGTTTGTGGTGTCTTGTGCGTTGTGTGTGCAGCTGGTGAGTTTCTGTGTGTTGGTTAATTTGCATTTACAGCATGCAAATGATCATTATCAAAACACACATGTCATGAAAAGCCATGCAGCACACTCACACACACACCACACACACACACCGCACAGACGAAACGGACGAGGTGAGGTAAGAAACTTTACTTTAAGACAATTTACACTAAAGATTTTTTTTTTAAGACTGCTGGCATTGCTCTATTATCTTAAATGTATTATGTAATATATTTCCACACCCTGTTCTTGTTTGTGTTCTTCACCTTTAAATCAACATTTTTAAATTAACAATATTTGGTGCAATAGTTTGCTTTAAAAAAGTTATACTAATACATTTATTTACTTTTAACTGCACTTATTGCTTTTTTATTCAGGCTCTATGTTCAGTGTTTATTTTACTATTTATAACCACTGCTGTGAGTCATAACTCATAACCATGGGAGATAAAGTATATAACCACCATTCTTAACAAGAAAGAAATCTTCTTAAAAGCCACTTACACACTTACAAATATTGTAATGTTCACCTGTGTCTTCTTATTTAGCATTTGTTCAGTTAATGAGGTCAATTTTATCAATCATTATCAATATTCTGCACTGACAAGAGGAAAAAAATAATGCCCAGGTTAAGAGAAGTCAGCTATATTCTTGATCAGTGCAGTGGCTGATTGTAAAATATGAAATTACTGCATTACTGTTACCCATCTATTTGTATTCCTACACTTTAAATGAATACTGAAGTGATCCACACTATGAAGGAACACATAAGGAATCATGTAGAAACAAACCAAAAGTATTTAGGTGCTCTTATCTGGGGAGCTGTTAACTTGTGGTTTCTAAAGCTGATAACTCTGTTGAACTTATCCTGTACAACAGAGGAAACTCTCACTCTTCCTTTCCTGGGGTGATCCTGATGAGTGCCAGTTTCATCATCATAACGTTTTTGATGGTATCTTTGTGACTGCACTTGAGGATAATTTCAAATTCACTGACCTACATTGAATATATATATTATATATAAATTATATATATATATATATATATATATATATATATATATATATATATATATATATATATATATATATTAATTTCTTTATGCATATAGTTGAGTTTCATAATCTGGATTAGTTCATTACTCAAATATTTACTATTCACTGTATACCTGTAACTCTACCTCTTCACTACTTTACTTTAACTGATGCTCTCAAACACATTATTAAGAGACAAGAAATTCAAGTAATTAACTCTTGATGAGTTCAGCACAGCTGTTAACTAAAAGCCTGAATTCCAGGTGACTCTACCTTCATAGTTTGTATGATTAGTATTAATCTACGATGCAGAGCATTTTTATGAGAAAAATAATGAGAAAACAATGAATTATGCATAATAATAAAATATAGATTTTCTGAAACATTTAAGGTGGAATGGCAAATTTCTTTGTGGCCAGGAACAGCTTATTTGCATAAAAGTGTCAGAGCTCTTAAACGGCTCTTTCTGAAAGGGACTAAAACTGGTAAGAATAGAGTTGGTGAGAGTAAATTTCTGCAAAGGACTTCATGAACATGTTTTGAATAGCCCACAGACTTATTTTAACTTGTGTAAAAAGAGGTAAATTCCTTCTGAGTTGCAAATGTATTTAAATAAGCATGTGAGTATACAAGCAAACAAGGCTACAACATACACACATGTTTATGTGAATATATTTGTATACATCAAGTAGAGTGACTTAGCGATTTTTGCTTTTGCAAGTCCTATTTAAAAAGAGATTGATGAATAAAAACCTTGATTCATTTTTCTTTGTTGGGGAAAAGTAACCTTGTCTTTTTTTAACTTAATTAGAAAGTTTAAAACATCCACATGTGGATGAAATCATTTACTAATCCAGTGCTAATTCCTGATCCCCTCAACACAGAAAGATTACATTAAAATGTGCTAACCATGCTAATGCTAATGTGTAAATGACCACCATAGCTTTAGTAATAATACATTAATACTACCACCACATGAAACAGGATTATAGAGCTGGACACATTTACATGTCTAGCACCAGTGATGGGAGTAACGGCGTTGAAATAAATGGCCATTACTTTTTTCAGTAAGGAGTAATCTAACTAATTACTCTGACTGTAACTATAACGCTGTCACCATTTCCGACACCCCGTTACTGCACGTTACTTTAGTCGCTCAATAAACTTTTTTTTAAACTTTGCGCATACAGACAAAGGCGCAAGTGTGTGTGTGAGTCACAAGGGACGTGCTCTAATCAGTTCAGTGATTGGTGTGGTAGTGTTGTGCCGGGATCTGAGGCCTTCATTCGGTTTCTGCTGCGCATCTCTGTTACTTTGTCTCTTCCTATCATCGCCATTTCGCTGTTTCAAGGCTTTTCTCCAGGTAGGAATATTTTAGCATATAGGAATATAGGAATATAGGAATGCCCATTACATGTTTTTTTATTATTATTAAATATTTGTAGAATTTGTTGAGGTTAATGAGAGAATTGTTATATTCTTTTCAGACGTGGACAGTTTTCTTACTGTTATATTAATACCATTTTAACGGTCATTAGATTGTTGTTTTTGTCCATTCTTTTGTTTTGTTTATATATACATTTTTCTTTTTTAAGTGTGGTTTGGTTTGTTTAATTTCATCCCCAGACGCGTAGTTGTTTTTTCCGGGTTTTTTTTTTTCAGTATTACAAGTCTTAATAATTTTCTCTGGTCTTGTGGAGTTTTTCGTTTCCTTTTTTTTTAAATTGTCAACATTTTGGGTTTATTTTTGTTTGTTATTTTTCTAATAATAATAGTAATAACATCATTTATTTTCTTTTGTTCATTTTTGTTTATGGGGCGAATAACAAAAGTAACGCAATAGTTACTTTTCCTGGTAACTAGTTACTTTTATAGTAAAGTAACTCAGTTAGTAACTCAGTTACTTTATTGGAGAAGTAACTAGTAAGTATAACTAATTACTTTTTCAAAGTTACGTGCTCAACACTGTCTAGCACACTAAGATTCAAGCAGGAATACAGCAACATCCTCATTCCTTTCCATGCCTTTCAATGATTCAATGATTACAATCGTTTCACCAATGTTTTAACATATCTTTGCCTTGCTTTTGCTCCTCCCCTATCTCATCTGTGAGAGGGCTATTAAAGGAGAACGCTGGTGTAAAATTGTTTGACTTTTTTTGTAGTAAAACATGAAAAAAAGTTCTTATATTTGATAAAAAGCACACCTCCATTCTCCCACAGCGTTCAGAGATCCAGAAATCTTAACAGTTTGTCCAAACACCCTTCAGACTGGGTGACATGGGGCATAATTTGCCCTTTTTCCACCGTTATCCAGCATAAAGTAGCTCCACACCTCCTTGCTAGGATCCGGAGAGCTCTGACATTTAAAACGAGGCATTAATAACTTAAAAAGTGCACAAGAAGCTTATTAAAAAACACTGTTTACAACATATAACACTAGCTTCAGCTCTGAGTGCCGCCATTACTCTTGGCGCAGGCCACTACGCTATGAGGAGTTTACAGTATATATAAATTATTAATTATGCCCCGTGTCACCCAGTCTGAAGGGTGTTTGGACAAACTGATAAAATGTCTGGATCTCTGAACGCTGTGGGAGAACGGAGGTGTGCTATTCATCAAAGGTAAGAACTTTTTATCATGTTTTACTACAACAAAAGTACATTTTACACCAGAGTTCTCCTTTAAACCACAAATAATTGTGTTGTATGTTACAAAGTGTCTTGGATCAATCTTTCTCTCTCTCTCTCTCTCTATCTCTCTCCACAGTCATGAGGTCAGCACTGCATTGTCTCCTGCTGTTCTCAGGTCAGTGGAGTTCATGATCATGTGTAAAACTCTCTGCTGCTTCATTACTGTACTGCCATGCTGATGAGAGATTTTAACCCCTACAGCTCTGTGGACTCTCTCCTTCTGTGGGACTTCTCTGATATATGTGGTGAATGAAGCGATGAACTGGACTGAAGCTCAGGAACACTGCAGAGAGAAATACACCGATCTGCTCACCATTGAAAGTGAAAAGAAAATGGATTATATAGCAGCTGCTCTTGCCGGGGAAATGGGTCATTTCTGGATCGGACTGAAACAGAAATCAGAAGAGAACACCACAGTAGGCAGTCTATATTTATTGGATTTAATAATTATTTTTATTAAGAATATGGAGTTAGTAAGGTTGTCTGTTGGTGTTGCTTTATGTTATCTATACTTTATGTAGCTAATAGGTCTTTTCATTAGATAATAGGTAGAGAAATAACTTAATTTAATGTATTTTCTCTTATATGACCTATCCCTGTATTAGCGTGACAGTTAAGACGTAAAAATTACACATGAAATTCATAGGTCTGAGTTTCTCAAAATCTACATAATACTTAACACTTAAATCATAAACTATTTGTCATATGTTAATTAACAAGTGGTTCATAAAACCAATACAACTAAAGTAATGCATGCACGCACTGGCCCATTCTGATTCATTTGCCATAGTATGCTTCTTGCATAATTTTTTTTTTTTTTTTGCATACAGCTTATTCAACATCTTCTCTAATCTTCCTACTTTGAATGTATGGATCTAACACAAGATAAAACCTTTGTGAAATCATGTAAAAAACTATGTCTGTTTAACAAACTTCACAGCATCAGTGTTGCAGGAGTAACTCGACCCTAATCCATAAAGATCCCAGAAACATCTCCCACCTGGAAGAGGGAAAATTTGGATATTTCCTCTTAAGCAGCACTGTCTACTTCAAAGAAAAATACTTTTGACTTGACAGGAAGGAAAAGCTGTTTGTGCCGCAGGGTCTGATTGAAGTCTGTTGGTTTATGGATGTACTAGTGCATTATCAAAAAATTAGAATATCATATAACTTTATTTCAGTAGCTCAGTTCAAAATGTGAAACTCACATATTATATGCAGGGTTTGGACAATGAAACTGAAACACCTGTCATCATTTTAGTGTGGGAGGTTTCATGGCTAAATTGGAGCAGCCTGGTGTTCAATCTTCATTAATTGCACATTGTAGGAGTGTGTAGGTTGGTTCAATTAGCAGGGTAAGAGCACAGTTCTGCTCTAAATATTGCAATGCACACAACATTATGGGTGACATACCAGAGTTCAAAAGAGGACAAATTGTTGGTGCACGTCTTGCTGGAGCATCTGTGACCAAGACAGCAAGTCTTTGTGATGCATCAAGAGCCACGGTATCCAGGGCAATGTCAGCATACCACCAAGAAGGACCAACCACATCCAACAGGATTAACTGTGGATGCTGTAAGAGGAAGCTGTCTGAAAGGGATGTTTGGGTGCTAACCCGGATTGTATCCAAAAAACAATCCATCCATCCATCCATCCATCCATCCATCCATCCATCCATCCATCCATCTATCACAAAGCAAAGTTTGTTTGGGACCAGACCGAGACAACCTTCTTTAATGGTCCACATTGTGAGATTACTGCTCAAACAAAGGGTAAAAACGGTGTGAAACATCTTTAACCTCCACTTATCTAGGAAATCCTGGGATCTATTGTACATTTCTTCAGAAAAAGATGTTTTTCTAAAATATATATATATTTTTTTCTATTGCAACTGATCAGTTAACTAATTTCTGAGCCTAATTTTCTAAGTCTAAATGAATGCAGTGTTTTTAACAGTTCAGTGATCAGGTATTAATGTGTCTCTAGAGCTGGATCTGGTCAGATGGAAGCTACTCCTCATATGAGTTCTGGGACAACGGACAACCGGACAACTCTGTGGGTGATAACTGTGTGCAGTTATGGAGTGATTTGTTATTCCAGTGGAATGATGTACAATGCTGTTGGCCAGGTCCATTCATCTGCTATGAAGGTGAGTAATATGAGGAAATAAATGCAGCACAATCTGTTACATCTTTAGTTAATTCAATTTTCATATTTTTATTTGTGGTAATAACGCTGTTCAATGCAAAAATACATGTGATGAAACAATCAGTATGTTGTAGGACGGTCCTATAAATACTCCTGCTCAGTAGCCTGGTGGTCACACACATGGAACAGTCTAATGAAGAGTTGTGTAGACATCACACACAAACGTTACAGGATTATTCTGAGAGGCTGAACTCATATGCTTTTTCAGTTTGGAACATCCTTGAGAAATGCAGCCCTCTAAAAGATTATGTACTATTTTATGTTTTAATTTAAAATGTAGGGCAACCTTATTTTTTAAGTATAACCTACAAAAACCTTTTTGTTCATTTTTACTACAAACTGTACACTGACATTACATAGTGTGATAGGCCCCTGGGGTTAGGGGCGGGACCACTGTGACCCGGAAGGAGGAAGCATGCAGAGATACACAGACACGTGGATTAAATGAACTCAAAACATACCTTTATTTGGTTTTAAAACCCTCCACCACACCCAAAAGGAACTTAAAAGAACATAACTCGGCCCAATGGGGCTCTAGAGTCTGTAAGAACTTTTTTAGTCATATTTAAAGGTCCGTTCGGCCTCAGCCCTCAGCTCACCGGTGAAGTGCTCCCTTGAGTGAGGACTGAGGCTTAGTTTATATGCCTGTCCCAGCTGGCTGTTCAATCAGTCCTCATACGGACCAGCTGGGACAGACATGGCTGTGTGCTCCGGCGTGGGGCGGACCCACAACTCCCCCTCCTCCTCACGCCAAAATAGTAAGAAGGTTTCAAAAATGGTTTACTATATTTTTTAATAAAATTTGCCCATCATTTTTGGTCATTTTTACAAAAAATCTTAAACTGACATTACTTAGTGATAAGATTGCAAAAATATTGCTCTGCTTTTTTTAGTAAAACACAGGTCCCTTTTTTTATAGAGTTTTAAGTGTTTTACACAGTTTTGCGTAGGCTGTGCAGAAATCACACACAGTCCATTTAAAACAGAACGTGATTCCCATTTCAATGTTCTGTTCCATCTTAAAAACACTAAGCCTCTGTGCCACAACAGCAGCATTTAAGGCGGAATGATAATTTATCTGCATTTAACGTGGGACAGCAAATTCATGTGAGTTATTTGTGTAAGGAAAAGTGTGTTTAAAGTACATATTTAAAAAAGCTAGGTAGATAGAAAGCTACTTACATGTAATGCTGTAGCTTGTGCAGCGTGCATACATTAACTTAGACGCAAACCACCTGACGAATAATGAGCCAGCAGGTAAACAAGAGAAATGCTTATTTATGGTATGATCCACTTTAGGGGTGCTTGAAATTGTATCACAATATTCTTCCAGACAAAGATACTGCGTTGTTTTTGTAGTATTTAACATTATATGTAAGGAATATATTTAAATGTTTTGATGTTTTGAAGTCTTAATTGGGGGGGGTCTGATCCACCAATACCCCCGTAATTCGAACCCTGCTGTGCGTTCACACTGTGAAGATACACTTGCAGCTCATTAAAAGGAATAGCAATGTTATTTTATTCTTTATTCTGTTGATTGTTGATGAACAGCTGGAGCTTTGTGTGTGTTTAACGAGCGAGAGGTGTAAGCATGCTGAGAAAATGCAGCGCATACAGCACTCCTGCATGGCTACGATAGGATTGGATGGCTGACTGTTGACTGTTGTCAGGGTTTTAATCAGTCAGTGGCGCACCTGTATTTCCCGCTGCCAAAATAGAAACACACCAGAAATTTAACTAAAAAACACCTCACTTCCAGACCACCACACCAAACCATCAGTGTAGATTTATTCCTAAGCTCTGAAGCTATTTTAATGATGCGGGCACAAAGTGTGAAATGGACTGTTGACGGCGTGTAAGATAGCAACGAGCATCACACACTACACACTACACACTAAAAACTCCACTAACTTTAAGTTGTAGGTTTTGTAATCTTTGTTCTTACCCCTCTGCAGACACCCCGCTCATCCTGATTGAAGAGGAGAAGACGTGGAGAGAAGCTCTGAGATACTGCAGAGAGAATCATGTGGACCTGGTCTCTGTTGAGAATGAAACAATTCAGCGCTGGGTGAAAATCCTTGCTAAAACTGCCTCCACTGATAATGTGTGGGTGGGTCTGCGTCACACCTGCACTCTGAGCTTCTGGTTCTGGGTGAGTGGAAACTCCATCTGCTACCAGAACTGGGCTCCAGGGAACGGGACGGGGGAGGAGGACTGTAGTGAAGTTGAAAGATCAGGAGCGGTTCAGTCTGGAAGTAAGCAGTGGATCAGTCTGCTGGAGAACCAGACCCTCAACTTCATCTGTACCACCAACTAGAGCCGGTCTGAGGATTATGTACTAGTACATTGGTAAACTTAAAAAAATACTAATAAATATTATATACTTTTTATAATTGCTACTGATGTTTTATAGCCATTATTTCATTACCCTGCTTTTTACACATAATTTAACATGTAAATACACCATATTATATTGTATTAATGCTACAAATATTAATAAGGTTAAAGGTTGGTTTAATCTTTCATGTCTTGACCAACACTTTATCATATAAGCTATTATCAACACATAAAATCTGAAGACAGTAAAATTTATATTAGGTAACATCCTTACTTTATTCAGGGTGGGAAAAATACATCTATGACCATTGATAAAGTAATGCCTGTGGTCAGTCAGCCTTTTCTGAAAATATTGGCAGGTTTTTGTCCCGTAAATCAATAAAATACATCAGATCCTTGGCCAGTAATTGCTTCATCTTGTTTCAGTGCAGTGCAGTGTCCTTTTTTATTGTTCACATTTGTTGTATAGTTCATATTTTGCCCAAATATCTGCGAGAAATTGTGGGGATCTCACACACATTTCAGCAGATCCTTAAAGTTTGCATATTTTATTTTATATCTTGGAAATTTCTTATCCTTATATAGTTTGCTTGCTGACTTTTTGAGTAAAAAAGAGAGAGTAAATAAATTCAGTACTAAGTCCTCTTCATCACTAAATAATTCTTATTCTTAAAATTCTTGTTGTAGTCATTCATGCAAATTAATATAAATGGACTCTGCCTCCACCAAGTGCATCAGCAACAGTAGAAACACTGATGGATCCACTACTGATCTGAATACTGATTTTCAACACATGATCCCAAACTTCATCAGTGAAACTCAGTGTAAGAGCTGACTCCAGAGCTATTCAGCCTCCAGCCACCGGAGGGAGGCAATGAGTGGAGGCTTCTGGAAGCAATCAAGCCTTCTAACTAGCAGCACCTGTGCCCTGGCTTTACATGAGGGAGAAAAACAAGCCATTTCGCAATCTGCCTTCTTGTCTGTCCTTGTATTCTCGTGGACTCTGGGAAAACATCATCAGATGCAGCCCTAGTTCTGTTCCATTAATAATGGATGAGTTCTAGCTCCTTCCCCATTATTGAGGATGCATGGACGGTGACTTGTGTAGACTTCTTAGAGTCCGATATCCCAGAATGCACCTTGCAGGAGTATCGGCAGAGGAGAAAGTACCTAACTGTAAGTTATATGTTTTGAAAATGGTATTGCTGTGTGTTTAAAAAAGGTTTAAAGTTATTTTTAGGGGATAATGTAGGGGTTTACACTTCAGACATGTGGTTTATTTGTTAAGGAAGTGGTTATGTAAAAATAGAGAAGGTGGCATCATCAAGTATGCAGCTGTTCCAATTACAGAATAAAAGTCCTGCGCCCTCCTGTCCTCAGAAGTATGCAATAGCAAGTCAATCTTACCGTTTTGACTGAGTATGGTAGTCCAAACTTGCCCACCGACCAGTATTTACTGTGTCTTTGATTTTGTGTGTGTCTGAGATCAGCCAGTGTCTGTTATCTATCATTTTCTTTATTATATTCTTTATTTAGTTATTGGGTTTCTTGGGTTTCTTGAGGTTCCTTTCCTTTTCTCATTTTGGAAAAAAATTGAAGAAAAGTGAAGAAAATAAAAGTTACTTATAGCCTTCCTCTTCTCGTTTTCTATTTCTCCTTTTCAGTTTATTTGTTATTTTGTTGGAAAGCCCATTTTGCTTTGTTCCTCCACGGTTCCTCTCTCCAGGTAAATACATATTTGTCCTTTGTGTTGCTTTTGGTCTTTACTTTCATCTTTTTTTACATGCTTTTGAGAAAACACCTGTTTTACAGATGTTTTTTTTAGAGCACTGATTATTTAAGGCACGTACAGTAGTTTTTAGTAGATCCTGCCAGATGATGTGTGCCATATTCTCTTAAATTGATTTTCTTTCTAATCTTTTTTAAAGGACCATTAAGGACTATATTTTCAGTAGTAAATGATAAAATGATCAGGATGTATCATCAGATATTAAGAGATAAGGTTGAGTTACAGCACTGGAAGCTCTTGTCAGCACGGCTTCAGCCAGTATTTTCTTATTAGGGCTATGTACGTAGTGCATCACAGGTGCATCACCTACTGCTCATTCCTTTACACTAACTCCACCCACAAGGTTGCCAATACAGCAAACATCAAAATCTCTCCAAAAGTAATCATTGACTGATTAACTTACAGAGTATGACTCGTCGTTGCTTGCCATGGTAGGAGTTACTGATCTTTTTTTTTTATTTAATGTTTTATTGGTTTTAAAGTAATTGCAATATACAGGAAAATAGCACATTAATCAATCTCAACAAACAAACAAACAAAAAAAACGTGTTGGTAGCACACAAAAGATAATAAGCATCAGTGTTGTAAGCACAAAGACTCTATAAAATAAATAAAGCAGTAAAAACAGAAGTATAAGAAATATTACACAGCTATAAGTCAGCAAGATTTAAATATTATACTGCCTTGTCCCAAATATTTTAATAGAAGAATTTATATTCTGGGTTAAAAGAATAGGGGACTTGTTTTTCCATACAGCTAAAGAGGGCGGCTATGGCCCTTTCTATGAAAGTAAAATTGTTTTCTTGTCTATTAATGCAGAGGATAAAATTATTTTAGCTTCTACTTTGCCAAGTTTACATACAGAGGTGTCACCTAAAACCATTAGTCTTGGAGAAAGTGTTATATTAACATTTGTGATTTTAGATAGAAGTTATTGCACTGGAATGTGTAGCTATTTCACACGCTCACACTCATATCCTACTGAATGCTCCTTTAATGCTCCACTAGGTAGGATTGAGATTTTGTACTCGTGGGCTCCCCCTACAGTTGTAGAGTGTAATAAATGTTTCAGGCCGATTAGTTTCTCTTTCTCGTTTTCTGGCTTTCACAGACATATTCGGTCTCTTTCCAGCTTCTGCCAGAGTGTCTGTATGTTAGTTTGTAAAGAATGAACCAGTGGTTCTTGTAGAACTGTTAGAACTAAAGGTCGGAAAGCAGGTCGCAGTTCTCGTGAGCGTTGGTCGCGGCCGCCACGGAAAACTTACAGAGTCTGGTTTGAGCTCAGAGGAGCTCCAGTACAGACACGAGAGCACCGCTATTCCTCCTATTACACCTTAATGCAGTGCTGCAGTGAGTTTCAAGCTGTAATTTTACTTCTTTAAAAAGAGAAAAAATCAAGGAAATCCTACCTAGTGCTGCTTTAATAAAGCTAAGCTATTGTGTGTTTAACAGCTGTGTGATCTTTTCTACGGTTAAGTGAACCATTGTGGGAAAACAGTTTTGTTAAATAGGGTTTTCTCACCCTTTATACTGTAATTATAAAAATACTAAATGTTTTCTTTGTGCAGCTGTTGTGTTTCTCTGTGTTTGTGCATTTGCATCGCTCAACATGCAAATGATTATCAAAAAACACACAAAGACATACAAAACAGCTAAAGAGTTGTGGAGTTTCTTCTGTTATTACACCCAACACACACTGCAGAAGACACGGACAAACAGAGACGTTTCTAAAAAAATAACAGGTAAGAAATTACTTTTATGCACTTTTAATTTAATCTCTTAATTAGAGTATTTGAGTATATTTGTTCTAAATATTTACACAAACATATTTTAATACATTTTATTATTTAACTGTTTTGTACTGTTTAATTAATACTGTTTTAATTAATATTATTTTATATTGCATTCAATGAAAGTACTTTAAGATGTTTTGTGAATCATTGTAAAATGATTCACTTTAATTTGCTCCTACACTGTGAATTTTCCCACATATTTCCACTGCTGTGGATAATACCTAATTGATAAACGCTTTCATAAGAAAATACAATTACAAATATTAAAGTAAAATAATTTAATATGTATGTAATATAAAATTATATATCAAATAATTATTGAGAAATTACTTATGTATCCTGTTACGATTAAATTTCGATTAAAATTCTTTTTAATGATATTTTACATGTGAAAAATACATTTAATAAGCTACAATACAAAAATACTCCTAGTCATAGCAGGAAAGGCTACAGTTTGGTCCAATTATAGCAAGTGTCACTAATAACTATGTAATTACACATTAATAACCCATGTATCAGCAAGGTAATTACTTTAAATGGCTAACAGCAATACCACTAATATAAATACACAAGTGTTGCAACTTCAGTTACTAAAGACATATAATATTTTTTTTCCTCTTTTAATTACATTTACTGCTGTAATTCACATTATTCCTACTAGTGTTTATTATACTTTACCTTGCTAATGTTAAGCTAACCTATAGGTGAAGCTCAGTGCTAATTGTTCCCAATAAAATTAGACAGCTCAGCACCTGTCTTGTAGTCCTTCTGGGATCTAAGCATCTCTTTCTATCAAATGCATTGGA
The DNA here is from genome assembly GCF_023375975.1 of Astyanax mexicanus. NCBI lineage: Eukaryota > Metazoa > Chordata > Actinopteri > Characiformes > Acestrorhamphidae > Astyanax > Astyanax mexicanus. The sequence goes on from NC_064415.1 coordinate 7,129,120, forward strand.
TATTGCAATACGTATTTACTGGTGATTTACTTTATCTCTGCTAATGGAGCTTTTTAAACGGCTAAGGCTGCAGCATTCTGTGTTTGCCGGCTGTTGTGTTCTATACCTGGCAACCCAGGGTAATTGTTTTCATTTGTTTAGCGCTGTTTTAGGATATGCATTAACTGAATTAATACATTTTAGGAATTAAAACACTGTGCACATGTTTAATGTGTGTTTGTTACATGTCTGTGTTTATTTAGACACACAACAAAATTAACGTCACCAGCTTTACATATCTTTACATACCTGCACTGCATGGAGGGTCATGTAAAGTTAGTTGTTTTGGAGCATTTCGGGGGATTGGGACACACCTTTTTTTTTTTGCATTGCTAACATTTACAAACACAGCTTATGTAATTCATATGTCATTGGGTCTGACTACATTATTCTGCTACTGGTTTTCAATACATTTAACTCTCTTTCTCTGGTTGTCCACAGTCATGAGGTCAGCACTGCATTGTCTCCTGCTGTTCTCAGGTCAGTGGAGTTCATGATCATGTGTAAAACTCTCTGCTGCTTCATTACTGTACTGCCATGCTGATGAGAGATTTTAACCCCTACAGCTCTGTGGACTCTCTCCTTCTGTGGAACTCGTCAGTTTCATGTGGTAAATGTAAAAAAGGAATGGGATGATGCTCAACAATACTGCAGCACAGTATTCACTGATCTGGCAACCATTGACAGTCAGGAAGAAATGGACAATTTGAAAGTCGCTTTGAACGGGGCAGCGGGAAATTTCTGGATCGGACTGAAGCAGAAGGTTGACAACACTGATGTAAGTAAATGTATACATTTAGTGTATTCTTAAAACAAATTAAATTAAAAAATAAATAAAAATTAAATGTATTGAAAAATAACCTTCTTTACATACAATGATCAGCTATAACATCAAGTGTGGTAGTTTATACTGAAAGTACATCACTCTACACATTCTACAGTTTACTGATCAGGCATTAATGTGTCTCTAGAGCTGGATCTGGTCAGATGGGATTGATGACTCATACAACAACTGGACCCCGGGACAACCAGACAGCCTTAACAGTGAAAAATGTGTGATGTTAAGAAGTGTAGACGAGTACAAATGGCATAATGCAGACTGCAGTATACAGAACCTGTTTATCTGCTATAAAGGTGAGTAGTGAAGTGTGATTAATTTAGTATTGATTGAGATATAGCACTAGTTTATTCACTTTTATTGTCTGTTTTTGGAACACTTACTTTAGTATTCATATTTTCTTCAATTCCGACTGGCATGGGGACTTTTATTATGCATCCCGTAATGGCAGATTAGCCATAACGGTGATGCTAACTGTTTTCTGAGGTGAATTAATGGCTGATGTTTAATAACAGACAGATGGCACTGTGCTTGTTGGATTAATAAGTTCTGGGGTTTGATATGTTATGTGGATTATGGCTATAGTTCACTCAAGTCTTTAGTTATTGACCTCAGAACACAGAAATGTAGCTAGTGGCTCAACGCTAGCTAACAGCTTAACTCAACAGTAGGCTTTGAGAGTGTTAGCCCATATGCTAGCATATTTTTTTCATATCAGAATGATGTTACTGGTAGAAAATAATTTGCTGTATTGGAGATCAAAACCTAACGAAGCTAACTTGCTGCTAATGTTAGCTAGCACTCCGCTAACCTTAGTTATCTCCTCTGTAACATAGCTAACTTACCGCTAATGTTATTATGTTAGCTAGCTTGCCACTAATGTTTGTATGTTAGCTAGCTCACCACTATCGCTAAAGTAAGCATGTGCACTTTCCACTGGCATTAAACACACCGTCTGAAATTTCAATACTTACAGCAAATTAACACTAAATTCAGGACAATTTAAGACCTTAATTACCCAGATTTTAATTGAAAACTTTTAAGACTTTTAAGGACCTGCAGGAACCCTGTCTGTAGCTGATCAGTGAGTATATATAATTGCAATGTCCAACACTATGCAAGTGGCGATATTAAATTACCCAGCTATGGTAAGCAACTGGACTGAGGCTCAGTGATTAACTGTTCAGGAGAAAATTAGCCAGATTGCCCATTTTCCTGGCTGCAACACACTGTTTGTGTCCTTTTGTGTTCTATAGTTGGCAATCCGGGGTGTGGAAATGCAACTGGGCATAAGGCGGAGGACAGAATCAGAGGCTAAAACCCACACAGTTCAAATAAGAAAATACTGGCTTAAGCTTTGCAGACAAGAGCTGCCAGGGCTTAAACTAAATCAAATACAAACTTAAATCGAAATACAAAAGCAAACCTTAGAATACCTGGTTATATCCTGGTCTTCTCCTTTCAGATCTGGTTCCACTCGTCCTGATTACCGCGAAGAAGACGTGGAGAGAAGCTCTGAGTTACTGCAGAGAGAATCATGTGGACCTGGTCTCTGTTCACACTGAGGAGATCCAGCGCCGGGTAGAGGCTGTAATTAAAGTAGCCTCCACTGATAATGTGTGGGTGGGTCTCCGTCACACCTGCAGTCTGAGCTTCTGGTTCTGGGTGAGTGGAAACTCCATATGCTACCAGAACTGGGCTCCAGGGAACGGAACAGGTGAGGAAGACTGTAGTGGGGTCGACAGATCAGGAGCGGTTCAGTCTAAAAGTAAGCAGTGGATCAGTCTGCTGGAGACCCAGACCCTCAATTTTATTTGTGTAGATAAGGTCTGACGAGCCCACTTAAACAAACACGGACTTATAAATACATTATAAATACATAATTTTGCTAATTTCAGAAAACTGGAAAATAGTTTATAACCTTTTAGAACTCTTTATAGAGTTGAGAGAAAATGAGTATGTTAGTAAACCTGAAACCCAATGAATTAACCTGGTTTTCTACATTGATTAACCCCTTAACAGGCCTTTGCCCAAGTGCAGGTTACACAAAACCCCCTTTCTCTGCAGTAAAAAAAGTTTTTTACCTTTTGAAAACTTTCATGGCTTTAGGGAAGACTCACACAGGAAACCTGGATAAGCTGCCTGTTCACTCTCTACTATCAGTAACTGGAATAAACCCAAATTCTTAAATAAAAAATAAACATATAAATAGACAACTGTGATGAAACAAAAGGTTTGCAGGAAATAAAATGACCACAGAGTTTAGGATTTATGTCACGTCCTTGTCTGTTGTCATGTTTCTCTGATATTTACCTGTTCCTCGTGTCTGTGTCTCCCACGTGACCCGTGCTCCTCTGTGTTTCTTCCCCAGTGATTTTCCACTTACCTGTGTTCATTTGTAGCTCCGCCCCTTAGTCCCAGGTGTTTCCTGTTTCCCGTGTGTGTCCACCACTATTTATAGTCCGTGTTCCCTTCTCTCGTGTCGATCCTTGTACGTTTTTACGTCTGTTAGAGGTCATTGTGTTTTCTGTTATGCTCAGTCCTGGTTTCCTTGTTAAGTTTATTCCATGTTTATTTTGTGTTTATTTTTGTTAATAAATTTTTGTATAGTTTGCGCTTGCGTCCGCCTCCTCGTCCTCCCTGCACCCTCACCTGACAATTTATATATATATATTATATATATATATATATATATATATATTTTTATTGTATATATAGTTTTTCTTTTACCTATTTTATTTATTTCATCCTTTTATTGCTTTTATTTCCTGTTTTACTATTTTATTTAAATGTTATTTTTAGTCACTTTTTTGTCTTCTTACTTTATACTTTGTGTCTGTTATTTTTTATTATTCTAATTATTTATCTCTTTATTTGACTGATTTAAATATTAGCCGCTCCACTTATCCTTTTATTTTGATTACATTTTAATTGCTCGCTTGTTTATTTTTGAATGTTTCTGAAATGTAATTGGTATTGTTCTGTTTATGAATTTACTTCAGCTTATCCTGATTAAATATTTTATTTTTGGTCCATTTAAGTTGTAAATGCTCGACTGCATTGAAAATGAACATTACTCTCAATGTATTTCTGAATTAAAATCAAGGTTGACTGATTGGTTGATTAGTATTATTATTCAAAACCCAAACCCTAGTTATCTTGTATTATACACTTTTTACATTACATTACATTTTACACTAGAATTTGTTCTTGTCGGAATTAATTTATAGAAGTCGGGACCTGGATTTTTACTAGTATGAATTATAGGGCAAATATCTGAAAGTACAATTTTACTAATAAAAAATAATCGAAGGTATCTGCATCTAGTTTACGAGTTTACACTAGTAGTAATATAAAATTCCATGTAAATCATTGTTAACATATAATTAGTTGGAATTACTTCAAGGATATGTGGTCTGGGTAATATATCTAGTCAGAATAGATTTATAAATCTGTAGATCTGATATTATTACTAATAATAATTGAATTTTACATTTGATTTCTGAAATGAGAGTTTCTACTAGTAAAATTGCACTACAGAGTTCTGTCATTTCAGTTTTTACTGTAAAAACTGAGTTATTTTAATGTATTTTAGGGTAAAACTGTTCGCCATGCAAATCTGCTTTGTTTCACTTTAAACAAAGAAGAGAAATACAGTTTTTCACATTTTTAACCCTTTAAGACATCCTCCACACCCACAGATCTCCTGTATAAACAAAGTGGTTCTTTGAGAAATCTTCCTTGTTTGTTTCTTACTGTGGTGGAACTGATTTCCTTAAATGTCTTGAAATGCCTTGATATTCAAAGAGAATCTGCTTTAAATAAACAAATACGAATTTCTCAACTTGAAGACGACAAGACGACTTGCTAAAATATATTAAAGCCCATCCTTTAGTGATTCCAACCAAAGGTCACTTTACTACCTAAACGTGTTACTCCACATTACATTTACTGTTATTAGAAACAATGATGCATGCATGCATTTTCTCCACTCTTATTAAAAACCTCAGTAGCGTTGTGTCCTGTTTTTGTCTACTAAAAGCACTTCTTACGATGGTGTCCTTTTATGTATGAATGTAACTTTACATAGAGATTTTTAATATAAACGTTAGTTAACCCAAACCCTTCTAGTCTGTTGGCAGAACAAGACATTACCCAAAAGTCGTTTTTATTGCAGTATATTGTTATTGTTGCGATTCATTTTTCTCATCCGAATTCAGCACCCCCGCCAGGAAAAGCCCCCCCTCTCAGGAATATGTACCCACGTCTTCTTAGCTTTGACTTTGCGTAGAAAATGGAAATACCCAAGATACTGTTCTAAGCTAAGCTGACGTCACCTGCAGCCTTTCTGGAGAGGGGTTGCTTTTCCTGGCGGGGGAGCTGAATTCTGCACCATATTAGTGCCTAAATCTGCACCCCCGCCATAAAAAGCACCCTCTCTCAGTAGCGTGTGTGCACCATCTTCCAGATAAAAGCGATATAATAAAAGAGATAATTGCTTTAGCTAACTTTAATTACAAATGCACTCCCGAGAGGAAGTGTTTTTCATGACGAAGGTGCAGATTTTGGCACACTTTCAAAATAAAATTTATTTTAAAACATTTTCTGCTTTTTTTTTCAAGGTATCATTTTTGATATTGGGCGATAGCAATGACATTGCAACAGGTGGGTGTAAGATAAGGCCCTAAATCTTATTTACTAAAATAAGTGTATGTGTGATTTCTCTGGATGACAGCAGATTAATTTTACATTTTTATGACATTTATCTGATGTTTTTATCTAGAGTGACTAACACGGTTAATCCTATTACAGAAGAAGGCCAATGCAGTGTTTTGAGTCTTGCCCAAGGACTCTCCTTGGTAAAGCACAGCATTCAGGGGTAGTTAGCTCACAGGCAGGGCAGGTAGTGGTGTTATCCACTGCGCCACACAACCACCAACCCACCCCAGCCCATAGCAGTGGGTGATCTTCCATAATAAAGGTAGGAGGTTGATCATATTGTTAGTGTGTTGAATTCTGCTGAACCTGATCCTGCAGCATCACGAGATTCTAATCTCTCAATACGGATGAAACACATTTGGTTAGATTTTGTTTAGCTGGTTTGGTTTGATAATTAAATAAACAATACTGTTAATGTTTGATCAGATATCACACAATGCAAATCAGGCAGGCAGAGTCTGAAAGGACATTATTATGAACATGCTGGATACATGGTGCCAGTAGGGCTGGGAGAGTACCTGTTCTTCCAAACCTGTAAATCCCCTTCAGCTCTTTATATGATCCAATATGTGCAACTAACTATAGTATATATTCTTAGAAATAATCGCTTTTCTGAGCAAAAAAAAAATAAAGATCATATTTTTTTATGTACAATGTTCAGATATGCGCTTTTATAATTGTGGGTTACACTTTAAATGAACTATCATCAGATTTCCCAATTTAGTTGAGCCAGTAAACCCACCAAGTTACTGTTACCCTCCAACTGCCACTAATGCACTAATAATTGCACAATTGGGGTGATATGGATTTGAGAAGCCCTTGCTGCATACTACTTGTGCAATAAATAATATATTTTTACTACTGTTTCAACCTGGCAGTTTTTCTTTACATCAAAATACAATTTCATCATGAAGGGACCAATAACAAAATGCTCTATTGCTTAAATAATTTTACACTGCCTTTTACTAAAAGTTGCCAGTTTGTAGGTAGAAGTGTTTTTTTTGGCATAATAGCAACTATGTATGGAAAGCAATGTTACATGTAATTAGGGCTGTCCCTAACGATTATTTTTTTAAACGATTATTCTAACGATTATTTTTTTTTATTAGTCGACTAATCTATTTATTGAGAAACATATATAAAATAATTATTATTATACGTTTTAAAGAGGAGGAATTCTACTTTTGAATAACACACTGCCTGGCCAAAAAAAGGTCACCACATGTACAGCACGTTGTTCAGATCTATAACGCTAAAAATGGATAAGCTCCCATACACCACAACCGTGTGTTGCACTGTTTTCTGTGACCGCTAGATTTTGTGACCACGGGCAAGTAGTTCTCAGCAGACCGGTGCACTGGCCGATTCGAAACGTGTTCGTTTCTAATGTTTACTCCGACTGGCCAAAACGGTTAAGTTTAGGGCTGAGGGTAAGGTGTAGGTATAGAAAGCTTCCGTTTTGCCAATGAACGCTCATAACCGTGAGCACTGGTCACAAAATTCCAACGGTGACAGAAAACGGTGTAACACCGCAGCGCCGACAGCGCTAGCTAAAATAACTTAAGGCAGCTAGCTTAGCTAAACACCTGAACTTATGAATAATGCTACTGTTTATGGAAACTGCGAAATGCCATGCACAAATATAAACCAAAAATGTATAATTTCTGCCTGTGGCAGGTTTAAAACCTTTGGTTTTTACCGATGTAAACCGATGTGTACTTGCTGTGTTGTCTTGATCCCATGTTGACATAGTGCTCCTGGATGTTTGTGCTTCAAGTGCTCCTGCATAGCTACGTGATAGGCCATCTCCATTTTACACATATGGCAGAGGACCACATTGTTGCCCTTTTGCGTGAAATGCTCCCAAACTTTAGATGCCCACTGGCGTTTTTTTTGTAGATGGAGATTGCTCTCCAGAGTCCATGCTCTCCACAGGCGCCGCCATGTTTACAACGCGCCGACGCACGTTATGCAAACCGATGTATTTTTGTAATCGATGACGTTGATTATGTCGACGCGTCGCCCCAGCCCTGCATGTAATGTTAGCCACTTTTAAAATGGACCCCAAATGGACTGGTGCCCTTTCAGGAGGCTATTCCTCTCCTGCACCCAAAGATTCCTGGTAGGCCTAAGACCCACAGCAAGTCTCGAACAGGAAAAGTGGACACTTAATGACTAAATTACAACATTTTGATTCGCCAGCTGGAAAGAAAGTGACAAAATGAATCTAAGCCCATCCTATAGTGGTGGTCCAGCGGTCTAAAGAGCTGCCACTATGAGCGAGAGGTCGCAGGTTCGAACCCCCGCTCATGCAGCTTTACCATCAAGCTGCCAGCATTAGAAGGAGCACAATTGGCCCTGCTCCCTCCGGGTGGGTAGATGGCGCTCTCTCCCCACATAACTCCTAGGGTGATGTCTGCAGCACAGGGCGTCTGTGAGCTGATGTATCAGAACCGAGCTGCTGCGCTTTCCTCCGAGCGTTAGCGGTGGGATGCTGCTCGGCAATATTGCATCAGCAGCAGCTCGAAAAGAAGCGGTAGCTGACTTCACATGTATCGGAGGAAGCATGTGTTAATCTTTACCCTCCTGGTGTGTTGGGGCATCACTAGTGATAGGGGGAGTCCTAATAAGTGGGTTGAGTAATTGGCTGTGTAAATTGGGGTGAAAATTGGAAAAATTTTACATAAAAAAAATATTAAGAAAAGAACAACATTTGCGGAATTACAGTTAATCCCCCCCCCCCCCCCCCCCAAAAAAAATCTGTATTTCTGTTTATTACTAGTTAAATCCAACCAAAGATGACTTTACAACCTACACATTACTTCACATTATGTTTACTGTTTAATTATAAACATATGACAAAAAATGATCAGTTATCACCCAATATTTAAACTAATATAACCACAGATTTGGTTATTATTATTATTATTATTATTATTATTATTATTATTATTATTATTGTATATTGGCATGTCAATTCTGTTGTATACTTCCATTTTCTTCACTCTTTTTTAAAAAAACTCATCAGCGTTGTGTCCTGTGTTTTTAATTTTGTCTACTGAAAGCACTCCTTAGGATGGTGTCCCTTTATTTACTGCAGTATATAATTAGTGTTGCAAGTCATTGCTCTCATCACTGACCTCATGTGTTAAGCCAGTGTTGTGCCATATTCAGCACCCCCGCCAGGAAAAGCACCGCCTCTCAGGAGCACGCACCCACGTCTTTTTGGCTTTATCTTTACCTTGAAAATGGAAATACCCAGGATACTCTTCTAAGCTACATTGATTCATAAGAAATAAAGAAAAAGAAACGTCACTTGCAGCCTTTTTGGAGAGGGGGTGCTTTTAATGGCAGGGGTGCTAAATTCAGCCCCATAGTAGTGCCTAAATCTGCACCCCCGCCATGAAAAGCACCCCCTCATGGCAGCATATATGCACCATCTTCTTGATAAAAGCAGAGATAATTGCTTTAAATACCTTTACTTAGAAACACGCTCCCGAGAGGGGGCGCTTTTCATGGCGGGGGTGCAGATTTCAGCGCGCTTTCAAAATAAAGTTTTATTTTAAAACAATTTTTGCTTTTTCTGCGGTTTAATTTTTGGAGGGAAACAAATCGACCTATTTCTGATATTTATTCCCCCACAGTTCCTAGGCCAATGGTAAAGGGTGATATATATATATATATATATATATATATATATATATATATATATATACATAAATGGGGGAAGTTTCTGAGTAGAAGCCCCTTCAGTGGGTTAAATGTGATGTGGTGGCAGGGCCACGTGTCATTCTGCAGATGCCTGAGTCAACCACTGCTGTAAAGGCTGGTGTATGAAGGGTTAATGGTTAGACACACTGGGTTGTTTGATTGATTCTGTTACTGGAGGTATGATTATTTGCATTAGTTTCTCAGGAACATCATGTAAATGAATAACAGAGATCTATCTAAACAAAAACAGAGTCGTCCAGCAGGTAGTTTCCTCCAGGAGAGCAGCACAGCAACATCTCCACAACAGGTAAGAAACTCATTTATGATCTTTTATACCTTTAAATCTATTTCTAATCATGTGAAATGTGGTAAATCTGGTTGAATGTGACAAGGTTGATATTAAAGTTGCTCTAGAATGCATAACAATAATAATAATACTTTATTTTTATATAGCGCTTTTCTAAAACCCAAAGACGCTTACAATTATTGGTACAAAGATACAGATATACAATACACAGACAATACAGGTACAACATTTACAGTGGAGCTCCAACTCAGCAGTACTATAGTATGTGAGATCAAACATAATGTTAAGCAGAAGAGAGACCATAAGCAAGAGAGAATAGATGAGTTTTAAGATTTGATTTAAATATGGGAAGAGTGGGAGATAGCTTAACTGCAGTTGGAAGAGAATTCCATAGTCGGGGAGCGATCCTGGAGAAAGCCCGATCACCGAAACTACGACGATTGGATGACGGGACATTTAGAAGCCCAGCAGTAGAGGATCTGAGAGAACGGGAAGGTTTGTAGGGATGAAGAAGGTCAGAGAGATAGGGAGGTGCCAGGTTATTTAAGGCTTTATAGGTAAGTAGGAGAATCTTAAAGTGAATCCGGTGTTTAACAGGAAGCCAGTGAAGATCTTGAAGAACAGGTGTGATGTGATCGTGAGTGCGAGTGTAGGTGAGCAACCGAGCAGCAGAGTTTTGAATCATTTGGAGTTTGTGGACAGAAGAAGAGGTAATGCCAGCCAATAGGGCGTTGCAGTAGTCTACCCTGCTGGAGATGAATGCGTGAATGAGGAGCTCAGCAGCTGATTGAGAGAGGGACCGTCTAATCTTAGCTATGTTACGCAGATGGAAGAAGGCTGTTTTTACGACAGTGCTTACATGTGCTGTAAATGAAAGAGTGGAGTCGAGGACGACACCCAAATTTCGAACCAGTGCAGATGGTGAGAGCTGTATGTCACCAATTTTGAGGGAGAGAGGGGGAGTGTGGTTAAGGACCGACTTAGTGCCAATCAGTATGAGTTCAGTCTTATTGTCATTTAGCATGAGGAAGTTTTGCTTCATCCAGCTTTTGATCTCAGTTAGACAGCTTTCTATATGTGCAGTGGGTGGATTATTGATTGAACTGGTATTGATGTAAATTTGGGTATCGTCCGCATAGCAGTGGAAATTAATGTTGAAGTGACGCAATATACGTCCAAGGGGAAGAATATATATGATGAAGAGAAGAGGTCCAAGGACTGATCCTTGAGGAACCCCTTGTGTAATCACAGAGGTAGAGGAGGAATAGCCAAAGAGTGTGATGTACTGTTTTCTGTTAGTTAGGTAGGATGAAAACCAATCCAGCGCAGTGCCAACAATGCCAAGTTCATGCAGCTGTGACAAGAGGATGGAATGGTTGATTGTGTCAAATGCTGCACTTAGGTCCAAGAGCAAAAGGATGCTGAGAGACCCAGCATCAGCAGCTACCAACAGATCATTCACGACCTCCACTAAAGCTGTTTCAGTACTGTGAAATGGTCGGAACCCAGATTGAAAAGGTTCAAAGAGACTGTTGGTTTCGAGATACTCTTTCAGTTGGCTGGCTACAGTTCTCTCAAGAATCTTAGACAGAAAGGGGAGATTGGAGATAGGACGGTAATTGTTAAGGTCCGAAGGTTCAAGACCAGGTTTTTTAAGTATGGGTTTAACTGCAGCAATTTTGTAAACAGATGGGACCTGTCCAAGGAGGAGTGACTGATTAATAAGAAGGGTGAGATGGGGAAGAAGTGAGGGTAGGCAGGCTTTAGATAGGTTGGTAGGAAGTGGATCAAGGGCACATGTTGTAGTCTTGGAGGACCTAACAATGTTAGAGATGTAAGATGAGTCGACACAGTTAAAAGCACTCAGGGAGGAAAAAGATAGGCTGGACAAACCTTTGACTGGTACACTGCTGTTTCTCCAGCATAAAGTACCAGTCAAAGGTTTTTCCTTATTTCTTTGTTTAATTTATTTTCTAAACAATTAAAAACAATTAAAGGACACAAATAGAATTACGTAGTAAACTTTAAAAAAAAAATTGTGCAGGAATAAAAAGTGTTATTCCTCCACAATAATCCCCTGATCTACCCCTGATGAACTGAGATGGTGATTTGAGGTGATTTAATTGGGATGAGCTGGAGCTTCACAGCTTGAAAAAAAAAGCAGCAACTATTGTTCAGCACCTCCAGGAACTCCTTCCTTCAAGACGCTGAGAAAACTATTCCAGGTGACTCTCCCTCATGAAGACACTGAGATTAAAATCTCACCAAGAGTCTGCAGATCTGTCCTGAAAGATAAATGTGATACTTACTTAGAATAATCTAAAGTATAAAACAGATTCTGGTCTATTTAACACTTTTTTACAGAATAATTCTGCATGTGTTCCTGTAGAGCTTTAATATAGTCTTCAATATTAAATGTACAATGTAAAAAATAATACAAAGAAAGAAAACACACTGAATTGGGTTTTCAGACTTTTGACTGGGTCAATTCCAAAACACCAAAACTGTTCTTAAAATGTGTAATCTCTATCTCTCCCTCTCTCTCTCTCTCTCTCTCTCTCTCTCTCTCTCTCTCTCTCTCTCTCTCTCTCTATCTCTCTCTCTCTCTCTCTCTCCACAGTCATGAGGTCAGCACTGCATTGTCTCCTGCTGTTCTCAGGTCAGTGGAGTTCATGATCATGTGTAAAACTCTCTGCTGCTTCATTACTGTACTGCCATGCTGATGAGAGATTTTAACCCCTACAGCTCTGTGGACTCTCTCCTTCTGTGGAACTCGTCAGTTTCATGTGGTGAACAACAAACTGAACTGGACTGAAGCTCAGAAATACTGCAGAGAGAACTTCACTGATCTGGCAACCATTGAGAACCAGGAGGAAATGGATGCTGTAAAAGCTGCTGTTAATGGGACATCAGGTCATTTCTGGATTGGACTGAGACAGATTCCTGAACAGCAAGACGGAGTAAGTACATGTCACATTTTTTTGCTCATAACATTTTTATTTATTAAATTTCAATTGGCGTAGTGGATAACATCACTGGCATAGAGCATCAGCTAAATGCCACAAATGTAAATGTAGAATCCCAAAATACCAAAAGGTGATCTAGAAAAAGACAAATCTGGAAAAGACTAAAAGACAAATGAGACTGAACAGGAGAAAACTAGACAAATCTGGACAAGACAAGTCTACATGAGATTGGACCAAGAAAAACTGGACAGGACAAAAATTAGTAAAGCTGTGTATGTACAGACAATCTTAGAACAAGACAAGGCTAGAAATAGGACAAAAATGACTAAACATAAACAGGCTGGAAAGGGGAAGACAAGACAACATTAAAAGAAGACAAATTAAGGCCAGGCTGGATGTCTTAGGAAATAAGACATAATAAGTCTGGACAAGACTAGACAAGATAAAACTGGATAGGACAAGGCTGAGTAAGACTAGAGAAGATAGGACTGGATAAAAAAGGGTAGATAAGACTAGACAAGATAAAACTGGATAAGACAAGACATCATAAAAATGGAAAAGACAAGGCTTAATACGACTAGACAAGACAAGACTGGATAAGACTACATAAGATAAAACTGGGTAGGACAAGGCTGGATAAGACCAGGCAAGGATGGGCAAGATAAGACAAGGCTCAATATGACACGATAGAAGATGACAAATAGGGCTGGACAAAATATGACATGACAAGACTGGATAAAACTGGACAAGGAAATGCTGGACAAGACTAGACTAAACCTAGCAAGAGACATGAGAAGACATGAGGAATGCACGAAAAACATGCTAAAAAAGATAAACATGGAAACTGATTATGATATAAACATAAATAGTTAAAAATAAAGTAAACAGACTTTCAGTTTATCCATGGTTATCTTTATTTTGACCTTTACCAATTAAGGACTTTCCTCTCTGTATTTGGCAGTGATGGGAATAACGGCGGTAAAAAAATAAACAGCGTTACTAATGTTGTTACTTTTTTCAGTAAGTAATCTAACTAATTAGATTAGCAAGACCCTACAGAGGATAGTGCGGACAGCTGAGAAAATCATCGGAGTCTCTCTTCCCTCCATCACCGAGATCTACACCACACGCTGCATCCGCAAAGCCACCAGCATTGTGGACGACCCCACCCATCCCTCACACGGACTCTTCGCTCTGATGCCGTCCGGCAGAAGATACAGGAGCATCCGAGCCTCCACTACTAGACTCTGCAACAGCTTCATCCACCAGGCAGTCAGACTTCTCAACGCACAGAGACAGAACTGAACCCCCACCCCACCCACCACTCACCCAACACACTCGCACAAAACTAAACTGTACACCCCCCCCCCCTTTACACAAAACTAAACTGTACACCCCCCCCCCCCTTTACACTCACAAAGAACTGAACTTCACCCCCACACACACCCAGTCAGCACACAGAGGCTGACATGACTTTATTTGCTGCACTCTTAAAAACTATAAACTCTACCTCAGTAACTGCTGTGATTATATATGTTCTATATGTTACAGTATGTCACACATCTCTGCACCTTATCCCAACTATACACTTACATATTATACCGTATCGGTACTGCACTGTCCTGTCTTTAAATTGTCTCGTCTTTTGTATTTATTGTATTTATTGTTATTTAGTGTTATAATTTTATAATTTTATGTTGCACTGTCGTCACTCCTGCACTTTATGTTGTCTATTGCTTGTGGTTCTATGTTGCACCATGGTTCCGGAGGAACGTAATTTCATCACACTGTGTACCTGTACTCAGATGTAATAACAATAAAAGCCTCTTGACTTGACTCTTGACTTAATTACTTTGTCTGTCAGTATAACGCTGTTACCATTTCCAACACCCCGTTACTGCACCTTACTTCAGCCGCTCAATTAACTTTATTTTTTTTTACTTCGCGCATACGGACAAAGGCGCAAGTGTGTGTGTGAGCGTTGTGTGTGTGGGTCACAAGGGAGGGGAAGATGAGATAAACACCTAAGCAATGATTGGCTAAGGTATAGTAAGATTACGTATTCAGCCAATCAGAGAAAATAGGTGGGTGGGTGTTTAGAGCGCATGGCAAGAAATGGCGAGTGAGGAGAACTTTTCCAGATGGAAATACCGACACTATTTTAAACTCACTGAGGTCAAAGGTAAAAATGTGCAGGTCGAGTCCCAGAATGAAAAACCTCTATACAGTCTTTGCCTTTGCTGTCGTGCACTCTATTCATCTGGCTTATGAAACAAGCTCTGAGAAGGTGGGGGGCGGGGGGTAAGGGGGTGGGGGTTACGGGGGCAAGTATCACAAAAGTAACACAATAGTTACTTTTACTGGTAACTAGTTACTTTTATAGTAGAGTAACTCAGTTAGTAACGTAGTTACTTTTTTGGAGAAGTAACGAGTAACTATACCTAATTACTTTTTCAAAGTAACATGCCCAACACTGGTATTTGTGTGATGTGATGAAATCAGCTGATCAGTTTCCTCATGTGTCTCTAGAGCTGGATCTGGTCAGATAAGAGTAACCCCTCATACACAGACTGGAACACTGGAGAACCAAACAGCCCTGAGAAAGACAACTGTGTGGAATTATGGAGTGAAAGTGAATACAGATGGAATGATGCAGGCTGTACATATCCAAGTCCATTTGTCTGCTATAAAGGTGAGTAATATGAGATGATAAATGCAGTAAATCAGTTAAAGCTCCAATTCATTATGTTTTGATGTTTTTGTTTAGAGCAGTTACACTGACTCAGGGTATACAGTAAATGTAAACCAGTCAAATGCCAGGTTCACACTACACAATTTAATCTGACCACTTTCTGTTTCCCCTGTAATACCCTGGTATCAGTAAATGACTGTTAAACTGAAAAGGGAGCCTTTGAGTGAGTCTGGGGTAAATAGAGCTAAAAGCTAAAACCTTTAAATAAAAATAATAATGAACTATTTGTTCTGAGTATTTCTTTAATTTAGAAAGTAGAATAATGTATTTTACTAAAAAAGCGAAGAAAGCGAGCCTGTATATTTTAGTTTATCTACAGAAAACAGGTTTTACACTGTAAAGCATTAGCATTACTGCTACTGTGAGCTGATTGGTTGGTGAGCTGATCCTGATGATGTGATGGGCAGTGCTGCACCGCGGGCTGCCAGCAGGGGGACTGGTAGAGTGGGATCCCAAATCTCCAACTCCCAGAATCCCCGGCGGTGATTAGTGTCAACCAGCTGCACCTGTGCACTACCCTATATAAACCTTAGTCAAACCAGACCTCATTGTTGCACCTTCACTGAGGGGTGACCGGTACTAGAGGGTATAAGAAAAGAAAAGAAAAGAGAATAAAATAAAAGGTGATCTCAAAAGAAAGAAAAAGGGATCTTAAAAGAAAGCCACACAGAAAAAAAAGAAAAGAAAAGAAAATATCTTGAAAGAGAGCATAAAGAAAGGACTGAGCGGTGCTCAGCCAGTTCTAAGTGTGGTTGTGTTTTAGTTTGGTTTATTTGAAGTTAAAGCTGTCTTTTGTTGGTACAAGCCATTTTGTGGCATTTCCTTTGTTCTGTTTCCCGACTTTTTTTCCACACCTCTTGTGGGGGATTTTTTCCCACCCATTCTCCAATCTCCTTGGAGAAACATTCACTTAAGCACAACACATTTAAAATTATTATCCCAATCCATAACTAGAACTAAATAATACAAAATAGAACTATATCCTTATAAGTATATAAATATATATAAATATATATATATATATATATATATCCGTTATATATTCATATCTGCTCTGCACTTGGATCCCACACCTACCCCAACCGTAACAGATGATACAGGTAGAGTATGTTTAAAAGGCGTATAACTGGAGTTTATTTGATATAGTTCTGTGTTGAGGACATAAGTACATATTTCAGACATTTATAAACTCTGATTATATTTAGATGCTTTATATGAACCCATTCATTTTGGACTCACTTTAAGTGCGTATTCTCCTCTATAGAGATTCTCTGGCACAGCATCGCTAGTTTTTGTGTTTAGTTCTGGCGTGGAGAGCTGTGAGGTTCCAAAGTGAGAAATCGTGAACAGTCATGTAGTGTGAAAGTCTCAACAACTGATGGACTCACGATTACAGCACAACCATTGACAACTCAAAAAGCACTGTAGTGTGAACCTGGCATAAGCAGTGAATTTAGATATGTTAATGAAATACAGACAGTTTAAATAAAGCATGATATACTAACCACAGCTGCTTGGTAAAGCTATATTAAAACCACCTTTCTTTTGGGGTTTGTTGAATAACCCTGGTTTGTAATGCATCTTGGCATCATGTTCTCCTCCACCAGTCTTACACACTGCTTTTGGATAACTTTATGCTGCTTTACTCCTGGTGCAAAAATTCAAGCAGTTCAGCTTGGTTTAATGGCTTGTGATCATCCATCTTCCTCTTGATTATATTCCAGAGGTTTTCAATCGCTATATGTTGTGAGGTGTCCACAGTGTTATAGAAGGCTAATATTACCACCCACGGTGAACAGTACAGTGCAGAAGGAGCTAATGATCATGACCAGCTGTGTCTGGCTCTAATTGACCATGCCTCAAGTGGTAGAAATTGTCACATCCACATTCAATCGAGGAGAACCTATAACTCCTGTACAATTATTTTTTTGAGCAGGTCAGTGTATATTCCAGTTAAATTAACAGTTTTACATATTTCATACTCTCTCTCTCGTGCTCTTTTTCTATTTAAGAGATTCCTCTGATCCTGATTAAAGAGAAGAAGACATGGAGAGAAGCTCTGAAATACTGCAGAGAGAATCATGTGGACCTGGTCTCTGTTCACACTGAGGAAATTCAGCGCTGGGTGGAGATTGTTACCAGAAAAACCTCCACTGATAATGTGTGGGTGGGTCTGCGTCACACCTGTGACCTGAAGTTCTGGTTCTGGATGAGTGGAGAGTTCCTCTGCTACCAGAACTGGGCTCCAGGGAACGGGATGGGAGTGGAGGACTGCAGGAATGGAGAAAGATCAGGAGCGGTTCAGTCTGGAAGTAAGCAGTGGATCAGTCTGCTGGAGAACCAGAGCCTCAACTTCATCTGCATTACAAAATAATACAATTTGAGGATTTTAACTAATATATCTGTCTAAAAATTAACCCTGTAGTTCACCCTGTAAGCCTGTAGTTAGATCTCTGGTGGCACCACAGCTCTCTATAGCCTGGAATCCATCCAGAAGATCTTACCTAGCCTAGCTCTCTCTTTGGGTGGATAGGGTGACTTTTTCTCTTCCTGGATCACTCAGTGTGATGATAGCTGATGGAAACTGTTATAGCATCTGATAGTTGGACAATGAAACTGAAACACCTGGTTTTAGAGCACAATAATTTATTGTGGTGACGGACAGTTCTGGTGGAAACAGGAGAGTTGAGGTGCACATTGAATTCTGCGTGATTTGATCAGCCGTGGTTTTATGTTTTTTGGATACAATCCAGGTTATCATCCGAACATCCCTTTCAGACAGCTTCCTCTTACAGCGTCCACAGTTAATCCTGTTGGATGTGGTTGGTTCTTCTTGGTGGTATGCTGACATTACCCTGGATACCGTGGCTCTTGATGCATCACAAAGACTTGCTGTCTTGGTCACAGATGCTCTAGCAAGACGTGCACCAACAATTTGTCCTCTTTTGAACTCTGGTATGTCACCCATAATGTTGTGTGCATTGCCATATTTTGAGCTAAACTGAGCTCTTACCCTGCTAATTGAACCTTCACACTCTGCTCTTACTGGTGCAATAATGTGCAATTAATGAAGATTGAACACCAGGCTGCTCCAATTTAGCCATGAAACCTCCCACACTAAAATGAAAGGTGTTTCAGTTTCATTGTCCAATCCCTGTATATTTAATTATTTAATTTTACTCAGTATCTGTATATTCTATATACTATAGACTAAAAGGCAAACCAGAATATAAGGTCAATATTAATGAACGCCTATTTTCTAATCTATTTTCATACATAAGGTGTACCTGATTATAAGGCGCATTAGGCGACACTAGTAAGGATGCCTACATCGAAGTGAGCAATGGCGTCGCCATGTTTCCCTTCTAATGGGGAAGCTGGGGGAGGTGCACACAGTAAACAAAACTGTAATTCTTATAAAAAACATTTTCTTTCAAAGTCAAACGAGCGCTGGATGTTAATCTATACAGATTTCTCTCCTGAAAGCCGTTTATTTGGGTGAGTAAAGCTCTTCTATTTATTTACAGTAAGCTTAGAGGATGAGTTTTCAGTTGACTTTCTCCAGCACTAAGGCTGAGTGCAGCAGCATTAGCATTAGCATTAACTGCTAACCGCAGCACTACCGGGATGTAAATGACGCTCAACAGCACTGGACAGAGGAACCCTGAGTGTTCCAGTAACCCAGGTCACTTTTAGCTAGTGGTTTGTCCCGCGTAGCTTGTTTTAATATGGTAAACAAGCAGACTACAGTCTAATATACTCACCTCTGAATGGTGAAAAAGCTAGCTCTGCAGTTAGCGGCTAATGCTAATGATGCTGCATCCAGCCTTAGTGCTGGAGAAACTTCACTGAAAAATCTTATAACGCTGTACTTCAGCAGAGTGGCTTTAGTGCCACTTAATAGCATTAATACCTGACTGGTAAAATTCATACTTAAAGCGCACTGGGTTATAAAGTGTAGGTACTGTTGATTTTTGGGAAAATTAAAGGGTTTTAAGTGCGCCTTATTACCATTAAAATATGGTAAGCATGGACACAGGGTACCACAGGGCTGAGCTCTTTACTGTAATTTGATGTAAATGTAAATGGTTTGGTAATAAAATACATTAACTGCACTTTTACCGGACAAACTGTGAATCCAGGGCGAAATAGCACTCTACTGCTGGTTCTTTAGGCTGTTCTGTAAACTCAATAAAGGCGGTCTGAGAGAAAGTACTGGTCTACCAAATGAGTGGGCGTGTCTCATCTCAACTGTACAGACACTGGATGCTAATTTAACAAGGCAGAAGTTTAAAAGTGATCATTGGGAATAACTGAGTCATCTTGTTTTAAAACTAATAAATAACGATATTTTCAAATTAAATTACAGTGGTATGAAAAAGGTTGGCCACCCCTGATCTTTTTCATGATTTTCTTTTGTAAATCATTGATTGTTCAGATCAGCAGTTTCAGTTAAATTGCTGAACAGACTCTAGTAAAGCTGCAGTTTTGGAGTATCAATGTTTTTTGCATGACACTGATGATAAATGTCTTTGCTGTGCTTAGCCTCTGTAATATTTTGTGATTGTTTAAAGAAATAAAAGCCTGGTTTGTATACTTACTATATTGTCTACTGTATTGATTTAACTTTTATTTAATAATGTCTATTAATGTCTGTTTATTTAAAAATGTAAAAATGTCTATTAACATGTCTAATTTCTATTAACCTGACATCAATTTTACCTGGATAACCTTTTAGGTTACACAGTGGGCTGGAATTCACTACAGGAAACACCAGAAGTCAGCTGGTGTCAATAAATCATTTCAAACTTTTAATGTCTAACCACAGTCAGACAGACTGTACCTGTTTTATTTTACGTTTTTATTACCTTTTGACCCTTTTATTTTATTTTTAGCATTTTCTCTTTTCTCTAAACTGAAGTGGGAATAGTGGAGAATTACAGGTAATGCAATAGGCACTTACACTATTGTCTTTCTTACGTCTTTTTTTGTTTTAGTTTATTTAATCTTTATTGTTATCATACCACAGTTTTTGAGAACTCTTTTCCAACTCTCTTCCGTCCTGATCTGAAATAATGTGCTTGTTAGCAGCTATTAAACCACCTTTTGTAACTTCTCCACAGTTTGCCAACCACCATCCAGCCTATGTTTTTTTACGACACAAGACACAGAGAAAAAGTAGTAGCATAAAACAAACAACATAGCAACCACCTAGCAGCACCTTAGCAACCAACCTTTTAGCATAATATCCTCTTAGCAATACTGTAGCAACCACTGTTAAATGCTCTAGCAGTCCCTCAGCATCTTACCAACCTAGAAACATCATAGCACAGTGTTCTCAAGTCTCACGCTCACACGCCACACATGGTATTTCTCACGCTTGCCAATCCATCCGCTGTATATTATAATGTACTCTCGTTGAGCCAATCACAATATAGATCGCTCTGTTGTTAGGCAGACCCAGTCAAAGAGGGTGGAGTTTCAGCCAGAGTGTCAGCCGCGAAGAACTGTCCGATTCGAAAGTTCTGAAACAGGAGGAAGGAGAACGGCGGCAACCCCCCCCCCCCCTTTAACAACTGACGAAGAACAGCGCGCACCCACCACAACCACCACACCTCCCCCCACCCCCTGCCAATCTCCCTCCCACCAAACTACAAAACTTGAGAGCCCTGTCATAGCAACCAACCTATTAGCATAGTAATCACTTAGCACCACCTTAGCATCCAACCTTTTAGTATATTAATCACTTAGCAACACATAAGCAACCACTAACCAATACCTTAGCAACCACTTAGCAACATCTTAGCAAAAACCTACAAGCATCCAAGCAGCACTTAAGCAACTAAATAAAACTATTAACATAGTAATCACCTAACAGCAGCTTAGCAACCAGTGAATGTATTCTGTCACATTAATTAGCCATGTAATGATGTAATATCATCAAAAAAATTATACTTTCCACGAATATACACTCTAATCTGACTAATACTGAAAAGAAAACTCTTGTGTGAAATGATTTGAAGTCTGTACATTCAAAAATAAGTAAAAACAAAACACAGTCAATTTCATGAAGATTTGTATTCCTGGAAGCAAATTCTGATGTGAGCAGCTCAGTGTCTTCTGGTATAAAGAAAAAGAATAGCACATGGCCGTCTACTATTATAACTGTGTTATAATAACAAGTAAAAGGGGAATTGACAAAAATGGAGAAAAAACATCAAAATATGCTGGGGTTCAAAGGGTTTAAAACACCTAAGGAAACCACTTCTAATGTCTCCTAAACCCATTAGTATCCCCTTAGTAAATACTTTAGACTGTGTAATTCTTCATATAGGATTTGACCCCTCTCCAGACAACAGACCATATCTGCTTCATGAACTGTCTCTCCAACTTAATTCATTTGCATTTATTTACACAAATATGATGCAATTGAGCATCTAATAAACAGAGCTGTATTGTTTTTATCTTCCTCAGTTATTATACAGCTGTATTACTGCAGGAGACACTCAGACACCAGCACAGCTCCTCATACAGTAACAGGTAGGAAACATATTTAGTACAATTTAAATCTAATTTATTAAAAATTATTCTCTTAAAGCAGTTAATAAAGCTCATGATCTACGACACAATGCTCAGGTACCAATGCTGTTCATAATGGGAGAACAAAACAGTAATTTAAGCTGAAATCATTGTAATTTTAATAGTAAATGAACAATAACTATTGTGTTTAATAAATATAGCTGTGTGTGTGTGTGTGTGTGTGTGTGTAGGTTGTAGTTTAGAGAAATAACTAGTTGAACTAGTTAAAACTGACTAGTTAAAACTGGTAACAACCAGCCAAGTTTATAGTATATAGTGCATATGTTAAAGTACTAGTGTAGATTTGACTTTACAGTGATTGCTTCAAAAATGGGTGTAACGTAAAGTAGTTGAATAAATTGCATTATCTCTCTCTATCACTCTCTCTCCCTCTTTCTCTCTCGCTGTATCTCTCTCTAATCTCTCTTTCTGTCTCTATCTCTGATCTCCCTCTTTCTCTCTGTCTCTCTCTCTGATCTCTCTCTCTCTCACTGATCTGTCTTTCTGTATTTCTCTCTCTGATTCTCTCTCTGATCTCTCTCTTTCTCTCACTCTCTCTTTCTCTCACTCTCTCTTTCTCTGATCTCTCTCTCTTTCTCTGATCTCTCACTCTCTCTTTCTCTGATCTCTCTCTCTTTCTCTGATCTCTCACTCTCTCTTTCTCTGATCTCTATTTCTCTGATCTCTCACTCTCTCTCTTTCTCTGATTCTCTCTCTCTCTGATTGTCTCTCTGATCTCTCTCTCTCTCTCTCTGATCTCTCTCTTTCTCTGATCTCTCTCTCTGATCTCTCTCTCTGATTCTCTCTCTGATTCTCTCTCTCTGATTCTCTCTTTCTGATTATCTCTCTCTGATTCTCTCTCTGATCTCTCTCTCTCTCTGATTCTCTCTCTCTGATCTCTCTGATTCTCTCTCTGATTTCTGATTTTCTTTCTGATCTCTCTCTCTTTCTCTGATCTCTCTCTTTCTCTCACTCTCTCTTTCTCTGATCTCTCTCTCTTTCTCTGATCTCTTTCTCTCTGATCTCTATTTCTCTGATCTCTCTCTCTTTCTCTGATCTCTTTCTCTCTGATCTCTATTTCTCTGATCTCTCTCTCTTTCTCTGATCTCTTTCTCTCTGATCTCTATTTCTCTGATCTCTCTCTCTTTCTCTGACCGCTCTCTTTTTCTCTGATCTTTCTTTCTTTTTCTGATCTCTCTCTCTCACTCTCTCTCTCTCTGCTCTCTATTTCTGTGATCTCTCTCTCTTTCTCTGACCTCTCTTTTTCTCTGATCTCTCTCTCTCTTTCTCTGATCTCTCTCTCTCTGATCTCTATTTCTCTGATCTCTCTCTCTTTCTCTGATATCTCTTTCTCTCTCTGATCTCTCTCTCTCTCTCTCTCTCTCTCTCTCTCTCCACAGTCATGAGGTCAGCACTGCATTGTCTCCTGCTGTTCTCAGGTCAGTGGAGTTCATGATCATGTGTAAAACTCTCTGCTGCTTCATTACTGTACTGCCATGCTGATGAGAGATTTTAACCCCTACAGCTCTGTGGACTCTCTCCTTCTGTGGAACTCGTCAGTTTTATGTGGTAAATGTAAAAAAGACCTGGGCTAATGCTCAGTGATATTGCAGAGAGAAATTCACTGATCTGGCAACCATTGAGAACCAGGAGGAAATGGACGCTGTAAAATCTGCTCTTAATGGGGCAAATGGCAAATTTTGGATCGGACTGAAACAGAAACCTACACTGACCACCAGGGTAAGCAATAATGTTTGTACTTTAAATATATTTGCACTGCTCAAAGATATTAAAAGAACACCTAAACCATCAGAGGCCTCAGGTAATGAGGTAGAAATATTTACTGGATTAATAAATAAAAATACTGCATGGTACATTGTGTTGTAAAATTAATAGTCATAAGGCACCTGTGCACATGTCCATGCTTTTACTGTATAATTTGTTTCAAATTAAAAGCCCTCTACAGAGGTTTGTGATTGTGATTTCATCACATTTTAAAATCTATTAAATTCTGAAGCAGCAGTGGCAATAGCGGAAACACTGCACATACTAATATACCTATATCTTACTTTCCCTTTACGATAAGATAAGATAAGATAATCCTTTATTAATCCCACAATAGGGAAATTTACAATGTTACAGCAGTACAGAGGAAAGGACAGAGAAACAGGTCCAAAAATATAAACAAATAATGATAAATCTATACATACAAAAAAACAATAACAGGAAATATATAAAAGATACTTAAAAAGTTATATAAAGTAAAGAAAAAATATATACATCTAGTGCATGGAGATATGATTGTGGTAGGGTGTGACCAGTATTACAGACATCCCAAGTTGCAAAAGTTGATTTCAGGGAGGTTTATTTGACAAAAAATTGACAGTTACAATATCACAAAAAATTGCACAACATCAAAAACATTTCATATCATATTACAATAATTATTAATATTGCCTCCGCCATGATCTGCTTTCTCTCACTCACTGAACAAATCTCGTCCGGGAGGGGGGAAAAACACTGCCCGCCCACACTAAAAACTGATTGGCTGTCTCACAGACTCTTTGCAGAGAACAGGCCAATCAGAACCCTCTCTGTTTTCTCTCTCTCCTTCCCACACGCGATTAGAGAATAAAAGTCTGTGGCCTGTGTGCGCGTTTTGGGCGCTCGTTCTGAATTCCGGGAGATTATATGTGACTCGCGGGCATCAGGGAGCCACTACCGAAATGCGGGAGACTCCCGCAGCTTCAGGGAGACTTGGTTTGTCTGAGTATTATTCCACAAAGAGTAACAGTTAATAAATTAATATCACATAAATAGTAAATAAAAAGGTGGTAAAAATGTTGCACGTTAAACATATTGCACAAATCATGATAAGGGGACCATAGTACACGTAGTGAGATGGTTATTGCACACTGTGAGCATTACAGCTATACTTAGTCAATATGTATGTTTTGCATGAAGTACTGAGATAGTAAACTAGTGTTTACTGAGAGCGTGGTGTGTTGTAAAGTCTGATAGCGTGTGGAAGGAAAGACCTGCGGTATCTCTCCTTCACGCAGCGTGGGTGCAGCAGCCGGGTACTGAAGGAGCTGCTCAGTGCTGTCAGAGAGTGGTGCATGGGGTGGGACAGGTTCTTCAGCATGTTCTTAAGCTTAGTCCTCATTCACCTTTCTCCCACCACCTCCACTGGGTCCAAAGACACCCCAGGACAGAGCTGGACTTCCTGATGATTCTGTTCAGTCTCTTCCTGTCAGCGGTGGAGATGCTGCTGCCCCAGCAGACCACTCCATAAAAGATGGCTGATGCCACCACGGCATCAAAGAAGGTCCTCAGGAGTGTCCCCTGCACGCCAAAGGACTGGAGTCTCCTCAGGAGATGCAGTCTGCTCTGACCTTTCCTGTGGAGAGCAGCCGTGTTGTCAGTCCGGTCCAGCTTGTTGTTAAGGTGGACACCCAGGTATCTGTAGGACCTCAATATCCGTGCCCTGGATGTTCACAGGCACCGGAGGAGAGTGTTTGGTTTTGCGGAAGTCCAGCACCAGCTCTTTAATTTTTCCTGCGTTGATCTGCAGGCACTTTCTCTGCCAAATTTGCCAAAGTCCTGCATCAGTTCTCTGCACTCCTGCTCATCTTCATCACTGAAAAGTCCGACGATAGCAGATTCATCTGAGAACTTTTGTAGGTGGCAGCTTGCAGAGCTGTAGTTGAAGTCTGCAGTGTAGAGGGTGAACAAGAAATATATAACTTTATTAATATGTATCTTTTTATTTATTTTTTTTTCAGACGTTACAATATATCACATGCATGTAAAATGTAAGTTTACTGATCAGATATTAATGTTTCTCTAGAGCTGGATCTGGTCAGATGGGAGTGACTCCTCATACAGTAACTGGATTCCTGGAGAGCCAAATAATTATAATATATTTCATAACTGTGTGGAGTTATGGAGTGAAAATACATACCAATGGAATGATGCAAGCTGTTATCACAGAAATAAATTCATCTGTTATAAAGGTGAGTAATATGATTCATAACACTCAGCTCTGCAACACAACAACATTACACCCAATCCCGATCACATGGCACAGCACATGACACTTCCAGGAAGCAGATCCCCTGAGTACTATACACATGGTTTAGCCCTATAAAGGGGGCTCGTTTGCTCTCAGTCATTGCTGAGTACTGACAGATCTATCCTTGAACAACGCGTTATCTTGTTGCCTGTGTTTTTTTCTCATTTTTGACTACTTTAAATTTTTGCCTATACCCTTTGATATTGCCCTGACGTGTATAACCTTTGGAATGTTTGCCTACCCGGGTATGATATCTCCTTACTGCTGTTACTGCTGTTGGGCATTGTTGACCCTTTTCTGTTTGACCATCCCTTTGCCTGATACTATTATTAATCATGCATATTTTTATCTGCATATGCGCGTGCTTGAATTCTGCCCAGCCATGACAGAGGTGATAAAAGCAGTATATATCACAGCTCCATTAAATTAACGTTTATTGATTGTACTTTGAGCAGTAACACTGTCAGGACACAATATAAAATTGTGTCAGTGTCATTGCAGCACTGTCACATTTAGACACAAAATTCACCAATCAATATGGCCTGAGAACTGCATCACAGAGAGCACTATTAAGCTATCAGCAGCCGGAGTCTGAGAGGGCACAATTGGCCATGCTGTGTATGGGTAGGTAGGTAGTGCTCTTTCCCTTCATCAGTCCTAATGAAATATTGGCCGGCACAGGCGCCTGTTAGCTGACGTATCAGAGCTGGGTATCCAGTGCTTTCCTCTGATAGCACTTTTTTACCAAAATAGTTCCATTCGGGCTTAAAAGAACCATGATGCGTTTCCACCAGAGCATTGCACAGTGGCGGTGAACATGGTTTGTGCTGAAGAACCTAGTATTCTCCGGTTTCCTTTGCAACCAAACATTCCTGGTTCTGGAACCTACTTTTGCTGGTTGAAACACAATGAATGGTTCAAAATTAGGTTTGTGAACCAAAACGGTGCCGGTGTTGTGCCAAATTCAGCACCCCCACCAGGAAAAGCACCCCCTCTCAGATGCGCACACATAAGTCTTCTTCACCCCCCGAGATGGAGTGCTTTTCCTGGTGGGGTTCCATGTCGGTTGAAAAGAACTATGAGTGCATTTGCTTCATAGTGATACTACAAGGTTTGGAAAATGAAACTGAAACGCCTGTCATCATTTTAGTGTGGGAGGTTTCATGGCTAAATTAGAGCAGCCTGATGGCCAATCTTCATTAATTGCACATTATTGCACCAGTAAGAGCAGAGTGTGAAGGTTCAATTAGCAGGGTAAGAGCACAGTTTTGCTCAAAATATTGCAACACACACAACATTATGGGTGACATACCAGAGTTCAAAAGAGGACAAATTGTTGGTGCACGTCTTGTTGGTGCATCTGTGACCAAGACGGCAAGTCTTTGTGATGCATCAAGAGCCACGGTATCCAGGGTAATGTCAGCATACCACCAAAAAGAACCAACCACATCCAACAGGATTAACTGTGGACGCTGTAAGAGGAAGCTGTCTGAAAGGGATGTTCGGGTGCTAACCCGGATTGTATCCAAAAAACAAAAACCACGGCTGATCAAATCACGCAGAATTCAATGTGCATCTCAACTCTCCTGTTTCCACCACCACAACTGTCCGTCACCACAATAAATTATTGTGATCTAAAACCAGGTGTTTCAGTTTCATTGTCCAACCCCTGTACAGTTGCAGTGTTTGGAAAAGTTAACAGTAAAACTGATGTGAAAATTGTGTTAGAAACTTGAAAATCATATTGGAACTATTGCATTTGGGTAAATCTTGGTCCTCACCTTTCAGAAATGGTTCCTCTGGTCCTGATTAAAGAGAAGAAGACGTGGTGGGAAGCTCTGAAATACTGCAGAGAGAATCCTGTGGACCTGGTCTCTGTTCACACTGAGGGAATTCAGCGCTGGTTGGAGATTATTTCTAAAACTGCCTCCACTGATAATGTGTGGGTGGGTCTGCGTCACACCTGTGCTCTGAAGTTCTGGTTCTGGGTGAGCGGAGAGTTCCTCTGCTACCAGAACTGGGGTCAAAGGTTGGAAATGCAGGACTGCAGTAATGGAGAAAGATCAGGAGCGGTTCAGTCTGGAAGTAAGCAGTGGATCAGTCTGCTGGAGAACCAGACCCTCAACTTCATCTGCACCACAAAATAATCAGAGGTGTCAAGTAATGAAGTACAATTATTTTCGATAGAAATGTAGATTATCTATACTTTACTGAAGTAATTATTTATCAGATGACTTTTTACTTCTACTTCTTATATTTTCACACAATTATCTGAACTTTCTACTCCTTACATTTTAAAAAAGCCTCGTTACTCCTATTTCATTTCAGCTGGTTTTTATTCCGGCTTCTCATCGTTTAATAAAACCCCTATCCAGATAAATCTCTCCATCCAGATAGAGTGAATCTGATTGTGATTGGATGCAGAGAAGTATAAACATATACCATTCCGACTCCCTATTGGTTTATACAATCCATTTACCATAGTTTAACTTGATGACTGTTTATACAGTAAGCAGGGAAAGTACAGTGTCTCTCAATATTGAAGCCACCACAGGTCTAGCGCCTCTGCTGGCCGGTTGCAGTATGATATGAAGTGGCTCCGCCCACCCCCATATTGTCGTTTCAATAACAAAACAGACAAATGCTTATTTTTAATTCCAACAGTTAAGTTAAAATGGACAATAGCTTTGGTTCATCTAAGTGGTAATCAGAATAAGTAGAGCTTAGCTCCGGTACCATAATATGCTGTAGTTTGATTTAAGTTACTTGTTTCTCATAAAATACTTAACACCCTCGTGTGGTGTTCGGGTCTGTGGGACCCGTTTTCATTTTTCATCAAATGATACTAAAAAAATATTTTTTCTAACTCAAACTCATTGGCATTGGCTCATTTTTTGGTGAAAAACATATATCAAAACACATTTTCGATAAACACACACTGTACACCCCCCCCCCCCCCCCCTACACATTTATATTACATACAGTATGTTTGGGAAAGGGCTACTAAACATTGCTTCATTTGTAAATTTGAAACTAAACAAATTTCCTACTCATATCTTGAGTTAAATTCATTTTCTTTTACATTTTATTAAAAAACTAAGGCTGAACTGTGAACTCAATGAAGGCGGTCTGAGAAGCTTTGTCTGGGAAAAGGGAGTGGGTAACAAATTCAACATGGTTGACAATTTTAGCCTTATTGTTTATATAAAGGGAAAAATAAAAATGAATGAAACTACAGTGTCTATGCTTTAACACAGTTATCGATGTATGTATACTAATTATTTTAAAATTTCTTTTTGTAATGATTTAATGATTTAGTTTCTTAGATGTGAGGTGATATGTTCTTTTGCTGGATTCATATATAACTTATCAGCATTTTTTTTATATTGGGATAGCAGTATGTACAGTGATTAGGAAGTTACTTAGTACACCAGTGATGACTTTCTTCTTCAGGACCTTCCAAGCTGTTGTTGTTTATTATTTAAATAATAATTAATGTATCAGGAATCACCTGAGCAAGTCACATGTTCCAATACTTGTGCTCACAAGAAAAATGGGTTGGGCTCAGACAGAAGGTGCAATCTTCTGAACTGTGTATCAGATCCAGATGTAGATAATTGGAAATAAAAGGTGAAATGTTGATCTTTTGTGTCATATTAATATTTTAATGTGTTCAATCTACCACAGAAATAAAGGGATTGACCTATATGTTCCAATACTTTTTAAGTGCACTGTATTAAATTAATATATATATATATATATATATATATATATATATATATATATATATATATATATATATATATATATATATATTTCTTATTCTGTAAAGCTAACAGAATAGTGATGATATTCTGCTTCTCTGTGTTTGGCTTCTGTAATATTTTGTGATTGTTAAAATAAATAAAAGCATAATGTCTCAACTTTATACATTGTCTTATGTTTTACTTTTGTTTAATAGTGTTTAGTCAGTTTACCCTATTAGTAAAAATTACAGGATATAACTGTGGGATAACTATTTGATTACATTGACCACAGCAACACCATAGCAACCAACATCTATACTATTGCAACACATTAGCAACCCCTTAGCAACATCTCAAAAAACACCTAGACACATCTTAGCATGTCATAGCAACACATAAGCAACCAACTAGCAACACCATAGCAACCAACACCAATAGCATAGCAACACTGATAGTACTTCACAATAAGAGTCACAGAGTAATAATATTAATCATTGTTAAATAGTTATGGATTGTTTTAAATAATTACAAATTGACACTAGTTAAGATAGTATTAAACATTACTGAAGTTTAATGCTTAAGAATGCTGTAATGTTGTAATAAAGAATGAAGATAAATAATTAGATAAAACATATTTACTTAAAACATGTGTAATAATTAATACTGTCTTAACTAGTGTAAATTAATAATTACTCAGGACTTTCTGTTGTAAGGACTGTTAATTAATGTACCCTTATTTTAAAGATAAAAATATATGGAATTTGATATATGATTTTTATTGTTACATAATTCTTTATTCAAGGTTCACCTTATCCACAGACAACATACAATAGCTGCTTCATGACCTGTCTGATTATATTTATTGTTTATATTTATTGTTCACTGGAATATGATGCAAATGAGCATCAAACAAACAGAGCTGTCCTGTCTTTATCTTCCTCAGTTATTATACAGCCGTATTACTGCAGCAGACACTCACACACCAGCACAGCTCCTCATACAGTAACAGGTAAGTAACACTTTTAATACGATTTAAATTAAACATCATATATATATATATATATATATATATATATATATATATATATATATATATCTTAGGAATCAAGTAATATGTTTTTTTATATTTAGAAGAAATATGTATTTAACATTTGTTTAGATTACATTTCACTGAAGTTATACATTTTTAAAGAAGTTTCCTTACCTATTAATGCATTTATTCTTTTTGGATTTTGATCTAAACCTGCTTTACACAAAGAATACACATTTACCTGTATCTCTATTTGTGCCATTTTGTTCCATACATAAGGCTCTTTATACTGTATCAAAACTTCTCGATAAAGAAGCCAGTAGAAATGCTCCAAAATGTTTGGAATAAAATGTTTTTACATGGATCCTAATCTAACTATACTGAAAAGAAAACTTTTGTGTGAATTGAAGTCTGTACATTTAAAAATAAGTTAAAAAAAATTGAAAATCAAATTCTGATGTGAGCAGCTCAGTGTCTTCTGGTATAAAGAAAAATAATAGCATGTGGCTGTCTCTTATCATTATCTGTGTTATAAGAACAAGTGAAAGGGGAACTGATGAAAACGGAGAAAAACACACCAAAAATACTGTAGTCTGGGGTTCAAAGGGTTAAAAAATCCTTAGTAACCACTTAGCAACATCTAAGCTCCTAAACCCATTAGAAACCCCTTTACGTTTACTTTGTTACTTGTATTTAATTCAGCAAAATTAAGCAATTTTACATTAAAATGCTTTACACATGCTCGCTTCACCTGAATTGCAAGCAATATAAACAGCTTACATGGTTAATATTTACCCTTTACCTTTCTTATGTTACATTTCTTTCAAAAAGTGCTACTCTTTTTTTATTAGTTTTTTAATAAAATGTAAAAGAAAATGAATTAAACTCAAGATATGAGTAGAACATTTGTTTAGTTTCAAATTTACAAATGAAGCAATGTTTATTAGCCCTTGGCCAAACATACTGTATGTAATATAAATGTGTGTGTGTGTGTGTGTGGGGGGGGGGGTGTACAGTGTGTGTTTATCGAAAATGTGTTTTGATATATGTTTTTCACAAAAAATGAGCCAATGCCAATGAGTTTGAGTTAGAAAAAATATTTTTTTAGTACCAATTGATGAAAAATGAAAACGGGTCCCACAACCTGAACACCACACAAGGGTTAAAAGAACTGTTTGTACACACTGTATCTTCAGAATATTGTTAATATGTTTTGATGAGTGCCCGTCTATTAGTGCCTACAGAAAAGGATGCTAATCTGTGCAAACTCAATAATGATAGATAGATAGATAGATAGATAGATAGATAGATAGATAGATAGATAGATAGATAGATAGATAGATAGATAGTCTTCAGTTTGCTGTGATGAGAGGAGTTGAACAGTCTTCTGGCCTGAGGGACAAAAGACTTTCTGAGTCTGTCTGTGGAGCAGGACTGGGGCAGCAGTCTGCCGCTGAATGAGCTCCTCTGCCTGGAGATGTTGCTCTGGGTGCAGAGGGTGGTGAACATTGTCCATGATGTTCAGTAGCTTGCTGAGGGCTCTCCTCTCCGCCAGTGGTGTTAAGGACTCCAGCCCTAATCCCAGCACAGAACCAGCTTTCCTCCCAGCCTGTCCAGTCGTCCAGCGTCCCTCTTGCTGATGCTGCCTCCCCAACACACTACAGCGTAAAAGAGGACGCTGGCTACCACAGACTGGTAGAACATCAGCAGGAGTTTCTGGCAGGTCCTGAAGGACCCGAGCCTCCAAATAAAGCATTTTTATTTCTTATACTTAAAACCTGCATCGATTTCATCCATTTATGTTTTCAGTTCTAGCTACACTCCCTCTACAATGTACACGCCCCATGTTGTGCAATAGATGCCCTTTTAATTTGTTTTCACCCTGTCCTTCAAACAGTCCACCACTGAAGATAGAGTTAGTAATAAATGATAACCAGGGCTGTTTAAAGCAAATTGGGCGCTCCCCCTTTCTGTTATATGATGCACAGAATTATCATAGGTTATCCTTGGTCCTACTCCCCAGTCCTGCTCCACAGACAGACTCAGAAAGTATTTTTTGTCTCTGAGGCCATAAAACTGTTCAACTCCTCTCAGCACAGCAAACTAAAGACTCTGTGACACTTTTTCATTACAGCCACTCTGGTCACTCATGGATACACCCTCTGAGATTGTATTATTTTTTTATAGTTTTACCCTATTCTGCACTACTAGTTTATTTACTGTCCACTGTTTACATCTCTACAAATTTGCACTGCTAAATTAAATTATTACATAACTGTGTATTTGTTTATTGGCTGACATCAGTCATCTTCTCAATATCCACAGCAACTGGTGTTCATTGTTGTTTTACTGTGCTTGTACCACTTTGAAATAAAGGGTTAATAAAGGGTTTATAAATTGTTTATAAAGTAGTTTATTAATGTTATAAATTTAATTGTTAATGCTTAGAACATTAATAAACACATAATAAACACATAAATAGAAAGAACAACAGTGACAATTATTTCTTTAACATACCAAATAAAATAATATAGAAAGTCAGTTTAGTCATTTAATATATTATTTAAGTTAAATAAATAAACCTATTAACATAAATGTTAAAGTAATCTATCCATTAGATAGATTATCGCGAAAGAATAGCTAGCACATCAGAGATCGTATGTCACCTACATCAAAACGTTATGAATGATAGTTCATACTGGATAACTCTGCTTCATGATTGCTGAACGTTCATATTTTGCCGGCTGCAGGAATGACGAACCTGGCTGTCTGGCTACTGTCAGTAACTAGTGGGAGGGGCTCCCTAGAGGGGGATTCTAATAAAAGCGTTGTTGTAATTTCCTGGACTGGCATCACATAATTTAAAGCACAATGTTGTTACATTCAGTTCATAACTAGTTGTTGTCTGGATAAGTCTGCTGGCAACACACACTACCTTAATCTAAACTAAGGCCTAATCCCATTTCAACCCTTGGCCCTACCCCTTACCCTTACCCTTATTCTTGTTAAGCTGTAAGAATGGTAAGAAACTCAGAAATAGATAGATAGATAGATAGATAGATAGATAGATAGATAGATAGATAGATAGATAGATAGATAGATAGATAGATAGATAGATAGATAGATAGATATACACAGGATACAGAAGTTATAAAAAAGTGCAGCTAACACAGTAAAACAACAATGAACACCAGTTGCTGTGCATGTTGAAATGAATGATGTCATCTGTACAGGGTGTGTGCAAGTATGCAAATTGTGAAAATGTAAACAGTGGCAATAAATAATCTAGTAGTGCAGAATAGGGTATTAGTATAAAAATATTATAAGTATTAAGAGTGGCCGTGATGAAAAGGTGTCAAAGGTGAAAAGTCTTGCAGAGTTTGCTGTGCTGAGAGGAGTTGAACAGTCATATGGCCCGAGGGACAAAAGATCTCCTCAGTCTGTCCATGGAGGAATTTCTGGCAGATCCTGGAGGACCCGAGTCTCCTGAAGAAGTGCAGTCCGATCTGTGCCTTCTTCCTCAATTTCATCCATTTATGTTTTCAGTTCTAGCCACACCCCTTCTAGAATGTGCATGCCCCAGGTTGTGCAATAGATGCCCTTTTAATGGAGGGGTAGGTTAGGGGAAGGGATAGGGCTTGTTATCCCTTCATACAGAGGGGGTATGAGAATCAATGGTAAGAAACTCAGAAATGTAAATATTTTACCTGTTAAAAGTGATGATTAGCACTATATTACAATAATTTAATGTGTAGTTTAAATTTTTTATGACCGATTTTTTTATAACAAACATAAAAAAGATTGCTAGTAGTTTGTCTCAGAAGGTAGCTAGCTAACTAACTTGACCATTCCACCTTAAATGGTGCAACAGCTGGCAGGGGCTGCAGTATTTAAGGTGGAATGGAAAAATAAAGTAAAATAAAAGTTAATCAAAGCTAATTTCAGCTCCCCGTCACAGAGAAATTAAGCAATGGACAATATTAATTCATTTCTGAACCACCTCCTTCCTTTCTGAAGACATACAATAAAGCCCTAAAATTAGCTAGTTAATCATCAGCAGCAGCTAGATTACTGAACTTTAGTGCTCCTGGTGACATATCAGGTGCTTGAAGGGTTTTCAATTCTTAAGGTGGAGGATTTTACCCCTTCTCCTTGTAACTCTGTTCTAAGGGGAGGGGTTACACTCGAAAACAAGGGGTAGGGGTTATTGGGGGAGGGCCAAGGGGTGAAATGGGATTGGGCCTTATTAGTGTGTAGTACGCAGTTGGAACACAACTGTTTTCTTCCCTCAGGCTCTAAAAGTGTCCCACTTCCTCCCGTGGATTGGAGTGTTTGTTTTCTGTGGTTATCTCACATTAATTTGCATTGGAATTTGACCTCCTTTACTTTTCTGCCTGCTTTTTTCCTTAATCAAAGGTAATAATAAAATACAGAATCCTGCTTTTGTTGGAATAACAGTCTCTACTACCATCCATAAGGCTTTTAATTGGATTTCAGAACATTGCTGTGGGGATTTGGTTGCATTCAGTGACAAGACTGATATATTAGTGAGGTCAGGATGGTGGATGATCACCACCCCATGTTATTTATCCACAACTCATCCCCAACTCAATTCTGTGCATTGGGTATTGTGCCTGTACATCTTATTTTGTCACGCCTCCTTTCAGTAGTTTAACTCTTTCACATTTGTGTTAGAATATTGCCTAATTAACATATATATATATGTAATCTTTTGACTGAAATTTGATAATCAAATATATTCTATAAAGATGTCTTCTCTCTCTCTCTCTCTCTCTCTCTCTCTCCACAGTCATGAGGTCAGCACTGCATTGTCTCCTGCTGTTCTCAGGTCAGTGGAGTTCATGATCATGTGTAAAACTCTCTGCTGCTTCATTACTGTACTGCCATGCTGATGAGAGATTTTAACCCCTACAGCTCTGTGGACTCTCTCCTTCTGTGGAACTCGTCAGTTTCGTGTGGTGAACGAAGAAAAGAACTGGACTGAAGCTCAGGAACACTGTAGAGAGAAATTCACTGATCTGGCAACCATTCAGAACCAGGAGGAAATGGATGTTTTAAAAGCTGATATCCGTGGGAAAACAGACAGTTTCTGGATTGGACTGAGACAGAATGATATGAACAGAGTAAGCAGTTGTGCTCATTTAGAGGAATAAGTGTAGTAACTATTTTCTAGTTCTAATTTTAGAAAAAAAAACAATACAAAGGAGCACTGTCTAGTTCTATTATAATTACAGACTGAAGGCCTCTATCTGTTATTTTGTTGGAGGAGTTGGTCATAATGTTGTGCTTGATCAGCGTATATTTTAATACTG
The DNA here is from genome assembly GCF_023375975.1 of Astyanax mexicanus. Lineage (NCBI taxonomy): Eukaryota > Metazoa > Chordata > Actinopteri > Characiformes > Acestrorhamphidae > Astyanax > Astyanax mexicanus. Next base: position 7,165,215 of record NC_064415.1, read on the forward strand.
AGCACATGCTAATTTGTCTTAAATTTCCAAGATGGTACCAGTAAATTTGACTGCTGTCACAACTGCTCTTTTACTTACTGCCCTCTTTATTTTCACCATGGCATTAATGACATGACATAAATCTAAAAACCAACTCAACTTTACATCGCACTCTTCCTATTTCCATGTTCTAATATGCTATTTATTATATACTATTGATTATTTCTTATTCTTTTTTTATCTTACTGTATATCTAAATTTTGTATTCTATTTTGCTTTGGATCCAAATGCCCCATTCAGTCATAACCTTGATTTATATTTTAGTTTAATCACATGCATAGTCATTTTATTCATAGCTTTGATTTAGAATGAGATCTGACAGTAAAGAGCGTTGAACTGTTTATTGATCAGGTATTAATGTGTCTCTAGAGCTGGATCTGGTCAGATGAAAGTAACTCCCCATACAGAGACTGGAAACCTGGAGAACCAAACAATAACGAGAGTGATTTCTGTGTGGAATTAAAACATGAAGATGGAGACGGCAAATGGAATGATGCAGGCTGTCACTGGAAAAAACATTTTATCTGCTATAAAGGTGAGAAATATGAGGTGATAAATGTGGTACATCTGTTAGATCTTCAGTTCATTCACTTTTAATATTTGTGCTACACTGTAAAAAACTTTAAAGCTTCCTAACAAATGGTTTGACAATCATTTACCATAATTCAATTTACTGGTGATTTATGGTGAGTACAGACAAAATATTCCCCTCTTTTTAAGTCCCAGGTTATTATAATTTTTAGCACTGTCCCAGGTTACCGTGGTTAGCGATACATTTTGATAACAACCCATTATGCAGTGTTATGTGCTTCCAAACACCATTGAAAACTGCTGAAGGGTGAAGCGGCCATCTTGGATTCTAAACTCAGGGTGCACAAAACTCCCAACTTTACAATTAGAAAATCTGACCTCCAGCTCCTTCAAAAGTTCATATTTGGAGCTAGAAAATTCCTACGTCCGAGTTCTTCTTTGCCATCAGCAGCCAGAGTCCGAGAGAGCACAACTGGTCATGTTCACTCTGAGTGGGCAGATGGCGCACTCTCCCCTTTTTACTCTCACTGTGATGCTGGTCGGCACAGACATCTGTTAGCTGGTTGTATCAGAGCTGGGGATCCAGCACTTTCCTCTGAGTGTGTTGACTGCCTTTCTGCTAAGGGAACAGTAGATGCTAGTGTTGAGTGTTAGGAGAGTCCTATAGTGAGAAATAAAGGAACTATTTAATTTAGTTGAATCTTGTTCCTCACATTTCAGAACAGGTTCCGCTCATCCTGATTAAAGAGAAGAAGACATGGAAAGAAGCTCTGAGATACTGCAGAGAGAATCATGTGGACCTGGTCTCTGTTCACACTGAGGGAATTCAGCGCTGGGTGAAGATTGTTGCCAGAAAAGCCTCCACTGATAATGTGTGGGTGGGTCTGCGTCACACCTGCACTCTGAGCTTCTGGTTCTGGGTGAGTGGAGAGTTTCTCTGCTATCAGAACTGGGCTCCAGGGAACGGGACGGGAGTGGAGGACTGCAGTAATGGAGAAAGATCAGGAGCGGTTCAGCGTGAAAGTGGGAAATGGATCAGTCTTCCACAAACCCAGACCCTCAACTTCATCTGTACTACAAAATAATACAGTATAGAGGCCTAGCTCTCTCTTTAAGTGGGCAGGATGACCTTTCCTATCCCTGCATCACTCAGTGTGATGATAGCTGATGGAAACATCTGGTAGATGCTAAAACAGAATTTGATAATTGAAAATTTGAGTAAATCTCTTCTAGTTTGACAGCACTGTGTGATACGGGGAGTCTGATATACCTATAATCTATTTCTATTTCTATAGTTAAACTCAATGTATGTATGTGAGCAGGGAAAGTAAAATGTCTCTGAATATTAAAGCCACCACAGGTTTAGCGCCTCTGCTGGCCGGTTGCAGTATGATGATTAAACAGCCCCGCCCAGTTTTATGTCTATTTCTCCTCTTAACTGTCTTTCCATCTCCAGTGTCTAATTCCAAAAGCTAGTTTTCTCTGTATTATTACCACTACTAATATTACCACATGTTTATGCTTTTATACATAGGAATGAAATGATTTGCCGATTAGCCTTAGCCGGAACAGACCGGTCGTCTGCATCACATGGAGTAGCTGAGTTAAAGTTGAGCTGTCAGATATCTAACAAGCTAATCATACTGTTATTGATTACATGATGTAATTGTGTTGTAGAGCTTAGATCAGGACCAAAAAATCGAGCCCAAGCCTGACCCGCCCCGCCCTATTAACTGTCATTATGAGCCAGAGCCTGATTTAAACCCCACTTTTTTTAGTTTTTTAAAACAGTTCAGTGCAGTAAGAAAATTTTAACTATTATAAAATATATATGAGGATATTTAAATACAAACAATACAAAAACTATACAAAGTATGAAGGTAAACTGACTGTAAATAGGAGGTAGTGTTGAGGTAGGTAGGGTTGACAGTGTTTTTGTTAGGACGAACAGTGTAGATGTCCACGTAGTAAATGGAGTAGCGCAGCTGCAAGTAGTGAACACTGCACAGACTGCGAGTGTAAACAGCATGGAGCAGCAGCGTAGAAGTAATTTGCAGTAATTTGTAATATATCAGATTAAACTGTGCCTAATCAGCAGCAGTTTAGCTCAAATAAAAGGAGTATATTTGATAGCTGGTTCGAATCGAGGACCGCTTCAGAGTTTTTTGGGGACCAGACTGAGACCACCTCCAGTAATACAAAATAAATCAAAATAAATACAAAATAAATCAGAATGTAATAGCTGGAAGTGTGATGGAAGTGTAAATGGTTTGGTAATAAAATACATTAACTGCAAGTCTGGCTCCACCTCTGCTAATCTGACAACAGGGCTAATATTTTTGGCTTAATTTCTATAGACCTATTCCATTCTATTGGGAATAAAACTACAACATCCATGCTTATATACAGCCATTGTTTTAACTGTTTTCATAACCTGTACTTTCTTAGAAAAAAATATAAATATTATAAACATCTATCTATCTTTTTAGCACAAATAATCTATGGATCCAGGTTCCACATTGACAATCCAAGGATCCAGACATAATGTAACATACAATGAAATAACACTTAAAACTAACTAGAATCAACACAGGGAAACAGCATATATATCATATCAATGTATACTATCACTTTAATTATTAAATGTAGGCAAGGTAACTCTATAGGGATTTTCACACATGCTGTATCTCTTTATCAGGACATATATATTTTAAGCTTTTTATAATAATGTATTTTATAATTAAGAGGCCTATCTGTTAAGATATGTATCAATTTGATTGCTAATGTTTTGTTTCTGACTGAAATAAACACATCTAAAGACAATAATATATTTTTGTGTTCTATTTGCATGTTGACATGAGAATCTCACTCCTCACTGAGACAATAGCTACACTATTAGGAAAGATTTCAAACCAAATCACAAATGTTCTCCTTAAAGTGGTCCTGTGGGGTCCTGAGTGTTGTAGATTTATAATAAAATCATCCAAACTATGAAGCAAAACATACTGAATTAATTAGAAAACAAAACTGTGTTATATAAACCAGTATAATTTTATACTTTAGATTCACCTTTATCTATCTTTATTTTTACTGTTTACTACATAATTCCATATGTGTCCCTTCATTGTTTTTATGTATTTAATTTTCATCTACAATGTAGAAAATGAATTAAATAAAGAAATTATTAAAAGAAAATAAACATATAATTAGTATTGTATATAAAATATCTACTTTTTGAATCACTCACAAAAAAAAATGAAAAATAGATAATAAATACAGCCCTGAAAAAAATAAGGGACCGCATAAAATCATTAATTACTTAGATTTTACCAAATTGAAAACCTCTGGAATATAATCAAGAGGAAGATGGATGATCACAAGCCATCAAACCACCAAACTGAACTGCTTGAATTTTTGCACCAGGAGTAAAGCAGCATAAAGTTATCCAAAAGCAGTGTGTAAGACTGGTGGAGGAGATGCATGAAAACTGTGATTAAAAACCAGGGTTATTCCACCAAATATTGATTTCTGAACTCTTAAAACTTTATGAACTTGTTTTCTTTGCATTATTTGAGGTCTGAAATCTCTGCATTTTTTATTTTGCTATTTCGGCCAATGTTGTCCGTAGTTTAGAGAATAAAACAACAATGTTCATTTTACTCAAACATAAACCTATAAATAGCAAAATCAGACAGCTGTATAATAAAAGTAATATATTTACTATAATAAATAAATTATAGGCAGCCAGCAGGAGGCGCGGATCTGCACTGAAACTGTTTCTCCTCTGGAATTAAAGAAGCTCATCCGGGTTATATCCACACGAAACACGCCCCCCTGCTCGCGAGGAAACAGCTGGAGATCCGTGTTTTTGCTCCGGCTCGGATCCCCGGACCCCCGCAGTAACCCTGGCCGCGCCCGCCGCCCCGCGCGCCCCGCTGCGGGAGGGCATGGTGCGCTGTATCGTGCCCGGCTGCAGCAGCTCCTGCGTGTCCGCGCGCTTCCACTGCTTCCCGCTGTACGACCGCGCGCTGTGTCGCAGTTGGCTGCGCGCGGTGCGGAGCCCGCGGTTCGGCGCGGACACGGAGCCGAGGGCGGTGGGCCAGCAGCGGCTGAAGGTCTGCAGCGAGCACTTCACCGCGGCGGATTACAGCGGCAGCTACCTGAAGCAGGACGCCGTGCCCAGCGTCTTCCCCTGGACCGGGATCCGGGCGGAGATGCTCAGCCAGCCGGCGGAGGAGCAGCAGGAGCGGGAGGAGAGGGAGGAGGAGGTGGGTCTGGTTCTGCTGCTGGAGCTCTGTCTGATAAAGGCCTGCTTATGTCTGTATTATTATTAACCTTCTATTGTTATATTGTTATACTTAATAGTTGCCTAATGCTTTTTTCTGCTTGAAAAAAAGACTGGTATATTATTATAGAGCCACAATAATAGAAATATGGAAATATTAGTATAACCTGGTGTGATAAATTTAGTTTGAGCCTGTTTTGGAATGTTTAAAACTTTTATTTGCTATATGCTATACATAACAAGACATGGCCGCCCACGACAACTGACAGATCGAGAAAGAAAAGCACTAATTAGAGACGCAGCCAAAAGACCCATGGTCACTCTGAAGGAGTTGCAGAGATCCACAGCTCAGGTGGATCAGGAGAATATGTCTAGAGGAAAATTAGAAGTTGTGTACTTGTGCACAAATCTGGCCTTTATGGAAGAGTGGATGAACTTTTTGGCCTAAATGCAATTTTATTTGCTATTTTTGGTCTGTAAACCTTACTACCATTAGGGTTGGATCTGGAAGTCTAAACTGAAACCGACTCCAGAGCATTACAACTGAATATCACAAATGTAGTGCCCCTTTTTTAGGAGGTTCAAGCCCCCCCCCTGAAAAGGAGTCCCTGCACCCCTAATAATGAAAGCATTTTTTTTGCTCTAATAAGTTAAAATGTTAAAATCTAAGAAAGTCATCATTAACAGAATTGTATGAATGAAAATGCAGCTCCCTCAAAGTGCACTAGTGTACTAGTGTTAGAGAAAGCTAGTAAACAAAAAAAAAACTTAATAAAGACCACAGAACTCACCAGACAGATCAGATATAAAGTTGTGGAGAAGAAGTTTAAAATGTGAAACTTTAAGCATCCCAAGAATGTTTAGTCCATCATTCAAAAATGGAAAAAGAATTGTACAACTGAACACCTGCCGAGACATGGCCGTCAATCCGAACTGACAGATAGAGCAAGGGGAGCACTGGTCAGAGAAGCATCCACAACTCTGGATACAGGACAATTGCTGTTCACAGCCTGGCTGAGCTTCAGCTGTTTTATGAGGAAGAATTGATAAAAATATCAGTCTTTACATGTGCAGAGCTGGTTAAGACAAACCCCAAAAGACTTGCAGCTGTAATTGCAGCGAAAGTTACTGATAAAGAGGGGCTAATTACATTTGCACATCACACTTTTTAATATTTTAATTTGATTACAATTTACTTTGTGGTGGTCTATTACTTAAAATCTCAAAAAAAAATAAACATTTAATTTTGTGGTTGTAAGCTGACAAAATGTTAAAAAAAATTGCAAGCCACTGTAAAACAGTATTAAAGTATTAACTTTTGTTGAGCAAAGGAAATTCATTATCTTCAGTGAATTTTATATTGAGAAACGGTTATAGAATATAGTATAGTATATAGTACACTATGTATTATAATAGGATTGCTTTTTCATTATGAAGCTCTCTGATGATTGTCTGTACACTGTGTGTGCTGTGAGGAAGCCAGAGGGCATTGTGAATGTGGGGCTTTGCGAATATACACTGACATGCCACAGGTCATGGGACAGGAACTGGTGTTGTGTCCCATGACTTTTTCCATCTCCCATGGAAGCTAAAGAATGCAGCGGTGCACTGTGGGATATGTGTTGGGGCTCCTGCACTGAATGTGGTCTCGCTTGTCTCTTTTAAAGCTGCAGTGGCTTACTGTTATGTTTGGGTATACTGAGTTATTCATTTTTAATGGTAATCATATAATGTAGAGTACCAGTCAAACGTTTGGACAAACCTTCTCATTCAGTGTTTTTTTTATTTAATGTATTTTCTACATTGTAGATTAATATTAAATACATAAAAATGATGGAATATAGAATCACATAGTAAACAGTAAAAAGTGTTTATCCTCCACATTAATCCCCTGATCTAAACCTGATGAGCTGAGATGGTGATTTGAGGTGATTTAATTGGGATGAGCTGGAGCTTCACAGCATGAAGGAAAAGCAGCAACTTGTTCAGTACCTCCACTGGTTGAGTAACTACATTTTTGAAAGGTTTTATAGTTGGGAAAAAAATGCTGCACAATGGAAATAGTATTTGTGGTCTCTAATGCAGATACTATTCATTTGTGGCAGTATTTGCATTGATGTAACACAGTAATGGTACAACACCAAAAAATATTAAAATACATTGAATGAGAAGGTGGTGGTCTGGTAATTTCTGTTTGGTCCTCTATTTACAGCTCTTTTTTTTGCACCAGGAGTAAGGCAGCATAAAGTTATCCAAAAGCAGTGTGTAAGACTGGTGGAGGAGAACATGATGCCAAGATGCATGAAAACTGTTATTAAAAACCAGGGTTATTCCACAAAAAATAGATTTCTGAACTGCAAATAAATGCTCTATATGACCAATATTTTTATTTGGAATTTGGTTTATTGTTTATAGAAAAAAAAAGTTCATTTTACTCAAACATATTCCTATAAATAGCAAAATCAGAGAAACTGAAGTCTTATCTCTTAATTTTTCTAGAAATGTATATTGGTTCATTATTGCAGTTCAGATATTTAAAACATTTTATAGTCAAAATAAATAAGATGGTGCTAAAATGAGCTTATGTTTTATTAATACAATCAGATTTGTATGTAAAACATTTTGTAACACCTGACATTTTTATTTATTTAAAGGAAACGTCTGACAAAGAAGAAAGTACAGGCCCGGTCCCTACCTGCTCTCAAATAAAGGAGGATCCAGCTCAGCATGGTGGGTTAAATCTGCATTAAAATGGGTCAAAAATAATCAGAACATCTCAAACCTGTTGCTGATAGTTCTGGTTGTTTTAGCCTTAAAGTTATAGTATTGTGTATTGTGCATGATGATGGATGCTCAGGTCACAAACCAACTTCTTAGAAGTTTCATGTCTGTTTCAGATCTGTTCCTTGGAACCAAGATTGTGTCTTAGTGTTTCAAGAGCATGCTGTTGGACTGACATATTTTTTTTTTCACAGAAGTTAAGATTCCTGAACCTACAGAAGACATCAGCTTCTTTAAGTAAGTCTGCTGTGATCTCTGTATGCAGATCTCTGAATCTCTGAATCCCAAAACAAATGCATTGTTTTTAGTGCCTCAGTGGTTTTCATTAGTCTTCAGCCATAATACAGTTTAGTGATGGAGCTCTACAGTTGAACAAAAATCTAATAGAAAGTCTGATGAAATAACGATCCATATAGTACATGTATTTATGTATACAGTCAGGTAAAATGTTTCTTTCTGCCTTCTTCTTTCTGGATCTGTGCATTATAAAAACAATCACTGTTCAATAGTTTAAGTAGTAATAAATATTGGGGTGTCTTAATCTTTGTATCTTTTAGTGCTGGGCGATATGGGGAAAATCATATAATCACGATATGGAATTTTTTTATATCACGATAACGATATAAATAATATCATTGCTTACTTTTTTTCCAACTTTATTTCAAAGTGACATTAAACCAAACTTTCACAAATGAGAATTACTACCTTTTAGTGCAGCAATATATTTATATATGTATTAAATGAAAACATATGAGGTAGATGCAGTAGATAATTTTTTCAAAATTATACAGGTATTTAAATTGAGTTATCAAAATAAACTCAATTAACATTTTTTTAAGTTTTAAAGCAGCGTCATGTCGCAAAACCCCAATATGAAGCTTTTTTGTGAAGATTACTTTATTACCACTTATATAAACCGAGTTTATGCAAAGTGACCACGGCAATACATTTCATCGTAGCCTACTTTATATATTTGCATGAATAATTAATGAAATTACTGTAGAAACGATATTTATCGTCATATCGCACAGCACTAGTATCTTAAATGAAAATTGTTTCCAATTGCATTTTATAAAATACCTTTAAAATACATTTCTTTAGTTGTATGTCTTCTGTTACATTACAAAAATAATGCACCAATGAATTGTTTGAATAGAATGAAGTTGTAAATGAGTGAATGTAATGGGTTTATTGGGTGCCTTTAGCCTGGATACAGTAAATAAGGCGATGGCAGGCAAGGTGATGGCGGGTTAATTGGTTAAATTATCTTTTAGAGCGTCTTAGAGGCATGTCTATCGGTGAATGATCTCTCACCAAGAGGTACACTACCCAAAAGTAACCCTTTTTGTCAAAGAGTGTACAATAACAGTATGTGTAGGTCTGAGCTACGATATTTTCCTTATAATGTTACAAAAATAACTGGAATTTCTCCTTGTTTCAGAAGTAGTGAGGTGCTGGTGAACACCCGCTGTTTGCTGGAGCTCTTTAAGTGCTGCTCGGTCTGTATGGTGGAGTGCTGCGTCACCGTTGAGGGCACTGCCAAGCTGTTCGCGGTTATCCAGGACTGCGAGAGCTGTGGGCACCACAGAGAGTGGAGGAGTCACCCCACCCCGACTGAAGAACCTGCGGAGACTTTCAGTACAGAACACACTACACACGAAGACCACGAGAAGCACTTTCCTGAAGAACACATAGACCACAAAGAGGCCTTAGATTTGTATACTGCCTCGTTCCCATTGGTAGAACTCGCACCAGGGCTTGAGGAGGAGGAGGATATCAAGGTGTGCATTTATTGTTGGCTAATCATTTGCATTATACTAGAGCAACTCAAAAAAATGTAATATTATTGAAAAAGTTACTTTATTTGAGTAATTCTGTTCAAGATGTGAAACTCATATTATATAGATGTATTAAACACAGAGTGATCTATTTTAAGCTTTTATGATTTCAGCTTACAGTCAATGAAAACCCAAAAATCAGGTTTTAGAAAATTAGAATATTATATAAGAGCAATTGGTAATTACTTTTGGCAGTGTGCCAAGTCCTGCTGAAAAATGAAATCCGCATATCCATAAAAGTTGTCAGCAGAGGGAATCATGAAGTGCTGTAAGATTTTGTGGGAAAACAAAAAAAACTGCACTGACTTTAGACTTGATAATAAAACACAGTGGATCAACACCAGCAGATGACATGTCTCTCCAAACCATCACTGATCATCAGTAAATTTTACATTTCATTTGTAAATCAAGGGAGCAGAGTCTGGAGGAAGAGTGGAGAGACACACAGTCCAAACTGCTCGAGGTCTAGTGTGAAGTTTCCACCAATCAGTGATGGTTTGGAGAGTATATAACGGGCTGGTCCTTATTAATGCTGCCTCTGATTTTATGCACAGCTTATTAATTACCATAAAAAAAAAAAACATGGCCAAAGGTGCTCTGGTAGCTCTTAAGGCGACTACACACCCGAAGTGGCAGAGGCCACATGTGTGTTTGAACTATTCTACAATTTAAATATGTTAAATAGCTTCAGATCCCTTTCTACAGGCACTTCATCTGTTGAAGTTCTCTTTGTACAGTGTATTTTGTGTTCTACAACAGACTGACTACTTGTAAAAGGTCAGGATTTACAGTCATGCAATGCTTCAGCTACATATTACGTTCAGCAAGAGTACTGCATTCTGTATTGTTCATGCATATGAACTGTTAGATAAACTCTGCCATATTTAGTTTCTAAAATTAAAGGATGCCCTGCAACTTTTGATTGCATTCACCTAGAATACAACATATATCAAATCAGATGTATAATTTGCTTTTCTTTTTTTAGACTGTGTTGGTGGTTCCTCAGCCGACTCGCCAGAGGACTAAAGAGGTGTCGATGGATAGAAAACGAACCATAGTGACCCTGAGGAACGAGAAGAAGTCAATCAGAGAAATCGGTAAAATATTAGGCGTGTCCAAATCTACTGTTGCGTACGTCCTGCGGAAGAACGCGAGCACTGGGGACATAAGTAATAGGAAACGCACCGGAAGACCGAAAAAGACGACTGACGCTGACGACCAAATAATCCTTTCTATAATGATGAAAAATCCACAAACGCCTATCCAGCAGATCCGGGACACTCTCAAGGAGGTAGGCAGGGAAGTGTCGATGACGACCATCCGCAGAAAACTGCAAATGCTCAACCACAAGATTGAAAGTGCATTTTTAAAGAATGTTCAGATGGCGGAGAAGCTTGCATCTTCTTCACCAAATTAGACATAATTAGAGTCATAATTACGGCTCTGTTATATGGTTACATTGAAGAAAATCCTTGTGTCTTTTGCCAACAAACGTCTCAACAAATGTGCATCAAATGCACGGGACGAGGTTTTGTCAGACAAAGGACTCAAATAACTGAAGTAAAAGAAATGGAAGATGTTCATCAACAAGTTACAAAGGATGATGAAGCATCCTGTATTAGTTTCTAGCTGATGAAGCTCACAGTAATTATTTAATGTGTTTTAGAGGACAGTAGTTCATATGTTTTAATGTTACGAGGCCTTTTTGGACATTTTGGAAATGTTTGGGGAAAGTTACACATGCTGAAAATGACAGAAACCCAATGGAAAAAAGAAATGATGGACAGCAAAGATTATTTATTTCACTCCTAATGAAGTCCTTCATTAGCCTTTTCGCCTTGTAAGTGAAGCTTGAACTTGACACTACTGAAGTTAGTGTTGCATTTTGGATGGTTGCTGGTGTGGAGAAATATGAGGTCATTGGAGGACAATGACCGGTTCTCTAGTGGTACTGGAGATTCATAAGCTAAATAGGTATATAGGTAGTTATGTACACATGTACACACACACACACTTTACTTAAGGACACTCAACCTCAAACTGTGGACGTCTTGTGTATCTTTCCAGCTCACACCCTAATCAATATAATGGTTGCACAAAATAAAAGGTTAAAAAGAAACAAAACGTAAAATAATGATCATACCAGACTGTTTGTATGACTGTGACCGAGTGCTGCATGCTCTGTATGTATGTGGGAGAGGATAGATGCCTGTTAGCATGTGAATGTTTTCGAGGTGCTAGATTTCAGCAGCATCAATACCTTTTGTGCCTGTATTGCCACTGTTTTATAATACATTTATTTATGAAAAAAAAACACGACAGAACAATCTCTTTTCTTTCTTTCATCACTGTTTAAACCAGTTCAATGCTGAACACAACAGAATGTAATAAGGCTGTGTTTACATAGCAGGTGAATAAGGGGCAAATCCAGTATTTTTTGTTGTTTGTGTGAATGTGAATAGCAAAAAAACACAAAAATCTGATATTTTCAGCTCTGATTTGGTCTGAAAGTCTGAAAGTTTTCACACCAGCACTATTTGGTCCTGTTAAAACCAGAGGTGGAAAGTAATGAAATACATTTACTCAAGTTACTGTAATTGAGTAGATTTTATGAGTAATTTGTAATTTTTAAAGTAGTTTTTAAAATAGGTAATTTTACTTTTACTCAAGTACATTTTGAGACAAGTAATTTACTTTCCTACATTGGAAAACTCCCCATTACTGAGTAAAAAAAATGCTGGGGGGGGGGGGCAATTGTCTGAATTAAAAAAAAATGGCACCATTGGCATCATTAAACAATAAAAAAAACATGTAAACAGCAGTTAAAGCACAGCAATAGCAAGTTAAAAAATAATATTGAACTATAAAACTATAAAAAATACAGTTTATAGTCACCTATATGACCATAACTTTTTAATAGTAAAGAAAAAATGGATCATAGAAACCTATGCCACTTGTTTTATGGGGTGGTCTGAACAAATACTGCCTGAAAGGTCCAAATTATTATGTGGAATAATAGTTCATTAAAATTTTATAATTTAATTTATAATTTGTTTTTACTTTTTTTACATCAAATAATTAAAAGTAACTATGTAACTTTTACTCAAAGTTCATTTTAAAGTACTTTTTACTTTTACTCGAGTAGACTTTTAGATGGGTACTTTTACTTGAGTAGAATTTTAGCAAAATAAAGATACTTTTACTTAATTACAATTTTTAGTACTTTTTCCACCTCTGGTTAAAACAGACTCTGTTCCGTTAGGGCGTTTTCACACCTGTAGTTGGTTTCTCTGGTCCGAATCAGTTAATGAGTTTGTTTACTTGGAGCGTTTTCTCGCTCTGTTCGGTCTGGTTTCACATAGGCATAAATGCAATCGCACCAAAATGCGCATCAATAAACCACGCGAGCAGCCCGTGTCCTCTGATTGGTCAGAGCTGTCTGACACGGGAGTACATTAAATATAAATATACGAAAAAGTAAATACAGCGAGAAGATTTTGTGTTCCAGCGCAAACATCTGTGCTTTAACACCGAACGCTGAAACGCTGCGCTTTCAAACACAGTGTTTCTACGTGCAGCGCAGATTTATACATAATAAACAGAGTCACGCGGCTGTGAGCAGTGAATGCAGCGCAGACGGCGTGTGCATGGACACAGTGTTTGTTCACAGCTGTGGTAATTAGCGTTATCTGGCTAATATATCAGTTTAAACTGTGCTTGCTTTATCAGCAGTTTAGCTCAAATAAATTATATAAATTATATTTAATAGCTGGATCCGATCAAGACCAGATCACGTTCTCACCACAAGCGAACCGCTCCAGAGTTCAAACAGTGCGATGACTGTTTTCACACCTGCTCAATCGAACCGCACATAAGTTACAAACGGACCAGAGTTCGTTTTAACCGGACCAAATAGTGCTGGTGTGAAAACGCCCTTAGTGCGGTTTGATTGAGCAGGTGTAAAAACAAGGTGTAATCGCACTCGGGTGCGCATCCCGAATTAACTCTGGAGAGGTTAGCTTGTGGTGAGAAATGTAATCTAGTCTAAATTCAACCCAGATATTAAATATAGTGAATTTATTTGAGCTAAACTGCTGATAAGGCGCAGTTTAATCTGATAATAGCCTAAAAACACTGATTACCAAAACTATGAACAAACGCAGTCTCCTCTTTTTTTTGTATATTTATACGCCAGACAGCTCTGACTAAGGACACAGCCTGCTCGCGTGCTTATTAGTGCACATTTTGGTGCGTTTAGACTTATGCCTGTGTAAAACCAGACCAAACAGAGGGAGAAAACGCTCCAAGTAAACAAACTCATCGACTGATTCGGACCAGAGAAACCAACTACAGGTGTAAAAAACACCTGAGTGACAATGTGTTTTTGTTTAGCAGATTGACAAATTGACAAAAATGGAAAATATGACACTCATGAAATATTTCTCTTATTAGGAAACATCCTATTATCTCTGGATAGTGCTCTACTTCTCAGTCTCAGTACTGTTCAAAATATCAATAATTCAGTTTTTAGTGAAAACCTCCATAATGAAGGTACATTCAGTCTCTTTATGATGCAGCAACAATCAAAATATACACATCATATCTAAGGAAATACGAGTCTAAAACCATTTAATATCCACCTCCGCTCAGAGCACTACCATGTGGATGACCTTGCCACTTCCCAGTCTCTGTCTGAGGCGAACCTGAATAATGGTAGCGCAGCAGGTGGTTCTTCAGGCTGACGTTGTGGTTGAAACACTCTCCACACTGCTCACACATGAAGGGCTTCTCTCCGGTGTGGAGACGCATGTGAGAGCTGAGGTTTCCGATCTGGTTGAAGGAGCGATCGCACACGTGGCACCTGAAGGGTTTTTCTCCAGAGTGGATGAGCTTGTGTCTCTTCAGCATTATAATGTCTCTAAATCTCTTCCCACAGGTGTCGCAGGCGTACTTATAGGGGCCTCTGTGGAGCTTAAGGTGGCTGTTGCGTTTGTGAATGTTATCGAATCTCTCCGGGCAGTCTGGACAGCTGTAGGGCTCTTTCTCTTTCGGATGGGTTTGTTCGTGCTCCAGTTTTGAAGGCCTGTTCTTGAAGAGCTTTAAGCAGTACTTGCATGGGTGGTCTGCATCTTTATGGAGTTTACTGAAGTGTCTTTTTAGGCCGATCTCAGTGAGGAATCGTTTTCCACACTCCGGACAGACTATATGTTTGATTTTTTCACATTTGTGATCTTTTCTACCCATAGATGTTGGTTCTGCTAGGATAAACTTACCACATTCCTGGCAGGGCTTGTGAAACGGTTTGGCTTCATGCTTCTTTTCAGCATGTTTCTGAAAGCTGGTAAAGTCGTTAAAGTGCACAACAAGGTTTTCAAAGTTTCGCATCTCGATATGGTCGCCAGCACCACACTGAGCACAGGCGTAGACTTTTTTGTGGCGACTGACTGAACAGGAGAGCATAGCGTCCGTCCTACAGACCTCACACCAAACCACAACTTTGCCTTTACTATCTTCTATCAAATAGCTAAAGAGATCTTCATCCATGGATATGTCTGCATCTGCAGCCATATCGTCTAAACGTGGTTCCCACTCATCTGAACTATCTTGTCTCTTAGACTTGCCTCTCTTACCCGTGTCCTTTTTCTCCTCCTCGTCCACGCCAAAGAGATCTTCATCCATGGAAAAGTCAGAATCTACAGCCAGTTCATAAAAGCTGCCCTGATTCTTAGCCTTCCTCATCCTGGTGTTCCTTTTCTCAGGCTCCTTATCAACCACAGTGATAAGACCATCACAATCATCATCATCCTTGGATCTATCAGAGACTGCAGCCACTGCAACCCCTTCATCCATACTTTTAGCCTCTTTTAGCCTCCGAGGCCCCACCTTTCCCATGTCCCTGGTACCCACCTCCTTCATAATGAACACACCTTCATCCTTGGATACATCAGTAGATACATCAGCAGATACTTCAGCAGATACTTCAGCATCTGCAGCCACGTCCACATCCATCTGATCCTGCCTCCTGTTCTCCCTCTCTCCCGAATCAGTTTTCTCCACCTCTTCCAAAATAAAGACACCCTCATCCCTGGGTACATCAGAGTCTGCAGCCCCTTCATCCACACTGTCCCAACTTTCAGACCTTCTCTTTCTGTTTCCACTACTCTTTTTCTGCGCCTCTTCCAATTCCCTCGTTTTCTCGTCTTTCTTTGGTAAATACGATCCGTCCTTCTTGATGAACACTTGATCACAGTTTTGATCAGTGCCTTCGTTATCTGAGGACACGATCTGGATCATGACCTGTAAGTTATAGAAAGCACGTTTTAGCCATATTTTAGCCATATTTAGCCATATTTTATGTTAAGTTTTTCTGGCTGCTACACACTACCAAAAGTATGCATGTGCTTTCTAAAATGATCCTTGAGGATAAATATATGAAGTTGACAATAAGTTACACAAGAGCCAATATTTTCACTGCTTTGGGTCCTGTTCTTGTCCTGATATTGCCTCCAACAGCAGTGTGGAACTTGGTACTGAGTGCTACTTGACTTGGTCGGCTCTACCAGAGCAGACATTTTACAAAATGCCCTACTGTAAAGTAATCCTATAAAAGCACCACACTAAAAATCATTGGGATCTTTAAGATGACACATTTGTGCTTGAAATGAAGTTTTCATATATACTTAGCAATGGGTGTTGCTTAGTGCTGGGCGATTTTTACAATTAATTTGATTAATTCAAATGACAGCTTTAATGACTGAGCTTGTACTGAAAAAAGTTTCAGCACTTTCGACACAAACACCCGGTGGGATAAAGCATATATTTAGCTAGAAATAAATCCTACCGTTTCTAAAAACTGCAACGTCATCGGTCTCCGGTGAGGATTCGTGATTAATTATGGAAAAAAATAATTTCTCCTTCAAAGTTTCTTTTGTGACTTATTTAGTGTGTTATTTCCCAATTTTCAGTCTCAACTTTAAGCTTTATAGCAATGATTCAAAATGTTGTTTATAAACCCATTTGTTCGTATCACATGCTGACCTCATGTACACATAGCCACAGAGAAACTCACACACACATGCATTCTACAGTACATCAATGCTCACCTCATCTTCATCCTCACCCCCAGGCTCTGAGGACTGTTCTTTCTCTGGGTACGTAGGTGCATCCTCATCCTCATGGTCTTCTTGAATTATTTCCTCCTGCTGTTTGTTTTCTATTTTAAAGGCTCCTACAGCTTCACCAGCAGGAGTTGGGTGACTCCTCCACTGCTTGTGGAACCCACAGCTCTGACACTCCTGAGTTACTGAAAACAGCCTCTCGTGGCCCTCGATGGTAATACAGCACTCAATCTGACAGAGCCAGCAGTACTGGAAGAGCTCCAGCAAACACTGGGTGTTCACCAAAACCTCATTACTCCTGAAAATAAGAAGAAATAAATGATTATGTAACTCAGTATGACAATTATATATTTTCAAAATGCTTGTGAACAAGCAATGTAATAGCCTCTTACTTAAAAACACTAGTTCCTTGGTTTGTTTGAAGACTCTTGACAGCTGTGGAAGGATGTAAATCACACGATTAACCTTATTTGTCCAATCAGAAATAAACTGTGGTTAAATCTCATTATCCTATTGTAGTCTGTATAATACTAATTAGTCTAATATAGTGCTATGTTCCATAGAAACCAAATAACCTGCAAGATATCCCCTGCATTTAATGTGGACCTGATTTCTTCCAGAGTCGCAATTTTAGCCAAACACCACCGGTTGGATCATTACCACTCACTGCACTGTCCACTATGAGTGATAATATCAGCCTTCAACAGATTGAGGAATGTTGAATACCTACACATCTTCAGAAATGGAAAGTCCCATCCGTGTGCACCCACTACCAGACCTCACTTCAACTCCCAAACTCACGACAATTAATCTATAACAACTCTCCTTTACACGTCCTCCATTTATGCTCCTTAAATTGGCCAAATAAAATACAAACAGATATACTGATTAACCAACAACAGTGACAACAGTGACCTGTTCTGCTGTTGAATAATGATAATATCTTTAATTTCTTCCTACCTTTACGCCATGGTTTCACTTCCACCTCCGAATATACTGAGAGCTGAGTAGGTGTACCAGGTTTTTCAGTAAGTGCCTTCAAATAAAGGATACAGGACTATATTAGGCATTGCAAATATAATCACTACAGCAATTATATGAGGTATTCTGAGGGATATTGCAAATGGCCTTTACAGCGGACAGAAACAGCTGGAATTTCTGCTTTTCCGCAGAATTCATATTGCAATCTGTTTTCCTATCCTATCTATTTGTTTGTGCTCATCAGTCAACTTATCATGATTTAATTTCAAGATGAAAGTGCCAGAGGACTACCTCAAGGTGTAAACCATTTTTTTTAATAAACTACTTGTGCACATTTAAAGTTCTCAGAGCCTCATTTTATGGGCCAGGCCCTCAGATTTCTACCAATAAAGTATGGAGCTTGTTGACAGTGTAAAAATAGCCATTTCTTTTGCATGAGCAACACTATGCCCCATTCAGCTAAAAGCTATGTATTACGGAATGCTAGGGGTGAATGGATGTCGTAGGCTAGCTCTCTTTTAAACCGGATTTCTCCTTAAAATAAAATGCCAATATGTCTCCCTGATCAGGATAGTGCTAGATCCATAGTCAACATGGAATACTGAAAAGAGCATCATTCCATCAGAGGGTAGCACACTCACACCCCCATTCATTCTTGTATTTACTCCTACAGGCAACTCCTACAGGCTCCTTGCAGCTTTTCTGAAGTTCAATAAATACATTAAATGCCTATTATAAAAACACACATAAACACCTGTCCACAGGTGCAGCAACATATTTAAAAAAAACTTTTCCTCACTGACACTGACAGAAACACAATACCAAGTTTTTAAATCCATTTATTTAATTTATTTATTCCTCCTCGTCAGTACCTGGCAGATAATTTCACATTATCTATCATGTGTCACATATCTACCATTTATTTTAATTAGCTTTTGACCATTCAGCTTCTGACCAGTCTGTGATTACAGCTTTGTTTTGGTCAGTTCTACACCTTTGTACAGAACAGAGTTGGCTAACTAGCTCATATTTTCCATAGTTATAAAATAGAGACACTATTTAAAGTCTAAAATACCTAATTCCCTGCACATTTAACTAGTTATCTAGTTAACAGAAACACAATACCAGAGTTACATATGCATATCTTTAATTCATTCCTCGTCAATATCCAACAGATTTGCTGACATATTTACCATTTAAAATGTACAGATTATTACTTTAATTATTTTGTTTTTGACCATTTAGTTTCCGACCATTTAAAAAAAGAAGTTAATAAATACATCAAATATCTAAAATCAACACATTTAAAAACACCAGCCCAGCATGAGTATCTGGCAGATTTGCTGATATTATAGTTATGATGTATCGTCTACCATGTATAACATACTGGTTTTTGATTATTTTAATTAGTCTTTAGCCCTATCGGGATGGGATTATTTACTCAGGGGGAAGGCTATGAAAAATATTTCACACTTCTTCTCGATGATAAAACTCTTGCATCCAGACTGCAATTTAAAGGCGGACCAGTGAGTTTTTAGGCTTTCTTGGTCACGCGACATTGCATTCAGTGGACAAATAGCTATTTTATTAAACGCCAGGGGCCAGTTTTTCGAAACATATCTGAATCTTGTATTAAAATTTGGAATAAATTTGTCTTTAAATAATAAGTTAACCGAATGTGAACCACAGTTTATTGTTCTGTTAACTTTAAATGGGAGTTCAATGAACATTGTATGGTCATTCAAACAGCCCAGAATTTAACAGATATTTCTACAATGTAACCAAAGCTGATTAGTATTATTTAAATATTGGCATTGATAAAAAAAATGTATAGCAATTGGATTACTAAACCTTTTATTTATTAAGAGAGTAGATGAGAATAAATGTATTTTGTCCAATAAAGTGGTTTATTAATTCGATCCCTTTTGCAATAACAGTAAATTTTAAAATAATATTTGTCCAGCAGATGGTCAGATTAGTAAGATCTAGAAATCCTTATCATGTGATATGTGGACCAATGTTATCCAGTCTGAAAATGTTCTGGAAAAACTGGGACAACATCTGTGAGATCATTTAGATTATTGATAGAAAAAGGTGGAATCTAATTATCCAGACAATTTGGATAAGAATGTAAAGCTTTGAAAAACTGGCCCCAGGTGGCGAAACTCAGAGATGTGCGTCCGGATGGGACTAAAATTACCGGAGGAACAGCGAAAAACAGTAGGTAATTCAGCCTGTTGTATTCTTAAGAGGATGTCTGAGAAAAACACATACATGGTTGTTCTTGACGGGAATAAAATTACAGAAAGAATATTACCTCAGAACCCCCTAATAAACTAATCCCGTCCAGTTAAGTTAGAAATTGTGCTTAGTTAGTTTCTGACCTGTCTTTGATTAAAGATTAGTTTTTTGCTCAGTTCTACATTTTTGTACAAGAAAAGTTAGCTAACCAGCTTACATTTTTCATAGTTGTACAATAGAGACACTATTTAAAGCTTTAAATACCTAATTTACTCCAAATTTAACTAGTTGTCTAGCTAGCTAGCTAGTGGAGATAGCTTGCTAATATATGAAGCTAACTAACAAACAAGTAAGTTATTGGAAGCCTGGATACTGGTTAGCACGATGCTAAAAGGCTAACTGTAAGCTTAAATTATAATAAACTGTCCTGAAACTGTGTAAATTAGGGTAAAATATGGGAATTTAAGATGTTTTCCACGCTGTAAGACGTTAAAAGTGGGCATTCAGAGCTGTGGAAGGTCTCCAGGTGTTCAGTAGGCACCAAACCCCAGGTTAGCATGTTTAGCATGTTTAGCTAACCGCTAAAGGAGCCCCGTGTTTACCTCCTCCGCGGTTCCTCTGCTCGGAGCTCCGGGAGCGCAGGAGAACACGGAGGGGACGGCCGCGGAGTTCAGGGCGTTGTTTAAGGAGCGTTCCCGGTAATCCTCCGGGCAGAAGTGGTCGCTGCAGACCCGCAGGTGCTTCACACTCTCCCGGTTAAGGATCTCTGTGGAGGAGAGTCTGTGCTTCATCACAATCAGCCACAGCCTGCAGATGTTCAGGTCTTTGGGGAACCTGTGGAAGCGCTTGGTGCTCCGCTTGGCCTCGCTCCTGCAGCCCGGCACGCAGCAGTGGTTGACCATCTTCAGGGCTCTGGTCCCCGGCCAGCTCAGGCTCCTCCACCCGCTGCAGCTGCTGCTGCTGATCCACAGGCTGGAGATCAGATCAGCAGCCCTGCTGGGCTTCACTGCAGCCAAAGAGTAAAGAAGCCTAACAGGTAAAACTCTGCTGTGATGTTGGCAACAGTCTGTAGATGGCGCTTATGATATATCTTTTACTCCCCATTCCATTCTATTTCTCCCAATTACTACTAGTGCATCTCTAAAATTTAGAATATAATTGAAAAGTTATTTTAATTTTGTCTTTTATTGTTGATGATTATGACGTTCAACCAATGAAAACCCAAAAATCAGTGTCTCAGAAAATTATAAAATTATATAAGACCAATTGGTACTTTTGGCAAAGTCCTGCAGGAAAATTAAATCCACATTCCATAAACGTTTTCAGCAGAGGGAAGCATGGAGTGCTGTAAGATTTTCTGGGAAAACAAAACTGCACTCACTTTGGACTGGATATAACATAGTCTATGACAACACCAGCAGATGACACGTCTCTCCAAACCATCACTGATCATCAGTAAATTTTACATTTCATTTGTAAATGAAGGGAGCAGAGTCTGGAGGAAGAGTGGAGAGACACACAGTCCAAACTGCTCGAGGTCTAGTGTGAAGTTTCCACCAATCAGTGATGGTTTGGAGAGACATGTCATCTGCTGGTGTTGATCCACTGTGTTTTATTATCAAGTCTAAAGTCAGTGCAGTTTTGTTTTCCCACAAAATCTTACAGCATTTCATGCTTCCCTCTGCTGACAATTTTTGTCACATCTGCTGTCCTAAGGATGATGCAGTTCCAGTCTTTACTGAATTCTTGGAAATACTAAATTATTTGAACGTATAAAAATTGTGTGGAATGTTATTTGGTCTTCATGAATTCTGAATGATATAATCACTAGAAACACATTTACTGCACTCAGCGTATCTCCATTTAATTTCCTGTACCTCTACTGAAGGATATTATTAACCTCATGGGTATTTATACAGTAATTTACTCTGCAATATATTTTAATATGTAATTGACATTGCTTTGTATAAATCAGTTTTCACTTCACATTATTTTCACATTATTTTATAAAAAATCAATTAGAATAATATATTACATAAAAAAATCAGTAAATTTTTAATTCCTATAAATCATTAGGCCATTTAGGCCATCCCTGCAAGACTACAAGGGTATAATGGTTATTCCTTGTAATATTCTTTACATTGTTCTGCTGTATCTGTTTATCTAAAAGTTTATAGTACGTCTGTAACACCTGGCTCTGTATGACTTTGTTATAAGGCTCTCCTAAAGATGCCCAAATATAAATAATAAATATAAAATAAGGTTGTTTTTTAAAATACATTTTCGGTAGTATGGAGGTTCATTAAGTGTTTTTTTCCTAAACCTGGTAGAGCAGCACATGTAAACTAATTTAAATGAGCCAATGTTCTTCATGTTTTAGTCATACAATAATGGGATAATTACTAAAACATTGATTAGTTAAGAAGCAGAAAGAACTACATGCTCTTAACCCTCTATTTGGTTTTATGCCTATATAGTTTAAACTGCAGATTTCATTGGCTGATATCGGTCTCCTCCCCATAGTATGAAAACCACACCCTGTATGTTTAGAGATGATGTCCTGCTGTCTTACTGCTCTATGAGTGATATTCTCTTTTAGACCAACAGGACACTGTCACTCTTATCCTTTCAGAAGGTTGTTTCTGGAACACAGGTATGTTAAATAATAATAATAATAATAATAATAATAATAATAATAATAATAATAATAATAATAAAACTTTTGTCTTTTCATTATTCTATTTTTTTTACCATAGCTTAGTTAGTTCATGAGATAAGTGTCAGTAAAATTTAGGGGGGAAAGAGTTGAAAAAAAAATCTGACCTTTTGTTCAAATGCAAAAATACATTTATAATAGTACAATAAAGACAAAATTAAATATATTACATATGTTCCTAGAAGTCAATCGTTACTTTTAATAAAAAAAAAAATACAATTCCCTTAGAGAATCTTTATGGACTATTATTGTTAATGTTGTTATCAAGATTCCTCCTATCTGAACACTGTCAGTCCTTTACATGTTTAATATAACTTTTATTTAAAATAATAGATAAATTAATAGTTATCAATTCTTTAAACAGGACATTGAGCTGCATCAAGAGATTTGTATCAAACTTCAGAACTTCAACATTATGGCTCACAGGTGAGTGAACCAATAAGATGAATGATTTTTAAGCAATGATATCTCTGTGCTCAGTTAATCCAAAGTGATATAAAGTATAAATATATGAGTATAATATAGAAGTTGTACATGCTTATCTTCTAAAACACAGTAGTTTTGGCAGAGAAATTTCAAATTCAAAAATATAATTTAAAAACAAGATAGTACTTTTCAAGATAATAATTTTCCTTCATATAATTCATGTTTTTGGATTCAGCACATCACAAGAGAAGTCATGGACTGTAGGTGATTTAATGAAGAAGAGTGAGTTAATCAGAGAAGGTACACCTGCACGGTATCGTCTGCTCACAACCAGAAGTAATCTAGATGAAAGTGGTAAGATCAGAAAATGGACATTTGGACAGCGAGAAATCAACACTCAAAACAAGATCATACTGCTGGTGGGAGAAACTGGAACAGGCAAGACCACTCTGATCAACACCATAGTGAACTACACACTCGGAGTGAAGTTTGAGGATCATGTGTGGTTTGAGATCACAGAAGATTCTCAGAATCAAACAAAAGATCAGACTGAATCTCAAACAACTGAAATTACAGTCTATGAGGTTTTAATCCAAAACAGTCAAGTCTCTGTTACCATCATTGACACTCCAGGTTACGGAGACACCAGAGGAAAAGAGTATGACATACAGATCGCTGACAATTTGAGAAAACTATTTAAAAACGACACAGGAGTGAAAGAAATAGATGCAGTGTGTCTGGTAGTGAAGGCATCTGATAATCGTCTCTCTGACAGACAGAATTACATTTTTGATGCACTTCTGTCTCTGTTTGGTAAAGACATAGAGGAAAACATTGTGATTTTTGCAACACATTCAGATGGAGGAACCCCAACAAATGTAATTTCTGCCATCAAGAAAATGAAGATCCCCTGCAAGAAAACTGATCCATATATATTTAACAACCGCCAAGCTGAGGACCAGACAAAGAATGGTACATTATATAAAGAAAGTTGGAAAGGCACAGAGAAAAATCTAACAGACTTCTTTACGTCTCTGAAAGATCAGAAAAGAACAAGCTTATATATGACTGAAAGTGTTCTGACAGAGCAAATTCGGCTTAAAGCCTGTGTTTCTAATCTACGTGAACGCATTGAGTTAAAGGAGAGTAAACATAAAGAGCTGGTTCAGATTCAGGAAGCCCTCAAACAAAACCAAATGCAGAGAAATGTGAACTTGCCTTTTAACGTTACGAAATATTACAAAGAGAAAGTAACTACTGAAAACGCTTCATGGTGGGACAGAAAGGCAACCTGTTGCTCTGTCTGTAAAGAGAACTGCCATGAGTCCAACTGCTGGTGTGCCATCAATCCTAAATTGTGTGAAGTGATGAAAGACGGGCACTGCACTGTGTGTACAGGAAAGTGTCACCACAGTAAACACATCAGAGAGAAGAAGAAATATGTTATCAAGAGTAAAAATGACACAATGACGTACACTGATCTGATCAAATTTCAGGAAAGTACTGACATGGCTTCAGAAGATACCTTTTTAGTGGAGCTGGAAGAAACTGAAAACAAAAACAAAAGTAACATGAAGACCAAGGAAGAGATCAGGATTGAGGAGAGACTGAAGGCAGAACTGATCGAAATTGAAAAAGATAAGACTCGACTGGTGGAAGAAGCCTGGACCACCATCATTAAACTGTCTAAGATCACCTTAAAACCAGACAATGACTTCATTGTTAAGTCCTTAGAATTTGTGCTCCCTCGGGCTAAGGAAAATGAAGATCCCAGCTGGGTTCAGAAACTGGAGAAACTGAGCTATTGTGGGGAACAGGATACTGAGCTCTAAAAAAAAAAAAGGATCAAGATCTAGTCTGCAACAATGTGGGAATCACAGCTTAATCAAACCATACATTATATAAAGAATGGATACAAATTGATTACACTAGAAAACGTTAAATGTACATATTATTGATTTGCTGTATATTTGAAGAATGGCTAAATCATTTTCTTGTTTGTTCATTACTGTTTATTTCAGTCTGGCAGACTAGACTCTAGCAGCTAGAAGCAGGCATTTGTACACTTCTGTTTAAAACAAAACACCACGCAGGTTTACGGCAAGCTTGTGTAGCTCTTAACTCATACAGAAAGGGATCAAATTTATACATTCAGATTTCTTGAGAAATCAAAGTTATTGACGATGGTACACTAGAGAAACTCACCATTGATCTTATTGTGTTTTTTTTGTAATGTTAATTATTTCATAGTTGTTTTTACATGTGTTAATGGTTTCTGGGCTCTGTGGATTGTTAATGTGCCCTTTGGATTATTAATGGGCTCTGTGGATTAGGGAAGAGGAATGTTATTGTTTAATCCACCTTCTACTTAACTCATATAAAAAGTATGTAGTGATATGTAATGAATTGCCACTCAAGACAGTTTTGTAAAGAACTGTACAAGCATGCAGATATATAACTGTATAAATAAATGAATTACAATGTGTTCAAGATCTAACAGACTTCTGTTACTGCAATGAGGCATCTTATGCCGAGTAGACAAAACATGAAATGTTTCATACTGTGTGTACAATCAAATAAAAGTCGAAGTAAATGTCAAACATTTTCCATTCTGTCCTTTTTCTGATTTTGGGTTGCAAATGTTGCAAAACATAAATATTGATAACCTTAATTTATTTGCGAACACAATAATTAACACTTTGTTTATTAATTACATTTAGTACTATACATGCATTCCTGCATTTGAAAAGCAATTAGCACTTTGCAATCTTACTATTCTTTCTCACAACACATGTTGTCCTGCTGCATAATGTTTGCACTAGAAGGACATCTGCACACCAGGCAACACACTATATTGACAACACCCAAAAGTCTGACAAATGTCCTTTTGCAAACAAATCAAAATCAAATATAGAGAAACTCTGTCTGTGTAGGTGATGGTCAAAGGACAGTCAAATTCTGAAGAAATTGCAGTGTGAAACCAAAACATAAGTCAGCCTTACTCACAAGATAACACCTTACAACTTATACATGGTCAATTTACACACTGCTGTTCCATGACTTTTGGCTTGACGGTGTGTAACACATTTAAAGGACCTCATTATTTGAAGCTAAAGATTATGTTATCTCCCTGTGTTTTGAAGGCTACTTACTCTAAAATATTATCCTTAGATTTTCTGGCAGGAGTAAAGCGCAGCATGGTCTGGTATATATGTAGGAACACACATATAATTCAATAAACAAATATTATTACCTAATATTTCAAACTCACTGCCAACAATCAGAGATGCATCAGAAGCAGAATAAACACTCCACCTTTATTTGCAGATGCATCACAAGCTCTAATAATTGATATTATTTCCCATACAGAGCACTGGCAGACTTAGGAAGGACAAGGGGGGGTGGTGGTGGGATGGGATTTCCATGCCCTCTAGTGCCCTCTATAGTGGAAAAAAAATAATCTCCCGATTATATAGAGTTTTAGACCACTGGACCACCCACTACAAAACTTTTCACGGCCGCCAGAAATATTTTATTTGCTGTTTAAAAGCAAACACAGCACAACCATCAACTGCGTCATTTTCTTCTCTGGTGCTCGTAAAGCTTAGTGCTATGTACTCACTTTTGTATTTTTTATTTATGCTTGCTTTCTTTTGGTCAGAAATGTAGATGGTCGATAATTTTAAACATTTATTTGTCCAGGACTCTTTCAGACTATTACTAATAATGTAACCAGCTTGGCAATCTACTAGCTCTCTCGCTTTGCCTGTCATGTGACTGTACTACACCACGTCAATCAACAAGCTCGACCTAAACACGTTTTATTTTGCTTGCTGAACTATGTCTACAGCCCCCCTTGCAGTACCCCTTCTGCAGCCCATATAAATAACCTGATAATGCATCTTATCTTCTGCTCTTCAAATAAAAAAATTGTGCCGTTATGAAGCCCCAGGCTTTACTTTCCAGTAGAGAAAATGTGGTAAGATGCAGTGCTGTATGGGGTTCTCCAACGGGTGAGAAACATGATAAAGTACATGAGTAGTAAAAAACTGAAGTTTTTTCACTAATTTCTTTTTCCAACAAGACAATTTTAATTAAAAGGGTTTCAGGGTAAGCACTTTCAGTTGTACCACAAACTTTATTTAATAATTCTGTCCACAGGTCTGTTACATAAGCCCACTGGGCCCACAGTTAGGCCCTTTAACAAACATTGCTGACCCTGCACTCTGACCCTCCACCTCTTTCTAAGCTAAGATATGCAAAATAAAGAATTTATTTTTAAGTATAAATTATTTTATTTAACATGGGTTCCCTGCTCTTCTGTTCAGACAATAAGATGATTTTCAGAAACCACATGATACTTTTGCAAATAAGGGTGGAGTGTTTGTTCTGTTGTATTTTTATTTATGAAACGTCATGTTGACAGTGGATTAAAACCGGTACATGATCATTAAATATTTCATTAAGGATTACATAAACCAACAAATATTAGTGCTGTAAAGACAATATTACAGTTGTTTTTATTTTTTCTCAAATCAAACTGTATATTACAATCAATAGATACATTGTGAAAACAAGACAGAGCCACAATTTTTGAATACAGTGTCAAAGTGTGCAAAATGCACACTTATATTTAGTCATATTAGGAAGTGATACTGTGATAAAAAAAAATTGGACGATATATAGTCCCAGATGGACTTGTTCATGGAGAGGGTTATCTCTCTGACAGGCAGCAATGTGTTTACCTGAGAGAGAAAATGTCCTGTTATTGTTGTTCCTTTAAATAGCAAACCAACAACAAATATCTTGGGTACCAGCCCAAAAAAGGCTATAATATGAGAATATAATTCATGTCTGTTGCTTTTTTAGTTTTTAGTGGTCGAGTTGACTTTAGTGTGGCTGGTGTCAGGAACCCTTCCTAACAAATAAATGTTAGAAAAAGCTATGGTCCTAATAAGGCATGAGGCAGGATGTTACAAGCATACATTTAATTAGATTTTTACCCTGTGGCTTATATTGTAAAAAGTTCCACTGTAAAGTAGCACAAATGGCAAAATCCAATATCCAAATTACTAAATGACTTAAGACCATTCGGCTTGACCTCTCTAATTATGTAACATTTTAGAAAGATGGCCAAGAATTAAATATTTACACAGGTTAAGGACAAGCCAGATCCACTTCAGTTTGCGTACAGGGCTGGTAAAGGTGTGGTGAATCCATCTTTAACACTACTTAATCTTCTGTCTTGGAGTCATCTGGATCTCATGGAAGGGCTTTAGCCTTTAAAACCATTCAGCCGCATATTGTAGCAAAAAAAAAAAAAAAAAAAACTCCCCCTGGACTCACCTGGACTGAAACGTGGGTAGTTAAATATTATATGTTTTAACTTGTATATCACAATGTTTGAAGGAAAAAACGTCAGCTGTCAGCTATATTGATCTACTGGTTCTCCTCGGGAATGTAACTTGTACATATACACGTGTTTGTTTTATTGTGATTAACCTATAGAATCCCTCCACTTCACCTTAAACCAACCTTTTGTCTGCAACAGTGAAATTGCTTGAAAATAGTCATGTCGTTTTTCAAGCAATTTCACTGTCACAGACAAATTTCCAGAGTCGGGAATAAAATAATAAGAGACTTGTTACGAGTCGAGCTGCAGTTGAGTTTCGGTGGCGTCATCTCGATGGTTCTGTTTAAGGTGGTTAGGAATAAAAGTTTTAGTCAGTCTTTTTTTTTTCTCTTCTTGGCGTTCAGATAAAATCAACCGTGTTTAATTTTATCGTAAGTCTTGAGACTTGGCACACGCAAATAGTGAAGTGAACAATGTCAACAACCAATAGGAGAGCTATGGGAAACCACAAGGCAAGAATATTTTACATTTTGCAGTTAATATTTCTTATATGGTTCCTGCTTTAAGATGTACAGTATGTACAAAATGTATTCTATTAAAAAAATACAAAGAACTAACAGTGTGACAGAAAAATAAACTGTTGATGGGGACAGACGTTTTGAGTCTCTGATAAATCACAGTACGGATATATACACATTATTTGTAACTTATTATGTAATATGTATTGTATGTAAACTCCACCAGAAGCATGATGGGTAATAATCTCAAAAAAAAAAAATTCTAGTTTTAGTCTTGCAGTTAGTGATCCCCAGTCTTTGCTAAATCTTAGTCTGTGAGTAAAAAGTCTGTGTCGAGTCTTTAGAGGGAGTCAGACTTTAGTCTGTTAAAAGTCTTTTCAAAGTCGTGTAGTCTATGGACAGCATAATTTTACATCTAGGAACGTAGTACTGACATGGCTGGATTACTGACCGGGCCAGTGGGGCCCGGGCCCAGGGGCCCTTTACGATGCCTATCAACGCTTATAATACAAAATATATTTATATTTCCAAGAGCCCTCCGTTTTAGGGATCCTCTAACTGTTAGGGATTTTGACCCCAGGGCCTCTTGGGGGCCCTAGCCATGCTTTTGGGCCCCTTATGAAAATGGATAAGGCATTGTGGCGTTGCTTTGACTTCAATTTCTGGCTATTAGGGGTCCTAGGAAAAAGGGGGGCATATCTTTAGAGGGCCCTGGTTATAAGAGCCCCTACCAGGGGGCCCTAAAGAAGAGCAGGGTATACCATTAGAGGACCCTTGATCACGAGGGCCCCTGCAACTCTTTGCCCAGGGGTCCAGATCACCTTAATCCGTCCTTGAGGACTGATTTACCATCTCCACAAAATATCACTGTGCTGCCACAGACATTCCTCACGGGGGCACTATTTATCTTTTTTTAGTGAGGTTGCCACAAACTTTACATTAGAGAAATGTATTCAGGGCTCATTCCCAGTCGGTTAGTAATGCGATTTTTACTATAATATAAAGTTCACTTTTTATTCATAAAGGCAATAGGCTTTACATATAACATAGTTGTATAGTCTTATTATTAAGCTTTATGTAGTCTGCATTTTTAGTCTGTATAGCTAAGCTAGAAATGCTCTACAATTTGTAGCTGTTATTTTTTTATATATTAAATGTTTCCTGTCTTTTCAATCAGTATTTTCTAAATGTTGAATTAGGATTGTTTCCGTTTGGTTCTACTGTTCAACTGTATGATATTTTGATTTTTAATTTTTTGTGTGTTTCCTGTAAACTACTAACTACTAATTATTTTAGGGAGGTGTCAATATGTGATCCCTGCACCATTATAAAACAAACGTGAAAACACTAAAATAAATTTAACTACAACACAAAAATTAATCACTAATTTATCACAGTGCTTTAAAATACTTATACAATTAACTTTATATAAACTAATACTTTTTAATTGTATGGTCAAAATTGCATGGTAACATTGTAGTTCACTTTTACAGAGTGTATGTATCTTTGTTATTTTATTATTATTTTCCAGAAAAAAATGTAAATCTATTAAAAATATAATAGTTTTAATGCGATATAAAAGAAAAACAATATTTTCAATTTACTAGTCACGCAAAGCTGCAAAAAAAAAGAACATACAAAACCATATAAAATATAAATTAAAGCTGAACTAATCTCAGTCCAGCAGTGACACTAGGGTGTTTAAAAACTCCAGCAGCACTGCTGTATCTGATCCACAGCACAACGCTCACTAACACCTCATACACCACCACCATGCTGACAAATGAATAAGAACTGGAGGTCGATCCTGAAGTTGATGCTGGTTTACCTGTTCTTTACTGCTGCTGATTCGCTGCAGAGTCCAGCGAAAGACTTCAGGTCGTTATTTAAAGACATTATCCTGTAATCTTCAGGACAGAAGTGATCACTGCTGACCCACAGGTGTTTCACACTGTTTCTGCTAATGGATTCTGAGCAGAGCCAGTGCTTCATCAGAACCAGCTACAACCTGCACATCTCCACTTCCCGGGGGAACCTGTGGAAGTGCTTGATGCTGCGCTTCGCTTTACTGTCACACTTGGCAACGCAGCACTGATTCACCATCTTCACAAAATAATATTAATCTATATTATAGTGATTATTATCTTTACCCTCAGCTCATGCTCTGCTCCATAACACTACTGCAGATGTCCTTTTATTATTGTATTATTCTCTCCTCTGAACTGCAGACTGACCAGCTTACAGTGCATTACTGTACTGCCACAGACCGGCCTCAGGGGGGCGATCTTCACCTTTTTATAAGGCATCTTATTAGTGACACTATTATTATGAAGTAAACAAACCAATAAAAACACTATAAATTATTGTTGCAATAATTATTATTGTTCTACAGTTACTACTACTACTATAACGTTTATTCATCATCACCATCATCATCGTCACAATTTAGTATTAGCAAAATTTACACAGTTTAACAGAGTAAACCTTTCCTTTACGTTTCATATTACAGTTATTTTTGTTAAAGTTGCAATCAAAAAGCTTTTAAAACAGATAATTCACAGATTTACAGGGTAATCTTTTTTACAGTACAAGCCAAAGCTTTTATTTAAAAAAAATTGATGTTAGTTGTATTTAAATGCTCCAATTTAAAGTAAATACTTTTTTCTGTAAAAAATACCATTACAAATATACATAAGATATAAATGGGATAGAAAAACAATTGAGGGCTTTTTGTCTATTCCTGAATTTCTATTATTATGATCATACATTATCTATTACTACTAGTACTACTACTAATGCTACTACTACTACTACTACTATTAATAATAATAATAATAATAATAATAATAATAATAATAATAATAATTATTATTATTATTATTATTATTATTATTATTATTATTATTATAATTTAAAAAGCAGCCGCAAACCATCACACTAACACCACCATGTTTTACGATCAGTATGATATTCTTTTTCTGAGATTATGTGTTTATGTGCATTTATTATTTATTATGTGCAGAGGAAGCTGTAGAATATGCAGAACAGTGTTAATATGCAGTAGAATATGTAAGAACTGGGTGTAGAAACACTGCTGTAACGTGACTTCTGTTCATTTGTAGTTCACAGTAAGACCACATGTCCTGACGTTTATAAAAATCTCTATGAAACGTAAAGTTTCATTCTTTTACATAAAAGGACAACATCTTAAGAAGAGCTCTCAGTAGAAAAAAAATAAAAGCGCAGGAGAAAATGTAAATATACAACAGAATTGACATGCCAAAACATAATAATATTAATAATACTACTAATAATAATAATAAAAACCAAATCTGTTATATTATTTTAAATATTAGGTGATAACTGATCATTTTTGTCATACATATATAATTCAGACATTGCATACATAATTTCCTCTAACAACAGTAACTGTAACGTGGAGTAACATGTTTAGGTTGTAAAATCACCATATGATAATAATTTACTTTTAATTAAAAGTAATTTCCACAAATGTTGTTTTAGGAAACTATAGGGTGGGCTTGGGTTCATAATGGCTAATGTGTCCCCCCCCCAATATCAAGCCTGCTCCTACGCCCTTGGTTCTCAGTATTCTAATATCCTCTAGTTATCAGTAATCAACAAAAAAAAAAGAATACAAAGAATTGCAATTTACAGCACAACCAATAAAATGTAATAATTTTGCATTAACTAATGCAACCAGGATCCTTACTATTACTATTTTTACTAATTCAAGCGATTAATTCGTGTAATTATAGTTATTCTTTTTTTTTAAACAAATATTACCCCGATTAATTTCAGTTTTCAGTTTTGAGACTGCTATGAATCACCATCTTTTCATATATCCCCGTACAGCATCAACTCTTTTCTGTGTTTCAGGGTCAAATTCTCTCAGCTTCTTCAGTTTCTGTACCCAGTCGAATCCTCCAGCTTCCTCAGCTCTGGGGATCAAGAAGTCCAGACACTCAATCATGAAGACAGAGTCTGGTTTTAATCACAGTACTTTAAATTACCTAGAAAATTACCCGTTAAACAGCTGGCAGTTACAATTAATTTCTTGCATATTTTTTTGTGGTTATAAAATGTCTTATAATAATATTTTTTTGAATTGTACGGTTAGTTTTGTTAAAATGTACATTTTAAAATAAATAGTAGTTCACAAATTATTTATAGGGTTTCTTTTACTATTAAAAATAAAATAAAGTTTCCAGAAAAAATAAAAATAATAAATATTAATAAAATAAAGATTATGATGATTAGTATTTTATAATAATAATGCCAATAGAAATTAGCAATACTTATGATAACAACAATAAATTGTTAATTTTATTTTACACAATTTACATAAGTATGAAGCACAAATACTGTAAATTCTGATGAGAATTATTTGTTATAAAAAATATTTATATTTAAAAAACTGTTTACTGTAATAATAAACCCGGTTCTGATCCAGATTCACTTCTCGATAGCTCGGTTCAGTCTGACGTCAGAACTGATTCACAGCCGGGGATCTCAATCAGAGGCGCGAGCTGCAGTCCGTGGCGCTCGCGCTGCAGTCACGAGGCGGGGTGGTTTAAAATTTGAATTAAGTTTTCAGTTAACCAGTTTTAACGGTCAGTCTACTCTCCTCAGGCCGCGGTTCAGCTTGTTCAGCTTCATTTACTCTAAATGCAAGTTCATATTCACTAAATAAGACCATTACAGGTCAGTGTTTTTACTTTTTGTCGATTTTTATTCTTAGAATAACATTTCACGCTAGATAACCTCCCTTCAGCTAGCAAGCTAGGTTAGTTAACTCTAGCTAACTAGCGACAGCTAGTGTTAGCTAACTAAATCTGGGTTGTTTTCTCACTAGTCCCTTAATTACTGAGTAAATGTCTTGTTAGTTAGCTAACTAGCTAATGTTAATGCTGGATAAAAATATTGAGATAGTTAATCTAGTTGGCGTTAACTACAAGGGGCCAGTTGTTCAAAGGTATTTTGGTGAGCGGATTGGAACAAATCTGGAAAACGGGTTGTTCAAAAGGGAAAGACGCATTCTGAAATCGGATCAGATCACGTAATCCAATCCTAGTTTGTACATGGATCAAACCTTCAGTTTCTGTTGTTCAAAACTTTTCAGTAGGATTTGGATAACTTTGATCCAAAAAAACAGGATTACCCTGATCTCAACAAGGGGTAGGATTTCAAGGTGGATTTCATGAAGAAAATGTAGTAAAACTTTAAAATCAAAGTTTTAAAGTAAAAAAAAAAATACATTTGTACAATTTAGTGTATATAGTTTTATCTATATTTTGCACTTGACCTGTTTAACCGTTACAGTGATAAAGTAGACATTGGCTACCAATTAAGCCTTTTTCTATAGTAAAGTAAAAATAAAAACAATCTTGACCCCATTAAATAAAGCCCCCAAAAGATTTCAATAACAAACACAAATAATATATTCATTTTGTCATCTACGTCACTGTCATTCATCACTGTATATTCAGATATGAAGCTGTCAAAAATGATTTCGAACAATTGCAAAGAACACCAGAGTTTGTTCTGGTTCTTCAACAGGCTCAGGTGCATCATGAACATCACAGAGAGGGACATTGCATCTGGTAGCAACATTGTGCAGGACAATACATGCAAGTGTTATGTTGCATGCTCCCTGTGGTTCGACTCGCAAATAGTTAAGTCATGCAAAGCGTCTCTGCAGAACGCTCAATTGCTCGGATTGTTTTGCAATAAGCAGTATCTTGTTACTGCAAGAAAATGAGTCATCAACCCCTGTTGGTTCTTCTATCTGTTTTTTACATAGCTAGTGATCCGGATTAGGCAATCCTGAAAACTGTGTTTCTGGATCAGGTTGATCAAATCCAATATTGCTTTGAAATACTGGCTTAAACAATCACTTCCCCTCATCTCTGACCAGCATTGAAAACCCAAAGCCTTATAGGCAACCCACAAACTTATAGTCCCATAACCAACAAGCTCTCCCACTCTCCTGTTTCGTGTTCAACCAGCAGGAAAAGGTGGGCACACTACTTGGCACAATTGTCTCGAGTGCTGCAATATACTTATCTGTATGTATATGTACACGTAAGCGTATTTAATCAGAATGAGTTAATCCTTTGTTTTATTTATTTATTTTTGCTTTGCTTTACATTTTCACCCACCCAGGACAAGATTTCTCCAGCCTCCAGAAGGTGATACATTCTTCCTTGCTCACATTACTGCAGGAAATCAGGTAAAGGCTGCTTCTTTTTGCTTACTGCTAAGAATTTATTTTGAGGCTCAGTACATTTAAACAGTCTTCTTGAGGAATGGAACAGGTTCCTGACTTAACAGCAGGTGATGTAAATACTTTAAACATTAAAATTAAAATGAGTTTTAACATTGGACATCATGTTTTAAAAATGTATACTTACCATGCCTTCTTTACTAAAAGGGCAGAGGAATTTTATTTCATATTTAATTATCTTGTATTTCTGCTTTTGAAATGTTTGTATGTGTGACTCACATGAAGGATGCTTCCTTTTAAAACTGTATTTAATACTCATGCTGAACTCTGGAGAGTTGACACATGCATGTGCTGTAGAGATTGCATCTTCTTGCACCTTCAGTCGATATTGTTTGGGTAAATTTCAGTTTTTTTATTTACTTTCTGTCTTCTTTTGCATATTTTCTTATTTAGTAACAAAAGAGATTCTCAAAAAGGGGGCATGTAAGTAGCATCGGATTTCTCCTACTTGTCTGGAGATCCAGTCATCTGTGGCTAGGCATTATCTGGCATGATTTTGTACTGAAGTGAAGTTTGTGAAAAGGATTTCATAGCTTGGTTTGAACACTTTTACCAAGTTTTAAAATATAGTATATATTATATATTTTATGTGTCTATATAACATATAATATGCTATATTCTGAGCTGCATTAATTCTTCGTCAAGATTTTGCATAAATAATACGAGATTTGGATCATTATGCAAAGTATTCTCCAGCATATCCCAATAGTTCTCAATGGAGTTCAGGTGTGAACTCTGTGATTGCCAGTTCATGTGTGGAAATGATGATCTCCTGCTCCCTGAACCACTGTTTCACAAACATTGTCATCTTGGTCTGTGCCTGTCCCACCAGGAGAGAAACAATTAGTTGATGGAATAACAGCATTGTGATTCTATCAACACTTTGCCAAAACAATTTTCTTAAAAAAAAATAAAAAAAAACGGTCCCCCCTAAAAATATATAAAATGTATCTTTAAATGAAATATGAACTGGTTTAGGAAAATAGTTTAAAACCGATAAACACATCAATGTGAATAATACAAGAAAAGGTGAGAAATTATTCTATTTCTTGTTGAGAAATACAATTTTGCACTAGCACTACAATCGTGTGTGTGTGTGTGAGAGATAGAGACATTGTGTGTAGACTGAAGGGCTTGTAACTGGAATACTTTCACTTTCTGAAGAGAAATCTCATGTTTGGAGTAACTTATTTTTTACACTAATCTAGTAGTGATACATTTTAGAGTATAAAAACTTTTTAACTATGGAATTATAGGCTTGATGTTGGCATCAAAGATATGTTTTATACGTTTAGAATCTCAGATTTCCACATCATTTATGTTAACATCCTTTCTTATGTTGTTTTTCAGCTTAGTTCCTCAAGAATTTCTGTTTAGTCGAATTACTCAATTGTGTATTGTTGTATGTCTTCTTGTAAGAAGCTGCACTTCACAGCTTTGGTAACTTGCATCTGTTCAGCACATTAGAATATCTTCCAATAGTAGTTTATTTCCCCTCCTTTTTTTGTTTGCCTGCTGGCATGTTGCCATTCACACTTGCTTGTCCTAAAAGCAAAGTTCTGCCATTAGCCAGCAGGTTGCGCAGTTTCTCTGATTACCGTTGTCAGCTCCACAGTTGACTTAATGATCCACCAACCCCACTGTTGCGACGTTGACCCTGCTTTTGTGGCATTCCCACCAAGCTGACTGGCTCTATGCTGAAAAGTGGAACTTTCTCTGTAAACAGACTCCACCATAAAATGTTTGTAATTGGTTTTCCTGCATGCAGATTTGCCATCTCAACAGCATACCAAAAGAGCTTTAATCTTGTCCCATGTGATATTCTTATCTTTCCCTGAGATGGTGTTAGTCTTTATAGAAACTTAATATTACATTTAAATTATTGTAGAGGAAATCGCAAAAATGACGACAAATAACACAGTTTCATTAGTTTATTTTACAAAGTTCTTTTTGTACACTTGATACAGATGTAATAATTACTTTGTCCAGTGTAAAGTGTTAACCTTAAAAAAACTAATTACTGATTATAGTATTCATTATTATTTATTAAACCTAGAATAATATTTAATGACCATCCACTAACCTCTACTAGATGAATCTCAAAATAATATGTAATACAGGAATATGGTAAATCCTGCACCTAACAGCTGGGTTT